>NC_060119.1:866752604-867394527 GCF_021461395.2 Schistocerca americana | reverse complement strand
TGGCAGGCGAATATATGAAGACGTTGCGATGTGCTTGGTGCACAATACTGCGATCCTAGCTTATGGTGGTCAGAATGTTATATCATTAAGTTGACAAAGGGTATGCCTGCCATCACATACCGTGTAGTGTATAACCGGGTCACTGTCATGTTCGAATGCCTCACAGTACTAGTTCTAGCAAGGTTCGATAAAGCTCCTTTGAAACTCGGTCAGGTGGACATAACTCTATGCCACACGAGTACGCAGCATCTCCGTGTCCTTAAGAGTGATCACTCAACATTTGCCTCGCTCACGCCCCTTGTATACCCTACCTGTTCCGGTAATAGCACCAATGCACTTTGGTGAGATAGTACCTGTCAGAGGGAAAAGAAAAATATGACCACTTCCATACCCGTCCATGGTGTTTACGTCTACGTATTTGTCCTCTGAGCGCTTCACTTTGTTTTGTCAGGGAGGGTAAATCGAAGGAGATATGTTGCCGGACTCTTCTTCGAATCGGCGCTCTCGCAGTTTCAACACTAAACTGTTCAAGACGTACAAAACCTCTGTTGTAAACGCTCAGGGGCTCAGCATTCGTTTTCTGAATACGGGCTTGGCGACCCCTGAGCCGGGGACTGGCAAGCACCACCAGATCTCCGTCACCGTAAGCTCTGGGAATGCTTCAGCGACCACGGTTCGCCACGGCAGTGGAACGTTGTGTGTGACAGGGTACGGGAATCTAGGCTTGACCGCCCGGATCGCCAGGATGGTAAAAACCTCTATAAAAAAAAAACTATCCTAAGGTGTGCTGCGTGCTGATTGGATGGATGGTTGTTGAGGCAGAACAGCCGTAAGCGGGCGACCTCTGGGGCACCTCAGTTGTAATGGCTTACCAAGGCAAGCGGAGCTCTGTCTGAGTAGACATCCATTCCGTAGGTGCTCGTGGGACGATCATGGAGCCTCTTGATTCTTCAAAAACAGCTCCGAGTGAATCGGGTGAGACACTGGTGAGCACTATTACCTATCCCAACAAGAGGAGCCGTGAGGGTACGTCTCCTGAGCAAACTCTTCAGAAACGCAGAATCAGTTACAGTAATATGGCACAGTTGTGTCAAAATGTTTTTGCGATAGTTAAATGATTGCTGATGTGTCCCCATTCTACATCCAGAAAGGTTTAAATGGTATTACGAGGTGTCTGAAGACAATTAAAGGCTGGTGATTGGAACTAACACTTCAGGGGAAGTACAGGACTTCTGGAAGCCACAGGATTGGGTGAATACCCTATTACTGTTGAACTTCATAAAACCTTAAATTCCAACCGCGGGGTGGTAATATGTGAACACCTCATGGATGAGGACGTCAGTGTCTTACAACGGGAATGGACAGACAACGGTGCTACAGATGTTCAAAATGTGAAGAAAGAGTGAATGGGCTGCTTGAACCAGCAACTACATTTATTCTAACTACCAATATCCAAGACCTGCCCAGCCATATTAGGGCAGGTTTCTTACTCTTGCCGGTACGACGTTTTTCTCCAAATGCCATGTGGTGTTTCAAGTGTCAGAGGTTTGGCCATATGATCGTTGCGTGTAATGGTCGTACTACTTGTGGGAACTGTGGTCAGGCAGCTCATGAATCAGTTGTGAAATGTTCATCTCCATCAGTGTACGTTAACTGCATTAACACACATCCAGTCTGGAGTAGAGAGTGCCCCATATACTGTATAGAGACGAAAAGAAAATTCAAGAACTTAACGTTACACGTGTCGTATGCTGAATCAAAGAAGCTGTTTAAATCATTCACTGTTTCATTTGCATCAGCTGTGAAACAGCTCACAGCTAAAGTTAGTGTGACGACATAAACGGAAGTGGCTATTTCCTCTACCAACACGTGCTCCTGTTGCTCTACATGCCAACAGCCAGGCTCTGGTAACACTGCGCTTGCCAGAGACTCAGTTACACAAATTTCTCAGACTGACAATGTTGAGCCATTGCCGTCAACGGCAACTGTCCCACCGGCGCCGACTGGTACATTCATTCAGGGACCTTCCCGTTTTTCTGCCCAACAAGGGAAAGTCGCCACAAAGACCAAGCCAGAGTCCAGTGTAACTCTCTAAAGCACCGGCAGTGAAACCGGCTGCTATTGGTGCTACGATTTGGCAATGGATGTGGTTCCAATCGGCGACCCATTTAGTCCTACTAGTCCACCACCAATGATCTAGCGTACCCCTCCCAGGTACAAAGAGAAAGGGGATACAAACTTTCTCGATAGATAATGGACATCCTCCAGTGGAATTTAAATGGCTTCAGATCTCGTGTGAATGAACTAACGTTTCTCAGACAGACCCACAAGTGTGTGTGTGTGTGTGTGTGTGTGTGTGTGTGTGTGTGTGTGTGTATGTGTGTGTGTGTATGTGTGCTTGTTTATGTGCGTGTCTTCAGGAAACACATTTCAAGCAATCCGATACCCCAGTGTTTAGGGGTTATCGTCTATATGGCGAGGCGCTTTCCGAGCTGATCGACCAGCTACAGCCATCGTTTGTGCTCTTAGGGGATTTTAATGCCCATAATATTCTGTGCCCAAGGGGACGATTGGTTGAAAGTGCATTACGATCTGACTCATTTTTGCACATCAACAGAGACATTCTCCGCTATTGATCTGACAGTTCGTTCTCCTGCTCTCGCAGTCTCTGTCAAACGGGAGGTGGCGGAGGGCCTCCCCTCCAGTGATCACTTTCTTATTATTGCCCGCCTTTTGCAACGAATGGAGGCCGAGGAACACTACCAAAGAGGCTGCTATCCACGGCGAACTGGACGCTTCATAGCCAGCTGGCGGTGCTTGACCACAGGGACAGTGTTCACGACTGGAGCGTAACATTACCGATTTAATCCAAGCTTCCGCTGATGCATGCATAGTTAAATCGTCAGGCCGTCACAAAAGGCGACCTGTTCCTTGATGGAACGATCAGCGTCTTTGCGCTACACGGGACAGGCGGGCAGCGCTATGCAGGTTCACGCATAGTCCGACAGTAGAGAACCTTCGAGCCTTTCCGTTGGTGAGAGTCAAAGCCCGACGGACAGTGAAGGAGAGAAGAAGCAATCATGGCACGAGTTTCTGAAGTCCATTAATCGTTCAACTTCCACTACTGCAGTATGGGAATCCGTGAGGAAGATATCTGGGAAAAGGATGTCCTGTCCATTAGCTGCCGTAAAGGACTATGGAGTCCTGAAAGTAGTGCCCGAAAATATCGCTAACGTTGTGGCGTGGTACTTTCACGACGTAACATTGTTCATGAGTCCATTTCCAGCTTTCCACGCCCACCGCGAAGTTCCGGAGAGGAGAAAATGTTTCAAATGGCTCTGAGCACTGTGGGACTTAACATCTGAGGTCATCAGTCCCCTAGAACAGAACTTTCTTTTTGTCATCAGTCTACTGACTGGTTTGATGCGGCCCGCCACGAATTCCTTTCCTGTGCTAACCTCTTCATCTCAGAGTAGCACTTGCAACCTACGTCCTCAATTATTTGCTTGACGTATTCCAATCTCTGTCTTCCTCTACAGTTTTTACCCTCTACAGCTCCCTCTAGTACCATGGAAGTCATTCCCTCATGTCTTAGCAGATGTCCTATCATCCTGTCCCTTCTCCTTATCAGTGTTTTCCACATATTCCTTTCCTCTCCGATTCTGCATAGAACCTCCTCATTCCTTACCTTATCAGTCCACCTAATTTTCAACATTCGTCTATAGCACCACATCTCAAATGCTTCGATTCTCTTCTGTTCCGGTTTTCCCACAGTCCATGTTTCACTACCATACAATGCTGTACTCCAGACGTACATCCTCAGAAATTTCTTCCTCAAATTAAGGCCGGTATTTGATATTAGTAGACTTCTCTTGGCCAGAAATGCCATTTTGCCATAGCGAGTCTGCTTTTGATGTCTTCCTTGCTCCGTCCGTCATTTGTTATTTTACTGCCTAGGTAGCAGAATTCCTTAACTTCATTGACTTCGTGACCATCAATCCTGATGTTAAGTTTCTCGCTGTTCTCATGTCTACTACTTCTCATTACCTTCGTCTTTCTCCGGTTTACTCTCAAACCATACTGTGTACTCATTAGACTGTTCATTCCGTTCAGCAGATCATTTAATTCTTCTTCACTTTCACTCAGGATAGCAATGTCATCAGCGAATCGTATCATTGATATCCTTTCACCTTGTATTTTAATTCCACTCCTGAACCATTCTTTTATTTCCATCATTGCTTCCTCGATGTACAGATTGAAGAGTAGGGGCGAAAGGCTACAGCCTTGTCTTACACCCTTCTTAATACGGGCACTTCGTTCTTGATCTTCTACTCTTATTATTCCCTCTTGGTTGTTGTACATATTGTATATGACCCGTCTCTCCCTATAGCTTACCCCTACTTTTTTCAGAATCTCGAACAGCTTGCACCATTTTATATTGTCGAACTCTTTTTTCCAGGTCGACAAATCCTATGAAAGTGTCTTGATTTTTTTTTAGCCTTGCTTCCATTATTAGCCGTAACGTCAGAATTGCCTCTCTTGTCCCTTTACTTTTCCTAAAGCCAAACTGATCGTCACCTAGCGCATTCTCAATTTTCTTTTCCATTCTTCTGTATATTATTCTTGTAAGCAGCTTCGATGGATGAGTTGTTAAGCTGATTGTGCGATAATTCTCGCACTTGTCAGCTCTTGCCGTCTTCGGAATTGTGTGGATGATGCTTTTCCGAAAGTCAGATGGTATATCGCCAGACTCATATATTCTACACACCAACGTGAATAGTCGTTTTGTTGCCACTTCCCCCAATGATTTTAGAAATTCTGATGGAATGTTATCTATCCCTTCTGCCTTATTTGACCTTAAGTCCTCCAAAGCTCTTTCAAATTCCGGTTCTAATACTGGATCCCCAATCTCTTCTAAATCGACTCCTGTTTCTTCTTCTATCACATCAGACAAATCTTCACCCTCATAGAGGCTTTCAATGTATTCTTTCCACCTATCTGCTCTCTCCTCTGCATTTAACAGTGGAATTCCCGTTGCACTCTTAATGTTACCACCGTTGCTTTTAATGTCACCAAAGGTTGTTTTGACTTTCCTGTATGCTGAGTCTGTCCTTCCGACAATCATATCTTTTTCGATGTCTTCACATTTTTCCTGCAGCCATTTCGTCTTAGCTTCCCTGCACTTCCTACTTATTTCATTCCTCAGCGACTTGTATTTCTGTATTCCTGATTTTCCCGGAACATGTTTGTACTTCCACCTTTCTTCAGTCAACTGAAGTATTTCTTCTGTTACCCATGGTTTCTTCGCAGCTACCTTCATTGTACCTATGTTTTCCTTCCCAACTTCTGTGATGGCCCTTTTTAGAGATGTCAATTCCTCTTCAACAGTACTGCCTACTGTGCTATTCCTTATTGCTGTATCTATAGCGTTAGAGAACTTCAAACGTATCTCGTCATTCCTTCTTTGCGTATTGATTCTTCCTGACTAATGTCTTGAACTTCAGCCTACTCTTCATCACTACTATATTGTGATCTGAGTCTATATCTGCTCCTGGGTACGCCTTACAGTCCACTATCTGATTTCGGAATCTCTGTCTGACCATGATGTAATCTAACTGAAATCTTCCCGTATCTCCTGGCCTTTTCCAAGTATACCTCCTCCTCTTGTGATTCTTGAACAGGGTATTCGCTATTACTAGCTGAAACTTGTTACAGAACTCAATTAGTCTTTCCCCTCTTTCATTCCTTGTCCCAAGCCCATATTCTCCTGTAACCTTTTCTTCTACTCCTTCCCCTACAACTGCATTCCAGTCGCCCATGACTATTAGATTTTCGTTCCCCCTTTACATACTGCATTACCCTTTCAATATCCTCATACACTTTCTCTATCTGTTCATCTTCAGCTTGCGACGTCGGCATGTATACCTGAACTATCGTTGTCGGTGTTGGTCTGCTGTCGATTCTGATTAGAACAACCTGGTCACTGAACTGTTCACAGTATCACACCCTCTGCCCTACCTTCCTATTCATAACGAATCCTACACCTGTTATACCATTTTCTGCTGCTGTTGATATTACCCGATACTCATCTGACCAGAAATCCTTGTCTTCCTTCCACTTCACTTCACTAACGCCTACTATATCTAGATTGAGCCTTTGCATTTCCCTTTTCAGATTTTCTAGTTTCCCTACCACATTCAAGCTTCTGACATTCCACGCCCCCACTCGTAGAACGTTATCCTTTCGTTGATTATTCAATCTTTTTCTCATGGTAACCTCCCCCTTGGCAGTCCCGTCCCGGAGATCCGAATGGGGGACTATTCCGGAATCTTTTGGCAATGGAGAGATCAACATGACACTTCTTTAATTACAGGCCACATGTCCTGTGGATACTCGTTACGTGTCTTTAATGCAGTGGTTTCCATTGTCTTCTGCATCCTCATGTCGTTGATCATTGCTGATTCTTCCGCCTTTAGGGGCAATTTCCCACCCCTAGGACAAGAGAGTGCCCTGAACCTCCATCCGCTCCTCCGCCCTCTTTGACAAGGCCGTTGGCAGAATGAGGCTGACTTCTTACGCCGGAAGTCTTCGGCCGCCAATGCTGATTATTTATCAAAATTTAGGCAGTGGCGGGGATCGAACCCGGGACCGAAGACGTTTTGATTATAAATCAAAGACGCTACCCCTAGACCACGGGTACAACAGAACTGCTTAAATCTAACTAATCTAAGGACATCACACACACCCAGGCCCGAGGTAGGATTCGAACCTGCGACCGTAGCAGCAGCGCGGTTCTGGACTGAAACGCCTAGAACCGCTCGTCCACAGCTACCGGCACGGGTTTTTACGCAGTAGGTTTTGGATAAGGGCTATGTTCGTTACAAGTGGACACAAGGGAAATTAGGCGATGTCGGTAAACTGCTGGAGTCTGTACTGGTTATGATTAACAGGCTTCTGCTCAGGCTACTGTTTAGAGCTGCAGAGAAACCGGGGCACCAGATATGAGACCTGCGATACGTTCGGTATTGTTAGTGACCCGGTTGTCAATGCGGCGACGGATACACAACTTCTGAGAGATCTTGTCTTCAATCAAGGGTAGTGGGGAGCGGTGGTGGGTGTACGTGTATCTGGGCTGAAGGCAAAAGAGGCAGCTAGCTGCACGGCTTTCTCCTCCTACGGTAGCAAGAGGTACGACGTGCTATCTCCTGTTCGGTCAGTGCAGATGATGGGTATTGGGAGTTCCAACGTAAGGCGCGTAATGAATGGAGCCTGTCAGGGAAATAACAGGAAGGCGAGAAGGAATGCCATTGTGCTCTCAGTACGTTTGCCAGGATGTCTCGTCCTAGACATGGAAGAGGCTCTGCTGGCGCTTATCGACTGAACTAGGTGCCACAAGCTGCTAATTGTGACTCATGCCAGCCGGTTCAAATTACGGATGCCGCTTGGGTTCTGAGGCAATCGTCAGTTCCTACAGGCAGACAGCCGAGTGCAGCTGTAGCATCAGAGCCAGTGTTGAACACAGTCATCTGGTTTGTAGCAGAGTGGAAGGTCTAAACCAGAGGCTCAGAAGGTTCTACGATGGTATCAGATGCGATTTTCTCGACCTCAGATAACAGGCTGCGAGTTATAGGTTTCCCCTCAACTAGTCGGGCGTGCACTATAGGCAGGAAGCGACTACTGGGGCAGCGGAGTGCGTGTGGCGCGCACATTGGGGTTTTACTAGGTTAGAGGAACTCCCCTTTCGGATTAGAGATGAATTGCCTTCTGAAATCTAAGATACATCAGCCACATTATTTTCAAAGAATGCTCGTCCCTGCAGGTCGGAAACAGAATAGGATAATATGATATTGTAAGGTGGCTATAATTTCGCACCTTACAAGCACTCATCTACATACTTTGCCGTGATTTACTACCGGAATTAGGTATCGTTTGAAAGATTGTACATTGTATATATGAATATTTAAAGAAGACTGACATTGTCACGTACACCTTGCAAAAAGTTGTTAACGTTTATTGCATGAAAGGTGATGGAGTATTTTTAATATCAAAATGGCATAATGAATGATTGCCTATACTAGTAGAGGTTAGATCTTCAGTGGAAATGAAACGACAGTCGTAACACAAGCCCTGGGTGGAAAAGCCCGTGCAGGTGTGTAGGTCCTGCTAAACACAGGAAGTAGACAAGACGGACGGTCGGGGAACCTGAGCGCTGAAGGACAATACAGCGGCGGCCGGCGTTCTTGTAGCGGGTCCGGAAGGATAAGCGGATAATACTACGGAAACTCTGGAAAGCTTGGACGCAGCAGAGAGGAACGAGGAAGCGTTACCTCATAAATCACGCAGACTGGGCTATTTCCAAGGATTTTTACTCTGCCAAGCGTACCATTGTATGAATTCCTAATTAACGGGGATAGATATTTCCTCGCAAGCTTGCCGCGCTGGACGAGAAAAGACTAAAATATGGCTGGTCGGCGTTCGGAAGAATCTGTAGAGAGGGAGAATATTCTTTGGTTTCAAGAATATGATTCGCTTTGTGCAGTTAAGAGGGAGGGGAGCCGAACATTGCTGGGAAGCCAGCGGTGGTGAGAAAGCGCGTTTAGAGCGCCCGAGTTTGACGGTCACTCAGTATCAGCTTTTGTTGGTACAGACGGACTTTCTGTCCTTGCTCTCAGGAGATTTTATAATTAGAACGCTTAGGCACTGTACTGTTGCGAACTTATACGATTATAGACTTCGTTACTGGCTGCGGTGGCCGAGCGGTTCTAGGCGCTTCAGTCTGGAATCACGCTGCTGCGACGGTCGCAGGCTCGAATGCTGCTTCGGGCATGGATGTGTGTGCTGTCCTTAGGTTACTTAGGTTTAAGTAGTTCTAGGTCTAGGGGACTGATGACCTCAGATGTTAAGTCCCATTGTGCTTAGAGCCATTTGAACCATTTTTGGACTTCGTCGTTGAGTATGCAGCGTTCAGTGATTGAGAGCACTTCTTCTGTCTGTACTCATGTAGAGACGCTATCTGAATTCCGTCCTTGTGAATGGGAGTTTCTTGTCTATAGAACACAGACAGGAGAAGACGGTATTAGAGTACACTAGTCAGAGGACAGTCTTCTGCCGTCCTAGTATTTGAAAGAGTTTATTTTGTGGCTGGAGTTCTTCCATCGTCGCAGACGTGTACGAAAATGATCACTCCGACGCACCGGATGCAGTACATACGGTGATATTGCTAACTGCATCGGCTTATTAGGGCTATAGGGCTAAACAGCCGTGATCACGTAAGTTTTATTTCCACTGAGGTTGCATACCACTGTAGATAATCTTTGAAAGTAGTGTCTTCTAGTGTTTGGTACTTAGATAATGTCAGTCATCTCATTTATATTAAATCGCGTATCCATAAAAAGGGACAGATTTGGGCACTTTATCAGTAATATTAAGGGGTTTTTAAACTACAATAAATTTATAAGCAGAAACAACATTTATTATTTAGTAGTTACCAGTTCCCTTAATCATTCATTTATGTTTGTGTTGTAATTTGTACGTTAAAGAGCAAGAAACAGGAAATAATATCGCAACTAAGAGATCCTAAGATCTGCTTCAGAGCATAGTCAGACAGGGCGAAATCTTGATTTTCGCGTTCGGTATTTTCCGTTGTGTGCATTCATTTTACACCCGCATGGAGTAACATTTTGAATTATTAGTAAACTCCAGTAGCATCAATAGTAAGCTCACAGAGTTATTGCCGCTTATTGAAGATTATAATTTTCAGATAGTTTTACGACAAGAAAGATGACTGAAATCGGAATGAACAGCGACGGAATCCCAAATTCAGAGTGAAATATTTATCGTAAGGATATGTTTATCTTCAGTGGTTGCGGTGGTGTACTTATTTCAGAAAAAATTCGATAATACCTAACGAGATTATCACGGATTCCGTATGTGAAATAATAAGGGTGAAGTTATGCATCAAATGTAGCTCAAAAATGGTAATTGAATGCCATGATAGACCACCTGCATCAGGAGCCCTAACGGCAGAGCGCTTCAGAGAGAAGCTGTAGAATTTCGTGAATTTGTTTCCGGATCATACTCCTGTAATAGGCGGTGGCTTCAACATGTCGGGTATAGATTGGGAGTGTCTTGGTATCAAAACAGTTGCCAGCCACAGGGATTCGTGGGAGATTATTCTGCGTGTATTGTCCAAAAATTACTTTGGACAAACACAGAACTAAATAGGAAAGTAACTTCTTCGATCTGAAAGCAACAAACGTACCTGAACTTCCAGAATCAGTTAACGTAGAGGAGGGTATCAATGATCTAAAGATTGTGATAACGTCTATGTTTACAATGAATGTTTCGAAAGGCAAAAAAATATTTTTGCTTAGCAAGAGTAACAGCGTACAAATTGCAGAGTATCTGAGAAGTCAACGTCAAACATTCATTGCTAAGGTCGAAGATGTGGAGCACACATGGAAAAACTTCGAAAGTATCGTTCAGTATGCCTTAGACAAGTATGTTGCAGGCTAGGTAGTAAGGGATGGGAGAGACCTATTATGGTTTAATAGGCGTGTTGGGTAACTCCTATGTAAACGAAGAGAGCGCAATCAGAGAGTCAAGGAAAGTGAAAACCTAGCTGACAAATAAGTTGAATGAAGCAAAAATTGGCGTAACAAAATGAGAGTAACGTTCAATGACTTTCAAAGTAAGATTTTGTTAGCCGATCTATTTAAGTAAAATTAGTAAGCTGCTGGAAATCGTTTATTCAGTCACTCTGTGACCATAATGGCACCGAAACGGAAAATAACGGAGAGGTGGCCGAAATACTGAACTGTTTCACCACGCGGGATCGTGACACGGTGCCCCTTCAATTACAGTACGAAATTTGAAATGGGAGATACTGAGATAACTGATAGCGAATTAGAAAAACAACTATAATTACTTTGTGCTGTGAAGGTATCAAGGCCAGATAAGATAACTGTAAGATTGTACAGAGATTATGCGAAACATCTTGCTCCCCTTCTAGCATTAGCTTATCGTACGTTGCTGGAGCTACGACTCCAAAAAAGCGCAAGTCGTTCTCAAGAAGTGTAGTAGGACAGACGAACATAGGCCTATATAGTTGACGTCAGTCTGTTGTGTAATAATGGAACATGTTTTACCCTAATGTATTACGACGATTTGGAGAACGAGTCCCCTCTATAAAAATCAACATGGATTCTGAGGTGAAACAAGCGCTGTACCATTGTAAGAGGTACAGAGGCAAGTGAGTGTGCCGGGGCTAATCCCAGTTCACTACTACCAGTACCCCGTCATCAACACGGGCCTGTATTTAACATACAAAGAATTACAACATATTTTAGAGTGAAATTAAAAATTAAAATACTTTTTTCAAAGTTCGTCAGGATATGCTTCAGTATTTTACGTTCTCAGACTGATCTAATGAATGTTATGCAAAATATACGATCTTAGGAAAAAAAAGTAAGTGGCGCTGAATAATAAAATTAGAAAGCTAAAAATTGGTCAGAATATGCAAATGTATGTCACGATTAAAAGTTACAAGTCTCAGCTTTATCAGAGCAATAAGTCATCCAAAGTCGGCGTTTTACAAAAAAATTGAAGGCGCTAAATGTTAGACTCAGAGAGATGAAAATTCGTACGGGGCCTCTGTTCGATATACAAACATTAACTATGTGACTCCATTAAGCTACCTCTATTAGTTTCCAAGTTATTTACTAAAAAACCAAATTTGGAACAAAAACGTCCTTGTTCAAGATAGATTAAGTATCACTTTTATTTGTAATAGAAACTTCTAATTACAGCTCTCGATTACAATAATGCTATTATAGCTATTATAGCAGTACCAAGTTTCAAAAATGTATTGTAAATAACTATGAACACAAGGAATCTCAAAGAGACAGTTCAGAGGTCATGTTCTACTGCCGGTTCTGCTCTAAAAAATTCTAGCAGGCAATGTTTAAATGTAGTCGAGCTAAAACTTTTTCAGTAATGAAAGCAGACTTAACGCTATTTATGTAAAAGTTAGGAAGACTGCAAATTATTGAACAACAGAGTTATTAATTATTATGTGTCGGAGAAAGGGGTCATTTACATACTGCTACCTGTGCCTAGGGCGGTTGAAAGCAGATGTTCCGTTTGGCGGTCCGCTGCGCCCATATATAAATACTGCTAGAGAGCAAGTTGGAAGAGACTTCACACGGAGATAGCAATCTCTCCTCGTCATTCAAACGCCTGCGTGCGCTGTGCCTCGGGCGACCTCAGAGCCGGGCAGCTACCGAAACCGTTTTCGGTTAAAGTAGCAAGCGAACTCACAAGGACTCTACACCGTCGTGGATCGCTTAGATTTCATGGAAGGAACTGTTTATATATCGCCCGTAGTGTTGACAAAATTGCGTCGTAACTGGCGACATTATTTTCCACTTTACCGCAAGTAATAAACTTTCGGTGACTAGAAGTCAGGGCGATAGATCATTTTACTAGGAACTTCCCGTATAGGTCGGCTCTCTGCTGTTAATAATGCTGTTTCCGACAGGGATTAGACCACAGCCTTATATTCTGTGCATGTGAACTTTCACTTAATACATCAATCAGTTAAGCTGACCGATGTTGCCGAGCGGTTCTGGGAGCTTCACTCTGGAACCGCGCGACCACTGCGGGCGCAGGTTCGAATCCTGCCCCGGGCATGGATGTGTGTGATGACCTTAGGTTAGTTAGGTTAAAGTAGTTCTAGGTCTAGGGAACTGAGGACCTCAGAAGTTAAGTCCCATAGTGCTCAGAGCCATTTGAACCATCAATCAGTTAAAACTATAAACATTTATTCATAGTCATAGTTCCTGACCCCACTGATTAGACAGCAAGTAGGAACATTTTCTTTCAGTGAGCACAAAGAGTAATGTAAACATACAGACTGGGAATTATGGTCATCGTGTTAACCATCGCTTTCTGGATGACCGCTAAAATAGTTTTCAGGCTCTTGTAAAAGGCGAACGTAGATGTAAAGCACGCACAGATAATTTAAGTGTCTTTACTTAACGGCATTTACGAAGTAAATGAGCATTTGGATTATTTTCGTGCCATTCCACAATTCCGTAAACGGAGATCTGTTCCATCCGTTCCTTCATGACATCCACAGCACTGCAGCCCTCGGCGCTCAGATATATGCCGTGTTCCGCCACTCCAGAAAGGCGTTTGTCCTGTCCTGCACTGCCGTCCAGTAAAAAAAACAATTACGAGATTACCGTGTATCGGACCAGATTTGCAATTCAGTTCGAGATTTCTTTGCAGACAGAATTCTACACTTAGCTTTTAGTGGAACAAAATCATCAGATGTAGTGGTAATTTCATGAGTAAGCTAGGAAGTGTCATATGGTCGTTATTGTTACTAATGTATATAAATGATTTAGCAGAATGCGCCGGAAGCTCTTGAAGGATTTTCGCAGCTGACGCGATTTTCTATAAGAAGGTAGCATCGCTGGAGGACAGTATCGATTTGCAGACTGACATGCAGAGGGTTGATGGCTGGCGACACGTGACCACGAAGGTAAATAAATGTAACATACTGCGCGTACATAGGAAAAGAAATTCATTGGTATATAGCTACACCATTGATGACAAATTGTTGGAAGCAGTAACAACCGCAAAATATCAAAGAGTTTCTATCCGGACCGACCACCGACCTTAAGTGGAATGACTACATGACACAAATAGCAAGGGAAGCAGATGCGAGACAGATTCATAGCAAGAATATTGACGAAATGTAATTCATCCGCTAAAGAAGTTTACAAGACGCTTCTTCGATTGATTCTTGAATATTTTTGATCTATCTGGAACCCATTGCAGATAGGACTGATAGAAATGATAAAGAAGAGCGGCACGTTTCAGTCCGCGTGAAAGCATTACAGAGATACTCAACATACTCTAGTGGCAGACGCTGCAAGGGAGACCTTGTTCATCACGGGAGGTTTACTTGAACAGGGAAGCGAAATTCAGTTAGTGATACCAGAAGTCACCTCCGCCATACACCGACAGGTGACTGGCTCTAGATGTTGATGTAAGTGTAGAATACGTCTAAAACATTATACTCAGTAGTAGGTTTTCTGTGTGCTCGAAGTAATTTGCAGATAAGGTATATTTGTAGTATATATGATGAAGTTACCCTATATTTGCGATTACCTGATTAGCCTGCTTGATACAGCTATCCAGGTACTGACGTAAATACACTACAGCCCATTAAAGTTGCTACACCACGAAGATGATGTGCTACACAAGTCAAATTTAATCGACAGAAAAAAAGCTGTGATATGCAGATGATTAGCTTTTCAGAGCATTCACACAAGGTTGGTGCCGGTGTCGACACCTACAACGTGCTAACATGAGAAAAGTTTCCAACCGATTTCTCATACACAAACACCAGTTCACCGGCGTTGACTAGTGCAACGTTGTTGTGATGCCACGTGTAAGGAGGAGAAATGCGTACCATCACGTTTACAACTTGGTTAAAGGTCGGATTGTAGCCTATTGCAATTGCCGTTTATCGTATCGCAACATTGCTGGTTGCGTTGGTCGAGATCCAATGACTGTTAGCAGAATATGGAATCGGTGGGTTCAGGAGGGTAATACGGAACGCCGTGCTGGATCCCAACGGCCTCGTATCACTAGCAGTCGAGATGACAGGCATCTTATCCGCATGGCTGTAACGGATCGTGCAGCCACGTCTCAATCCCTGGGTCAACAGATGGGGACGTTTGCAAGACAACCACCATCTGCACGAACAGTTCGACGACGTTTGCAGCAGCATCGACTATCAGCTCGGAGACCATGCCTACAGTTAACCTTGACGCTGCATCACAGACAGGAGCGCTTGCGATGGTTTACTCAACCACGTACCTGAGTGCACGAATGGCAAAACGTGTTTTTTCGGATGAATCCAGGTTCTGTTTACAGCATCATGATGGTTGCATCCGTGTTTGGCGACATCACGCTGAACGCACATTGGAAGCGTGTATTCGTCATGGTCATATTGGCGTATCACCCGGCGTGATGGTATGGGGTGCCATTGGTTACACATCTCGGTCACCTCTTGTACGCATTGACGGCACTTTGAACAATGGACGTTACATTTCAGATGTGTTACGGCCCGTGGCTCTACCCTTCATTCGATCCCTGCGAAACCCTACATTTCAGCAGGCTAATGCACGACCGCATGTTGCAGGTCCTGTGCGGGCCTTTCTGGATACAGAAAATATTCGAGTGCTGCCCTGGCCAGCACATTTTCCAGATCTCTCACCAATTGAAAACGTCTGGTCAATTGTGGCCGAGCAACTGGCTCGTCACAATACGCCAGTCACTATTCTTGATGAACTGTGGTATCGTGTAGAAGCTGCATGGGCAGCTGTACCTGTACACGTCCAAACTCTGACTCAATGCCCAGGCGTATCAACGCCGTTATCACGGCCAGGGATGGTTGTTCTGGGTACTGATTTATCAGGATCTATGCACCCAAATAACGTGAAAGTGTAATCACATGTCAGTTCTAGTATAATATATTTGTCCAATGAATACCCGTTTACCATCTGCATTTCTTCTCGGTGTAGCAATTTTAATGTCCAGTAGTGTATGATTTACACGTGTATATGCACGTGGAAAGATAAGAAACTCGAAATTTCACAGATGTCCAAGGCTGGAGAAATACTAACCAGTGATCGTGCGAGACCTAACTCCCAACCACTTATAGACAAAGGAAGGTTGAAAAAGCGAAGTGAAGATAAATGTATGGTGTTCTGAAACAGAACACGGATTTCTGTTTGTGTACCACTTTGACTTAAGCATAAGGATGTTTTACTGAGAACAATTTTTCATGACACTGGATGAAATTGGCCCGTAAGGTGTGTGTACAGAATCAGACCTGCAGACACGAAAGGTAGCATCTCGTCAGCTAAAGACACAGCAGATGGGAACCATACTCGTTGCCACTGTATTTGTAGGAGACACTTCAATTCGTTAAGCTCTAATTCAGGACGGTTACATCGGAGAAAGCGATGAAAAGTAATGTCCCCGAATTTTTATATGAAACTTTTCAAAATTTTTAAATAAAGCAAACGGGATTGTCATCTTACTTTCTTTAATCTTCATGTCTACATACTTGCAGCCTTTTGCCACTAGAGGGTTCTATATTGTAGCGCGTAATATGGCGGTGTGCAATGTAATTATGTCGATGCGTGAGAAGCAGCAAGCTGTAATAGAGTATCGAATTCGATGAGTTCGTCCACACGAGGAGCACTCTCTTCTTCAACATGAACATACCAGAACACACACGAGAGCTGCGACATGTGCAAAAATCCGACGCCTTGGATTCACTTTAATCGATCATCCTGAGTACAGCCCCGACTTCGTCCCGTCCGATTTTCATCTGTTTCCAAAATTTAAAGAACGCTTTCTAGAACTTCACTGTGATAGTCATCAAGCGGTGCAAGCAAAAGTGAGGTTGCGGCCATGTCAACAAAGTTTAATACTCAGCTGTGATAGTATCAAGAAACTGTTCTCTCGCTGGGAGAAATGTGTTAGTTTCCAGAATGATTTTGTGAAGAAATAAATACACTGAAGGAAAAAAATCGCACACCAACAAGGAATTGCGCGATGTAAACGAAAGTTGATAAGCGTGTTTCTATATCTGGAAGATGATATCTATTCCAGTTTTGCGCGAGTCGCATAATATTGGGGTTAATGGCGCCACGGTGACGATGCAAACCAGACTTGCTTTAAATACACGCTGTAACGGTCGTGAGCGTTAGCTACCTTTGTGTGGTATACACCACTTCTAACAAACACCGAACAACGCGCTCCAGTACGCGGCCGCCAAATACATCGCTGGCCGCACTTCTCTGGGCGGCCCGCTGCTTCCATCGCTGGCCGTCTTGGCACGCACGCTCCCTTACGTGGCCGAGAAATACATCGCTGGCCGCACTTCTCCGGGCGGCTCGCGGCTACCATCGCTGGCCGCCGTCGCGCGCGCGCGTTTGTCAGCACGCAGCAATTGGCTACGCCAGGAAACATTGCGATTGGTTTTCCCTGGAAAACAGCGACCCCAGCCGACGGCTCTATTAACTAGCAAGCCTTATATAAACCCGGCCGTCGCCGCGAACGACAGTTCTCATCGGGAAGTGCAGTACGCCGTGTTCCAGCTGCTTGTGGATGACTCGCCGCACAACTCGAGGTTACCTGGCTGCTCGGCGGAAATCTAGCGACTTCACTTGGAGAGACTGAACTTCACTGGACTTGGGAATAATTACGGGACATGCACCCCACTATGCACATTTGGAAATTGGTATAACCAAACTTAAATTATGCATTATTTCTGAGTGTGAGCCTGGGTAGTCGCTTGGCTAACATAATTGTTAAAAAGTGATTTGTGATTTAATAAACCAGACTGACGAGGTTATTGTGTTATTCCTGGTTATAACACTTTGAGACCTTTTGGTGCATGTGTTTCTTAGCATAGGAAAAGACGGCAATACTCAAAAGCAATGAAAGTTACTCGCTCAATGGACAGTTAAAAAGAGGACACACTTTGGACGCATTTTGCAGAATCGTGAGATAGAGGATTTGACGGTGAACCTGCTCTACGACAGTTTGTGCATAAGCTTGAAAAGGTAATAAATGTATTACCACAGTTCAAGATTCCCAGTGTCGCCAATCACAACATTGAGTTCTATTGTGATCAATAAGTGTTACGGCTTTTCCTTTCTCGTAAAACACCTATTTCTTGTCCTAGGAATTTTTGCAAAGTTGTGGTAAGGTTCTATGGAACCAAACTGCTGAGGTCATCGGTCCTAGACTTACACACTAATTAGTCTAACCTACGATAAGGGCAACACACACAACCATTCCGGAGCGAGGACTCGAACCTCCGATGGGGGGATCCGCGCGAACTGTAACAAGGCGCCCTTGACCGCACAGCTACCCCACGCTGCTCTTGATAATTATAAAACATTTTTTTCATAATATGACAGCTGTATCATGACAAATGGAGGACACACAGATTATGTAACAAAACTGGCCGGACTCCACACCTAGGATCCAAAGTGATCTTTGAGTGGTCACCCCAGCTGCCAAAGAGGTGACTCACTTCGCGCCTCAAACGTTTCTTTCCGCGAAGAATGAGATGATCATTGAAGTACGTTTTTCGGTTGGACTTCACCTAGGTGTGGTTTGGTCGAGCAGTGGTTACCCGTTATACACCGACCAATTTCATTTTCATTAGATACTGGAAGTTTCTATTCGCCTGTAAAGCCCGTTTAAAATACATGGGCACGATTCCGTTTGGGATCCCTGGCGTTCAAATCCCCCATATGAATGCTTGCTAGTCGATGAGTGGCTAGTGAGGTGAATAGCTTCACTCCTAGCCATTTCTTTTGCAAGACGTTTCCGCTGTCTGCTTCGCCACACTGATGTTTACAATGAGCGAGGTGTCGCGTTATCGATGGCTGATATTTATCTTTGGTACGCATGATGGCTTTCTGCACTCACAGTTTTCTTTTTTATCATCATGCTTTTTTTCACGCACCGTTTGAGGCAATGCCCCCTCCGCTTTTGTGATTCATTTTAAAATAAATGTGAAGACTTTTTAGTGGCAACGTAAACAAGTGACGTGGTATAAATGCAGTGAAATAAGACACTGAGAAATTCTTTTAAAATAAGGGTAAAAATTATACAATACTGAAAGGATAGAAGCACAGAAATTCCGTGATTCAAGCGAATCCGTTTGTTTGTCAGCTGCTCAGACGACATGCGCTCGTTCAGACCATATCCGTGTTCATTGTAACACCCCAATTACAGAAACCCTAATAAACAAACCTTTGTGGTAAAAGGAGTAGGAAAATTAGTCATCCTGACAGTGACTGCAGCTAATGACGACAAAATTTACACTTGTGATAATTTGATCAACAGGAATGTCATGTGAATAATAATATTTATCATGAAATAGAGACTGAATGAAAGAATATGATAGGATACGCAACAAAAAAATCAAAGAATTAATTGCAAAATAATTAATAACAAAGGTTAAAAGCCAGGTGGTAAATTGGTCAAAGATAACATTCACCATAGAAGAGAGTTGTAGCCGCATCGAAAAGGAAGTTCGATGTGACTACAATGTAACTCGGAAATGGAAATGTTAGCTTCAGTTGCTATCTAGTGGCTCTCTAGTACTATTGCGATAATAGCATGCATGTAAGCGCTACTAATTATTTTAAGCTAATCGGAAGTTTGAAAGTTTTGCAATATAGACTGAAGTATTATTCAGAAGTCATACTAAAGCAAAATCATCGTTACCGCTAGCAAGATAACGGTATACGGAGATTCGCGACAAAATTAAATCGTGTGAGATTTTTGATGGGACTTAGTCTTCGTGATACAGAATAAGCACGAACATTCAAGGGCATTGAAAAAGAAAGGCCGGCCGAAGTGGCCGTGCGGTTGAGGGCGCTGCAGTCTGGAACCGCAAGACCGCTACGGTCGCAGGTTCGAATCCTGCCTCGGGCATGGATGTTTGTGATGTCCTTAGGTTTAACTAGTTCTAAGTTCTAGGGGACTAATGACCTCAGCAGTTGAGTCCCATAGTGCTCAGAGCCATTTGAACCATTTTTTGAAAAAGAAAGATCCGACAGAAAAACGAAGAACGTACAATTGTGCCGAGTTGTCAGAAGTTGTCGTCAACGACAGGATTACTGATTCAAATGGAAGAATTCCCTGAGAGAGAAATCAGTATGCGTGCTCAGCATAGGGACAATTAATGACAATGAACAACAAAATTGGATTCAAACTTTAATTCTTCGTGTCGCCTACGTGACTGAATAGACATTATCATGTGTATTAGTGACAATTAATTGACTATTAGAATATTATGAAGTGAAAAGTGAAGTCATGGTTATTTAACAGTGAACGGTCATCGATTTATCCCAAGATTACAACGCATTCTGAACATTGCTTAAGTATATGTTATCTGTGGAATCACGTCGTGTATTTATTGAACACGCGACGTAGCGACGTCTTGACGACGGAATAACAATTTATTAACTTAGATCCTCGGAATTCCATAATGTTGCCAGGACTTGGGTGATGAACTGAAGATTTAAAACTTTATATTAGTAATATTCAACATCCATTATACAATCGGGCATAATAAAAAGAAGAACTCTAGTTAGCCAGTTCGCGCAAGCTGAAAGTCTGTCGCGGACTCACAACCAAAGAAAAGTGGTGGTCAGTATTTCAGGTCAAGGGAGTCATCGCGTCATCGAGTGGTGCAAATGCCGCGTTTATGAGTGAAGAAGCAAGGGCGGCTTACACATACTGAGGCGCTGCTCTATCGAAATATTGACATTGATCACGAAAGACGGTATCCGAAATATGACCAAACCACGCGAGGAGTTTGTGTTTTTCTACTAGTCACAGGGTGGCATTGTCGTGAGCGACGGACGCCGTTCCACGTCATATAGACTGGGACAACCATCACCACCGAGTCGTGTCAACTCTAAGGAGACGTCGACGCCACATCACGAACAGATGCGCTTGAATCAGACACCCTGTACAGTTCAAAAGTTACATTATTTTCATCAAGTATTGCCTTCCCCAATGTTCTTTAAAACTAACGTAAAATCCTTAATATTCCAAAAATATCCTTTTTTTTACAGTTATGGCAACTAAGGAAAGGGTTCTAGATCATATTCAAGCTGCAACGACATCCTAGATTGCACCCCAGATATTAGTGATCAATAACAAATGGGTTTGATTATCGGTTACGTCAAGATGTCGGGTGTTCCGGTTCCAACCATATCGAAAAATTCATTCAGTTTTTAGTAGTGAGAGATACAACTGGAGAAGGGTCGACGAAGATTTTAATAGAAGTGCTGGAAGAAAAAAATTTAAAAATCATGGATTGTCAAGGCCAAGGATACAATAACAGAGCCAATATGAAAGGAAAATCCACAGGAGTACAGACTCGAGTTTTGCAGATCAACATGCGGCTAATGTTTACGCCCTGTATTACTCACAGGTTGAACTTGGTCCTAGCAGACGTGGCCAAACGTCGTACAGAGGCAATATCATTTTTCGGCATAATAGAGTCATTGTGCACTCTACAGAGAGGTAGAATATTCTCACTGAGATCTGTTCTGAACGAACACGTACAGTTTTTAGATGGATGTCTCTTGTTGAGAGCGTCAAACCTTTCACACACAATCTCGGGAAAGTTTGTGAAGTGCTCGAATAGGATGCCGAAACAACTAAGGATTGATCTGTCTAATGTGAAGCACTGACTGTAGTAAATCATTTTCTCAGCTCTTCGCACACGTTTTGGCTGTTATCGTAAGGCACGACCTCTTACATGCCGTCAATGAGATCAGCAAAGTTCATCAACCTGCAGATATGCAGTCAAACGTATCCCTACAGGAAATAAGTGGATCGAATGACCTTGAAAACTACAGGGAGACAGGGTTCACATCCGCTATGTGAACTCCAAAAGACTTGCTGACAGATTTAGGATGGGACACAAAGTTTTCAACTCGTCGCCAAAAGAAGCGCAAACTACTTTTTCGACGAGACTAAGGTCGATCCAACATTGTCGTCGATGAGACCCTAAAGCAGCCAGCACTAAGACGAAGGAACATTTAGAATCGAATACTTCTTGGCGGTCATCGATGAAGCTTTGAGCAGTGTAAGATCAATATTCGAAGCCCTGACTAATTATTCCGAATGCTTCGGATTTATCTTTCACAAGTCCAAATTTCGTGACATGATAAAGGAGGAAACTGAAATGAGGTGTCAGAAACCTGCGAGTTATCTGCAAGACATGGAATTTACTGATGTAGACACATATGATCCCGTCTTGAAGCAAAACTGCTACGGTTTACGACTCAGGTAAGCAAAAGTAATAGCGCCGTTTTCGTCTGTTTTGTTTGCCTTGCTGTTAGCAAAATACTTTTACATTCCTGTTGCTATGTTCCGTGATTTTACGCATCTAGTACGTGTACGTGGTGCTCGACTATTTTATTTAAAGTTGTGTCGAATTTAACCAATGTAGAAAATGAGTGGTTCTACAGCAAGTTTTTCGTTTGTTGCTCTTCCCACCCCCACCCTTCCATGCGGCCACGTTCATGGTTCCGCTACACACCTCGTAAGCCCTAGGGACTGGCCTGTATGCAATTGTGGGCGGGAAGATGACAAAAGAATATCTGAAGACGTTTCTTCTGCAGTTTTTGAACCCACATTTTCCGACAAAGTCGTTAGTAAGTTGTGACTCCCGGTCTGGTCATAGGGCTGATCAGTTACTACTGGAAGCCTTTGGAGGAAAAGATGCAATTTTAAAAGTCATTTAACCTAAAGCTACAAAATATGCACAACTTCTGGAAGTGTATTTCTTCACGCAATACGAAGTACACTGAAGTGCCAAAGAAACTGGTATAGCCATCCGTATTCAAATACAGAGATATGAAAACAGGCAGAATACGGAGCTCCGGTCGGCAACGTCTATGTAAGACAAGTGTCTGGCGCAGTTATTAGATCGCTTACTGCTGCTACAATGGCTGGTGAAAGGTGGCTACACTGAGCCACTGCGCCAGAGATTGCGCCAAAGAGTATTATTAAGCCGCCTCCACAGTGCTTGTCGAGAGCTCGTAGTAGTCAGTGCTTGTCGAGAGCTCGTAGTAGTCAGTGCCTGTCGAGGACTCGGGTTTCAGTATTAACACATTTAGCAGTTAACTGTTCATATTGTTGTGTTAGGCTACTTAATCTGTCACTTGGTACGGATTCCTCGATTCTCTCAAATATTTCTTCCTTATCTTTTGCACGTTGTAAATTTAACTCTGAAAATTTCTGTACTATCACGCGATCTCTTTCTTCCTGTTCTCTATCCTGTTCCCTTTGTCTGATTTCTACTGCAATTAATCTATTATTGTGAGCATTCAAAATTGGTTGTACTTCTTCTCTGATTTCTTTCTTTAATTCATCTTTCATATTTTTGAAACATGTCCCTATTCGTGAGTCTAACCGTGTTTCCATTGTTTCCATATCATTTTTTAATTCAGATCCCAAAGTTCCCATCCGTGTTTCCATTCGTGTTTCCATTGTTCCTATTCATGAGTCTAACCGTGTTTCCATACGTGCTCCCAAATTTAATATTGCACTCATCAGCTGCTCCATATTAAATGGTTCAGAATTCTTTTCGCCCCTAACATTACCCGCAAAACTAACTTCCTTCTGCATAGCCATAAGGCTATCTGTGTTCGATACTATTCCAGAATCTTCTGTCGTTAATCTCGGATTCTGTGAATTTTCTGATTGAGAAAAATTTTGAAATGGTTCCGGACTATTTTCCCGACTTATTACATTGTTTTCCACTTCATTATCCATCATACTGTTTTCCTCTGTTGGCGAGTTCGCCATGTTAACAATTTCGTCATTCTCACTATCCATCATTTTTGCCTTTTTCATCGATCGAGTAATCATTTGCAAGACATACAAAACTCGTCACTGTGCGAAAATTACACACAATGCCTCCTTATCTCCAACAATACCATTTACATGCAATGTCTCACTCAAACACGATCAATCGAACAATTGAAATAATTGCACTAAATTGTCAAACCCGTAGACAAGACAACAAAAAAAATAAATTTTGAAAAATACCATTAGAAGAATGCCAATTACCAAATCTACACATTCGATACAGACTACAATTACTAAACTCAAATTACTACAACAATACTACGATCTACTATTTTTACAATCAGAAGAATTCCAAGGGACGATCCGAAGCAGCGGTCGCCACGTGCATGGGGGCTTAATTAAATAAGATTGAAAATATTTTTTAGTTTTTAGTAGCTGTAAGTCCGATTACGCTGTTTCGTAAACGGTTGGCCCAGACTAGTATTATTACGCTATCTGACTGCAAAGAACAACAACAAAGAATGAAATGAAAATTTTCGTTAACACAGTTAATTAATTAAGTCCCCAGCAACTATAAAACCTACTAAACCAAAGCACAAGTGTAATTGTTCTGTGTGAGGGAGTGTGACTCAACGTACACATCTGGCACGGTTCTTCTCCAACAAGACAAGAATTTTTAAATACCAATTATACTGACGTGATAAAAGAAAATTAGAAATACTATAATTGCTCAAGAAAAGTAGAATTACACTCTAATACAAGAACACACGCCAGATGCTTTGTTGACTGAACCTGTAATGACGCATTATTTAGGACACTGAAACAATGAAAAAAAAGAAACGGAGTTTATTACCTCATTTATATTGATGAAAATCACTCTAATCCTTACAATATATCTCCACACCGAGTCTCTACTACCACATCTCGACGAGACTCTTCAGTATCACATCTCAGCAAGCACAGCCTACTAGCACATCTCAACAAACACTCCTCTGCTACAACATCTCAGCACAGACTACCCCGAGTCCTCGACAGGCACTGACTACTACGAGCTCTCGACAAACACTGACTACTACGAACTCTCGACAAGCACTGTGGAGGCGGCTTAATAATACTCTTTGGCGCAATCTCATGCTCAGTGGCTCAGTGTAGCCACCTTTCACTGGTTGTCAAGATTTAAGTGAGTTTGAAAGTGGTTTTATAGTCTGCGCACGAGCGATGGGAACAGCATCGCTGAGATAGCGATGAAGTCAGGATTTACCCCTACGACCATCTCACGAGTGTACTATGAATATCAGGAAACTGGTAAACCATCAAATCTCCGATAACGCTGCGGCCGGAAAGTATCCTGCAAGAACGAGGCCAACGACGACTGAAGAGAATCCTTCAAAGTGAAAGAAGTGCAACCCTTCCACAAATTGCTGCACATTTCAATGCTGGCCAACAAGAAGTGTTAGTGAGTGAACCATTCAACGAAACATAATTTATATGGGCTTTTGGAGCCGAAGGCCCGCTCGTGTACCCTTGATGACTACATTACACTAAGTTTCAGGCCCCGCCCGTGCCCGTCTACACCGACATTGGACTGTTGTTGACTGGAAACGTGTTGCCTGGTCTGACGAGTCTCGTCACAAATTGTATTGAGCGGATGGACGTGTGCGGGTATGGAGACAACTTCCAGAATCCATGGACCCTTCATGACAGCAGGGGACTGTTCAAGCTGGTGGAGCTCTAACCTCTGACAGGTGACACGTGCGTAATCATCCTGTCTGATTACCTGCATTCATTCATGTCCATTGTGCCTTTCGATGGACTTGGGCAACTCCAGCAGGGCAATGCGACACCCTACACGTCCAGAATTGCTACAGAGTGGCTCCAGGTATACTCTTCTGAGTTTAAATACTTACGCTGGCCACCAAACTCCCAGACCTGAATATTATTGAGCATATCTTGGATGCCTTGCAACGTGCTGTTCAAAAGACATCTCCCAGGCCTTCGTACTCTCACGGATTTATGGACATCCCTGCAGGATTCGTGGTGTCATTTACCTCTAGTACTACCTCAGACATTAGTCGAGTTTATGCCACGTCGTATTGAGGCACTTGTGTGTGCTCGCGGGGGCCCTACACGATATTAGGCAGGTGTATCAGTTTCTACATCTACATCTACATTTATACTCCGCAAGCCACCCAACGGTGTGTGGCGGAGGGCACTTTACGTGCCACTGTCATTACCTCCCTTTCCTGTTCCAGTCGCGTATGGTTCGCGGGAAGAACGACTGTCTGAAAGCCTCTGTGCGCGCTCTAATCTCTCTAATTTTACATTCGTGATCTCCTCGGGAGGTATAAGTAGGGGGAAGCAATATATTCGATACCTCATCCAGAAACGCACCCTCTCGAAACCTGGCGAGCAAGCTACACCGCGATGCAGAGCGCCTCTCTTGCAGAGTCTGCCACTTGAGTTTATTAAACATCTCCGTAACGCTATCACGGTTACCAAATAACCCTGTGACGAAACGTGCCGCTCTTCTTTGGATCTTCTCTATCTCCTCCGTCAGACCGGTCTGGTACGGATCCCACACTGATGAGCAATACTCAAGTATAGGTCGAACGAGTGTTTTGTAAGCCACCTCCTTTGTTGATGGACTACATTTTATAAGCACTCTCCCAATGAATCTCAACCTGGTACCCGCCTTACCAACAATTAATTTTATATGATCATTCCACTTCAAATCGTTCCGCACGCATACTCCCAGATATTTTACAGAAGTAACTGCTACCAGTGTTTGTTCCGCTATCATATAATCATACAATAAAGGATCCTTCTTTCTATGGACTTGGGCAACTCCAGCAGGACAATGCGACACCCTACACGTCCAGAATTGCTACAGAGTGGCTCCAGGTATACTCTTCTCAGTTTAAACACTTACGCTGGCCACCAAACTCCCAGACCTGAATATTATTGAGAATATCTGGGATGCCTTGCAACGTGCTGTTCAAAAGACATCTTCCGTGTACATGCCAAAAGCCGTTCTTAAACTACGTTCCAGCAACATGCAGCCAACACCGCATGACAGATTTTTTGTCATGAAAATGCGTTATATCATTTACAATCAATATTTTCGGAAGTATAGTTACCAGTGCATCGTTACACGTAACAGAACGCTTGTTATGATGGTATTGGTGAACCTGTGGGTAAGTTCAAAAGCGTAATTGACGTAGTGTTCACCACTGATACTACAGAACGTGCATTTCTGGCATGTGATCAACTTGCTTTACTTCGCTGTAGACATTCTTACAGCTCTAGCAGTCTACTGAAAGTTCTCACTTGCGTTTATAGTTAAGATACACTACGTGATCAAAACCATCCCGACACCCCCAAAAACATACGTTTTTCTTATTAGGTGCATTGTGCTGCCACTTACTGCCAGATACTCCATATTAGCGATCCCAGCAGTCATTGGACATCGTGAGAGGGCAGAATGGGGCGCTCTACGGAACTCATTGACTTCGAACGTGGTTAGCTGATTGGGTGTCACTTGTGTCATACGTCTGTACGCGAGATTTCCACACTGCTACACATCCCTAGGTCCACTGTTTCCGATGTGATAGTGAAGTGAAAACGTGAAGGGATACGTGCAGCACAAAAGCGTAAAGGCAGACCTCGTCTGTTGACTGACAGAGACCGCCGAGATTTGAACGGGGTCGCTATGTGTAACAGGCAGACCAACACACAGGTATTCCAAACTGCATCAGGGTGCACCACAAATAATTCGACAGTTAGGCGGGAGGTGATAAAAAACCTGGATTTCATGGTCGAGCGGCCGCTCCTAAGCCACACATCACACCAGTAAGTCTCAAATGACGCATCACTTGGTGTAAGAAGAGCAAACATTGGACGATTGAAAAGTGGAGAAAAGTTGTAGGGGGTGACGAATCACGGCACCCAATGTGCCGATCCGATGGCAGAGTGTGGATACGGCGAATGCCCGGTGAACGTCATCTGCCAGCGTGTGTAGTGACAACAGGAAAATGAGGAGGTGGTGGTGTTATGGTGTGGTCGTCTTTTTCATGGAGGAGGCTTGCAACCCTTGTTGTTTTGCGTGGCACTATAACAGCACAGGCCTACATTGATGTTTCAAGCACCTTCTTGCTTTCCACTGTTGAAGAGCAATTTGGGGATGGTGATTGCATCTTTCAATACTATCGAGCACCTGTTCATAATGCGCGGCCGGCGGCGGAGTGGTTACAGACAATAACATCCCTGTAATGGACTGGCCTGCAGAGAGTCCTGACCTGAATACTATAGAACTCTTTTGGGATGTTTTGGAACCCCGACTTCGTGCCAGGCCTCAACGACCGACCTCGATACCTCTCATCAGTGCAGCACTCCGTGAAGAATGGGCTGCCATTCCCAAAAAAAAACTTCCAGCACCTGATTGAACATATGTTTGCGTGATGGAAGCTGTCATCGAGACTAAGGGTGGGCCAACACCATATTGTACTCCAGCATTACCGATGGAGTGCGCCACGAACTTGTAAGTTATTTCCAGCTAGGTGACCCGATACTTTTGATCAGATTCTGTGTTGCGGTTGGCTTCTACAGTGACGTCTTCAGTAATGTCTAGAACACGTTTGCAGAATCTTGAAGAAAAGTGACACTCACCAACACATTGAGAGTAATGTAATGGTCCTGTAACCACGATTTCATATAGATGTGTTCATTCGAACGCAAATATTTTCTTTGTGAGTGGTGTTACTGCGCATAAAGGAAGAAGCCTTTTATTTGTTTTATTTGCTTTTGGCAACACTCACAACTAAATTCAAACTTATCTGAAAGTTTCAGGACCCTAATTCATGATTCCCAAAAGGAAACTTGATTCAGACTTCCTCAGTCTCTTATTCACTTGGACTCATTTCTGGACGGTATTACTGAAGATGGATCGGATGACGGGCAGGCGATAAGGCAAGTTTGGTGTCTTATCCCAGGAAGCTGTTTCGGAGTCTAAACCTTAGCACTATATTTGGAAGAATGATATATGATTTCAAGGTCTGAAGCGATTGGTGTTTGTTAATAATATCGGGGATCACAAGATCTGTATAGAAATCTGTACCAGAAAAAAAGAAAGTATAAACGAGATTTCGGTGACGTCTCTATATGACTACCTACCGAATACAGTGTTTAAAGAAAATCTAGGAAACTGTAGCGGAGAACATATCTCACCGGATAGACATATCAATGAGAATAACAGCTGTGAAAACTTACAACGGACGCTCAATAGGCAAATTGTAGGTTGGTAACCTTTCAGCGATATCGGTATGCACACTACTGATGTCACACTGTCGGAGGGAAATAAAAAGAAAGAAAGCCTTATTTTTTTACATCTGAGTATTTCCGGAATGTTCTTAATTCTGAACATATAGGATTAATTTGTTTTGCTCACAAACAAGGAAACGGCACTTTCAACCCAACGTGTTGCAAAACGGAGCGTTTCAAATCACTTAGAAACTCTGGAAATCTTCTAATAAGCCTAACAGTTGAGTACTCCTGGAATGAGACGTGCCACCAGTACACACGGACTCTCGTAATTACGACGGAATTACTGCAGCTGCCGTGACCTTCCGTAGAAATGTAATTACTCGATTAATTTAGAATTCGTAATTAGAAACTCAGGCCTCAAGAAGCGTCTGTGATTTCAGAGAACGCACTAATCCGCTGAGATGGAAAACAGCTGTCTGCTCAATACAGATTTCGTAATACGCGGGAAGGACTCATGAAACAGAAATAATCAATTCAACTAGGGTTGCTATCTCTCCCACTATATCGGGACCGTCACCGTTTTGTACCTTCTTATCCCAGCATCCCGACAAGACCCAATTCTGTCCCGAATGTGCAAAATACTGTTACTAGCTTGGCTCAAGTACTGAAGTAGCGCAACATTTAAATGCAGCCTCAGATTTATTTATGTCAACAAGTTTGTTGACAAGGTCGCCTCACAGATGGCCTTGCATGTTGCGTGTCCTGTATCGACGATCTAACGCCATCATTCGAGAAAATACCACATTTCTCCAGTAGCACGAGTCTGGAACCATTTGAGCAGCGTCACGAGGAAGAATCGGGCAGTTTCATTTTGAATAGTGATCTGATAAGACGAACAAGTGCAAATAAGTAATGTTTGAAGTGTTTACTGGGGGTGTATAGGCCACGAAATGTGTAGTGACGTGTACTTCGACGACAAGTGTTATTGTTGATTGTTTACCATCTAATAAACTTATGGAAAATGCCTAATGATGGAAAGAGAAAGTGTCACTTTTCGACTGACTACACAAAGACTGGTCTTATTTAGACAGCCAGGAACAAATGCTCATTGCTAATGCAGAACTAAGAACAGCTTATAAAGTTATCAAGTATCACTTACCGTTCAGTTCTCTTGACTATACCGTAAATCTGAACGCTGCAGTGTATTCCGACTCCAAAGTCGCCGCAGTGCAGTCTACAGCCTAGATGAAAACTACAGCGATTATTAAAAATATTCTCTCTCAACACTCCGTGTGCGAATGCATAAAACAACCGCAAGAAGTTCAATTTTACGGTATAGACACCGACGCATCCAACCACAAGACTGTTAGATGTTTCCTTTAGTTGTTCAATACGTTACTCCTGAAGAATCCAGGACAATCTGTTGAAGCTGATAAACATCGGAGACAATAGCAAAGTTTTGTCTCGACAGTTTAAGACAATTGCAATTTCCATTAGATAAATTAGTCGCTTTTTGTGCAGACAATACCAAAAACAACTTCGGAGGCATTCATCTACGCCGCCAGAAGAATGTGTTTCACGAAATTAAAGAATGGCGAAAAATGCAGGAGGAATTGAATGTCCTGCCCATATTCTCCAAAATACTGTATCAAGCGCTGCTGCACTCTTTACTGTCGATATTGAAATAATCGTCATGAAAACAATTATTTTTCAGTTTACACGGTAAGGACAAAGAAGCTGAAAGTGTTCTGCTTATACATTGATGTCAATCATCAGACTCTTCTGCCTCACTCAAAAACAAGATGGCTGTCGTTAATGCCTGCACTTGACAGTGCTCTTAAGCTCTGGATTTCATCAGAACAAATTTTTGACCATGTCACCTAAAATAATTTCCGACTTTTACAGTACTTCAGTACTTCATGTTTCTGCAGTCAAACTTGATTCTGCTTGGAAAAAATTTATAAAAAGCGGTGAGAAGCGTAAAGTCTTGATAACTGAAATGAATGAAGTCTCGATAATTGAAGTAAGAGGCGTATTAATCGACACTCAAAGATCTCTGAATGAAAGAAAGATTGCCAAATTTATGTGGATCCTAACAAAGAAATAATTAATTTGATTTCGAACTTTGAGGAAGAGACAGCCAAGCATCTACGATATTTCCGAACCAGGGCCCAAACTTGCTAGTGGCGCCCCTCCCCCCACGCCCTCTCCTCAAGAGTTTCAGACAGGATGTCAGAATCAAAAATCGATTTTCGAAAAATATGTTCATTTTGTAGCGCAGATCTTTCTGAAGAGTTTGATAAATAAAACATGTGTTCGACGAAAGGTAAGACATGTTATTTGGTCTTAAGTGTGTCAAAGTGCAGTGCCACCCATCTTCACAAAGTATTCTTCTATCGAATGTCACTGTATTTCGCTCTGTGGAATTCAAACGTACATATTTTGTAATGGAAACCATTAAACCTATATTCAAACGTGTAGATTTTGTAATGGAAGCCATGAAACCAGTAGGACAGTAAAAATTAAAATGTCCTATGGTGCCTCTTCTTCTCCCAGTAGGCCGGCTTGATATCCTACCCTTCCATAAGAGAAGAAACACAATTAATACTGGATGGGATTATTTATGATTAGGAGAATAAAAGCTCTTCAGAAAATTTGCACTTTTTATGGCCTATTAGCTAATAACCCTCTCTTGTGTGCTATAAAATTAAATACGAGGAACTTAAACCCAGTAAAGACAAGAGGCAAGCAAGACGGTACACATTTCTTCAGGCCATACGTCTCAGCATCTTTTTCTCTCTAATCTTGCTACCGCTTTACATGGCGTTCTTTCCTTTCTGAGAAAGAATCTACTACCTCATCAATGTTAGTCAAACGTGTTGCTACATAAAAAAATCAAACTGTCGTTGTCTAATAATGAAAAAGCTGTTATTACGAATAGTACCCAAGACGGATATGGTTTCTCGATTTGATTACGTCTATTTTGTCACTGTCTGCTAGATAAAACGAAATATGTCTTTTCAGTATTGCAGCAATTGTAATGCACGCCAAATACGCGAGACTATTTTGGTACAAATGCTCATTTTTATGTACCTCATTTACAGAAATAACACAACACAATATAATTTGCGAAGTACTAATATCAGATGCCTATTAGCCCTACTACAAGCAAAAAGTTTTATCTTAGGAAATAGTTTCACATTTCATTCAAATGCTCCAGTTTCTCAAAATTGAGATCGGAAAGTAGAAGTAAGAAATTTTTGTATGAATCTGGAATCGTCATATTCTTGCATATAATCTGTGTGATGGACCCGTTTCTTCTCTTTCCTCGTTTGAACAAGCAGTCTTTTCATTTGTCTGTGGGAAAGTTTTTTTTTATTTCTAGATGCGACGGGGATTCTCCTGGCAGAGACAGCACTTATGTACGCATGCAAAAATCAACTTATGATTCGTTCAGAAATCAACTTATAATGAGATCAAAAAAGTTGAATAAGCAATTGGAATGTGTTTCAAAATCATATGAATAATCGATGGACTAACATGCGCTGGATGCTAGGCGCTTTGTGAAACAAGGGTTTTTTTCCTTCTTCAAGAATATGAATGTAGAGCTCCCCGAAATTGCCGCCCGGGGCGGATACCCCGGTTGCTCCCCCGCCCCTCCTCCCCCCTCACCACTCCCCCCTAGATTCGGGTCTGGGAAGAGACAGTGGCGCTCTATAGCATACTGTTTGATTACTTCGAGAAATGGGCTTTTTCTTTTAATAAATATCAGCTATTTGATTGTATGACGCTGTCTGAAACCCCAGACTGGAAGGTGATTGAAAACACTATTACATACCTGACTTAAAATTGTGTGTAGATTTCAGGAGACAGTTGGTTTTGGATATGTAGGTATCTGAAGAGCTTTTTAGAAACGAAACGTGACTCGGAAGAATGGAAGTCTGAACACTCCGTGGTAGGAAGGTGGATTTACTTTCTTAAGGAAACCGAACATCGTGAACACAAATGCCAACTGCTAAAATTATGCCAGTGTTCCTTTTCTGTTGCCGCACGTAATGTCGTTGTGAAAAGAGTATTTTCGCTAATGACGGCCCAGTGGACTGATGAAAGAAATCGACTGCTGCCACGGACTGTGGAATCAATATTACAGTGCCATTTTAATTACAAGCTGGCTTGCATAGAGTTTTATAAAAACATAAAAGGGAAAAAAGACTTAGCTAAAAAGGTGAAATCATCCGAAGAATATGTACCAACAACGTCTGCCCAAACAAATTTCATGTAACTCTGTTCTGAATAAAAAATAATTATACTAAACAAACTTTCTACTTAATTTCTGCACCCCCATCTCAGAGTGTCCCGTCGAGGTCCCAGCGAGATATGGCAACATATAACATACAATGAACAAAACAGTTTAGACCATGGTTTATTTACTGGTATGGTCAGTTTCGTTCAAGCTAGACCATCGTCAGATTTATACTAATGTACACAGTGTTAATTGGGGTGCGTTGTTACAGCTGGCACCAGTGACAGCATTAATCCTGTATTTTAGTGTTAAATCGGACGATGGCCTAATTAGAACAAAACCAGTCATAGTAGAGAATAAAATCTGATCCAGATTATTTTGTTCATTTAATATATATTTATATTTCTGCAAGACAGTCTAACACACACTCACTGGTCTACGTGGACATTCTTGACCCATGAACTTCAGATCTTCCGATAAACCACAAGGTTTTTGGACTGGAAGAAGTATTTGAGACACCGGAAAGTCTACGAAAAACAAGAGGAAAATATGGATATTTAGTGATAGACCTTGGCCGACAATGCGCTAGTGAACTGTCATAGTTTTTCCCTGACCATCTCTCCCGAACCCGTACATGAACTTCAAAGTTGGCTGCGTTACATTTATGTACGGCTACAATCATTATTCACACTAATTTTCCTCGCTCTTCTAGTATTTCGTCAGCCTTCAGGAGACGAAATACCTGCTGAAGCCAAGGTACGTGTCATTATCGATATACTTGATGCAGGAAACTCTTTGGGCAGCACGAACACGTTTGCCTTTGTTAGATTAGCAAGAAAAGGTAACAATGCCTTCAAGCTCCTAGCAGATGCTTGTGTAATTTTGATATCAACAGGACTTTACTTGTGAGCGTGACACAGGCAGCACCTGCACCTGACGCGCTACGCTGCAAGCTGTGGGGGACGAATTCTCCATTGTTCCTACACAGGGTGTTCCGAAAATATTCGTTCAGATTAATATAGGAGGCGGAAAACATAAAAAGTACAGTTACTTATGGAACATATGGTCCCTGACGGTAATTCCTGTTGCTAGGTACTATTCACGCAGAGGGTAGTTTAGCTTGCTAATTACAGCAGCGGCTTTCACAGGAACTACTCGAACGCACGACAACTGACCTGTATGCATGCAGTACATCGTCGGAACATTGACTATTGTGTCAGTTCGAAGATTCCTGGCAAGCCTGCAGTAATACCAGCAGCGGCGGAATTTCTAGCGACGAAGTCTTCTGTCTCCCTAACAGTTTCGTACACCAACTGATACACACGCCCCCAGAGGAAGAAATCCAGACACGTGAGGTCATGTGACCTGAGCGGACAGGCCGCAGAGCCACCTAGGCGGATCCACCGATTCCCGAAGGTGGCTCTGTGGCTCACAGATGATTCCTCACAGGAACGCTGAAATGGCCTGGCACCCCATCGTGCTGGAAGTACAGGCTTGCCTGACATTCTGAGGTACGTCCGCCAGCAGTTCTGGTAATACATATCCCATGACGATACGATATTTCCGTTCGTTGAGGCAGAATGGTATAATGTATGGTACAAGCAACATGTCACCGAGAATGCCGGCCACAGATTAACACGGAATCGCTGTTGATGAGCACGAGGTCGAGTACCTTGTGAATTCTCGTATGCCCAAACATGCGAATTTTGGATATTCGAATGACAGTACACATTCCTAGCCAGCGACGACGACACAACAACTTACGTCAGCACCGCAATAAAACGTTCCCTAATATAAGTTGACTTCAGCGACCATATGTTTCTTATCGAAATATATTTCTTTCGATGTTCTCTACCTCCTGTATTAATTTGAACGTATAGTTTCGAAACACTCCGCATATTTTTAGTGAAAGGTTTTTGGTCATACGATTTTCTGTGTTACCGGTTAATACTCTGATGAGACACCATGGACGTACTACAGCCGCAGAATTCAGGGTAGTTGGTTTTCGCGAATCGTCGCGTGTATAGCGACAAATCGGTATATCAGCCCAGAAGGACTCCCTTGCTCCCCTAATTCTGTATCTTTCAAAGTCTTTGTACACTGTAGATCCAAAGTTACGACGTTGCATGGGCTCAACTAACGTCTGAAGTAGTGCTTAATTCTGCAGCGCTGTCCACAAATCCGGAAGACTACGAGCCGCTGGAGTCCTTTTCTGAACGGCACGTTGGAAGGCGTCCCTGACATGCCCAATAATGTTCATTTCTGGGGCGTTTGGTGGCCAGCGGAAGTGTTTAAACTTAGAAGTGTGTTCCTGGAGGTCTCTGTTGCAATTCTGAACGTGTGGGGTGTCGCAATGTCCTGTTGGAATTGCCCAAGTCCGTCGAAATGCACAATGGGCATGAGTGGATGTAGGTGATCAGACAGGATGCTTACTTACGTTTCATCTGTCAGCGTCGTATCTAGACGAATCGGGAGTCCCATATCACTTCAACTGCACACACCCCACACCGTTACAGACCCTCCACCTGCTTGAACAAACCCCTGATAACATGCAAGGATTCATGAGGTTGTCTACACACACGTACACCTCCTTCCGCTTGATACAATTTTGAACGACACTCATCCGACCGGGCAATATGTTTCCAGTCATCAACAGTTCAATGTTGGTGTTAACGGGCACAAGCGAGGCGTAAGATTTTGTGTGTCATCAAGGGTACACGAGCGGCCCTTCGGCTCCAAAAGCCCATATCGATTATTTTCGTTGAATGGTTCGCTCACTGACACTTGTTGATGGCCAGGATTGAAATGTGCAGCAATCTGTGAAAGGGTTGCACTTCTGTCATGTTTAACGATTCTCTTTAGTCGTCATTAGTCCCGTTCTTGCAGGATCTGTTTCTAGCCGCAGCGATGGCGATTTGTTGTTTTACCGGATTCCTGATATTCGTGCTACACTCGTGGAATAGTAGCACGGGAAAATCCCCCTTTCATCACTATCTCAGAGATTCTGTATCCCATACCTCGTGCATCGACTATAACACCATGTTCAAACTCACTTAAATCTTGGTAACCTAACATTGTAGCAGGAATAACCAATCTAACAACTGCGCAAAACTTTTTTTGTCTTATGTAGGTTTTTCCTACCACAGGGCCGTATTTACCTGTCTATATATCTCTGTATTTGAATACGCGTGCCTATACCAGTTTCTTTGGCGCTTCATTGTATAATTATTGTTGTAAGATGTTACTTTAAATCCGTCTTGATTGCAAATTTTTTTTATTATTGTTGTAAGACTCATAAGTCTTCCACCTTCGGTAACACACGGTATTGCTTTGTGTATCTGTAGTTATACTCACATTGTGGTTGAAACCCCCATTCCGATTGATATTTTTACGTGTCAATATAAATTTATTCGAAACAGTCGTTACAAATTCCACGCACACCCACCGCATATTCTTTGGTAATCGCTTGTATAACTTTTCATGGCCTTCATTTCGCCTTTTTATAACAGACTGAGGTGTGTACATTTGAGACAGGTACGTGCCTTCTCTTTCAACTAGAGACGAAGGGCGGGTGCAGAAATAGACTGTTGCACAAGTTGTTATTAACCGTTGATAAATAGGATGCTTATTGCATGTAAGCTGTGGGTCTCACCCGGTAGTGAAAGTAGCGCCGGTACTCGGTAAGCAAGCAAAATATGATCCGTTGAACTACCAGTAAGAAACTACGTTAGCATAAGCAAAAGCATGAATGATATATTCGGCACTCCTTGCCAAGTATTCAATTTTCCTTGGTTCAAATGGTTCCAAGCACTGTGGGACTTAACATCTGAGGTCATCAGTCCCCTAGACTTAGAACTACTTAAACCTAACTAACATACGGACACCACACACATCGATGCCCGAGGCAGGATTCGAACCTGCGACCGTAGCAGAAGCGCGGTTCCTGACTAAAGCGCCTAGAACCGCTCTGTCACAGCGGCCGGCCAGTTTTTCTTGCATCATCTGATTGCTAATTAGGTATACTAGTGAGATCAGCAAAATAGTTTAGGTAAATTCTCTGTGCCCATCCTGCATATACCGGGTGGTCAAAAATTCAGTACAAATTTGAAAACGTAATAAACCACGGAATAATGTAAATAGAGAGGTAAAAATTGATACACATGCTTGGAATGACATGGGGTTTTATTAAAACAAAAAAATATTGCTAGACGCGTGATAGATCTCTTGCGCGCGTCGTTTGGTGATGATCGTGTGCTCAGCCGCCACTTTCGTCATGCTTGGCCGCCCAGGTCCCCAGACGTCAGTCCGTGCGATTACTGACTTTGAGTTTACCTGAAGTCGCAAGTATATCGTGTACGATTGACATCTCTAGGGATGCTGAAAGACAACATCCGACGCCAATGCCTCACCATTACTCCGGACATGCTTTTCAGTGCTTTTCACAACATTATTCCTCTACTACAGCTATTATTGAGGAATGATGGTGGACATATTGAGCATTTACTGTAAAGAACATCATCTTTGCTTTGTCTTACTTTGTTATGCTAATTATTGCTATTCTGATCAGATGAAGCGCCATCTGTCGGACATTTTTTGAACTTTTGTATTTTTTTGGTTCTAATAAAACCCCATGTCTTTCCAAGCATGTGTGTCAATTTGGCCCTCACTATCTACATTACTCCATGATTTATTCAGTTTTCAAATTTATACTGACCTTTTTGATCACCCGGTACTTCAGTGTGTGCGTTGAGAGGAATGGACTTTGTTTCTACATTTATTAAGATTAGTAGGATAATTTAATTATTCATGTGGAGTAAAGCTTCGGTAAACTTTGTCTTTTGGAAAGAAAAGTAACATTCCAACCTTCAAGCACTTTAATCATTTAAGCAGTAACATCCTTAGTGCTTTTCTCATGATGTTTTCCTCATGCGTTTGTCTATTGAAAATATTCTGTGAATGATCATGCTTTACTCTTAGAAGGCTGATCTTGTGTATTACGTTAAGCAAGTTATCAAGGATCTTCCACTAATGAATTAACCCGTGCGAATCTGGTATATGCTCACTGGATTTTGTACAGCAGATAGAATGCAAAAATCTTTTAGTAAGTTTTGAAGATTGTCTGAATAAACTTTTTGTTATTTATGCTTTGTATCACAAACACTCTCAAATTTTTGGAGAAGCCTAACGGTCTCAGGGATATTTCTTCCGCATTTTACATTAGTATGGTGCACTTTAGTTATTAAAAATTTGTTTGTAATTTACTGTGTTAGCAGATGCGTTATTGTGTGATTTTTAAAATGATAAGATGGTACCTGGCTGAGGTGCCCTTCTGTACTATTGCATCACAGCCACCGTATTCGGGAAGGGCAAAGAAACGAAAGATGTCATCGTGACTTGCCACAAGGACCATCAGGGTACCAAGCCACCGAGCTGTTCTTAGGTAAGAACGGCCAGAGCAGAAATTGCAACAGTCACTGCCCAAGCCATTCTATACGTATGCTGCACGATATATCGATGTCGCATCGCCACCGACAGGGCCGAGTACGGTTGACACAGCAGAAGCATGACACCAGGCTGGAGTAACGTCAGTCGGGATTATAACTCGGCCTAGGCCAGCCCTCGTGTTCCCACCTGCCCTACGTGACGAGGAGTGCTAGCCTAACAATACGGTAACTGGCCAATCCCGATTTTAGCAAGTCAAGATCCTTCACCGCCTGCAGCCAGCTACAAGAGGAAGTCTACGCCAGTCATAATCCTGAAGTGGGTCACATAGCTGCCACGACTAGACACTGTCGCCATTAAGCTGTAGACATCCTGCTGCGTCTAATTCTGCATAACACTACGAGTCGGACTCTTGCTTTCCAGCCAAAGGGCTGACTCCTGGATGACTTCCAGCAACTGCGAGTCCCGAACGCGGCGGTCCTCGTCTCACTCCTGAGTCCACCTTGTTTCCTTGTGTGGGCCTACTCTGCTGTCAAGTGTTCATCTAGGATTGGCGTACTCTACTGTCGCTCGTTCACCTTGAGTGAGCACACATTACCACTGTCACCGATGCTGGGGTTCACGGTAGAACTGCACATGCTTCGACTCAGTCGTGCGCCAACGCCCACCTGTAAGGACCTGGAAGACAACACAGCTGTGTGGTGTCAGGAATGGAACCCTGACTCGGCAGTTCCTCGACGTCATGCTACTAACGGAGAGACACTGTGCCGCCACATCTTGATTGCGCTGTGGGCTGGCCGCGCCAGCGACGACTGCGTGCAGAACTCAGCATCCTCGACGCACACCAGGGCCAGCGTCAGGCCTGGTCACCATCTGTGCCAACACGATGCCGTGTACTGACGAATAAACGTGTAATATTGTTACCATTTATCAGAAGACATCCACGCAGCTCCTACCCGCCGCCTCACTGCAACAACGGCCAGGGTGCGGAGCTGAACACCGTCCTGACAACTAGAAGAACGACTCTTCCTCCCCTCCACAGCTACTTAATTAAGTCTATTATTTTGATTTTTGTGTGTGTGGTATTGCTACAACTTATCCCTCGTGCTGGCGCGCCTGAGTGCGTCAATCACGAATAACATCGTTTCGTATCGTTCCATTGTTGCTTTCCAATTGCGGGTCCATATGTATTCCTTTATTATCGCATCAACTAACCCAGTAATAAGTTGTGTTGCCATACGTCCAAGTGAGCAGTAGGTATATAAGATAACCACCAAGCTAGGTCAGTGCAAGAAAATGACCCACATTCTGAGCTAGCAGCACAATCTCACAATGAGGCATTTATCTATGAGATAATACGTAATCGACTAACCGGTTTGGCAGGGATCTGATGCAACTGCGCCGTTTAATACTGCGAGTGGGTCATTACTGTGGGGTAACGTGTTCGGCATCAGTGATACAATGAAAGGTTTATTAATTAAACAATGATTTAGCCGCATATAACGTTAGTTTATTTTATCGTTGTTTAATTAAACTAAGATCAAACTATGATGGTGATTTTGTTCATATATGTTTACCTTGGTAACATAAGACAGCTATTCTTTAGATGTGTACGAAGTGCGTCACGTGGCCACTCGTCTCATGAAAACCGGCGCACCCACTCGAGGTTTATATTTAAAGTCTTGCTAGGGTCAGTAATGCTCCAATCTGGTGTTATGTGCGCGAGAAGTTGGTGGTCAGAATGTGTAACCCCTTGTTAAGTTTATGATAAACATTCAGTGCCATCAGAAGTCAGGAAATGTAAGGAAAGGAACGAAAGGGTGTGATCACCTAACTGTTGTTCTGAATTATTTGCACAGTGTAATATTTCGAATATATACATATAAGGTTCAGTAGTTAGAAAACTTTTCTCAACTCTCTTCCATTTGCTCCTTATCCAATTATGTTATGTTGTGGTGGTCTGATAAAAGTGATAATTATTCAGCTAATAGGTTGGTGATTTCTTGTGATGAAGTTGTGTGAACAATGATTCAGACATTTATCCTGCTACCAATGGATATTTACTTGTTGAATTAGTGCTATTAACTAGGAAAGTTGTGTTTCATGGTATTATAAAAGTCTGAACGGATGAAATTACCTTAGGACTTTAATCAAAATTGTGACAGATATGATGTAATTTAGAATCCCCCCCACCTCTTCTCTTTTCCTGGGAATAAGTTTTCTCTTGACGATCAGTGCTGTTGTCTGAGGTGTTTTAAGATTCATATGTGGCTTTGGTTCAATGCGTTCCATTGTTGTGAATTTACTTTCGATATTTTAAACACGTTAACTCTTGGTGATAGAAAAGTTTGGGTATGGGTTCACTTTATGGATGGACCATAGGGCCATTGGTCTGCTCTATTTCTTTTTTATTGTTATATCTTTATAAATCACTAATGGTGATTTAAGGCAAATTATGTGGAATTATCAGCTGTTGCGAGAACGTCATGTGTAATTGTCTTGTTAAGAATCTGTGTTGCTGATAGATACTAGTACTATGCTGTTGACTGCAGTTTCCCCAGTGGTGATGGAACAAACAGCTAAAGATGAAAAACTAAATCGGTCAGACAGAGTTCGAAGTTGTGAGTATTCTTGCACAGCCAGGTATATGCCCTCCTTTCTCGAATTAATACTTCTTTTGTTTAGGATATATCAAGTAACTATGATGAATGCCACCGTCTTTCCTTTATGAATGTAACTAAGCTTTAATTGCTGTCGCGTAAAGATGTTACCGGTGTTCGTGTTTTTGGTAATTGTTTACACGGAATATGAGTCATTGTCTTGCAGCATTAAATTAAGTTCATGACTGTCAAGGATGTTTAAGTCTTCACAAGTAAGCGGATAGGAGCTATGTACAACTGTCTTCAGATTAAGTCCTTTACATAAGTTCCTTAATTACTCTGTACCACAATATTTTCAGTTTCTCTTCGATTATGGGTAGTGTTTGTGTATCCATTTCAGGTTTCCAAAAGTGTGCTGTAGCCAGAAAGAATCAGCGATATTGGAACGAAGAGAGTGCTATGATGTACACATGTCTTGTTTATTAAACTAATGTTACAATAATTCTTCGCAGGTGATACTGGAAACTGCATGACGGGAGTGTTAAGGGATCTCTCTGGCCGTGAGTCCTGTTTTGTATGTGACCTCTGGTGTTATTTTAATACCAACAATTTTTGTGACCGACTGAGCCATTTACATTGCATATGGGTACATGAATGTTTTCTCTTTTAGCACATGTCGCTGCACGTGTATATGAAATGTGGAACAAGTGCAAAGAGTTTTGTTGCATAAATCGCAATAAACTGTTCATTCACTTTAGTGCGATATCAGGGTTGTTAGAACGATTTATAATGTATATAAGTTACAGGCCTTACTCTATTTTCAATAAGATGCATTGCTAAACAGTAATCAGGAACTAACCACAATGAGAAGTATACAAAACTTTAATTATCAGGCAGAAACAAATCAAGGCAGTAAAAGTATCAAAGTATCATTCAGCGGGTAACACTATGACAGTTTTAAGCTCCATCGCTGATGACCTTGCAGTTTAGTGCCCTCTGCCATAAATCATCGTCACCTTTAAGCTCTGTGTCAAATAACTTCGTCGTTGGTGTGACGTTAAACCCTAAACTTCCTATTCTCTTTCATCAGCGACCTACAATGGTTCTGCTAACTTGCCTGACTTGGTACATCGGGCATGTAGTGTGTCTGAACCCCGCGACATTATAAGAAGCCCACCCACGGGCTTAAGGGCAGAAATAAGTGCTTTGACAGTTCGTGCTGGTCAGCTGACCGGGCAACAAATACAGGTAGGCAGGTGGCTGGACATAAGAGTGTGACGATTTTTCTGAAGCTCGAGCAAGCGTGCTTGACTGAAGAGCGGACACAATTTAATGGCAGCTAAGGTGTACGAAACGAAACATGAATATCATATTTTTAGAGAAACTACGTAATAAATCCTACAACTACGATGCAGAAAAACCAAGTACACCAGCAAAATCGCTGATATGGGACAAGTCAGTTGTAATTTCAAACATGATTTCAAGTGAAATTTTAAGAAACTTGTAATTGTTTTTCATTGTGCTAGATTACAAAATCAAAACCAACTGAACCTCTTGTGTCATCTGAACATATATAGTGTCAAATGAAAGCTAAAGAAGTACACCAAAAGAAGCTACTTTTCAAGTTACATAGATATGAAATGGAACTTTACACGTTGAGACTAATTGAGTCATCAGTCTTCTGACTGGTTTGATGGACCCGCCACGAATTTCTCTCTTGTACCAAACTTTCCATCTCAGAGTAGCCTTGCAACCTACATTCTCAATTATTTTCTGGGTGCATTCCAATCTGTCTTACTCTAAAGCTTTTACCCTCTAAAACTTCCTCTAGTACCATAGAAGTTGAATGGATATGTGGCGTTATTTCAGTGGATATAAATTCGAGTCACAGCATCCTTTGGTAACATTGAAGTTGAATGGATATGTGGCGTTATTTCAGCGAATATCAATTCAAGTCAAATTTACAAAAACTTAGCAGTAGGAGCCCATTTATGAGTACGACGTCGCAACCCCTCAGGTCGTGGTGCGTACACTGATTCGGTAGGGAAGAGTGCCATAAAGACGTTGAATCTTCTCCTGGGACGAGCTGGCTCACAATTGTATAACTGGTCCCCTTGAAATCTTGGATACTGGGAGAATTTTATTGCATGTAAAGGTAATTTCATTTTAGTAAGACGGAATAACTGGCCACACTTGTCACATCAATCTGCCTGATAAGTGGGAGACTTTACTGTTGACATACTATAATGTTGTGAGATTATATTTGTGCTGTTAAAAGTAGTCTTGCAGTTTGTTAGAAACGAGTTCCCGCAAGCGTTTGAAGAACCCAAACGTATTTTGTTTGTGGTTACAAACTTTATGTGTGGTAAAATATTGTAGATTGTTAGGCGTCGCCATGGTCTTTCTACACGATCGAAATTTCGTCGCCTCTGCAGAGATCTTCCTCATTATCTTGTGACGTTCACGATTGGCTAAACAGTGTCGGAGACCAGGGTCGCATCCTCAAAAAATGGTTCAGATGGCTCTAAGGGCTATGAGACTTAACACCTGAGGTCATCAGTCCCCTAGACTTAGAACTATTTAAACCTAACTAACCTAAGGACTTCACACACATCCATGCCCGAGGCAGGATTCGAACCTGCGACCATAGCAGCAGCGCGGGTCGCATCCTCCAATAAAAGGGAGTTTTCCTACGTTTATGCGCAAGAAGTGGGGCTATGGGCCTGAAGAAGATCCCAGCAGAGAGATCGAAACTCAAAACGTCTAACGTGTAGAGAAACATGACGCAGCCCAGTAACCTAGAAGATTATATTTTCAGTAACAACGCCAACGAAATCGCGCAAGCTTACGTACATACTTATCTTTTCACTGGACTTCAATCATCTGAGTGCGTTTTCGGAGACAAATTTTGAACGATTTTACATACTTTAACTTTTTTGTTGACTCTATAAATGTTTCTGCAGCGGTTACTAAGGATAACAAACTTAAGTTTTGCAACGAGTGTTAACTGCACTTTCGGACTTTGAGTGTTTTCCGTTGATTTTTGTGAATTAGTGTGCAGCTAAATAAGGTTTACTCGCAGCTGTTCCTATATTAGATGTTCTGCTCACACCAAAAACATTGTTAATTGTTTTTCGTTTGAATCCGCAGAATATGGTTCAAATGGCTCTGAGCACTGTGGGACTTAACTTCTAAGGTCAGCTGTCCCCTAGAACTTAGAACTACTTAAACCTAACTAACCTAAGAACGTCACACACATCCACGCCCGAGCCAGATTTCGAACCTGCAACTGTAGCAGCAGCGCGGTTCCGGACTGAAGCGCCTAGAACCGCTCGGCCACAACGGCCGGCGTTTAACCTACCCCATCTGGTTTGATGGTGAACCGGAACATGTCGCAACATCGGTAGTTTCGTTCCCGAACGTATTTGAACTAGTCATAGAAACATTACCTTCTCGCTGTTCCTGTTCCGTACTCCTGCAAAGACCTTACGAGCATATCCGCCACTGTATGTCGCAATTATAAGCAAAACTTGATGGTTTTGAGTTGTCCGATTACATACTGACACTAGTCTTCACGACCGCCTTGCTACTTTCTGTGGCCACACACACCAGCATAATTTGTTTCAGCTTAAAATGTTGCATATTACGTGTCGTTTCTTCAGGCATACCTGCATGCATGCATCTACAAGAAACGTATCAGATGTATTTGGTACGTGTTTATCGTGTAAGATATAGTTTGTTCAGAATAAAGTCTGTCCATTCTTTTTGGATCCTACAGAATAAAGAAAACTGTCCTACGACTCAACATTGGGGCACACTGCATGTTACCATATGAGAATCAGCGTGGCCAGTTAAAGTGTTGCTACCCACTTTATTTTCATGCACAAGTGTTGCGTGTCCACAGGGGCTTCGCCCAGTGGCAGGTGCTGGTGCGGCGCAGGGTGGTTAATTTCGGTAGCCGTGTCTGTCTGTCAGGAGGGATCGGTGATGACAGACCCTCTAGGGAGCGGGTTTCGCGCCACCTGTTGCTGGCGCCGGCACTCGGGTGCCCTGGTAACTGCGCCCAGACAAAATTGCGTTCAGATAAAGATGAGAAAAGTCCATTAATCCCACTGTCCGAACACCGCAAGCTCTTCAGCAACTTACGTTGTGTTGTACTTTATAACAACTGCTGGTGAAGAGGACTGCAGGTGCTCGAACTGTAACGCCAACATTTTTACAAACGGAAGTGATACTAAATTATTTTCGTTTGTCTGATACAGTCATAAATTTTTTACTTATGACTCGGTGTTCATAAAATACGATGGGAAATATAAAAAATAAATTTCATACAACGTAATTTGAAACTCTTATCTCAACTACTTGACAAGGCAAATTTTAAAGTAAAGAACATTAAATATCGTCTACACTTGTGGGTCACCGGATATTACATGTAATGTACACTACTGGTCATTAAAATTGCTACACCACGAACATGACGTGCTAAAGACGCGAAATTTAACCGACAGGAAGAAGATACTGTGATATGCAAATGATTAGCTTTTCAGAGCAATCACACAAGGTTGGTGCCTGTGGCGACACCTACAACGTGCTGACATGAGGGAAGTTTCCAACCGATTTCTCATACGCAAACAGCAGTTGACTGCCGTTGCCTGGTGAAACGTTGTTGTGATGCCTCTTGTAAGGAGGAGAAATGCGTACCATCACGTTTACGACTTTGATAAAGGTAGGACTGTAGCCCATCGCGATAACGGTTTATTATATCGCGACATTGCTGCTCGCGATGGTTGAGATCCAATGACTGTTAGCAGCATATGGAATCGGTGGGTTCAGGAGGGTAATACGGAACGCCGTGCCGGATCCCAACGGCCTCGTATCACTAAAGTGCGCGTCATTTATGACGGCAGCCGAGTTTAGGTTCGTTCTGCGCATCTGACGTCACAAAACACAGTCAGCCAATGAACAGAAAACGACGTTGCCAGAGCTCGACTGCAGTGCAGAGCACGGACGAGTGTCTTCAGTTTTAGAAACGTTCAGTCATAAATAAAGTAATTAAAAAAAGCAGTGCCCTGATAGCAGACTTACTTTTATAGAAAGTTTGGAAAAAGCATTCTTTATACCAGTTGCATCATATTCTATTAATTAATTAAACCAAACATCCAATAAGCCTCCTAATGCAGGCGATAGCAAGAAAAGGTGTTTCTATCATTCTCACTAATCGCTTTTTCGCAATAAAGAACAGCGGTAATTGTTTATTTCCTATTGTACTTCGACGAAACGTGAATAACTCATAGTCATACCAACAGTGTTTGTCGGTATTTTGCGTGACATTTTAAACTCTCTCCGGGAGATATAATTAATGACAAGCAGCGGTAGCGTAGTCGTTAAAGTGTATGACTGCTAAGTGAAAGGTTCTGAGTTCAAACCTCGCTCGGTGCTAGATTTTCTTTGTTTAAAAACAATATCGAAGTGTCTTCATAAATTTTATTCGTTTGAATGTAATGTTTTGAAATTTCGCCGGCACAGTAGCTCAGCGTGCTCGGTCAGAGGGTTAGCTACCCTCTGTAACAAAAAAAACTGAGTGAACGGATCAACAAGAAAAAACCTGAACGGGTGTCCTCGGACGTCCGCCACGAACAAATTCAACGAACAATATAACACAAAATGAGATCTAAAAAATAAAAAAAATAAAAAACCTGCTCGGTGCTAAATATTTTCTTTGTTTAAAAACAATATTAAAGTGTCTTATTTCATGAATTTTATTCGTTTGAATGTAATTTTTTGAAATTTCTAGTGGCAACTAAAATCGACCATACGGAAAGTATACGCTATGGACTTCTACCTCTGCAAACTCTTCAAAATTTCATGCAATGCTATACTACATCTAATGCTGCACAATAACTGCGTTGAACTTCGAAACAAAATTAAGTCATTTATGGGGTGGAAGGTATCAGTCAAGAAGATGTGTAAAAATCAAATTTTTGGGCCAAATAGTTTTTGTGACATCGAATGATAAACTGTGTCAAAGCACTCGAAACACCATGTGTCTGCACAGGCGAGCAGTGCAATGGTGACAAAATCGCGCACATCGCGGAATGCGGGGAGCACGTCTCTGTAGCAGCGAAAGGGTTAATGCGGCCGTGGTGGCTTTACTTCATAAACTGCGCGGTCCCCCCTAAGCATAAGTTTGCGAACTATACTATGGCGTTGCTTCTCTTGGCGCCTACAGCTGGCAGCGCAGCAATCTCCCGCGTCTGGGCGGGCGTGCGCGAGCCGCCAAGATAAAAGAATCGAACTATAGCAGTCGAGATGACAGGCATCTTATCCGCATGGCTGTAACGGATCGTGCAGCCACGTCTCGATCCCTGAGTCAACAGTTGAGGACGTTTGCAAGACAACAACCATCTGCACGAACAGTTCGACGACGTTTGCAGCAGCATGGACTATCAGCTCGGAGACCATGGCTGCGGTTACCCTTGACGCTATATCACAGACACGAGCGCCTGCGATGGTGTACTCAACGACGAACCTGGGTGCACGAATGCCAAACGTCATTTTTTCCGATGAATCCAGGTTCTGTTTACAGCATCATGATGGTCGCATCCGCGTTTGACGACATCGCGGTGAATGCACATTGGAAGCGTGTATTCGTCATCGCCATACTGGCGTATCACCCGGCATGATGGTGTGGGGTGCCATTGGTTACACGTCTCGGTCCCCTATTGTTCGCATTGACGGCACTTTGAACAGTGGACGTTACATTTCAGACGTGTTTGCGACCCGTGGCTCTACATTCGATCCCTGCGAAACCCTACATTTCAGCAGGATAATGCACGACCGCATGTTGAAGGTCTTGTACGGGCCTTTCTGGATACAGAAAATGTTCGACTGCTGCCCTGGCCAGCACAATCTCCAGATCTCTCACCAATTGAAAACGTCTGGTCAATGGTGGCCTAGCAACTGGCTCGTCACAATACGCCAGTCACTATTGATGAACTGTGGTATCGTGTTGAAGCTGCATGGGCAGCTGTACATGTACACACCATCCAAGCTGTGTTTGACTCAATGCCCAGGCGTTTCAAGGCCGTTATTACGGCCAGAGGTGGTTCTTCTGGGTACTGATTTCTCAGGATCTATGCATTCAAATTGCGTTAAAATGTACTCACATGTCAGATGTAGTATAATGTATTTGTCCAATGAATACCCGTTTATCATCTGCATTTCTTCTTGGTGTAGCAATTTCAATGGCCAGTAGTGTATTAATAAGATGCACTGTCATACTAACTAAAATATCGAGAGTATGCACGTATATACATTGCCGGAAAAAATCCAGCACCGTCTAGGACGAGGTCATTTTATTGAGAAATGAAATAACAGGTAGCTCGTCTTAGTCGGAATATGTGATAAGAAAATCAGACCAAATGAAACACCCATTCATAGCAACAGGTGTCCGAACAATGGCATCATCACGCAGTGTACCCGGCTCTGGAGGCATCGCAAGCGTGTGTTTTCGCAAGCAAACGATCATGATGATGTCGAATGGCATCCTCTGATGGACTGCCCCAAGCACCTCGCGCCTTTCGTTGCAATACGGTAATGGTTCTTGTAGGCCCTAAAAAACAAATAAGTTCCCGCTTCGTCAAGTCCGATAAATGTCAATTGGCGAGAGATGTTGTTGCGCAACACGAATAGCACGTCCCATCGCAGCAGCCATATATGAACGTCCACTGTTCTGATGCAAATGACCATCACCTTCCTGGCGAAGAAATGCCAGTAGCACGGGAATAACAGCCTGCACAATGGAGCACTGTTTACTTTATCGTGCAGAAACAACAAATTTGACCCCTACAGCACGAAGCCTGAGAAGGGACCAGTCTTGTGGATGAATGCAATCTGGTCAGGAGCCGGCCGAAGCGGACGAGCGGTTGTAAGCGCTACAGTCTGGAACCGCGTGACCGCTCCGGTCGCAGGTTCGAATCCTGCATCGGGCATGGATGTGTGTGATGTCCTTAGGTTAGTTAGGTTTAAGTAGTTCGAAGTTCTAGGGGACTGATGATCTCAGAAGATAAGTCCCATAGTGCTCAGAGCCATTTGAACCAACCTGGTCTAGAAAGCTTACTAGGTCTGCGCCATGAACTTGTATGTCAATCACTCCCTTACAGTCAGAACCTACTCTCATCACTGCAGAAATGACGCTAGAGTTGTCGTGCTTGGCGGTGCTGTGGTATCAGTGGTAGCCCAGCCTGGGGCACGTGCGATCGTAGTCCTGTAGGAAGCAGACGGTTCCCGATAGTCCCCAATAAGACAGCACGTGCAAAATGTACCCATATTTCCTTCCTGGTTAATGTTCGGTCAGCCACTGCTGCCCTCACAATGCGTAGGTCTCGATGTGGTCTGTACTACATGGACGTTCAAAATCTCGTCTAAGAGGGTAGAAATGTTCTACAGACAACAGTTGAGAACAGCGACACGTCACTGAAATTGCCAACATTTGCAGAAATCCGCCGGTGCATCGATCATCCAGTTTGCCCCTGATCCAAAGTGCAGCCCCCGTTCAGATGACTGAAGCTGCTCAAAAAGTTTGCGCTCGCATCGGTGAGGCATGGTTGTAGCCTAGAATGAATGTTACAGACACTGCTCACCTCTAAACTCTGTACACTTACTGCCCGCAGAGTAAGACAGAAGGTGCCAGACATGCCTCCTGTGAGCCATCTGATCGCCGATGACCCAGAGAAATGATTGCACACAATTTTAATCCAAGGACAAACACAGCTAAAAAACTTGTAAATAGTTTATAGAACTTTCAAGCGGTAAAATACATATGTTAAAATTGGTTAAAAAATTGTTCAAATGGCTCTGAGCACTATGGGACTTAACTTCTGAGGTCATCATCAGTCCCCTAGAACTTAGAACTACTTAAACCTAAGTAACCTAAGGACATCACACACATCAATGCCCGAAGCAGGATTCGAACCTGTGACCGGAGCGGTCACGCGGTTCCAGACTGAAGCACCTAGAACCGATCGGCCACACCGGCCGGCGTTAAAATTGGTAAAACTGTTGAACATACAGCTGAGTGAAAGCTCGTTAATCCATTGTAGCTATATTTATTGAAGTCCTTGTAGCGCCGCATTACTCGTCTCGCAACATTTCTTTATGCATCTTCTGATATCTTCTCCGTATAAAAATTACAAATACTATTCTGACAGCGATAAGTAAAACATAGTCGGAATTAACTATTTGTGGATTGTAAAATTTAAGACACTGGCCATGGATTAACCAGAGTACCAATCTGTTTAATGTTAAAGAAAGGGGCTGCATTATGAGCCTCTATAAGGGGCTGATTTTGTATATTGATTTTGAACGTATATCGGCCTTTGTAGTTACTTGTAGCTATTGTAGTTATGCTTGGCAATGTGTAATGAACGATGCAGATCCGCTAAATCCTTAGCAGTTGTGAAAACGTACGTGAACACCTTTGGTGTGAATCGTACAGGCAGGAGTCCCTACAAAAGTAATGAAACTGACTTACATTAAGGTTAAAAAGTGCGGATTATTCAACCGAATCTAGTTAAACTAAGCTTAAAAGCAACCGTTGATTATCAAATACAGGGTGAGTCACCTAACATTACCGCTGGATATATTTCGTAAACCATATCAAATACTGACGAATCGATTCCACAGACCGAACGTAAGGAGAGGGGCTAGTGTAATTGGTTAATACAAACCATAAAAAAATGCACGGAAGTATGTTTTTTAACATACACCTACATTTTTTTAAATGGAACCCCGTTAGTTTTGTTAGCACATCTGAACATGTAAACAAATGCGTAATCAGTGCCGTTTGTTGCATTGTAAAATGTTAATTACATCCGGAGATATTGTAACCTAAAGTTGACGCTTGAGTACCACTCCTCCGCTGTTCGATCGTGTGTATCGGAGAGCACCTAATTACGTAGGGATCCAAAGGGAACGGTGATGGACCTTAGGTACAGAAGAGACTGGAACAGCACATTACGTCCACATGCTAACACCTTTTGATTGGTCTTTTTCACTGACGCACATGTACATTACCATGAGGGGTGAGGTACACGTACACACGTGGCTTCCATGTCAGGCCAATAGATGTTCAATGTGGTGGCCATCATTTGCTGCACACAATTGAAATCTCTGGCGTAATGAATGTCGTACACACCGCAGTACATCTGGTGTAATGTCGCCGCAGGCTGCCACAATACGTTGTTTTATATCCTCTGGGGTTGTAGGCACATCACGGTACACATTCTCCTTTAACGTACCCCACAGAAAGAAATCCAGAGGTGTAAGATCAGGAGAACGGGCTGGCAAATTTATGCGTCCTCCACGTCCTATGAAACGCCCGTCGAACATCCTGTCGAGGGTCAGCCTAGTGTTAATTGTGGAATGTGCAGGTGCACCATCATACTGATACCACATACGTCGACGCGTTTCCAGTGGGACATTTTCGAGCAACGTTGGCAGATCATTCTGTAGAAACGCGATGTACGTTGCAGCTGTTTGGGCCCCTGCAATGAAGTGAGGACCAATGAGGTGGTCGCCAATGATTCCGCACCATACATTTACAGTCCACGGTCGCTGTCACTCTACCTGTCTGAGCCAGCGAGGATTGTCCACGGACCAGTAATGCATGTTCCGTAGATTCACTGCCCCGTGGTTTGTGAAACCCGCTTCATTGGTCAACAGGTAGAACTGCAACGCATTCTCTGTTAATGCCCATTGACAGAATTGCACTCGATGATTAAAGTCATCATCATGTAATTGCTGATGTAGCGACACATGAAACGGGTGAAAGCGGTGACGATGCAGTATGCGCATGACACTACTTTGACTCAGTCCACCGGCTCTCGCAATGTGCCGTGTACTCGTGTGGGTTCATGGCAACAGCAGCTAACACACCAACTGCACCCGCTTCTCCTGTGACGGGCCTGTTACGGACCCGTTTGCGTGCTACGACCATACCGGTTGCATACAGTTGGCGGTTGATGTTTTGCAATGTGCGGCACGTTGGATGCTCTCTGTCCGGGTACCGTTCTGCATACACCCAGCAGGCTTCAGCTGCATTTCGTCGACACTCGCCGTAGATGAGTATTATCTCCGCCTTTTCAGAGTTCGAATACACCATGGTCACAGTTCCTACAACACTACACTATCACAGACGTCTGGTAACACGGTGTACTACAGTTGGTCTGCGTGCAGAGACGAATGCAGAATAACAATAGCAGCAAGCGCTACATGCGGACACTGCGACAGCTAGACCAAACCACAACAGTGCACTACAGCCACACTCGTAAACACGGTTGTCATCTTAAACATGTCCCTGCAGATGCTGCTCCCCGACCGTGGCCCGTGTTTGTTACAACATGCAACTGAGCGTCGGAGGTTTCAAGCGTCAACTTTAGGTTACAATATCTCCGGGCGTAATTAACATTTTACAATGCAACAAACGGCACTGATTACGTATTTGTTTATATGTTCAGATGTGCTAACAAAACTAACGTGGTTCCATTTAAAAAAACGTAGGTTTGTGTTAAAAAACATACTTCCGGGCGTTTTTGTATGGTTTGTATTAAACAATTACACTAGCCCCTCTCCTCACATTCGGTCTGTGGAATCGGTTGGTCAGTATTTGATGTGGTTTACGAAATATATGTGCAGCGGTAACGTTAGGTGACTCACCCTGTATACATATGCCCTCTGCAAACAGAAGCATTATTGCTGTAACTTGCAAATGTTTCTAGTTACTAACTACCTTCCACCACTGACTTTCAGCATCAGCCGCACCCAGTTGACGTCAACAAGTGTATGGGCCTGAATATGACGTTGTTATAACGTTGAAACTAGCTGCCAAAATAAAATCGTCACCTTAAATGCAGATGGAGGAATTTCTTCCTTTTTAATATAAATTTATACCAGCTGATGTCTCACTGCCCTTCATTTCGACTATGGATGTACGAAGATGCAAATGTTTCATCCGGAGCGCATGAATGGCACTATAATAAAAGTTATTTCAATATGGTAACTATAACGAATCAAGTGGTATCCGAGACAGAACAGTGTTAATTTGGCAACCAAGATAAATATACAGGAATTTGCGCTATTACGTGTAACGACTGTCCACAACAATATATAGGACGAACGGTTTGATATACGATTCAAATAACGTCTAACGCAAGGAGCAACAGATCTGCATTAACTGTTAACTTCGAGACAACCAACTTTCTATTGCAAGCCCTCAGAATGGCCTAGAAATACTACATAAAGAAAGTAACTGTAACGTTTTAAAGAAGAAGAAATATACGAGGCCTGTTCAGAAAGTAAGCTCCGATTGATTGCCAAATTGAAACCACAGTGAACATCAGAAATGTTTTACTTGTAACAATTAGCTACACCTTTCAGCTACTTCTCTACGTAGTCGCCGTTCTGACTTAGACTTTTGTCATAGCGTTGTACCAACTTTTCAATAGCCTCATCATAGAAGGCAGCCGCCAGTGCTTTCCGCCAATTCTCCACGCTGGCCTACACCTCGTTGTCTGTGTCAAAATGTTGTCTTCAAAGACAGCGGTTCATGTGACCAGAGATGAAACTCAGGGGGAGACAATTGCGGACTGTATTGTGGGTAATCTCACATTTCCATTTGAAAACGATGCAGGAGCATCTTCATTGCCCCTGCAGAATGCGGCTGAGAATTGTCTTGAAGAAGAAACAGCACGACAGTTATGTAATGTTAGCTGCATAGCTTCAGGCGAAATTTCCCACCAGGCCCTCGTACTTGGCGGCAGACACTATTTTCTAGACATCTTTACGCACTCACTGCGAGCTCAGAAATGAGAAGAGCGACGTGATGCTAACTGGGGTTATACTAGAGACACTACCCAACACATCTGTGCAAAGCTTTATCGGATTTTCATAGTCGTTTCCATTTCGCGACCGATCGGAGCTTACTTTCTGAACGCCCCTCGTACATAAAAAGGGCCATTGTAAAATCACCAGACAATACGTTAGGCAGACGATGCTAAAACAAGGATTATTAGCGAACTACGATTGCTTACAATCAGTAAGTTAGGAGGTCCTAAGCCTAATTCTATCATATTCTTTATGAAAAATTTAAAAAGAATTTAACGACAGTTTTAATGTCAATGTGAACACATTAACAGGTCACGGCATAAGTTTCTTTCAGCCAATTTGTTTATCAATTACAGCGCAGGTTTAGTCGCTCTAATTAAGCTTTATTTAGTTTAGTCAATTAATCGATCGTGTAATACGGGAACCTGGGTTTAATGGTCCGTGTTGTCGCCGCAGTCCTCCAGCACGTCGCGCAGAGCGTCCTCCCAGACCGCTGGTCAGTCAGCTGAACTGTCGCTGACGCTGTCCCGACACGACAGGCCGGCAGTTTGATACGGTCTGCATATTGATATTATACGACAGCCGCCACAACCGTTTTCATCAATTAAGGAGGTGTAATTGGCTCTCACCACATGCAGCGGCAATCAGTAACCCCAGTTCTGTATGTTTACGCTGCTTCCCGTATTGATACTGCCCAAGTCTCGTACAACATTTGATCCGTTATAGATAACAACTTACAACAAAGGTTTTATTGTAGGGCCATTCGCGTGATCTGGATGAAACATTCACAACTATAATGCTCTTGTTTGCGCAAGGCATCTGCACATTTGACATTCAACCGTTGGTTTTAAGGTTACTTTAACCAATTTTCGAGTCAATAACCCGTATGTTTCTTACCTCAATGTAAGTCGATTTTATCGCTTTTGTATGGACTCCTACCGGTACCACACACACCGAAGGTGGCCACAAATGTTTTCATTTTCGAGATTATTGAGAGTATTACGGGTTTACGTCAACCATTAAACCCTGTCAACCGAAAACTGCAACAGCTATATACAGGGTGTTACAAAAAGGTACGGCCAAACTTTCAGCAAACATTCCTGACACACAAATAAAGTAAAGATGTTATGTGGACATGTGTCCGGAAACGCTTAATTTTCATGTTAGATCTCATTTTAGTTTGTTCTTCCACCTACGCTCAATGGAGCACGTTATCATGATTTCATACGGGATACTCTACCTGTGCTGCTAGAACATGTGCCTTTACAAGTACGACACAACATGTGGTTCATGCACGATGGAGCTCCTGCACATTTCAGTCGAAGTGTTCGTACGCGTCTCAACAACAGATTCGGTGACCGATGGATTGGTAGAGGCGGACCAATTCCATGGCTTCCACGCTCTCCTGACCTCAACCCTCTTGACTTTCATTTATGGGGGCATTTGAAAGCTCTTGTCTACGCAACGCCGGTACCAAATGTAGAGACTCTTCGTGCTCGTATTGTGGACGGCTGTGATACAATACGCCATTCTCCAGGGCTGCATCAGCGCATCAGGGATTCCATGCGACGTAGGGTGGATGCATGTATCCTCGCTAACGGAGGACATTTTGAACGTTTCCAGTAACAAAGTGTTTGAAGTCACGCTGGTACGTTCTGTTGCTGTGTGTTTTCATTCCATGATTAATGTGATTTGAAGAGAAGTGATAAAATGAGCTCTAACATGGAAAGTAAGCGTTTCCGGACGCATGTCCACATAACATATTTTCTTTCTTTGTGTATGAGAAATGTTTCCTGAAAGTTTGGCCGTACCTTTTTGTAACACCCTGTATAACAGCAAATTACGTACGTCCGCAATAGATGAATACATGTTCAAAATTAATATGCAAAACCAGCCTCTTATAGGGGCTCATAATGCAGTCACTTTACGTTTAACATCAAGCAGATTGATACTCTGTCCAGTTTTTCAAATTGGACCAGGAGCAAATAATTTAGTCCAGCTATGGAATTACTTACTTGCTGTTATAGCACTGATAATGTTTACACAGAGAAGATACAACAAAAATTGTTGCGAAACCAGTAACGCTAGTTTAGAGGGAATAAATACAGCTATAGTGGATTAACGAGCTCTTTTTCAGCTATCTGTTCATCAAATTACCTGTTTGAACATCTAGAGATAAATGAAACAGTAACACTCCCACACCTCAGTACCCACATATTACACCATGGTGCCTTTGAAGACAGTCCTTGAGGCCGTCAGTTTTTCCGGCAGGATGTATGACATAAGCTAAATAAAACTTCCTCCTCCCACACCTAGTGATACATGTGCACTTCGTGTTATATGACTTCAAAATAGAAAATAGTTTTATTAACAATTATAATTCTGTATATTGGCAAGTGAGAGATATCAGTATTATGAAAATATACATTAAAAAAGATATACTTCAAAAGAACAAGACATGGAACATACAGAATATTATGACCTCCGACCTACTACTGATATAAACACGTCCAGGCGACAGGAGCGTCACCTGGCGAGGAATGATTGCTAGTGAGACACACGCACGGTGCACGTAGCATGAGTGAACGTGCTGTCGGTGGCTATCGGTGTGTAGAATGGGGAAGGCGCGCGATCTAACTGAGTTTAACCGAAAGCAGATTGTGATGGCCCAGAGCCTCGGCACGAGCACGTCGGAAACTGCACGACTTGTCGACTGTTCGAGAAGTGCTGTGGTGGGTATCTTCAGCACCTGACGAAACCAAGGTGAAACCACGTCCAGACATTGTAAGGTTAGGCAGCCACCTCTCGTTACATACGGTCGGACGTAGTAGGCTTGGCAGAGTCGTGAAATAGGACAGGAGGTGAACTGTGACGAACCTAACATCACTCTTTGATGCAGGGCGGAGTAAAACTGTGGGTCTGAACACACAGTGCATCGAACACTCTTAAATATGGGCCTCCGCAGCCGACGGTCCATGCATGTTCCAACGTTCACAACATCGACAGCTACAACTGAAATGGGTATGTGTCCATCGGCAGTGGACATTACCGCAGTGGCACAGCGTTGCATTGTCTGATGACTCCCCATTCCTTCATCATATCGATGGGAGCGTGCGAATGCGTCTTCCAGGGAAACAAGCTGCTTGACACATGTACTGGGGGACGGAGACAACTGGCAGCGGCTCCGTTATACTCTGGGGAACTTTCACGTGGGCATCCAAGGCTCCAATGGAGCTCATGCAAGGGACCATGATGGCCAACGAGTATCGTGCATTAGTTGCAGACCACTTACGGCCCTTCATGAATACCATGTTTCCCGACGGCAGTGCCATTTTTCAACAAGATAATGCGACACGTCACAAGGCTAGGAGTGTGATGGAGTGGTTCGAGGAACACAATGGCGAGTTCTAATTGATGTGCTGGCCCTCCAACTAGCCACATCTGAATCCGATCGACACATCTGCCATGTGATTGAACGTGGCGTCAGAGCTCATAGCCTTCCTCCCCGGAATGTACGGGAATTAGGTGACTTGTGTGTGCAGATGTGGTGCCAACTCCCTCCAGCTTTATACCATGTCCTCGTTGCTTCCATGCCAAGACAGGTCGTTACTCTTATCCGTGCAAAGTTGGACATACCGGCCATTAACTAGTTGCTCATAATGCTCAATGTATAGTAACTTACTTAACAACGAACAAAAAACTTTCGAAGTGACAATTCGTACCATGATTTTTCGTGTTAGGAGAGAGTATGCATCATGAACGAAGAAGATAAAGATTTAGAAGTTAAAACAAATAGAACCAGTATCATATGCTTTTGTAAGATGGCACTTCCTAGGACTTTATGTCGACCGTCTGTGGGACTCTTCTGGCAACTGGCCGTTTTGTTCACATTACTCTTCATCTGGCATGGCGGTGTCGACGCGGCTCAGACAGGGCAACACAGCCCTAGTCAGCCCTCGAAGCGTGACCGTACTTCCAGCCATCCACAGGGATGGATGAGGAGTTTGGGAGTGCAGCTATATACTTACTCACAGGAAGCGTTTCCGATGAACGAGGACTCTCGGGGTGCACGTAGGCCCTGATGATTTCCAGGTATACTAGGTGCACACTTCATAGATTTTCTGCATAGACGCAGATTTCGTGGTGCTCAGTTTTCGTATATCGGTCACATAGAACCAGGTGATACCCAATATACAACGCCTGTTTAACGGGTCGCTTACCCCCGAGAGGCAGTATTTTTTTCCACACTGCTTGGTAATGACTAAAGTTAGTGAGATAGTGCGCCGGCCGTTGTGGCCGAGCGGTTCAATGCGCTTCAGTCTGGAACTGCGCGACCACTACGGTCGCAGGTTCGAATCCTGCCTTGGGCATGGATAGTGCAAACAAAACTCTCCTGATGTATCCTAAAAGAGGCTGGTAGAAAACACGATACTCGCCGCCAAACGGATGGCGTCAGCAATGTATTGGTGATATGATTCTTGAGTAATGATCATTGCATGACGTCACTAACATGAAAATATCACCAAACCAAAAACTGACAGACTAACCGGACCACCACACGAAAATGACTTTTGAGGGGAGATGTTCACATTATTAAAGTCTTTTGCGTGAATTTGCACACACTCTCTCTTTCCTGAGATGTACAAAAACGATTACAATAAAAAGGCAGTATCTGTCTTAGTACCTAAGTCTTAAATAATTTTCTGTATATCTGACAAACTCTTCTGATCTACTTAGACACTTACGCACTGAAAAGTTCAATGAAGCCTTCTTATGGACTGATATTTGGTACACACTACAGGTGTAATGTTGCCTGGGAGTGGAAGCACCGGACAAAATAAGGACTGAACATCTTTTGTATCAAGATTTTTATTAACACTCCTCAGAGAAAGTAACTTTACCAATTAGTTCAACAGGGCCTTGACATATTAACACAAAACCACCGAATTAGATAAAATAATTTAAGAACTATTACTGATAATTGATAAGACAATCTTTCCAACGTTCTTTTGCTTTGTTAAAAGCATAAATTATTAACTATAAACCTCAAGAATCTCTCCAAATAACAGTCTCTTTAATAAATATAACACGATGGGACAACAGTCTTCAAAACATGCAGGCAATAAACTGCTTTAGAATGTATTTGACTAAAATACAAGAAATAATTTAGTTTTATCTAAAAGAAGTTCATTAACAAGAAAGGAAAACAACTGAAGCTGCTTGATATGAAACCACCGTGCTTAAGGCAATGTGGTCTGGAGGAAAGGCCCCCAAATTATTAAGGGCAGGCCCGAAAGGCTCCTTACGACACTATTTTTTCCAACCAACCAGTGGGTAGACGCCCAAATGCACAGCATACGATGATAGCCTAATGAACAGAGAAGTACGTTTTAAGTAAAACGAGTAAAAACTTAAGTCATCAGATCACAACCTGGCACAGTAGACGAAACAGTTGTGATACGTCGCTAAAAAGTAGTAGGGTAAATAGTAAGGCAACCACCCCCATTTACACCTGGTTGTAAAGTTCAATGGCCAACCGAGATTCAGCTTCAAATCACGCAACTGGGTGGAAACGGTAAATACTTAACTGCTGCGCGGGACGGAAAACAAAGGTGGAAGGGCCGCGCTTGATTAGCCGAGCGGTCTTAGGCGCTGCAGTCATGCACTGTGCGGCTGGTCCCGGCGGAGGTTCGAGTCCTCCCTCTGGCGTGGGTGTGTGTGTTTGTCCTTAGGATAATTTAGGTTAAGTAGTGTGTAAGGAGTGATGACCTTTGCAGTTAAGTCCCATAAGATTTCACACACATTTGAACATTTTTGAAAGGTGTAAGGGAGACGCGAACTGTTGTCAGGTGAACTCACCTAAATTAAACATAAGCTTGGCTTGGAGGTATAACCAACCAAAATACATGATAGAAGATTTGCCTCCGTAAGACGCATAAGCTTGTGGGCTCCAAATAACTAAAGAGCGGCTTGGCGGTTTAGTGCAGAACGTACTATACAAAAAAAGAATACAGTTACCATGTTGAAACTACTATGTCTTCATGTGAGCGACACGCTCTTGAGAACTCTCAGCCAGACACAGGAACAGGAAACGACAACAGGAGGCTGAACAGAGTCCGATATAGAAACAGCAACACACAAACAAGTGTAGCAACCGAGCAATTATTATGCTCATAGTGGGGAGCAAGATCTGAAAGTTGGTCACCGAGCTTCCGAAGTTGCTGTGCAGTGAAAAACTGTGGAAAATCTTGGAGCTGCCAGGAGATGCATGGATGAAGACGAACCATTGTCCATCACCAAATCTGGTCGGCCGTAGGAGTAATGTCCCCCCTCCCATTTACGGTGCACGTCCTCGTCTCTGGAAGATGCTCACGCAGACAGACTTGGAGGCCACCCAGGTGGTAGAGCAAACAGCCAGCCCATTGCCCCGCAGACACGTGCTGTCCATGCTGTTTCACTCACAGCCTCTCCTGGAAAATAGCTTCAGCACCACTCACGACAATCGTGCCACGCCCCCTTCACGCCAAATCTCCTGTTACAGGAGACATGGCGGGAAATATCGATTGAGCAACGGTTCAGCCTCCCCCCCCCCCCCAAAAAAAAAAAAAACAGGAACCCCAGAGGGGAGGGCGGGGGGTGGAAAGACTCACAATGGAGATTTAATTGATACTACCTCCCTTAACTAGGCTAAGGTGCACCCTCAACTCATTTAAACTCTCTTCACTACGGAGCCTAAGCGTGACCAGACTGGTTACCTCCCACACTTTATACAGGACCAAAAAGCAAGTGACAGTTTTCCCAACACCTTACTCGCAGTGTCTGTACCCGCAAAATTTCTCGCAAAGATCATATCCCCGACTTGAACGTTACTCGGACGTCGACCATGGTTATACCGCGCTGCTTCCCTGTTGTGGGCCTGACTATGCCAGTTATTGATTAACTCAGAGAAAGTATCACTGAGCCAGGTATCAAGTATGGACCTGATATTTGATAAATGGGAAATAAGGAGTTACCTAAACATGAGAAAAGCAGGCGTAGCTCTGTGCGCCTCACGTTTCGCAGTATTAGAGGCTAGTTTCAGCCATGGTGAAAAAGATTCCTTTTAGTTTGAGCCTGGGCGTGGAAAACGATCAGAAAGAACTTCAGGTTACATTAATCCACTCGATAAACGAAGTTTGGGGGAATAAGGCGTCGTGGTGATGTGTTAAACCCCTGATCACAAACAGACATTTCGTAACTCCCTCAAAGAAAAACAAGGCGCATTATCACTGACAATGGTCTTTGGAGAACTGAAACAGGAATATCTTACTCAAATGCCCAATGCTCTGTCCAACAGCAATACCACTACTGGGGAGCAACCAGCTGAATCGAGTGAAACCATCAACCACCATAAATATGAAGTGCTGTCCGTTCTGTCCGTGGAAGAGTACCAAAGTAAACAATAGAAACATGCCCCATGGGAACCTCTGCCACAGTGGTTTGAAGCAACCTTAACTCCCATTGATATTCGGCTTAGCCATCTTGCATTCTCAACATTGGTTAACTATTTTTCTAACATCACGATACAGTATGGGGCAGGTTAGGAACACACAGAACTTGTGAATGGCTTTATATACCCCCAAAAGACCCCTCACAACAGAATTATGATGGTTAAAACAGCTGGAACGAACGTGGCAGGCAGACAGATTTTAAGCTCTTCATCCTGGCGCCCCTTACGGCAGAGAATATCCTACCACAATTCATACCACGGAACTTGCTGAGTAGCTCTCAACAACTCCCTAATGAAGCCCAACTTGGCTTCTTGCTCTTCTTGTTGTGCAAAATCCAAAAACAATACCAGAACCTCTGTACGCACTGAATTAACAAGGCCTTGACATTATGAGGAGCTGAACCTTCTTCCTTCTCTTCAAACATTTCGCTCAAAGTATCTCCTGTAACGTTGTCGCGCCCTCTATTGTGGCGCACGTTGAAGTGGAAGGAGGGAAATCGAACAACCCACCTCGCAATACACCCAGTTTCACGTGGGCGAGCCAGAATCCAACTAAGGATATAGTTGACTGTCTCCATTGTGAATTCCCAGAGTTCGAGGTAGGATTTAAATTCCTCTAGTGCGATGAGGACAGCTGGCCCTTCCAACATAAGTGGAGTGTTTCTTCTCAGCTGGAGACAGGCACCTAGAGGCGTAGGCTAGCGGCCTCTGCTCGCTATCTTGTTCTTGAAAGAACACGGTGGCAACCCCTGTGTTAGAGGCGTCGGTTTGGACTCCGAAGGGTTGATTGAAGTCAGCAACAGCCAGAAGGTATTACTCCAGGCAACCTTAAGCGCATCAGGCACAGGTTATTGGCTGTTGGTCGCCCTTCTTTCACAACAGGTTTAACGGAGTGTCTAGTTCAGCAAACTTTGGAAAGCATTTTCGGAAGAAGTTAGTCACTCCAACGAAACGGGTTGCCCCTTTTTTAGTCTTAAGAGGGCTGAACCTGTAAATAGCTTAGGTCCTAGAGTCATCAGTCTTGTCCCTCTTGGCTGAGACTAGATGCCGAAGAAAACATATCGTCTTGATGAGCTAAGACAAATTTAGACAGTTTGACAGTTTGCTGAGCTTGTCTCTGATGCTCCAAAACCATCCATAAAAGCTCCAAATGCTCAGAGCAGGCGGTACGCTAAATGACAACATCGTCCTAGGGGTTATACACACATGTGAACTTCAGATCTCCAAGCTCCAAATGCTCAGAGCAGGTGGTACGCTAAATGACAACATCGTCCTAGGGGTTATACACACACGTGAACTTCAGATCTCCAAGCATGGAGTCGAGTAACCTCGAAAGAATTGCCGTCCCAGTAGAAAGGCCGAAAGGCACCAAGTTGAATTCATGTATGTCCCAGTCAGCGCAAAAGCAGTGGCCTCATTGTATTCTGGTAATACTCCTACTTACGATCGAAAACGGAAAAATAGTGAGCCCTAGAAAAGCGTGAAAAACACCCATGTCGATGAGGTAGAGTGACAGACTCCAAGATAACTTTATGATTAACTACGCGATAGTCCAGAATGGATCTGACGCTCCCTCCCCGCATTATTCTTGGGGACCAAAAAAATCGGTGATGCATATGGTAAGGTGGACAGCCTTACAACCTCTGAGTGAGCATTTTATCTATCAACTCGCACAGTACCTTTCATCTTAGGAGCAGATAGCCAGTAGGGTGATCAGAAAGTAAAATCTGATATTCAGTACGATTATTCACACCTAATTTAGCTGTCAACACTTCCAGGAAACCAATCAATGTCTTGCAAGGATTGATTTAGATCTGAAGTTGCCTCGTAGTGATCTTCAGCTCAGAGTAGTCTGTGAGTCCCTGACTTGTAAAATATTCTTCTTATCTCTAGAATAACTTAATTTTTACTAAAAACCAAGACTTGGCAACTCCAATATTTTAAGGATCCAATAACGTTCAAATACAACACATATTATATAAGTATCTTGTTACAGGAGACCTGGGTATCGAATAACAAACGTTTTTCCAATATATACACATATAAATTATTGATATAAACGTCTGGTAATTGTCATAAGTCTGTAATAACACCTAGGCATGTTGAAAATACTTTAATATGTCTACATAATAAAGAAATCATATCTTCCCTCTCCTTCTTTGATTTGTTTATGTTGTCGATTATGTGTGCCTCGTTCACTTATACCATGTATGCCCTACTTGGGGCTTGTCATTCTGTTCTAATGTAGCTTCTGTCAACAAAGCAAGTCCTAGTCTACCTGTGTTGCTTTGCTTGAAATGAATGACAGTCAAGTCACCTTTTTGCCCATATGGGAATGTTGCTGTTTTTTGTTGGAAGTTCAACGATGCATTGTTGTCCAACAATCAGTCTACGCATAAAATCATACATACATTGAAACCTTCCACTACAAACATTGCTTCTTAAAATGTGTCTGTGTTTAATGTAATTTCGATAAATACTTTTGCATGTACAGGTCCGCTTGTCATACCTGTTTCCCCGGATATCTTTATTCCTGCGACTGGTAACTGAGGGAATGCATTTAACAAATTATTTTACTGTAAGAAATAATGATCTACTACTGATGAGTCGCTATCAGAGTCTAAAAGAACAATCACAGTTATGTTATTTAAACGCATGTCAATTCTCGTTTCTTATATGCTTTTGTGTCTGTTTTTCTTTCGTGTAGTAAGTCATCTGTTAAACACTGCTCGTGATCATACCTAATTAAGCTAGAACTAATTGGCTCGTTTCTTACTACGTCAGAGGACCACTCACCAAAAGTGTGTTAGTTTTCCCTCTCTGTCACACTTATATTGTTAAATGTGTTATTGCGATAATTTCTGTTATTGTTCCCATTTCTGTATTTATTCCCTGTATGGTTGTAATCATGTGCATTGTGTACCTTGTTCCCTCCATTCATGGCACACTCTAATGGGACGAGGTCCTCTGTTAACATTACTCTATTGATTATTTTTGTTGGTATTGCTGCCTGTGTGCCATCTCTCTGACTGGCTTTGCACAGTGTCCACTGGTTCTAGATATTCCAATAAGTTGTTCACTTTTTCCTAGTCCTTCCCTAACAATTTGTCCCTTACACGCCATGGTGATCGGCTAATGACACCTTTTAATAATGTTCCTCTCTTATGGGATCGTCTAGATGTTTTGTTAAGATGCCATTCTACAAAATCTCTACACCCGTTCCATGAACTAATGTTGTATGGTATCTGTCCTAAAAGTTCTAATGTCAGTTTCTTTTGGGCTCTCTCACTCCAATAGTTAGGACTTAAATACTGTTTCTAAATCATTGTTAAGTTGTAAATTCTTCTAGCTCTAACATACCACACTGTACAGCATCATCCTTCAAATGACTTATCACAAATTATATCTTATTTAAAGCTGACCCAGAATCGGGTAACGTGTCCTTAAATGGCTTTAGAAATAAAACGGGGCGAATGTTGCAGGAAGGTGAAAACTTGAGGAATTTGTGACTTAATGCTTTGTTGAGTGTTGTAGCGAAGTGATCACAGAAATTAGTTACTGACCTGCCTTTTTTCTCACCTCTTTCTTTGTCTCAACCAAGCTCAAAAAGTTATGTATCATTGCATTTGCGTTTCAACTTAAAATATCGCTGTTGTGAACTTTCGGTGTTCCCGACACTGCAGATGTCTTTGTAGAGATAGATTTATCGTCTACCTATTCTGTACTGCGTATATCCTTACTAAATTCAAATTTTATATCCTTGGTTCCAATTCGTTACTTAGTACAGACAATACATCATTATTTTTGTTAGTGTAAGTATGTAAAATTGCTTTAGTATTCGCCAGTTCTTTTCCTAATATCTCAGTTCTCCACACTAATCTCTCATTTCCTGCTTTGATAGTAAGTACGTGCTCTGAGGTATCATCTTGTTTAGTCTCCGCTATTTCTAAGCTCCCATCTATTTCGGAAACGTGACCGAAATCCATGTCAAATTTCGTTTCCAACGTATTTATCCTACCGTTAAGCTGGGCAGTGAATGCATCAAATCGTGTGTCTAAATTCTTGAGTCTGTTGTCAATTTGCGTCAGTGTGTTATCTGCTTATGTGAACTTGTCATCCATATGCATAATTGTAGTATTTAAGTGAGGTAACAGTTGTAAGACCGCCTGGAGGGGTAGCCGAGCGGTCTAGGGTGCATTGTCACGGTTCGCGCGGCTCCTGCCGTCGGAGGTTCGAGTCCTTCTTCGGGCATGGGTGTGTGTGTTGTCCTTAGCGTAAGTTAGTTTAAGTTAGATTAAGTTGTGTGTAGGCTTAGGGACCTATGATCTCAGCACTTTGGTCCCATAACACCTTACCACTAGTTTCCTAGTTGTAAAACTGACTGCATTAACTCTTCCATGGTCGTGCTGTTATCTATGTGTGCCATCGTATTATTTCCGATCTAAAACAAATTTCTATCCATCACAGGTATTACTGTATCTATACTGAACTATATACAACATAAGATGTCTTCATCGTGGACTGGGTGTGCGTGTATTCGCTGTGTTGGTCTGGTTTTTTATTTCTATGTGTAATTGTATGTTACTTGCAATAACAGAATGTTTGAATGAAACAGTGACCTGTCTGTAAGCAACTGTATTCACAGAAGTTGTCGCAACCAAATTGCTGTACTAGTACTTCACTTTATTCGCGCGATCACACCAGTGCACTTTGAAAATAAGAAAAAAAATCAGAACCCAGAGAGTTACGGCGTTTTGCGACTAGTGGACTGCTGCAAAGATGGTTGCTGTTTTGCACCGTCTGCTGCAGTTGATATCAGCCTGCTGCCTCGCTGAAGGTCGTCGAACTGCGACCTGACGGACAGCTGTCAATATTCTGTGCTCTGAACAGCACGTGGGGCTGGTCGTTGTGGGTGCTCCGATTATCCGTATATTGGTAGATGTAGTCGATGTAATCGTAATTCCGAGGTTGTTTAGTCGCTTAGCAACTGAATTCCAGTAGTGATGTTATAAGTATATTCATTCATGAACTGAAATTCCAATATATGTTGAATTCCATTTTTTTGTGCTTTTGACTGTACTGATTCTTGATACTTCAGCGTCGTACAGCTATTTGTATTGGCCGTTGGATAGTAACTTTAGCATTGGTTAGTAGTTTCTGTTACCAACACCTGTTACTTCGATAAAATCGTTACTTCTGGAAGGGAAGAACGTACATTTCGACTATTTTTATACTTCCTGGTTAATAGTGGACTCCTGTATTAGCACGTTCAGTATTGTGCCAAGATGTTCCTTATTGACGCGAAATCTTGCTACCCAATTTTCCGTTTGATATACCGATACTACTTAATCGTCTTCCAGGTCGTTCCACACCAGGATCTCCACGTGCGGGAGTTCGTTTGTATTTCAAGTTACCTCGTTGTGACTTTCAGCTCGGAGTAGTCTGCGAACCCCCGACTCTTCCTACCTGTCGAATAACTTAACTTTTACAATAAACCAGGACTTGGCAACTCCTATCTTTTAAGGGTTTTATTATGTCTTTAAATACGTACTGGATGATAAGTGTGTTGTTACAAGAGACCTTCTGGGTAACGAACAATAAATGTTTTCTCAATACATACATACACTGAAGGACCAAAGAAACTGGTACACCTGCCTAATATCGCGTAGGGCCCCCATGAGCACGCAGAAGTGCAGCAACACGATGTGACATGTACTCGACTAATGTCTCAAGTAGTGCTCGAGGGAACTGACACTATGAATCCTGCACTGCTGTTCATAAATCCGTGAGAGTAAGAGTGGGTGGACATCTCTTGTGAACATCACGTTGCATGGCATATGCTCAATAGCCGGCCGGTTTGGCCGAGCGGTTCTAGACGCTTCAGTCTACATCTACATCTACGTGATTACTCTGCTATTCACAATAAGCTGCCTCGCAAAGGGTTCAATGAACCACCTTCATGCTGTCTCTCTACCATTCCTCTCTCGAACGGCACGCGGGGAAAACGAGCACTTAAATTTTTCCGTGCGAGTCCTGATTTCCCTTATTTTATCGTGATGATCATTTCTCCCTATGTAGGTGGGTGCCAACAGAAAGTTTTCGCAATCGGAGGAGAAAACTGGTGATTGAAATTTCATGAGAAGATTCCGTCGCAACGAAAAACGCCTTTGTTTTAATGATTGCCACTCCAATTCACATATCATGTCTGTGACACTATCTCCCCTATTTCGCGATAATACAAAACGAGCTGCCCTTTTTTGTACTTTTTCGGTGTCATCCGTCAGTCCCACCTGATGCGGATCCCACACCGCACAGCAGTACTCCAAAATAGGGTGGACACGCGTAGTGTAAGCAGTCTCTTTGGCAGACCTGTTGCACCTTCTAAGTGTTCTGCCAATGAATCGCAGTCTTTGGTTTACTCTATCCACAATATTATTTATGTGATCGTTCCAATTTAGGTTATTTGTAATTGTAATCCCACAGTATTTAGTTGAATTTATAGCCCTCAGATTTGTGTGACTTATCGCGTAATCGAAATTTAGCTGCTTTCTTTTAACACTCATTTATATCAACTTCCCACTTTTCTTTATTCAGGGTCAATTGCCACTTTTTGCACCATACAGATATCTTATCTAAATCATTTTGCAAGTCGTTTTGATCATCTGATGACTTTACAACATGGTAAATGACAGCATCATCTGCAAACAATCTAAGACGGCTACTCACATTGTCTCCTATTTCGCTAATATAGATCAGGAACAATAGAGGCTCTATAACACTTCCTTTGGGAGCGTCGGATATTATTTCTGTTTTGCTCGAAGACTTTCCTTCTATTACTACGAACTGTGACCTTTCTGACAGGAAATCACGAATCCAGTCGCACAACTGAGGCGATACTCCGTAGGCACGCAGTTCGATTAGAAGACGCTTGTGAGGGATGGTGTCGAAAGCCTTCTGGAAATCTGAGAATATTACTTACTACTTCATGAGTATAAAGAGCTAGTTGTGTTTCACAAGAACGATATTTTCTGAATCTGTGCTGACTATATGTCAATAAATCGTTTTCTTCGAGGTACTTCATAATGTTCGAATACAGTATACGTTCTAAAACCATACCGAAAATCGACGTTAGTGATATAGGCCTGTAATCCAGCGGATTACTCCTACTTCCCTTTTTGGGTATTGGTGTGACTTGAGCAATTTTCCAGTCTTTAGGTACGTATCTTTCTGTGAGCAAGTGGTTGTATATAATTGCTAAATATGGAGCTACTTTATTAGCATACTCTGAGAGGAACCTGACTGGACCGGAGGCGTTGCCTTTATTAAGTGATTTAAGCTGCTTTGTTACACCGAGGATATTTACTTCTATGTTTCTCATCTTGGCAGTTGTTCTTGATTGGTATTCAGGAATATTTACCTCGTCTTCTTTGGTGAAGGTGTTTCGGAAAAGCGTGTTTAGCAACTCTGCTTTAGTGGGACTGTCATCAGTGACTTCACCGTTGTTATCGCGCAGTGAAGGTATTGATTGTGTCTTGCAACTAGTGTGTTTTATGTATGACCGGAATTTCTTTGGGTTTTCTGCCAGATTTCGAGACAGAATTTCGTTGTGGAAATTATTAATAGCATCTCGCATTGAAGTACGCGCCATATTCCGAACTTCCGTAACACTTCGTCAATCTTGGCGATCTTGCGTTCTTTTAAATTTGGCATGCTTTTTTCGTTGCTTCTGCAACAACGATCTGACCCGTTTTGTGTGCCATGGTGGATCAGTACCATCACTTATTAATTTATGCGGTGTATATCTCTCAATTGCTGTTGACACTATCTCTTTGAAAACATTCCACAACTTCTCTACACTTACATGATCAGATCGAAAGGAGTGAAGACTGTCTCTTAAAAAGGCGTTAAGAGAATTTTTTATCAGCTTTTTTAAATAGATATACTTTGCATTTCTTTTTGATGGTTGTAGGTGCTACGGTATTCAGCCCAGCAGCAATTGCCTTGTGGTCGCAGCCGGCCGGAGTGGCTGTGCGGTTCTAGGCGCTGCAGTCTGGAACCGAGCGACCACTACGGTCGCAGGTTCGAATGCTGCCTCGGGCATGGATGTGTGTGATGTCCTTAGGTTAGTTAGGTTTAATTAGTTCTAAGTTCTAGGGGACTGATGACCTCAGAAGTTAAGTCGCATAGTGCTCAGAGCCATTTGAACCTTGTGGTCGCTAATCCCTGTATTCGTCACAACACTCACAATTTGTCCAGGATTATTTGTTGCTAAAAGGTCAAGCATGCTTTCGCAACCATTTACGCTTCGAGTGGACTCATGAACTAATTGTTCAAAATAATTTTCTGAGAAAGCATTCAGTACACTTTCGGATGATGTTTTATGCCTGCCGCTGGATTTAAACGTATAATTTTTCAAGCATATCGAGGGTAGATTGAAGTCAGCACCGATTATAATTGTATGAGCGGGGTACTTATGTGAAACGAGACTAAAGTTTTCTTTGAGCTGTTCAGCAACTATGTCTTCTGAGTCGGGGGGTCGGTAAAGCGATCCAATTAATAGTTTAGTCCGATTGTCAAGTATAACCTCTACCCATACTGTTTCACATGAACTATCTACTTCAATTTCACTAGAAAGCAAACTATCTCTGACAGCAATGAATACTCCACCACCAACTGTATTTAATCTATCCTTTCTGAACACTGTTAGATCGTTTGAAGATATTTCGGCTGAACTTATTTCCGGCTTTAGCCAGTATTTGAGCTTCAGTACTTTCTATTAGGGTTTGGAGTTCTGGTTCTTTCCCAACACAGCTGCGACAATTTACAACTACAATACCAATCGTTTCTTCAACTACCTTACTGTGTTTTACCTGCCCACTTTCTGACGGACGCCCCTTCTGTGGTCCCCTGAGACCCTCTAACCTAAAAAACCGCTCAGTCCCTTTCACACAGCCCCCGCTACCCGTGTAGCCGCCTCCTGTGTATAGTGGACTCCTGACCTATTAAGCGGAGGCCGGAAACCCACCAGCCGATGGCGCAAGTCAAGGGATCTGCAGCCTACACGGTCACAAAACCACCTGAGCCTTTGATTCAGACCCTCCACTTGGCTCTGCACCAAAGGACTACAGTCGGTTCTATCGACGATGCTGCAGATGGTGAGCTCCGCCTTAATCTCGGAAGCAAGACTGGCAGTCCTTACCACTTACGCTAGCCGCCCGAAACCATACAGAATCTGCTCCTATGAAAAGCGACAAACGTCATTGGTACTGACATGAGCCACCACCTGCAGTTGGCTGCACCCTGTACTCTTCATAGCATCCGGAAGTACCCTTTCCGCATCCGGAATGACTCCCCCCCGGAATGGACACGGAGTGCACACTGGCTTCCTTCCCCTCCTTGGCAGCCATGTTCCTACGGAGCCACATTAAGCGCCTAACGTTGAAGCTCCCAACTATCAGCAAACCCACCCTCTGTGAATGCCAAGACCTTGCCGGCCGAGAAGCTTCCTCTGGAACGGGGTGGACGACTGCATCCGGCTCAGAGACGTCGTCAGCCACAGATAACTCCAGAAACACGTTCGTCAAAAGAACCGGGGAGGCCCTACGATCGGCCCCACGGTAAGTTTTTCCCGCCTGCCGGACTTTGGAATGATCTCCCACTCGACCACGGGTGAGGCGTCAACCTCAGTGCAGGCAGTACCCGGGGAGGTCACAGCAGTGGACCGATCGGAGGACACGTGGGACGTGCTCGACGTCCCCCGCATCCCCGCGTCCGATCCCCAACAACGACGCCCCCTGGCAGCAGCCTCAAGCTGTGTGACGGAAGCCAACGCAGTCTGAAGCTGTGAGCGAAGGGTTACCAGCTCAGCTCGCATCTGAACACAACAATCACAGTTCCTATCCGTTACTGCACTCCACCTGTCTGAAACTCGTAAAAATATGAAACAAGCGAACGGTGTAATCGCCTTAGTAGTAGCAGGAACTAGCAATGCGCTCTCTCTGACGGTCTAACTGACACTCTGGAACCGCGCGACCGCTACGGTCGCTGGTTCGAATCCTGCCTGATGTCCTTAGGTTAGTTAGGTTTAAGTAGTTCTAAGTTCTAGGGGACTGATGACCTCAGATGTTAAGTCCCATAGTGCTCAGAGCCATTTTTTATGCTCAATAATGTTCATGTATGGGGAGTTTGGCGGCCAGCGGAAATGTCTAAATTCAGAAGAATGCTCCTGTAGCGACTCTATTGCAATACTAGACGTTTGGAATGTCGCATTGTTCCGTTGGAATTGCCCGAGTCCGTTGGAATGCACAATGCACATGAATGGATGCAGGTTATCAGACAAAATTCTTACTTATCTTACGTATCTAGACATATCAGGGGTGCCATATCACTCCAGCTGCGCACGCCCCACATCATTACGGAGCCTGTACCAGCTTAAACAGTCCCCTGCAGGCACGCAGGGTCCATGGATTCATGGATTATCAAGCGTACACGAAGCGCTTTCGGCTTCGAAAGCCCAAATCGATAATGTTTCGTTGAATGATTCGAACGCTGACGCTTGTTGAAGCCCCGGCATTGAAATCTATGCAATCTGCGGAAGAGTTGCACTTCTATGACGTTGAACGATTCTCTTCAGTCGTCATTGGTCCCGCTCTTGGAGGATCCTTTTCCGGCCGCAGCGATGTCAGAGATTTGATGTTTTACGAGATTATTATTCCTGATATTCACTGTAATTCGTGAAATTGTCGTACGTAAAAACTCCCCTTCATCGCTACTCGGAGATGTTTTGTCTCATCCCTCGTACGCCGACTGTAACACCACATTCAAACTCACTTAAATCTTGGTAATCTGCCATTGTAGGAGGAGTAACCGATAAAACATCTGCGTCAGACACTTGTCTTATATAGGCGTTGCCAACCGCAGCGCCGTATTTGCCTGTTTACATACACTCCTGGAAATTGAAATAAGAACACCGTGAATTCATTGTCCCAGGAAGGGGAAACTTTATTGACACATTCCTGGGGTCAGATACATCACATGATCACACTGACAGAACCACAGGCACATAGACACAGGCAAAAGAGCATGCACAATGTCGGCACTAGTACAGTGTATATCCACCTTTCGCAGCAATGCAGGCTGCTATTATCCCATGGAGACGATCGTAGAGATGCTGGATGTAGTCCTGTGGAACGGCTTGCCATGCCATTTCCACCTGGCGCCTCAGTTGGACCAGCGTTCGTGTTGGACGTGCAGACCGCGTGAGACGACGCTTCATCCAGTCCCAAACATGCTCAATGGGGGACAGATCCGGAGATCTTGCTGGCCAGGGTAGTTGACTTACACCTTCTAGAGCACGTTGGGTGGCACGGGATACATGCGGACGTGCATTGTCCTGTTGGAACAGCAAGTTCCCTTGCCGGTCTAGGAATGGTAGAACGATGGGTTCGATGACGGTTTGGATGTACCGTGCACTATTCAGTGTCCCCTCGACGATCACCAGTGGTGTACGGCCAGTGTAGGAGATCGCTCCCCACACCATGATGCCGGGTGTTGGCCCTGTGTGCCTCGGTCGTATGCAGTCCTGATTGTGGCGCTCACCTGCACGGCGCCAAACACGCATACGACCATCATTGGCACCAAGGCAGAAGCGACTCTCATCGCTGAAGACGACACGTCTCCATTCGTCCCTCCATTCACGCCTGTCGCGCCACCACTGGAGGCGGGCTGCACGATGTTGGGGCGTGGGCGGAAGACGGCCTAACGGTGTGCGGGACCGTAGCCCAGCTTCATGGAGACGGTTGCGAATGGTCCTCGCCGATACCCCAGGAGCAACGGTGTCCCTAATTTGCTGGGAAGTGGCGGCGCGGTCCCCTACGGCACTGCGTAGGATCCTACGGTCTTGGCGTGCATCCGTGCGTCGCTGCGATCCGGTCCCGGGTCGACGGGCACGTGCACCTTCCGCCGACCACTGGCGACAACATCGATGTACTGTGGAGACCTCACGCCCCACGTGTTGAGCAATTCGGCGGTACGTCCACCCGGCCTCCCGCATGCCCACTATACGCCCTCGCTCAAAGTCCGTCAACTGCACATACGGTTCACGTCCACGCTGTCGTGGCATGCTACCAGTGTTAAAGACTGCGATGGAGCTCCGTATGCCACGGCAAACTGGCTGACACTGACGGCGGCGGTGCACAAATGCTGCGCAGCTAGCGCCATTCGACGGCCAACACCGCGGTTTCTGGTGCGTCCGCTGTGCCGTGCGTGTGATCATTGCTTGTACAGCCCTCTCGCAGTGTCCGGAGCAAGTATGGTGGGTCTGACACACCGGTGTCAATGTGTTCTTTTTTCCATTTCCAGGAGTGTATATCTGTATTTGAATACGCATGCCTCGACCAGTTTCATTGGTGGTGGTGGTGGTTGTTGGGATGTTTAAGGGGGACTAAACAGCTAAGGTCATCAGTCCCCCAGTTTCATTGGTGCTTCAGTGTTTATACATTACTGATATAAACTTCTGGTCATTTCTGTCCCTCGACAACTTGGCTGGGGCAGAAGACTCGTTGATGCCCTTGATTATTCTGCCTGTCAAGACTGCAAGTACGTCTTCAACTCTCTCGGTATCGTACGGAGACCTGGTGGAATACTTAACGCAATTAAAATACACGAAACGGCTTGTACCCTAATAAATCTTCTTAAATGATAATTGAAAATTTATATCCAGAATGATTATTCTGGATAACAAAAATTCATATAACTGTGCTACTACAGCTTGTTCATTTACATTCAAAATTAGTACAAAATTTTTCCGTCCCCTCAGCGCCGTTATTTATTTCAAAACTTTGTCTACAAAATATCTGGAAAATCTTGTACCCTCACAATCTGAGGGAGAGCCTTAGTCTAATTAGGAGATACGTACGCAAATCGAACTCCGTCCCAGTAACGTCAGCATTAACGAGACCTGCGGTCTTAGAATGGCGGCACAAGCTAAACTTCACCTCAGGCTGGAATCCAATATAAAATTTCACAAGGGCATAATTGAAATCTAAATCACACCGGAAGAGGGCCGTTAGTTAAGTCCTCCGCCACCAACACCTCCATGGACCAATAAAATTCACCGACACAACAAGAGGTGTGCATGGATCGTATCAAAGGAAGAACGTGACCATTACAGTTCTACAAGTTCTAGACATAGGCTTTAAATTGGAAAGCTTACAAATGATCCGTTGTCTGAAGAATCGGCTACGAGTCAATAAGGACAGACTGCTACCGGTATCTAATAGTGCTCAGAGCGGCTCATGACTGATGCGCGTGCACACGAACGGAAGTGGATGTGAGTCATCCCTTTTACTTTATTACATGCACTCGTGAAAAAGGTGCCACGGGCGTCCCTGTCTAAGGCGCCCGCTGTCTAAACTCCTTTTTCCGTTGACCTCGCACTGGCGAGCAAATTACCCCTGGCGACCACAGCGATAACTTCTATCGTGGGAGAACCTCATCTGACAAGCGGAAACCGCTTCTGAAATTGGTCTAATAAGATTGAGATGACGCCTTCGCATAGTGTCTCCACTGATCGGCTTATTTTACCCCTCCACAAAAGAGACTAAGCTATGCAAGTCACATTGGACAGTCAGCCTCTCGACTAAAAAGACCCTGACACGACCGTCAGGTTTAATCCCTTGTAAAATGGGGCAATAATGTTGTGCTTAGCCAACTCGAGATCAAAGGCCATGGCTGCCGTGCGTACTTCATCGATGTACTCAGCCAGGTTGTCGTAATCATGTTGAACACGAAAAAAATATATTGATTTACGTGGTCTCTCTTAACCATGGCAGATCGGCGCTCCCTTAGCACGCGATCGTGCAGTACCCTTAATATCCCTTCCTCGCGAAAACATCAGCTATCATTTCGGCCAAGGATCCTTTACACAGAGGATACATCAGCTGAAAAACAAATGGCATTTTAAAACTTAAGTTGTTCTAGGGTAACAGCAAACCACAAACATTTAACCAACTCCTGTTGAGTATCTGTAGCAAACCATTGTACCCCGCGAAAAACATTCGAGAACGTATTAGGTTATTTAGCAAAACTGGACTGCGGATTCTCTACATGGTCAATTCTGGGTCCCAGAGAAACGGTCCCGTTTCCCTTATCCACCACATTTTGCAATTCACTAAGCTGCTGATCACTCTCCCACTCTAATCACTTAAACTAATTTGCAAATTTATCGCTATTATGGAGTTAATCGACCTCAGGTTTGAACTGGGAACCCATGATTACCGAAACCAGGTTTTCAACTCTCCTTAAACAATGCGTAATTTGGGCCTGCGCCTGCGGTACAGCTGACGGGGCGATGGGGCAGTAAACTGAAGAAACTTTCAAGTCTGGTCTATCTGACAGGGAAGCGAGGCAGTGCTCGGTGGCAACGCTCATCTGACCAATATGCACCGCCGTCACCTGCGCCGGAACTCCATAACTGTGCGAAGACGCGCCGATAGCCCTGCGACGCTTCTACGCTCCGTTAATCCTCGGATTTTACTCTCGTGTCTCGACTTATCGACTTGTAGTTGTCAACGTAGCCCACTCCCACCACGACGCGTGGCTCCATAATACACGAATGCACCTGAAATCCAAAGCTAAGAGACAAAATTGTGCCTAGACAGTAGCAAGGCAAGCATTTAGATACAATTTATATGTACGGATGATGTTCAATGTAATTCAGTCCAACATCCAGAATGTACGCTCTAGCTACTAGACTGGCACGCACTGCTGGCGTAACGTTGCCCGGGAATGGAAAGAACTGGGCAAAATACGGACTGAATATCATTCGTATCAAGACGTGATAACACTCCCTAGGAAAAGTAACTTTACCAGTTAGGTAAACAGGAACTTGATATATCAAGACAAAACCATACAATTAGGTATAAAACAATTTAAGACCGTTATTGATAAAAAATATGTTCGAAGATTCTTTTGCTTTTTTAAAAGCATAAACTGTTAACTATAAAAGTCAAGAATCCCTCCAAATGACAGTGTTTGTAACAAATGTAACATGATGGGTCAACAGTCTTCAAAAAATGCAGGCAATAAACATCTTTAGAATGTTTTTGACTGAAATACAACAAATCATTTAGGTTTACGTAAAAGAAGTTCATTAAAACGAAAGAAAAAATTTGAGCTACTTGATATTAAACCACCAAGCGTTCGGCAATGTGACAAGAACCAACGGCCCCGAAATTACTAAGGGCAGACCCGATACGCTGCTCACCACACTCCACCTTTTCCAAGCAAAAAGAGAGTTCACGCCCAAAGGCACAACATACAATAGTACCCTGATGAACAGAGAAGTACCTTTTAAGTAAAACGAGTGATAACTTAAGTCACCAGATTACACGCTGGCGGCGTAGACAAAACATTTGTGATAAGTCGCTAAAAGATAACGTAATAGGCGAAGACAATCATCCCCACTTATACCTGATCATAAAGAAGTTTATCGGCCAGTCGAGATTCAACTCCAAATCACGCCACAAGGCGTATTAATGTTTAACTTAACATTCAAGTAATATTCATGCAGACTTTAATATTTCAAGCTTAATGTTCACTGAAGTAAACCACAATTTAAGTTCCTCTCCCTTTATAATTATGTTGAAATATAAAAAGGCAAATACATTCATTGGAGGCTTTCTTAATTTATATCGGGTTTTGAAAAATTTCTCTTTTGCAGAAATTCTCTGGATGTTGTAACCAGTCTGCGTTTTATATCCTCTTTACTTCTTCCATTATCAGTTATTTTGCTGCCGAAATAGCACACTTCATCTACTACTTTTACTGTCTCGTATTTTAATCTAATTCCGTCAGCATCCCCTAATTTAATTCTGTTGCGTTCCGCTACCCTTGTTTTACTTTTCTCGATGTACATTTAATAATATTTTTCAAGATTTTTTTCCTTCTACCCAGCTGCACTTCCAAGTCCTTCCAAGTTAGTAGGCCGACTTGAAAGATACCAGACTTTCTTTCATATATAGCATTTTTTATTTTATTTATTTATTTATTTTTTGTAAATGTCAATTACATTTTTCCAGATATTCGAGTCTGTTCTGACATAGTTACTGTGCCATCAACAAACATCAATTTTTTTATTTTTCTTCTTGAACTTACTTCCTTTTCCAAGTTTCTCCTCGTTTCTTTCATAGCTTACTCACTGTACAGATTAAATGACGTCGAGTGTCTCACTGTCTTAACTGTGACTTACATTTCATGTAACTGTAGTCTGCTTATCGCATAACTTATAAATAACCTTTTAGCGTTTAAGGTCCTGTTGCGCTTCCTTGTGGCACGCACAAAGGTATTTTCGTTCCTATGGCACCTCTACTGTTCAGTATAACGGAAGAGATTCTATTAACCAAATATTTCTCTAGCCAGTCATATTTCTGAAAGTACTACATATAACAATATTTTTATTAGTAGCTGTCAGTGTCGAGCACCTTTCTGAAATATAGGAAGAAAATACCTACCACGTCAGCTGTCTTGTAGATGTCGTGCATAAATTAGGCAGACCGTATTTCACACGAGTGCTTTTTCCTTAATTAAATCTGAATCTGCGCTTAATAGTGTTACTTGTTGCGAAACAAAAAAGTTATTAAAACTACTTATTTCATAGTGCAAAAAAATTTATGTCATTTATGAAATTTCGTAGGCCAACTTGAAAGATATCGGACATTCTTTCATATATAGCATTTGTTTTGTAAGTGTTAATCATGTTTCTCCAAATATTCGAGTCTGTTTTACATTTAACGGCAATGAGCTACCACATGTTTTTAAAAGATGTACTGGCTGTGGATATCCATGAATCTCTTCGCTCTGTGCACCTCGATATAACGTTGTTCGATGCTCTCAGTAAATTCCGGGATTGAGGTTAGCTGCTGCTGTATAATTCCGAAAGTAGCTTGATGGTGTTGACACGGGAGATCGACTGAAAAGAGGTGCCGTTTATAGAGCACAGCTCAGACTTTATTAATGATGGCGGAGAGGAAGGGAGCATTGGACTCGCTGCTTGCTCTGTCTGAAAAACTTGCACAGGCTGATGCGCTTCGTAGCTCACAGTAGTTATCAAGTGTGAGACTCCGTCTCTTACCTTAATAACTGCGTGTCCAGAGACAGAAATGAATTGCACTGCTACATGAGGACGTCGGTACAGCCCAAGTCACACGCTGTCACTGCGATGCTCGATTCTGAGGTACCCGAATAAGTTCCTGGTGACGAGAGAAATCTGCGGTTCTCGAATTTGGTGATCACTGGAAAATAAGTAGTGGGGTAAATTTTATAACTATAAAAAATGTAAACTTTCACGGCAGGACGTGTCACAGTTATTAAAATGTTCTGTGCTACTATGCGCCGGCCGCTGTGGCCGAGCGGTTCTAGGCGCTTCAGTCCGGAACCACGCTGCTGCGACGGTCACAGGTTCGAATCCTGCCTCTGGCATGTATGTGTGTGATGTGCTTAGGTTAGTTAGATTCAAGTAGTTCTAAGTACAGGGGACTGATGACCACATATATTAAGTCCCATAGTGCTCAGAGCCACTTGAACCATTTTTCGCTACGGTGTCGTGGTCGGAGGAATTCATTTTTAAATTTAACAAAGTTTCTTCCAATCTGCTGAGGATACCACCAATGTGGTGGGAGGGGGGGGGGGGGGGGGGGAGGTTGAGGGGGAAGGGAAATTTTTTTGAAGGTCCGATGCACAGTAGCTTGCCAGAACGTGCATCGCAACTCTTGGAATTCGCAAGGATAAGGTACCAAATAGATATGACTGAAGAGATATTGCCGGCTAAATCTAAGCGACTAGAAACATACGATATTTAAGTAACAGTGCTCTTCACAGTTACTGGGATGCCCTCCCATCAGGCTGCATCACTAGGGCAAGTAGTGTTACCGAAAAGCAAAAGCCAGTTTGAGAAAGAGACTGTTTGTTTTACTGCGCTAAAAACAGTAAGTCTGTCAACTCGAAACTTGAAAGACGTCATTTTCGTGTGTAGGTTGCTCTTTTTATTTTATATAATGACTTTAATTCATTATCAGCGATTAGATTATTTTGTCACCTTTGGAATTATCAATCTGCATCATAGAAAAATCTTCGTTACGCTTACAACATGTCGTGATCCACTGAGCAGTACAGGAAAACAATATGCGAGAATATTCCTAGTAAAAATAGAATACAACCGTATCAGGTACGGACGCAACTAACAAAAATCGGAGGTATGTAATTAGAAAGAAACAGCTGCAGCTTCTGTGTCACCAAACAAGGCCGTCTGTGTGGACCATAACATGCTATAAGCATAGAATACCTTTTCGTGTGATGTTGGATCCTGAAGCTCACTAAAACAAAAAACAGGATATACAGGAAAATGAGTTGTTTCAGGGAATTTACTGCGGCATTCGACTCACACACAATGTTCACCATAAAAATATATTTTCTTGTTACTTGAGAGGAAGACCGTGGTTCGCATATTCTAAGGGGAAAATCGCACAGAAATTCACTTAGCCAGCGCGGCAGGTCGCGGAAATACTAAAAAATTTTCAGTGGGAGTGCTACATTAAAGGCATTATGCATCGGGGAAAGTCTTACCGTTCTGAGAGAATGAGTTTCAGTACGACTCAACCATAATATTGCCTCCTTCACCTTACATCTCACGTAAATACCATGAAGGAAAAATTAGAGAAGACTATTGTATAGTGTGTTTTGCTGTAGCACCAGAAAGTATAATATCAGTTGCTACTGATGTCGTCGTTGCGACAGCCATATTAATTTCTTTTTGGTAATATATTTCTGTATTTTGTATTTGCTCATATTGTCTGTTTAGTTCCAAAAGGTACCTCGTATTGTTTTTGCCGCAGGTGACACGACTCCTTAATGTTACGGGTTCATCGAGGATGCACGTCCACCATAAATGATGGTACTGTCATCGTGAATCAATCATATTATTTTGATCCTGCGTAGCATACTGTTTATTGGTTCTTTCTTATACATGTATTTTCTCTGTAGGAACCATTGGAAGAAATACAGTGGAAGAGCCCACCCACGAATGGTAATATCATTATACAGCGGAGTGTCAACCAGTCAGTTTGTATACAATTTTTGAATTATGAAATACTATGACGTTATTTACTTTTCAAATGGATAACGGAGTTTATTGGAATCGCTGTGTAGAATGGTGTACCTGAAGAAATGTTGTGATCTTTGCATGCTTTGTTATTAATGCCTTTTCCCCAGCAGATCGACAAGGAATTCGTGAAACATTAAATGCAAGGCGAACGTCGTTTTCTGCTTATGTGATGGTAGGTGGAATACACAGTATTAGCGTGTCTGTTATTTTAAATATGTGATTACCTGTTGCGTCAACATTTTTCTGTAAGGTTTTATATTAGTATTAAGAGTACTGCACCGTTGCGCAATCGAGAGCTTGTGCCACACCTCCTGGAACACAACCTTCGGCGTGAAGCGAACGTCGCAATTTCGTCGCGACTGGCGTTTAGGCCGTTTTGCGGGAGAGGCAGTGAGTGAAGCAGCACGGACAGCGCAGGTCTGCGGTGCAATGGGCTGGCTGTTTGCTCTACCAGCCGTGTGACTTCCAAGTTTGTCTGGCTGAGCATTTTCCAGACACAAGGGACGAGCACCTGGAGCGGGAGTGGACACATTTTTCCTTTGGCTGACCCGATTTGGAGGCGGGCCTTGGGTCCTCGTCATCCACTCATCTCGTGGCGGCTACAGGCGTTTTCACTGTCTGTCATCGCTCCGGTCTCGTAAACTGACATACGGCCGGGAGAGCGGTGTGCTGACCACGTGCCCCTCCATATCCGCACCCAGTGACGCCTGTGTGCTGAGGATGCCACGGCGGCCCGTCGGTACTGTTGAGCCTTCCACGGCCTGTTGGGACGGAGTTTTAGTTAGCTTTTGAGTAAATATTTATTTCTACATAGTCCTCTTTAAGAAAACAATCATTTTCATATTCCTATTCGCAAGATATTACACCGCGGTATTAAAATAAACTTAATTTTCTAACTAATTCCTTAATGGCTGCGTGAAACAATATAATTAGATCCGCTCCGACAACACGTCTTCGTCTTTCAGTATCCCAAGTCATAGCAAAGGCGCTATTAATAATGTGTCAAGGATGCTACATTAGCAAAGAGTAGCATCGCCAACACAGAGTCCATTTACGCAGTCACTTTCTCTCGCTACTGCAAATACGGTAATTTTCAAGCGCACATAGCGCGAAGCTCTTCGAATTACAGCCTGTGTCGTAAAACATTGTCAATGCAGGTGATACACATAATCCGTCTCAAAATTAGCACGTTTCTCATCTCTTAAGTGGATTTATGTCATTAAAGTCTGGAGTATCGGTATTACGGACGGGAAACTTGGACGATAAGAAGCTCCGACAAGAGGGAAATAGAAGATTTTTAAATGTAGTGTTATGAAAGAATGTTGAAGTTTAAATGACTAGATCGAAAAAAGAATGAGGAACTCATGACGTAAATAGGGGAAAAATGAAATTTATGAGACAATTTTCCTAAGAGAATGGATTTATTTATTTATAGTATGGAAATACATACACAAAGACTACGTCAACATTTAAGTACAACTCCCCAGCATAAAATAACACAAATAACAACAGCTATACAGGGATATCACGGTGTTTTGCGTATTTTATGACATCACTCTTCACTGTGAATAAATCTTCGAAAGCTCCCTTGTAGGTACGAGCGGGACATGTCGATACAACATGAGCAACTGTCTATGGTTCCGCACCACAGTCACAGGATGGTGACGAAGATTTGCCCCACTTGTAGAGACAGTCTGCACATCTTCCATGGCCCGTTCGGATGCGATACGAGATAGTTCAAATTGCCCGAGGCTGGTCGAATCCAGGAGGTTTCCTCTGCATGCGAGGCAGATTCAAGCATTGTGGGTAACAGCTTTGTTGCCAGCAGCGTTTACATTCACGAATGTTAGTTTCCATGAGAGTCCTGGATGTGATGAGAGTGGGATGTCTTAGTCTTAGTTTTTTTTCTCTCCATAGGGAATACATCGTCCACTATTGGAAAGTCGGTGTTATTAGCAATCTTCTGGTATTCACGCAGTTGCGCGCTCTTCCGTCTGATACCAGGAAGTGGAATGTGGCTCAAGGTAGGTAGCCAGTATGTGGGAGTGGATCGTAGTAACACTCTAACAATGCATATAGCCCCGTTACGTTGTACATCTATCATTTTACGTGAGGACTATTAAGCCAGACAGGCGCACAGTACTCTGCTGCTGAGTTTACCAAGCCGAGTGCTGATACCCGGAGAGTGTCTGCTGACGATCCCCAACGAAAGCCGCTAAGTTTATGGAGAATGTTGTTTCTGGTTTAGAGCTTAGCAGGTGCTCCTTAAAAGAAAGTGTCGTAGCTAACGTGATTCTATAGTATTTTGGATGCATATTATGATGAACTTTTTCTCCTTCAAGACAGACATCGAGGGCTCTGTGTGTCAGTCTGTTGGACAGATGAAAACATGAAACTTCTGTTTCATTTTAGTTTGGCTGTAATCTCCATTTACGGAAATAGTAGCTTAAGATATGTTGATCAGAAGTTAGGATTTCTTCAGTTCTTTCAAAAGTTTTGTGTTGGTTAGCTATTGCCCAGTCGTCTGCGTATCCAAACTTTCTGGACTGTTTTGGGGGGATATCAGACATATATAAATAAGACAAGAGAGGAGCAAGCACGGATCCCTGTGATAAGCCATTATTCAATACTTTCGGGCAGCTAGTGCCTTTTTCTGTAGTTACAGTAATTATCCTTCCAATTAACATGTTGTCAATCAGTTTTGTTGTCCGTTTGCATGGGACAAGGAGCAATAATTTACAAAGCAGTCCATGCCTCCAAGCTGTGTATATGCAACACTTAAATCGACGAAAGCAATTAATGTTTTCAGCTTCATCTGGCATCCTGCTTCAATACATGTTGTTAAAAATAAGACTAGATCAGTGCAGCTCCGTCCTGTGCGGAATCCAGCGTACCCAAGAGGTTCTGAAAGATCACTAGACTAATCCTATTGTAGAGAATTCTTTCAAGGAACTTATAAATACCGTAGTGCTCAGTACTGCGACTGGATAGTAGTTCTTAGGCTGGTCTGGTGCCTCGCTGGCCTTGAGTATTGCTATTATTTTTGATTGCCTCACTTTTTTGTGGGACTGAACCAGATACCATAATGTCAGAGAAGCCTTCTTCTTGCCTTCTTCTTGCGCACTGCCACTATGCAGAAGAAATTGTGGATGGATTCCGTCACCGGTGCCTATACAGGTTTTAGTGTTTTAAGAGCATCAGCAATTTCAGGTATAGAGAAAGTTCTTGAGAAGTCAGATTTTTCACTCGTGTCCTTTTTGAGCAATGTAAGTTTGTATCTGATGTATCTTGGATGAGTTTTATCTCTTGGTGCTCTTGATGCGGACTTTAAATGTGATGCAATCCTATTAGCTGATATATTTGTCTTGTTCCGTACTTTAACTTTGTTTCCATCGAACTTTCTTAGTAATGACCACGCTTTTCTACTTGATGTTTGAAAATAGAGTGACTCAACAAAACAAAATGGCTCTGAGCACTATGGGACTAACTTCTGAGGTCATCAGTCCCCTAGAACTTAGAACTACTTAAACCTAACTAACCTAAGGACGTCACACACGTCCATGCCCGAGACAGGATTCGAACCTGCGACCGTAGCGGTCGCGCGTTTCCAGACTGTAGCGCCTAGAACCGCTCGGTCACCCCGGCCGGCACTGACTCAACAGTCTCTGTCCTCCTAACTCGTCCGGCTGTATTGAGGTTATGAAGTAGGTTGTCCGCTATTTCCGGGTCCCCGCTTTTTAGAAATTCGTCATGCTGTTTCTCAGTAGGTTCATTCCAACCTGGAATGTATCGCTTCCGATAGACCCTAGGGATGGACTTCTTTGCTGCACTTATCTCAGCTCCACCATGCCTCTCATAGTTTTTTGCTTTTGGGGGAATTCAACCAAGACATTCGGCCTGCTTTTTAAGAAATACATCCCAGTTTGCTTTCCTGAAGTTCCATCTAGGTTGTGGAAAGGATGAAACGAGTGGTATATTTATCCCTATTTCACTCAAGATTGGACGGTGTTGGCTGTGTGGAACGTCTCGTAATACGAACCGCGAACTTTGGAGAGGTAATTTATTCTCATTAGTTGTTACAAAGCATATATCGGTATTATATTCCTGTCTCTAAGCTGCTGATACGAACGTTCCTTTATCCTCTGCATCAGACACCGAGTATAAGCTATTGTCTTCTGCCTAGTTTAGTGACCGGGCCAAATATCTCACGAAATAAGCATCAAATGAAAAAACTACAAAGACGGAAACTTGCCAAGCTTGAAAGGGGAAATCAGACGGCGCTGTAGTTGGCCCGCTAGATGGCGCTGCCATAGGTCAAACGAATATCAACTGCGTTTTTTTTTTAAATAGGAACCCCTATTTTTATTACGTATTCGTGTGGTACGTAAAGAAATATGAATGTTTTAGTTGGACCACTTTTTTCGCTTTGTGATAGGTGGCGCTGTAATAGTCACAAACATGTAAGTACGTGATATCACGTAACATTCCGCCAGTGCGGACGGTATTTGCTTCGTGATACATTACCTGTGTTAAAATGGACAGTTTACAGATTGCGGAAAAGGTCGATATCGTATTGATGTACGGCTATTGTGAACAAAATGTCCAACGGGCGTGTGCTATGTATGCTGCTCGGTATCCTGGACGACATCATCCAAGTGTCCGGTCCGTTCGCTGGATAGTTACGTTATTTAAAGAAACAGGAAGTGTTCAGCCACATGTGAAACGTCAACCGCGACCTGCAACAAATTATGGTGCCCAAGTAGGTGTTTTAGCTGCTGTTGCGGCTAATCTGCACATCAGTAACAGACAAATTGCGCGAGAATCGTGAATCTCAAAAACGTCGGTATGGAGAATGCTACATCAACATCGATTACACCCGTTCCACATTTCTATGCACTAGGAATTGCATGGCGACGACTTTGAACGTCGTGTACAGTTCTGCCACTGGGCACAAGAGAAATTTTTTGCACGCGTTCAATTTAGCGACGGAGCGTCATTCACCAACAGCGGTAACGTAAACCGGCATAATATGCACTATTGGGCAACGGAAAATCCACGATGGCTGCGACAAGTGGAACATCAGCGACTGTGGCGGCTGAATGTATGGTGCGGCATTGTGGGAGGAAGGATAATTGGCCCCCATTTTATCGATGGCAATCTAAATGGTGCAATGTATGCTGATTTCCTACGTAATGTTCTACCGATGTTACTACAAGATGTTTTACTGCATGACAGAATGGCGATGTACTTCAAACATGATGGATATCCGATGTTACTACAAGATGTTTTACTGCATGACAGAATGGGGATGGACTTCCAACATGATGGATATCCGGCACACAGCTCGCCTGCGGCTGAAGCGGTATTGAATAACATATTTCATGACAGGTGGATTGGTCGTCGAAGCACCATACCATGGCCCGCACTTTCACCGGATCTGAAGTCCCCGGATTTCTTTCTGTGGGGAAAGTTGAAGGATATTTGCTATCGTCATCCACCGACAACGCCTTACAACATGCGTCAGCTCATTGTCAGTGCATGAGCGAACATTACGGAAGGCGAACTACTCGCTGTTGAGAGGAATGCCAAATGCATTGAGGTTGACAGACATCATTTTGAGCATTTATTGCATTAATGTGGTATTTACAGGTAATCACGCTGTAACAGCATGCGTTCCCAGAAATGTTCGTCTAAAATTGTGGGCCATACGTTTGTGATTATTACAGTGCCATCTATCACAAAGCGAAAAGAGTGGTCCAACTAAAACATTCATATTTCTTTACGTACTACACGAATATGTAATAAATATGGAGGTTCCTATTTAAAAAAACGCAGTTGATATCCGTTTGACCTATGGCAGCGCCATCTAGCGGGCCAACCATAGCGCCATTTGGTTTCCCCTCAAGCTAGACACGTTTCGTTCTTTGTAGTTTGTTCATTTGACGCTTACTTCGTGAGATATTTGGCCCGGTCACGATCAATGAACCACCCTGTATACCGGGGTGTTGTGATACCGGGATGACCTGTGGAGGCCAAGAGATAGCTGGGGGACAATGACTGTTCGCGTCCGTGGCATACCATAAGTCACACGTGTCCTCTGGTCGGTGCTAAAGAACAGTCACTGCAGGGCAAGTATCTAAAGCCAAGAAGCCGAGGCAGCCAGATAATCTCAAAGATCTCGTGCCTAAAATGAGTTTGTCACAAAAGGAACTGATCGGTTGATAGGACAAATCCTGTGGTATCAAGGAATTTTCAATTCGGTAATGGAAGAAAGGGTGTGGTGCGGGGAGGGAGGGGTTAAATATTGTAGTGGCAGACCAATGTTCGAGTACTACAAGCAGCTTCAGATGGATGTGTGTAGTGGTAATTATGCAGAGGTGAAGAGGCTGGCACAGAATATGGTAGTATGGAGGGCTGGACCACATCCGTCTTCGGATTGAGAATTGCAAAAAGACGTGACAAAATTTCCACTTCGGACAGAGAAAAATGGATCAAATGGCTCTAAGCACTAAGGGACTTAGCATATGAGGTCATCAGTCCCCTAGACTTAGGACTACTTAAACCTAATCACCACATGCATGCTAGAGGCCGGATTCGAACCTGGGACCGTAGCAGCAGCGTGGTTCCCGACTGAAGCGCCTAGAACCGCTCGACTACAGCGGCCGGAACTTAGGATAGAGAATGGATCACAAACAGAAACAGCCAGACAGCACCTCATTATAAGATTAAGGATGGATATATCGAGCACGTCACTTTGTGTAAATTTGTTGAGTAATGCGATATGAAATGGGACAACCAAGTATATCAATATTTCAAGGCGAATGGAATACTTAAATTTGTTTCAAGGGTTCTATGAAAGTGCAGTGTTAGTGCGACTAATCATAGGACATTGCTCCAGCATTTGGGGTCCTTATTAAGCGGGCAAGACAACAGACCTCCAAGTACTTCAGAGACGTTCTGGCGGTTTTTGTGTATCATCAACACCGACAAGTGCAATGAATATGGATGATACGATACTCTATGGTATTCTGCGGTTTGAATTCACTCTTTTCTTTCGCAGTTTTGCATTGATTTGATTTTGTAAATGATACTGACAATATTATACACATGTATAATGCATTATTCAAACTACAATTTTTCCCGGATAATTATTTTGTTCAAATTACACAAGAATTCCACCTGACATAGTGTAATAATGTTGACTGTAAGCTGTGTTCATATCACTAAAATTACAGATCGTGCATCAGAACTTTTATAATTTTTTCGTCTTCGATGGATTTGATTATTCTTAGCAAATTGATCATGAAAGGGAACCACAGAATACCACCCGCACACAACTTTGACGTATGCTACCAGAAATATTTTTCTCCGTGATTTGTGCGTAGTTTAATTTTGGCCACATACATCAGCAATGAAATCTTGAATCTTGTTCAACAATAAATACCACCAGCACTGTTCTTAGAAAATGCAGTCTGATTCAATTAATTTTTTCTTTTATAAATAGAGTTCAGTACAACCGGTGCATATTAATTTTTTACACATCGGAATATTGAAAGTTTGCAGTTTCAAGTAATTTAAATTTGCCGCTGTAATAAAAGCTAAGATGGCCGACAACAAAAGATAGAGGATTTCTTTTTTGATTAAGATTTTCCTTTTCCCAATAAATAATTTAAATTGATGCTACCAATAAAAAAATTATTAATTTTTTTTGCAAATTAGTTTAATACAAACCCATGCTATTTTCAACTAGAAGTACAGACGAAGTTGTTATATAATCGCAACTAACAATGGCTGCGCTTCTTGCAGCTATCCTAAAACAATTAATACAAAATTATAATTAAAACAGGAAGTGAATTTTCAATAATTAATCATAAACAGTTTTAACGTATTTGGCTCTATTTGTTTTTATCGGCAAATGAACATAAAAGTACAATAATTTTACATTAAATATTTTTTCATTTAACAGACCTCAAATCGATTCGAGTCTTGCGATGTACATCAGAAGAAGACGACAAAAGGGCACAAAAGAAAAGAAAAGAATGACATAGATTAACAAAGAATGTGAGACAAATATTGTCTCTGTTTTACATAATTATCATCTTTTTAAGAAAACATTACATAATTGAATGAATATGATCCACAAGTTCATATTCCACTCGTAATAAAAAAATATACATATCGTGGATGTTATAACGTGCTACTAGGATCGTAGCATGTTGGTGCAGCCCGTACGAAAATGTAACAATGTTACTCGGGACACTTAAATGGGACTCCTAGGATGACAGACGATGTATTTCTCGTCACACCCTGTTGTATAGATGTAAAGAACTAATACTCGACGAAGGCTCTGTGACCATAATGCTTCCACCATTGAACACCTAACGTGAAAATAATCAGAATAAGAAAAGAGAGATTGTGGCACGTACAGAGGCCTGTAGATAGACACATTTCGCCCGCTCACTAGGAAATAAAATGATGGGATGGCACTATTGACCACGAGATGCAGTCTGGTTTTGTCCGGGTGCTGGTGCAAGGCTTGCTATCAGACGCCGCTTCGGCAACTTGTGCGTTTTGTGATGAAGATTTAGGACAACACATTCCAGTCACCTAGCGAAGAAACTCTCCGACCCGGCCTGGATACGAACGTGGGACTCCGCCAGCTAGCGCCAACGTATCAGACCACAATGCCAAGAAAGGCGGATGCTCAGGAGGAGAACGGAATTGACAGAAAATCGATACTATTGGTGCGCCATGCACTGTACAATGGCAAGTATAGTGTAGGTTAACTATTCCAGTTCAAATCGGACAAAAAATGAGATAACTGATCTTGTATTTTTCAAAACTATTAATAAGTTTTACATGTGTCAATTCTTTTATACGAAAATAACTTTCATAGAGCTGTCTCTTAAATGTTCACTGGTTGTCGAGTTACAGATTGGTAAAGTTTACGTTATTTTCCGAATGCGACAGTTTGTTTGCAATGTAACTGAAGAACCACTCATCAGATTTCAAAGTGCTACGATTCATCTTGAAGCTTAATGTCTGTTGTTGATGGAAGTATACAACAACAACATATCAATAATTAGTAGAATGTTTAATAAACTTTTATTCATATATTAAGCTTAAACACAGTTTCGATACAGATTAAGCTTCCGCACGCTTGAACCCCTTTTTGTAAGACATTGATTTCAGTTTTGTGGAGTGCCTTGACTGAAACGTGGGAAAAAAAGTAATAAATACTTAAGCTCATGTCGTATTTCGGATGCAATGGGCTCCCATGAGACATGAACAGCAGGCGATCGACAACGGCCTCGTCATGGCCTCATGTATGGGTGTTGCCAACTGTTTCTATTTAATTTTATTTTTTCTACAGATCTCCATTGAAGATACCATAAAATTTTACTGATATTGTTTTTAAATCAAATGCTGAACAACATGGCATGACTTTCATTCCGTTCAAAACAATGTTATTAAAAAAATATGATGAAAATCACGTTAAATTTAAGTTCTGAAAATGCCACAAGAATACTACCTCAAACTTCAATTTAAATTTTATTTTAGAATTTTGCTTTGAATAGCTACTGAGCAACGAGTCTCAGAACCGCATGATCTTATTAAATTACGGCAACTATGACACCTAAAAAAACCAGGAAGCACTTGTTTATTACAACTGCGAGTTTCCAAAAGATATTAACTTAACGTTTACTTTAACTCTTTCAGATATAAGTTTGTTCTTCACGAAGGAAAATTTTTCAAATTTTGTAATTTACATATGTGAGTTTTTAATGACTTTAGAAGCAGGATTCAAACAAATATTCGTACCCATTTTCAAACTATTCTTTGTGCACAATTGGGTACACTATGTTTCCATCAATAATGAAATCATTGTAGACCAAAAGACTTCATTAACATCATGCAGACTCGCATTCGGGAGGACGACGGTGCAATCCCGCGTCCGGCCGTCCTGATTTAGGTTTTCCGCGATTTCCCTAAATCGTTCCAGGCAAATACCGGGATGGTTCCTTCTAAAGGGCATGGCCGACTTCCTTCCCCGTCCTTCCCTAATCCGATGAGACCGATGACCTCGCTGTCTGGTCTCCTCCCCCAAATAACCCAACCCCAACATCATGCAGCAGACGTTAACTCTTTGACACTCACAATTTAGATGTAATTTCTCATGATTTTATTTAACAATAAAATGAGTTAGGAATTATGTTCATAATGTTTTACAATCTCTGGCTGATCAATAGTAACATATTTATTTCGTTTCTTGTCTCTGCATTCATCTCTGTCAGGTTCTCCTTTCTCAATAACGTTTATACCTGGAGCAAGTGTTTTGTTGTTAACCTATTTCAGCGGTGTTGTGTCACATGTTCCGCAAATTTCTTCTGGATATCGTCTTTCATTTTCAAGTAACTCTTTGTTCAGCATTAGGGGAGGATTAACAAAAGGTTGACCCTGACAGTTCCACCATCACAAACGTTTTCTTGTTTCAGAATTCGAGAAAGGTTGTATGAAGGAAATAATTACGAAAACGCCTTTTCTTAATTCTCTGCGCTAGCTAGCCGAAAATTTACTGTTGGTCTTTGTCCAAAATCCATCAACAATGTGTCCTGATATTCAGTTGATGTACTCTCATAAAGAATAAAATCATAATCTTCCCTACTATCACCGGATGACATGTGTATTTAGATGCAGTTTTTTTTTTTAGTCATCAGTCCTCTGACTGCTCCGATGCAGCCCGCGACGAATTTCTCTCCTGTACCATGCCAACCTCTTCACCTCAGTGTACCACATACAACCTACGTCCCCAATTATTTGCTGGATGTCCAGTCTCTGCCTACCTCTACAGCTTTTGCCTTCTAAAGCTCCCTCTAGTACCATGGAATTCGTTCCCTGATGTCTTAAAAGATGTCATATCCTCCTGTCCCTTCTCCTTGTCAGTGTTTTCCACTTATTCATTTCCGATTCTGTGCAGAACCTCCTCATTTGTCACCTTATCAGTCCACGTAATTTTCAACATTCGTCTCTAGTACCACATCTCAAATGCCTCGATTCTCTTCTGTCCCGGTTTTCACACAGTCACTGTTTCACTGCCATACCATGCTGTGCTCCAAACGTACATTATCAGAATTTTTTTCTCAAATTAAGGCCTGTGTTTGATACTAGTAAACTTCTCTAGGCTTGGAATACCCTCTTCGCCATTACTGGTCTGCTTTTCATGTCCTCTTTGCTCCTTCCGCTATTGGTTATTTTGCTACGTACTTAGTAGAATTCCTTAGCTTCATCTACTTCGTGACAATTAATCCTGATACTAAGTTTCTCGCTCTTCTCATACCTACTACTTCTCATTTCTTTCGTCTTTCTTCGATTTACTCTCAATCCATATTCTGTGCTCATTAGACTGTTCATTCCAGATCATATAATTCTTCTTTCTTTTATTTCCGTCACTGTTTCTTCGATATACAGATTGAACAGCAGGGGCGAAAGACTACATTCCTGTCTTACACCCTTTTTAATCCGATCACTTCGTTGTTTGTCATTTACTCTCATTAATCCCTCTTGGCTCTTGTAAATACTGTATATTATGCGTCTCTCCCTATAGCTTACGCCTATTTTTCCTAGCGCCTTAACAACTGCTAATACTGTCTCCACAGATAGCTATAGACATGTGTCACACAATGTGATATATATATCTAACATTCTAAAACTTGCCTTAATTGTCAGGTTGCATAGCCATGTTGTTATCAAGGTTCAAATTTGTTTTCAGGCGAAACAACGTACTATCTAAGAAAAACTGAATAGTTATTGTAGTATCCCAATACATTCGAACTCTGGGTAATTTTGGTTTCCCCATAGTTATATGAAACCAAAACAATGCTTCAGGTTCTGTTGGTATAGTTGTTTGAAACTGATGCTGTTTCCACTTTGCAGTGTATACCGTATCTGCCATAACGCTGAAGACGTCTCTGGGAATTTACTTATAAGTTGAAGGAGAAACTAATTCCTGGTCTTGTGTGTGTTGCTCCCATTCAGAATGCGAATCGAGTATAGATATAGGATGATGACACCATCTACATCTACATCTACATGATTACTCTGCAATTCACATTTAAGTGCTTGGCAGAGGGTTCATCGAACCGCAATCATACAATCTCTCTTCCATTCCACTCCCGAACAGCGCGCGGGAAAAACGAACACCTTAACCTTTCTGTTCGAGCTCTGATTTCTCTTATTTTATTTTGATGGTCATTCCTACCTATGTAGGTTGGGCTGAACAAAATATTTTAGCATTCGGAAGGGAAAGTTGGTGACTGAAATTTCGTAAATAGATCTCGCCGCGACGAAAAACGTCTTTGCTTTGATGACTTCCATCCCAACTCGCGTATCATATCTGCCACACTCTCTCTCCTATTATGTGATAATACAAAACGAGCTGCCCTTTTTTGCACCCTTTCGATGTCCTCCTTCAATCCCACCTGGTAAGGATCCCACATCGCGCAGCAATATTCTAACAGAGGACGAACGAGTGTAGTGTAAGCAGTCTCTTTAGTGGACTTGTTGCATCTTCTAAGTGTCCTGCCAATGAAACGCAACCTTTGGCTCACCTTCCCCACAATATAATCTATGTGGTCATTCCAACTGAAGTTGTTCGTAATTTTAACACCCAGGTACTTAGTTGAATTGACAGCCTTGAGAATTGTACTATTTACGGAGTAATCGAATTCCAACGGATTTCTTTTGGAACTCATGTGGATCACCTCACACTTTTCGTTATTTAGCGTCAACTGCCACCTGCCACACCATACAGAAATCTTTTCTAAATCGCTTTGCAACTGATACTGGTTTTCGGATGATCTTACTAGACGGTAAATTACAGCATCATCTGCGAACAACCTAAGAGAACTGCTCAGCTTGTCACCCAGGTCATTTATATAGATCAGGAACAGTAGAGGTCCCAGGACGCTTCCCTGGGGAACACCTGATATCACTTCAGTTTTACTCGATGATTTGCCGTCTATTACTACGAACTGCGACCTTCCTGACAGCAAATGACGAATCCAGTCACACAACTGAGACGATACCCCATGGGCCCGCAACTTGATTAGAAGTCGCTTGTGAGGAACGATGTCAAAAGCTTTCCGTAAATCTAGAAATACGGAATCAACTTGAGATCACCTGTCGATAGCGGCCTTTACTTCCTGCGAATAAAGAGCTAGCCGCGTTGCACAAGAACGATGTTTTCTGAAACCATGCTGATTACGTATCAATAGATCGTTTCCTTCGAGGTGATTCATAATGTTTGAATACAGTATATGCTCCAAAACCCTACTGCAAATCGACGTCAATGATATAGGTCTGTAGTTTGATGGATTACTCCTACTACCCTTCTTAAACACTGGTGCGACCTGCGCAATTTATGATTGCTAAGTAGGGAGCTATTGTATCAGCGTAATCTGAAAGGAACCTAATCGGTATACAATCTGGACCTGAAGACTTGCCCGTATCAAGCGATTTGAGTTGCTTCGCAACCCCTAAGGTATCTACTTCTAAGAAACTCATGCTAGCAGCTGTTCGTGTTTCAAGTTCTGGAATATTCCATTCGTCTTCCCTGGTGAAGGAATTTCGGAAAACTGCGTTCAATAACTCCGCTTTAGGGGCACAGTCGTCGGTAACAGTACCATCGGAACTGCGCAGCGAAGGTATTGACTGCGTCTTGCCGCTTGTGTACTTTACATACGAGCAGAATTTCTTCGGATTTTCTACCAAATTTCGAGACAATGTTTCGTTGTGCAACCTATTAAAGGCATCTCGCATTGAAGTCCGTGCCAAATTTCGCGCGTCTGTAAATTTTAGCCAATCTTCGGGACTTCGCGTTCTTCTGAACTTCGCATGCTTTTTCCGTTGCCTCTGCAACAGCATTCGGACCTGTTTTGTGTACCATGGGGGTCAGTTCCATCTCTTACAAATTTATGAGGTATGAATCTCTCAGTTACTGTTGCTACTATATCTTTGAATTTGGGCCACATCTCGTCTACATTTGCATAGTCAGTTCGGAAGGAATGGAGATTGTCTCTTAGGAAGGCTTTTAGTGACACTTTATCCGCTTTTTTAAATAAAATTATTTTGCGTTTGTTCCTGGTGGATTTGGAAGAAACGGTATTGAGCCTAGCTACTACGACCTTGTGATCACTAATCCCTGTATCAGTCATGATGCTCTCTATTAGCTCTGGATTGTTTGTGGCTAAGAGGTCGAGTGTGTTTTCGCAACCATTTACAATTCGCGTTGGTTCGTGGACTAACTGCTCTATTGAAGCACAAGATTACTCTGCGTCAGGGATTGAATCTTCATGTGATGATAAATCGAAATCTGACATCTTCTCATTTATCATTGTTCCCGAAATGGCATCTGCATCCTGTTTATATTTGAAATATTTACTTCGTTGTCTAGCGTCCAACTGCTATGGTCACGAGCCCAGGAGAGACGCTGCAGGCGATGTTGTGTTGTTAGCATAGGCACTCACATCGGTCGTCTCCTGAAATAGACCATTAACGCCAAATTTCGCTGCACTATCCCATGTCCATCGTACGTCCCACCCTGATTTCTGCGGTTCTTTCACTAACTGCTGCTTGTTTCTTAGCACTGATAACTCTATGCAAACGACTCTGCTCTCGGTCGTTAAGTGAAGGCCATCGGCCACCGTGTTGTCCACATTGAGAGGCAACGCCTGAAATGTGGTATTCTCGGCACACTATTGACTCTTTGGGTCGTGGGATATTGAGTTCTTTAACGTTATCCGAAGTCGAATGGCCCATTGGTCTAGCTGCAATTGCCATTGCCCTTTCATAGTCTGTTAATTCCTGTCGTGCAGCCCTAGGCTTTTCACAAGAATCACGGGAGGAGAAATGACAGTTCCTCCAAATCACTGCCCTTTCACACCTTGTGTACGCGATGCCATCGCCATCCGTACATGGGCATATCGCTATTTCATGAATTTGGCATCTCATTGTACGCTAACTGTTTTGCGTCCATGTAGCCACATTTCTAAACCAAAACTGTTGCCTATGGGAAAATAAGCATTAATGGCTTCCTCTTTGTGTCTGCGTGTGTGTGATATGTGCGTGGTGTTTGTTTTAACTTTCAAAAAACTAAATATCTCGAAGGTTCGATACGAAAACTTAACATTTACAGAGGGTACATCAGTCTGTGCTAAAACTGGTCAAAGTTTGTTTTTGAAATCAGACCCTTCTTTTTTATTGCAGATTCGGATACCATGCAAAAAATATCCCAGGGGTTTATCTGAAACTATGTTGTCCATTCGTGCTAATGGCGCTGTGATCGGCAAGAGACTTCTGGCGGTTGGACGGAAGGGCACAGACTAAATCAGTCACCATGATGGTGACATTCTAGGGAGCTCACGGTAATCGAGCATCGTGATGTGGGGACTCACCGAAATCAAGCCCAAAGGAACAGAAAACTATGTTAACTTAATGTATCTTATTTGTCAAACTTTTAAATGTCTAATCGTTAGATTTTTACTTTATTATCAAATTTTCAGAATTAAGTTATATTTTTAAGAATAATACTAACTCTTTGGAACAGAAAAGTATAGATTTTTATCGAAAAAGTGAAGTAGAGTCAAATAAGTATATCCTTAATTGTAAGCACCGAAAAAATTGAAATTTGTTGATTACAGAATCATCTACCACGACTCGAAAATTTTTTGGGTAAATTCTACGTACTTTTGGTGGAATTTGGATCTTCAATAAAAATGGGTGGCTTAAAATAAAAAGTTTACACGTCGTGGGGGAGGGTGGGGAGGTGGGTTAAATAGGTGTGTGTGCAGGACTACATTCACAAGCCAATGGGAAGTTGACAGCAGAGATTTACTTGTAGCGGAGTCAGGGCGTTTACCAGCAAACTGCTAAAGTATCAAGGGGGCAGGGGAGGGGAAGGGGGTGTGGAGCGCGCCGGCAGCGGGCGGTCACTGCCGGCTGCACGACCTTTGCACTGCCGTGTGACGGGAGCGCGGGGTGCGTGCGCTGGCTGGTGCGCGCTGCGTGCAGCGCCGCCTGCAAGTGCCGACACGGCGGGCCGCGCAGCACCGCGCCGCTCCATCGATCGATGGCCGCCGCCTCCGCGTCCGCCGCCGCCGCCGCCGCCGCCGCTGCCTCCGCCGTGGCTGCTGCCCGCCTCAGCTGCAGCTGCTGGCCGCCTCCAGGTCCGCGAGGCCCGCGCTGCGCACCAGTCGCTGCCGGCTTCCGCCCTTTGCAGCTCCACTTCTGCAGCTGTGCGACAAGAAGAAGGCGGATGCTGATGCGTTTTGCGGAGAGAATGTCGGAGAATAATCTTGATCATCTTGAGCACCACAGCTGAATGACCCTACTTTTAGTGATGTATATTTGCACACTGATACGACAAATGAAAATTTCTGCCAAAGCAGCGATTCGAACCCGGGTATCCGTCTCAGTTGCCAGCCCACATTTTATTCCTCCAACACTCTAACAGAATTGCAGAGGCTCTCAAACTGTGTTCCTGAAGTACTCAGCATCGAACGAAATGGGATATGTTTTTTATTCCAGTCTCTGATCACAATATCAATTCTTTAGACGATGACCGGTTTCAGTCCGTAATGACCATCCGCAGATCTAAAATATATCAATATATACATCTAGTGAGCAGTGTGTCTTTCAGCATAAAACAGCAATATGTACCACAATATACTGTCATACAAGTAGGGAAATGTACAGATAAATTGTGGTATAACATACCTTTTTTACACCATGTCCTAAGGTGATAGGACAACACACACATCCATGCCTGAGGCAGGATTCGAACCTGTGACTGTAGCGGTCGCGCGGTTCCAGACTGAAGCGCCTAGAACCGCTCGGCCACTCCGGCTGGCCTGAAAATTAAAAAAAAATGTGTTTTCGAGTAGGGTCTAGACTGAGCGATCATCGGATTACCGTTCTCTACTCTTGAATATTGGGCTCCATAAGGTTCCCTTTCTGTGCAGCGACCGTGGAATATAAAATTATAAAGAATGTAGCAACCAGTCGCGGAGTCTTTTTCCACTGTTCCAATCGCTGCCTGGAAACTGCACTAATACTGTATAAGTGGCTCATGCGGTGCCCGACTCGGACAGAAAATGGTATTTGTTGAGAAATCTATGCCATCTGTAATTCCAACTCCCGTCACTTTCATTTCTGGTCAAGTCCTGCATGTACCATAAATATGCAGGAAATCGGTGATGACGAGTAGGCACGGACTCCTTGCTGGAACATCTTAAAGTTGCTGCAGTTAAACGAAACAAAAACTTAGACTAAGGCTACAGTATCTCAATAAATAAAATGAGAAACTCGGACTTCCAACAGTTTTATAGGGTTCGAGTGTGCCGCAGACCTCACGAAGCCCTGGATCAAACTTATCAACAATGCACTTTGCAAGCTGGTTGTGGCTCCATAATCATGTGGGCAGTGTTTATATGGAATGGACCAGATCCCGTGGTGCAACTGCGCTGATCATTGACTGGAAATAGTTGTTTTGTGCTGCTTGAGAACCGTCTGCAGCCTTTCATATACTTCATGTTCACAGACAACGATGGGTTTTTTATGGACGACAGTACACCATGTCACCGAGCCACAACTGTTCTCAAAGAACTGTGCTAAAATTATGATACGTATGATCTGGTTGTATATAATCCTGAAGTGTTCAAAAGCACTACACAGTTATTCAAAACAGTTGAAAAGAGAAGCACAAACTAAAGTTAACAAGACAACTACATACAATAACAAGGGAATAGCTGACACTGTTAACACAAACTTGTGTCGTTGGTGTAAGTTAATAATTATATAATACGATTGCAAAGTAATTATTTACCACATGTATTTTCAGTTTCTTGCCCGCGTGAATGAAGCAGGCTGACTGTGCCTGCTCCAACAACAAATCCGACACAACTGAAGAGCCCACAGATAGGGTCGCGAAACCACAGGAATAAACATATTAAACATATATTTAAGGCAACTACCGAAAGCTGTTGGGTATATATATTATTTCCGTTTCACATCATATCATCTCAAAATGACAGTGCTACTGATACAGCCGCTTCACAACTGCTGAGCATCAAAAGAACAAACGCACCCAAGAGGTGACGTGTGAAATATGACTAGTGCATTCTTTTGGAGTCCAGCAGTCCTGACGGCGCTGTATTAATAACATTGCCTTTTGATATGAAATGGCATGATACGTGTATAACATATGAACTTTTATACTGTGATGATGGCTATTAACTAAAACTAGTTCTAATATTAAATGATCTACAGACATTATTTAAATAATGGGAACTGCAGCAGTGAACTATTTTTGCTGCTTAACACAATGCGTTTCGAGAATTTACTCTCATTTTTAAATGCATTTGTGCATTTGCTTACGTGAATATGTTTTGTGATGTCTGCATGTGTGATTTTCTACCCCTCTTGCGTCTTTTTGAGATTAGAACGTATTGTACCTCCTCCATTATACAGAATATCACACACACTCAAATAATGACTTACAGTGTTTGTTTATGAATCACGCAACAGAGAAGCGACGATTCGCGTGTGTGTGATACTCTGTATAATGGAGGAGGCACAATACTTTCTAGCCTCAAAAAGACGCAAGATCGTCAAACATATTCCTGTAAACAAATGCACAAATGCACTTACAAATTAGAATAAATTTTCTAAACGCTTTGTGCTAAGCATCGCAAAATAAGTATCTGCTGCAGCTTTCGTATGACATGCAGGCTTTTCTGAAACAACAAATATGATGAACGAAATTAAGATCTATAGGGAGCCGAATGGTACGCATTTCATAAAAAAAAGCTGAACGAGCTAACACAGAAATGGAAAGACCCTTCATTAAGAGACAAATAACAGAAATACCTACTTCCGAAACATACCCAGAAATGACTGAAGCCAACAGCATTGGCCTCGTTCACACACTCGCATCGCCATGACCTATAGACCTGTTGTAAGAGATTAGCCCTTACCTGTGTGTGTTATCGCAAAAAACAAAACTGGGAATGTGACCTGACAACCTAAATGTGCTACTGATCTCAAAACCACATCACATCAAACTGAAAAGAATCCCATGTGTGTGAAAACCGATCATTCATAAGCAAACCAATAATACCACGCTCTGTAGACTTGGTCATTGCGAACTGTTTGAAAAAAACGCAACGTATGAAAAAAACTGTAGTGTCGACCTGTATAAGAATGCAAGTTGAAACATACGAAAATTTCTGCACTCAGATACGGCCCTGGTAAAATAAAGAAACTGAAAAAACCTACTTTGCACAAAGGAAACGAAACAATCTCTCTTTATGAATCTGATCTGCAAAATGAAGTACTGGCAGAAACAGCAACACAGCAAGACTCCGCAACAGCTAAAAAAAATACTGTTAAAAACTAGGGTTGGTCCAGGGAAATTAGGTTCATAACCTTGTCACAGAATGCCAATGAAACACATGACTCAACCTATACGTAAGGAAATTTCAGTTAGGAAGGAACTTACCAAACAGAACAATTACAGACTCTAATATGAAAATTCATTAAATCTAATAACTTCCATGGCTCAGCAAATGAACTCAGAAGATCAATCAATAGAACAATTATCAAAATCTCTACTTGGCAGGAGATAGTGGACCAGCAATACAAGTCTATAAAAATGAAAATAAACTTTTAACTCATCAAATACACCTTGTTCTTGATTTCAGCACCTTCTTAATGTTCATCTACTATCCAACCATTCTTCCGAGTCATCATTCCTCCTTGCAATAAATCTGCAACTCACGTAGTTCCAAATGTGCGTCCATGCATTACGCTGTACACTCGACGAATCCCCGCCTGCTGCACACCGCAGCTATCCACCGCTGACTGGTGACTCTGCAGTGCTGCTCACGCAGACAGAAATACTGTTGCCAAACAACTTTTTCTCTTACCACAGTTCTTCATATATATCCTTTTCCATTACAAATATTAACACATGCAACAACATCATAAAAAATAGTCATCTTACACTGTGTTCATAACAAGAGTGCAAAATAAAATATTTGTTTTGGAAACAGAAGTTCTGCAGACCCACTTCTTCATTTCATTTATTCTTCTTTATTCATGACTATTAACACCCGCATGCAGTTGTATTACATTTTATTTTCGAATAATAGGGAGAGTACAACCAGCTATCAGTATAACAAATCTATCTTCAGATGCATCTGAAATATTACGACTAAATGGGACAACACATACTGACAAAGTCTCAAAAACCATTTAAACTTCTACTAACATTCTAAAAAGATACAACAACACGTACAGATTTCCCATATAGGTCAACGAAAAGCAGATAGGACATTGTTCAGTAAATGGCATATAAGCAGAAAATTCATGTCACATGTTCCAAAGCCGCGAGGAAAGAAACTCGCACAAATGGGCCTGCATAAGACACAATAGATGTGTGTTTTGTGCAGGCCCAGTACTGACAGTGGTTTCCCGCACTGCGTCACATCATGTGTCATTTTGTCCTTACAAGCTCTGTACCAGAGAATCACTATTTGCATTGTATGGATATTATGTAAGTACTGTCGTATCATCTTCAGAATCTCGCTACAAGTTCTGTTGGTTTTCTTATATGTATAGTCGTCACATTTAGTTGTAATATTTCGGATGCACAAGGTGTTGTATCCTGAAATCTGGTTGTGCTCTTCCTTTAACTGAAAATGAAATTTAATAATAATGTTATCAGCCATGAATAATTTATATTTAGGTGATAGAAGTCATAGGATAGTGATATGCACACATACAGATGGCGGTAGTATTCGTACGTAAGGTATAAAGGGGCAGTGCATTGGCGAAGCTGTCGTTTGAACTCAGCTGGTTCATGTCCGACGTGACTGTGGCCGAACGATGAGGATTAATAGACTTTGAGCGCGGAATGGTAATTGGACTTATACTCATGGGACATCCATTTCAGAAATCGTTAGGGAATTCTATATTCCGAGATCCACAGTGTCAAGAGAGTGCCGAGAATACCATATTTCAGGCGTTACCTCTCACCACGGACAACGTAGTGGTCGACAACATTCACTTAACGGCCGACAGCAGCGGCGTTTGCGTAGAGTTGTCAGTGCTAACAGGAAGCAACACTGCGTGAAATAACCATAGAGATCGATGAGAGATGTATGACGGACGTATCCTTTAGGACAGTGCGGCGAAATTTGGCGTCAACGGTATATGGCAGCAGACGACCGACAAGAGTTCCTTTGCTTACAACAAAACATCGCCTGCAACTCCTCTCCTAAGTTCTTGACCATATCGGTTGGGTACTAGACGACTGGAGAACCGTGGGCCAGTCAGATTATCCCCTATTTCAGATGGTCAGAGCTGGTGGTAGGGTTCGAGTGTGCCGCAGACCTCACGAAGCCCTGGATCCAACTTATCAACAATGCACTTTGCAAGCTGGTTGTGGCTCCATAATCATGTGGGCAGTGTTTTTATGGAATGGACCAGATCCCGTGGTGCAACTGCACTGATCATTGACTGGAAATGGTTGTTTTGTGCTGCTTGAGAACCATCTGCAGCCTTTCATATACTTCATGTTCACAGACAACGATGGATTTTTTATGGACGACAGTACACGATGTCACCGAGCCACAACTGTTCGCGGCTGATTTGAAGAACATTCTGGAAAATTCGAGCGGATGATCTGACTACGCAGATCCCCTGACACGGTACCTAATCGAGATGTCAGTTCGTGCACAAAATCCTACACGGCAACAATTTCACAGTTAAGGGCGGCTACAGGGTCAGCATGGCTCAGGGGTGATCCTACGACCTGTTGAGTCCGTGTCCGCAGCTCGTGGTCGTGCGGTAGCATTCTCGATTCCCACGCCCGGGTTCCCGGGTTCGATTCCCGGCAGGGTCAGGAATTTTCTGTGCCTCGTGAAGACTGGGTGTTGTGTGATGTCCTTAGGTTAGTTAGGTTTAAGTAATTCTAAGTTCTAGGGGACTGATGACCATAGATGTTAAGTCCCATAGTGCTTAGAGCCATTTGAACCAATTTGAACCATTTTTTTGAGTCCGTGGTTCGTGATTTGCTTCACTATGCCGAGGCAAAAGAAGGTCTGACACGATATTAGGAGGCACCCAGCGACTTTTGTTACCGTAGTAGATACGTCAGTTGAGGATTCTTATCAAGAGAATATTTATTTTTCTTTAGTTTTTTGCGTCTGTTTTCGAGGTCACAGAGCCCCTTCAAGAGGTCGTTCACGTGATGCTGGAATCCGGCATCACCACTGATTACAGTGTATGGTTGGTTTGGAGAAACTACGTACTGCCGCGATGAGGAGTTCGTGACATTTTTAAAGTGTCTGTAATTCGTACTTTCTTTCCCGAGATGGAAGGGAGGGAAGAGGCACTCATCTTATTAGATGCAAATAGTCCGAAGTGGATAACCCTCTATGACGTGCTGATGTTGCTAGATAAATGTGCTACTGATTTATGAAAAGATAATCTGAAAGCAACAAAAATTTTTCCCAAATTTATGAACCATCCATAACCCACTTTCTAATACTTTTGAGTGGGCGTATTAAGACTAACTATCTCTACTGTTAGCACTACAGAAGTGGTTTATTAGTGCCTGCATACTTTCTATTTATTAAGCAACTTTGCTATTTGTGAATTATCGGCCTCTTAGCCTCTCTGGAACGCTGCCAGAGAGTTGCCCGTCCCTAGCCACGTGGAGGCGGGCCGCTACTTCTTGAGAAACCACTCCGTTTGCACTGCTCTTTTACTCCCCCCACCACCATGCTGATCTAACTACAACTACTTGCTACTATTAGTCAAGACTTAAACAACATAATATTTACATATGTGCAATTGCGCATTAGATCTGAAGCGCATTACTATCTCGCAAGGTAGGCTCGCTGGGCCTCCCTTGAGATTTTGTTTACCAATTTTGCGAAATTGCTGAACAATTCGCTGTTTGTCAATATTTCGTGAACAATTCTTGTTCGCAGATGCTGCCTCTCTACTGAGACAGCCTGTTCGTATATTGGGCACTCAAACACTGGCGATCCTTCGTGGGCACCACAGTCACACTCCGCTGTTGGCCTTTTCCCTATCTTATGCAGGTACGTGGGATAGGGACCGTGTCCTGTAAGGAAGTGAACTAGGCCCTGTGAGGACTTCATTATCTTGTTCTTTAGTCTTCCTCTCACTGTGGGTAGAAACCCGTGGACTCTGCGGCCTGTAGTGGACCCATCCCATTCGTCCTGCCAAATGTCAAGCACTTTTTCACGAATGGCTTTGACGCTTACCAGAGGAATGCCCATTATATTTTGCACCCTTTCAATGTTCTGTTTGTGCAGCCAATAGAAGGCTGCGTGCTGCCTTATTATTAGGTCTAGTGGGCATAGACCCATAATTACCAACAGTGCAACTGTTGGACTTGTGTTGAATGCTCCAATGCATCTCAACAGAACGTTCCTCTGTATTCGCCTGACAGCAGCGGCAGGCCGCACCAGAGCTAACCTGTGGGCCCACACACTGGATGCGTGCCCTACTATTGGTGCCAATATACTATTATGGTAGATATTTGTTGCCTTTGACGGCAGATGGAACTTTCTTTGTCCAATTGATATTTTCTTATTGAACAGAGCTAAGGACTTTGTCGTTATTTGCTCAATATGCTGAATGAAACTCCAATTCTCATCTAAATATACCCCAAGGTACCGGGCATATCTCTGTCGTGACACTGCTTGGCCATTAATTCTGACTGTTGGGTCCCTATTTAACTTGCCTTTCAAGAGCATATATAGCGATTTTTGTGGTACAATAGACATTTTAGTCTTCTTACACCAGTTGGTTAGCAGTTCAATAGCCAGTCGTGATCGGTCTTCGATCACATTGCGAGTGTCACCTTCTATTAGAATTGCGAGATCATCCGCAGAAGCAACGACTCCCAGAACTGCAGTCTCTCCCTGCAGGACGTTCAACAAAGGTTCCATGTTAATATCCCAGAAAATGGGACCACACACCGATCCCTGGGGACAACCACGGGATACTCTTTTAGATACGACGGCTCCAGGAGCCGTTATCTTAGCAGTCCTTCCATCACAGTAGGCCTCCAGACAGCCATACAGCAGCTGCGGGCACCCAATCTTTCTTAGGCGAGAGAAGAGTGCCGGCCACCACAGGTTGTCGAAGGCCCCTGAGATGTCTATCATTATGCCAAGAACATACTTTGATGTCGCAGAGTGAACAATTCGGCAAATCTCATTGATCGCATCCTGGGTGGAACGACCCTTTCGGAATCCGAACTGCCTATCACTCATACCATGCAGAGTTCGATGACTCTGGAGACGGTCAGCCAGCAACTTCTCAAATGCTTTGCCCATTACATCCAGCAGACAGATAGGCCGATAGGATTTCGTCACCGTTGGATCTTTATCAGGGCCTTTCCTGATAATTACAACTTCTGCAGTTTTCCACTTTAGTGGATAATAGCCCCTTTGTAAACAGATGTTGTAAATACGACTTAATGCTGGGGCGATCAAGTGTGCGAGTCCCTGTAAGATCTCCACAGGGATCCCGTCAGGAAAGCAACAGTACGAATTCACTAAAACAAGCTGAACCACCGTACAAAATAATCTACATCTACATCCATACTCCGCAAGGTACCTGACGGTGTGTGCCGTAGTGTACTTTGAGCACCTCTATCGGTTCTCCCTTCTATTCCAGTCTCGTACTGTTCGTGGAAAGAAAGATTGTCGGTATGCCTCTATATGGGCTCTAATCTCTCTGCTACTGAGCGTCTCTCTTGCAGTCTTCCACTGGAGTTTATCTATCATCTCCGTAACGCTTTCGCGATTACTAAATGATCATTTAACGAAGCGCGCTGCTCTCCGTTGTATCTTCTCTATCTCTTCTATCAACCCTATCTGGCACGGATCCCACACCAGTGAGAAGTATTCAAGCAGTGGGCGAACAAGTGTACTGTAAGCTACTTCCTTTGTTTTCGGATTGCATTTCCTTAGGATTCTTCCAATGAATCTCAGTCTGGTATCTGCTTTACCGACGGTTAATTTTATGTGGTCATTCCATTTTAAATCACTCCTAATGCCTACACCCAGATAATTTATGGAATTAACTGCTTCCAGTTGCTGACCTGCTATACTGTAGCTAAATGATAAAGTATCTTTCTTTCTATGTATTCGCAGCACATTACACTTGTCTACATTGAGATTCGATTGCCATTCCCTGCACCATGCGTCAATTCCTTGCAGATCCTCCTGCATTTCAGTACAATTTTCCATTGTTACAACCTCTCGATATACTACAGCATCTTCCGCATATTGTGAATAGCAATGGTCCTACGACACTCCCCTGCGGCACACCTGAAATCACTCTTACTTGGGAAGACTTCTGTCCATTGAGAATGACATGCTGCGTTCTGTTATCCAGGAACTCTTCAACCCAATCACACAATTGGTCTGATCGTCCATATGCTCTTACTTTATTCATTAAACGACTGTGGGTAACAGTATCGAATGCCTTGCGGAAGTCAAGAAACACGGCATCTACCTGGAAACCCGTGTCTATGGCCCTCTGAGTCTCGTGGACGAATAGCGCGAATTGGGTTTCACACGATCGACTTTTTCGAAACCCGTGATGATTCCTACAGAGTAGATTTATAATCTACAGGAAGGTCATTATACTCGAACATAATGCGTGTTCCAAAATTCCACAACTGATCGACGTAAGAGATATAGGTCTATAGTTCTGCACATCTGTTCGACGTCCCTTCTTGGAAACGGGGATGACCTGTGCCCTTTTCCAATCCTTTGGAACGCTACGCTCTTCTAGAGACCTACGGTAAAGCGCTGCAAGGAGAGGGCAAGTTCCTTCGCGTACTCTGTGCAAAATCGAACTTGTATCCCATCAGGTCCAGCGGCCTTTCCTCTTTTGAGCGATTTTAATTGTTTTCCTACCCCTCTGTCATCCATTTCGATGTCTACCATTTTGTCATCTGTGCGTCAATCTAGAGAAGGAACTACAGTGCAGTCTTCCTCTGTGAAAGAGCTTTGGAAAAAGACATTTAGTATTTCCGCCTTTAGTCTGTCATCCTCTATTTCAGTACCATTTTGATCACAGAGTGTCTGGACATTTTGTTTTGATCCACCTACCACTTTGACATAAGACCAAAATTTCTTAGGATTTTCTGCCAAGTCAGTACATAGAACTTTACTTTCGAGTTCATTGAACGCCTCTCTCGTAACCCTCCTCACACTACATTTCGCTTCGTGTAATTTTTGTTTGTCTGCAAGGCTTTGGCTATGTTTATGTTTGCTGTGAAGTTCCCTTTGCTTTCGTAGCAGTTTTCTAACTCGGTTGTTGTACCACGGTGGCTCTTTTCCATTTCTTACGATCTTGCTTGGCACATACTCATCTAATGCACATTGTACGATGGTTTTGAACTTTGTCCACTGATCCTCAACACTATTAGTACTTCAGACAAAACTTTTGTGTTGAGCCGTCAAGTACTCTGGAATCTGCTTTTTGTCACTTTTGCTAAACAGAAAAATCTTCCTATCTTTTTTAATATTTCTATTTACGGCTGGAATCATCGATGCAGTAACCGCTTTATGATCGCTGATTCCCTGTTCTGCGTTAACTGTTTCAAATAGTCTGACGTCAGTTTTGCGACTGGCAATGAAGAGCGGAATATGTATGTAACTCGCGGATTACACAACATTAACAGTATAGAACTCCGTCAAAACTTAAACTAGATTGCGAACTGGGTCGTTTACACAGAACACGCACATAATTTATTGATGAAAGTAGAGCACAAGCAGGTAAAATCCTCTACCTATTCACTCGGGGATGCCACTTTGAGGAACTATTGACCAGCACTTATGTGTCCCGACTTCAGTTTTTCAACGTGCCGTCGAGGGCTTTATGTTCTTATTCGGTATGCGCTTTTCCCAGTTGAATGTGCTGTAGAGGCAGCCTTTCAAACGCTGTCGGAGGGCGAGTAATAGAGGAGAGCAGTCTTTGTGTTGCTTTTAAGCGCCAGGGCTCCGTTCCACGCATTAAAACGGGAATGGCAGCTCAGCCCACCCCACGCAGAGCCGAGTGCATGCACAGGTTTGCAGCAATTACTGAGCTTAAGCAAGTTGTTATTTTTGTGGTAAGGACAGTGGCGGTGGTTCGATAACGTTCTTTCTTCTAGGGGAAGAATGATACTAGTGATAACATAAGAAAATTATTAAATCGTTTCCACGTGGCTTACTTTGTTCCTGGCGGTTCAGTAGCTCCGAAAAATAGTCAGGGAATACAGAGTGAACGGTACAACTCGCGGTGGTCAGCAGCAGCAGCTGCTGAAATTCTGATTAGTCAGACATGTCGGTGCGACAGGTTACTTTCAATACCCATCATTTAAAAATTCTGGGAGTTCAAAGACGCAGTCTTCATGTACGAGGGTAATCCCAAATGCAAGGTCTCCTATTTTTTCTATAAATACATAGACCATTTTATTTCTACAATGGTGTACATCAGTTTACAGCTTTTTTCGACGTAATCACTATTTCTGTCGATGTATTTTTGTAGACGCTGTGACAGTTTTTGTAGGCCCATATCATACCTGCTGGCCCACAGCGTGTTGTTCAGAAAATTATGAACCTCTTCTTGCACCTCGTCGTCGGAGCTGAATCGCTTTCCGGGCAAATATTCTTTTAACTTAGGGAACAGGTGATAGTCACTGGGCACCAAGTCAGGACCATAGGGTGGGTGCGTGCTTATGTTCCACTGAAACTGTTGCAGGAGAGCAACGGTTTGCTGTGCGATGTGTGGGCGAGCGTTGTCGTGCAGAATGCGTACGCCATTGCTCAACTTTCCTCTTCTCCGGTTCTGAACTGCCCGTTTGAGTTTTTTCAGAGTCTCACAGTACCTGTCAGCGTTAATTGTGGTCGCAGTGGGCATAAAATCGAACAACAATACCACTTTCCGATTCCAAGAAACGGTTGTCACGACTTTACCGACAGACTGTGTTCGTTTGAATTTCCGCGGCTTAGGCGAAGAAGGATGCAGCCACTGGTGTGATTGTTGTTTGGTCTCAGGTGTAAAGTGGTACGTCCAGGTTTCGTCACCCGTGACAATTGAGTCCAGAAAGTTGTCCTGTTCGGCTGCAAGGCGGTGAACAAATGCGCGGTAAGCATCGACTCATTGCCGCATATGGTCCTCAGTCAGCATGCGTAGCACCCATCTTGTGCACACCTTCCGGTACTTCAACGTTTCCGTTAAAATAATGTGAGCAGCGCTTCGGGAAACCTCAGGAAACAACGTGCAGAGATCATCCAGGGTGATCCGCCGATCTTCACGCATGCTTTGCTCAACCTTCGTCTCCTCAAAAATTGACGGTCTCCAACTCCTTTGTTCGTCGCGAATTTCGGTCCGACCAGCTGCAAACTCTCTTCTACATCACTTACGAACATTTTTGACATGCACGGCTCACCATACACTTCCGTCAATTTGCAATGGATTTCAATCGGCGCAATGCCCTTTGCGTTCAAAAACCGAATAACTGCGCGCAATTCCCACTTGGCGGTAACATCCAACGGGAGCTCCATTCTCAACGGCTGCCAAGCCCAGACTGAGCGCCTCAGCGCGGCGTGCGCATGTTTGTTTACACATAGAGCGTGAAGCACTCTTCATAACAGTGTGACCAACTGCCACACAGAGTTCTGTACTTATAAAAAAATGGGAGACCTTACTTTTGCGATTACCCTCGTAAAAACTGCAAACATTTGTAGGAACATTTTACAACAGCAACTATTTCTATCCAAAACTCTTGCTGGCAACGATAAACGTTGCCTTTCTATCACGAAAAAACAAAGCTGCTGCTCAGCGGTAAGAAAGTAATATGCGCATACCAAAGTTATTCTGAATTCATGGAAGATGTTACTTACCTGACGAGACGACGGAGGTGTCAGGCTTCAAGTTCTCCTTACCACATATTCATCAAAATGAAGGAGAACAACAATCAGTCGTTGTTTCCTTTCAGGCTTTTGTTTGGGGGCTTGTATTAAAACTTTGAAATACTGCACTGATAGTGACTAGTTACTAGCCGAAATCTAGGTTTGCTTTAATAAAGCCTGAAAGGAAAGGACGACTGATTGCCTTCTCCATCATTTTGAAAGTCATATCACAGTCGTTGAGTGCATTCCACATTCATAGTGGAAGGTAATTTGATGTATTTATCACTAGCACCTCGTATTTATTTCTAAGTTTCACAATAATGTGCGGGGATGCAATGGATGGATGGAAAATGAAGGCGTTGTTAACTGACGGGATTTGCTTGCTGTCCATTTCTGCGGGTTACTCATATTAACAGCACTTTTTCTTTCTGTTTCCCTAACCATCCAGTTTGGACATCATACTTCGTTCCTAGACTGCAGTGGCAGCACAGACGCTTGGATGTGACACTTGAAAAATACTGGAAAAACTGTGTCCCCATGTGACGTCCTAATGTAGGCTTCTTTCAGATGTCTTTTCTGAAAATTATGTCACTGTCACAGAAGTTCTGTAATGTAATTTCAGACACAGAACAAAATATTGTAGTGTACTAGATTTTGTAACACATTTCCTTGCTAAAATTTGATTCTGGTCTGGAAATTACTTAACACATTCACGACGACAAAACCCCTAATACTCTCTGAAGTTGGTTGAAAACTGAAACAATACAAAATTTTCGTTCTTGCAATGGTTTTTCAGGCTTCATATTTACTGCACATTTGGACAAAATTAAAATTTGTCACTCTTGATTAAAAAATTTTTAAAAAAAATCGAATAAACTGCATGCTGAGTGTGGAAGATAGTTGGGGATGCGAAATAAAAACTCGATATTTACGATAAACTGAACCTTTACAGATACCTCTCTCTCAGCTTACCAGAATGTACGCCTATTGCAATAACTAATGTGTAAATGTGAATTCTATGGAGCATTTCTCAATGGGTACACCACCATCACTGTTTTCCGATGTAGTACACTATTTCAGCCGCACAAGTCAGCAAGAATCATGGCCACTCGTAACTGATATGTAGCTAATTCAAGAGCTAAGTTGCTGGAAACGTGGAACCAACATTCATTGTCAGACCAAACCACTACCCCGCTAAATGGCGGTACGTCAATGAAACAAAATCAGCTGGGCGCAGATATACAAATCCAAATTGGTAGGTGGAGCCTCAACTCCAGTGTGTCCCATGGAATCCGCATAAATTGACAATGTGTTTGGTTCCAAGTTCCAGGCTACTTAGCTCTTATGACTTGGTTGCATGTCACCTGAGGATTTGGTTTATGAGCCACGAAATCGTTTGTGATCGGATAATAAAAATGTTAAGTAAGCTGAAGCGCATTGTTAATCCCCAAGATTACCTGCCGTTGCTCTTTCTACAAGGTTTTCTCACAGATTACATAATGCAAAAAATTGCCTGGTAAGTTGCCATCGGTAAAGTACGGTCATTAATGTTTCTCAACCTGTGGTGAAGTTCCATAACTGCATATAACAATCTGAATCACTTTTGCATACATAAAACACACCACTTTGTAATGTTCGTTAATATAATAATGTTTTAAACCTGAGCTTTAATGCATCAAGCGTCTCTTTTCTTCAGACCAACACAAATTTTAGGCTATCGAAACTTCTAGCTACAATAAGTTGTCAGGCTCACGATTATGCCACCTGCGTGTTCAAAGCAGCAGTTTTTATTTATTTATTTATTTATTTTTTTAATGCGACTCGCCACGAATTCCTCTCCTGTGCCAACCTCTTCTTCTCAGAGTGAAATTTGCTATCGACGTCCTCAGTCATATGCCGGATGTATTCCAATCTCTGTCTTCCTCAACAGTTTTTACTCTCTACAGCTCCCTCTAGTACCATGGAAGTTATTTCCCTATGTCTTAACGTATGTCCTACCATTCTGTCCCTTCTCTAAAAATGTTTCAAATGGCTCACAGCACTATGGGACTTAACTTCTGAGGTCATCAGTCCCCTAGATCTTAGAACTACTTAAACCTAACTAACCTAAGGACATCACACACATCCATGCCCAAGGCAGGATTCGAACCAGGGACCGTAGCGGTCGCGCAGTTCCAGACTGTAGCGCCTAGAACCGCTTGACCACTTCGGCCGGCTGTCCCTTCTCTCATTTACTCTCTGATTGTCTGAGGAAGCGCCTCGTTCCTTACCCCTTCTCTAAGCAGTCCACCTTATTTTCAACACTCATGTGTAGACTACATCTCAAATGTTTCGATTCTCTTCTGTTCCTGTTTTCCAACAGTCCATGTTTCACTACCATGCAATGCTGTGCTCCAAACATACATATAGCCTCGGAAATTTCTGCCTCAAATTAAGGCCTATGTTTCATGCTAGTAGACTTCTCTTGGCCAGGAATGCCCTTTTTGCCAGTGCTAGTCTGCTTTTGATATCCGTCGTCATGGATTATTTTGCCGCCTGGGTAGCAGAATTCCTTATCCTCATCTTCTTCGTGACGTTAACCCTGATGTTGAGTTTCTCGGTGATCCCATTTCTGTTACGTCTCATTACTTTCGTCTTTCTTCAATTTACTCAACGGACTGTTCAGTCCGTTCAGCAGATCCTGTAAATTTTCTTTACTTTCACAGAGGATAGCAACGTCATCAGAGAATGTTATCATTGATATCCTTTCGCCTTGAACTTTAATTTCAGTCTCGAACCTTTCTTTTATTTCCATCATTGCTACTTCGATGTATAGACTGGATAGTAGAAAAGTTAACATCCCTGTCTTACCCTTTTAAATCCAGGCACTACGTTCTTGGTCTTGCACTCTTATTCCCTCTTGACTCTTCTACACGTCGTATATTACCCGTTTCTCCCGATAGCTTACCCCTATTTTTTTCAGAATTTCGAACATCTTTCGCCATTTGAATTATCGAAGACTTTTTCAGACAGACAAATCCTATAAATTTGTCTACAGTTTTTTAGTCTTGCTTCCATTATCAACCGCAACAACAGAACTGCCTTTGTGGTGCTTTTACCTTTCCTACAGCCAAAATCTTGTCATCTAACACCTCCTCAATTTTCTTCTCCATTCTTCTCTATATTTTTCTTGTCAGCATCTTGGATGTCTGTGCTGTTAAGCTGATTGTGCAATAATTCTCACACTTGTCAGCTCTTGCAGTCTTCGAAATTGTGTGGATGATATTTTTCCGAAAGCCAGATGGTATATAGCGACTCATATATTCTACATGCCAACGTGAATAGTCGTTTCGTTGCCACTTCCCCATTAATTTTATAAATTCTGATGGAATATTATCAATCCCCACAGACTTATGAAAAAGGTGAAGAATAATAATTACTTTTGCTACTGAAATATTGCTGAAGGAAATTTTTGATTAGTTTTGCAGCACTAAGCCACAGTGAGAGAATTAATCGAATGAAAGGTACCCAAGACAGGTAAGTCTAGCTGAGACGCCATGCTAAACCCACAGGACCGGACAGGTAGTCTAAATTGTGGAAAGAGGCCAAACTAAGTGGCTGTCAGATACACTCGAACATACAACTTTATTTATTTGACAAAACATTACAAGAACCAACAAAATTAAAAAAAAAAAAAAACACAGCATTAATTTACCGGCTGAAGGCGCCATTCAATCTCATGCCTTCAGGGCAAGACCACTTAAATTTAAAATAGTCTGAAAGCCAATAACTTAAGACTCAAATCAAAATCAGAAATTTAAAAGGCAGAAGGCGTTATATTAAATGAGTTCTTTCAATTAGACTGAAGGCCCAAACAATCTGACACCTTAAGAGAAAAACAACTTTAATTTTAAAAAAATCGGCTGAAGGTCCATCTCTTAAGACTCAAAACAAAATTAATTTTTTTAAAAGACAAAAGGCCTTATCTTAAAACAGTTCTTTAATTAGACTGAAGGCCCAAACAATCTGACATCTTTAGAGCTAAACAACTTTAATTTAAAAATCGGCTGAAGGCCCATCACTTATACAAACAACAAGAACAAATAAGAAAAGGCAGTACACCCAACGGCGCTCAGAAATTTCCGAGGGTCGGCCTGGAATCCAAACACTAACGCTCGCTTAGGTGAGAGAAGCAGTCGGCCCAACCATTCTCTATCCGACGACAACCCAAGCGACAGACAGTCAACGGACCCACCGACAAGATAACATCCGCTCCACCCGACCTGCACACAACAGGGAGTTGAATGGAACAACATAGAAGGTATTGGCGTCCACAACCAATTATACATTGAGCCCTCAACTACACTCAGTGCTGGACAGCGACAACACGAGGAGCTAAATTGCCTGATTTTACGTCAACGGTCAGGGCAGGTAACTGGAACGTTAACGGGTACGAGGCAGGAGATTCCGCTGGTGCACTTCAATTCAAAATAACCAAGCACAGTTGAACTCAACCGGAGAGCGGCTAAATTTTTCCAACTTCAAAACACACGTTGTTGCTCCCGGAAATGTCCCAACAGTCGACAACGAAATCCAAACGACACAATATGAGCAGTTCTGCCTTGCTGGTAGTTTAAGTCAAAACTCAACTTTCGTGTCCAAGATCGGTGAGCCACGGACCTCGTAGCAATGGGAACACCACCACACACTTGGACCGCGTGTGGACGCCGCCAGCGACCTCGGCCAAACTAAGCACCGCGGGGATTTCCTCGCTGCTGCACGCCAACCGACCAACTACTCGCACACAGCTCGGCCGGAAACTGTAAGCCCCAAGCCAAAGATAGTACAAAGTGCGAGTATCGATACACACTGCTGCTGCCACTCGCGGAGAGAGAGGATAACAGCATAATCACGATAACCGCGGGAGACTAAACACAGAATAGCAATCAACGTTTAATCCAACGCATAACATGATCCAGCCACGGCTCACTAATTTTTGCAATTACACTGGTCAGAGTTCCAGGTAGCCAGAGAGTTCACTTACTTGTGATGTCTTCACAACGCTGATTTTGGCGACATGATGACAGGCAATTCCCTTTCTGGTCTGATACCGTTCCCCACTAAAGTTTCAGGAAGAAAGTTTGTAGTGGACAGAGATATTAGGAGATAAAAAGTCACTGATTCAAACACCTTTTCTCATTGATGTATTCCCATCGAGTATGGTGGCTTATGTGAAGGTAATTCTGAACCATCGCTACAGCGTCACGATCAGGTAGTGAAATGTACTTGCAACAAGTGTTAGACGCTACAGGGGTAATTTCACAAGGTGATGGCAGTCCCTTCTTTTACGTGGCCCTGCAGATACCAGCCATGTTCACTTTTGAGACTTGTACCTATACTTATCCATGTAGTAATTCTGTATGAAGTCTCCAAGACGGCAGCGGTTTCTTCACCTGTGATGGCAGTGTCAAGTCGAGCTGGGTTCCACACCCTCCTTCGCCGGAGCGCGCCGGATACTCCTGCTCGCTGCTCCTGCCGTCCAGTGCATCGCTCAACGCAGTGGAGAACCTCTCCGTCTGGCAGACTTCTGTGTGCTCCAGTTATACAGAGGCCTTACTCTGTCGTCTCTTCCAGCACTGCGGTGACACCACCAAGAAACGCTCACACTGTCTAACAACGCATCCATTTCCGCTAAAAACTGAAATTTCTTGATGGTACAGAACAGTACAAAAATTTAGTATCAACGTTCTTCACCTGAAATAAAATATTAAAATCTTATTTAACAGCCGGCCGCGGTGGTCTCGCGGTTAAGGCGCTCAGTCCGGAACCGCGCGACTGCTACGGTCGCAGGTTCGAATCCTGCCTCGGGCATGGATGTGTGTGATGTCCTTAGGTTAGTTAGGTTTAAGTAGTTCTAAGTTCTAGGGGATTGATGACCACAGAAGTTAAGTCGCATAGTGCTCAGAGCCATTCTTATTTAACAATAAATACAATATAAGAGGTTATACAGCAACATAAAATGTGTCTGCTTGAAGTTTCCTGTCAGGTTTTGAATCAATGACAGGCTTCTTATCTGATGGCAGTGCCGCTCTTTGCTCTGTCAAAGACTCGAAGACGCCCATCTCTGTACCCCTAAACAGTATTACTACCCCATTTGGCAACTTTCAGAAACAAAAATGTTACGTAAAATATACACTATCTGATTAAAAATATCCAGACACTCCCAAGAACATACATTTTTCGTATTAGGTGCATTGTGCTGCCACCTAATGCCAGGTACTCCATATCAGCGACCTTAGTAATCATTAGACATCGTAAGAGAATCGAATGGGGCGCTCCGCGGAACTCACGTACTTCGAACGTGGTCAGGTGATTGGGTGTCACTTGTGTCTTACGTCTGTAAGCGACATTTCCACACTCCTAAACATACCTAGGTCCACTGTTTCCGATGTGATAATTAAGTACAAATGTGAATGGGCACGTGCATCGCAAAAGCGTACAGGCTGATGTCGTCTGTTGACTGACAGAGACCGCCGACAGTTGAAGAGGGTCGTAATGTGTATTACGCTGACATCTATCCAGCCCACCGCACAGGAATTCCAAAATGCATCAGGATCCTCTGCAAGTACCATGACAGGTAGGCGGGAGGTGAGAAAACTTGGGTTTCATGGTCGAGCGGCTGCTCATAAGCCACACATCACGCCAGTAAATGCCAAACGACGCCTCGCTTGGTGTAAGAAGCGTAAACATTGGGCGGAAGAACAGTGGAAAAATGTTGTGTGGAGTGACGAATCACGGTACATCATATGGCGATCCGATGGCAAGGTAGGGGTATGGCGAATACCTGGTGAACGTCATCTGCGAGCGTGTGTAGTGCCAACAATAAAATTTGAAGGCGGTGGTGCTATGATGTGGTCGAGTTTTTCATGGAGGGGGTTTGCACCTCTTGTTGATTTGCGCGGCACTATCACGGCACAGGCCTATATTGATGTTTTAAGTATCTCCTTGCTTGCCACTGTTGAAGAACAATTCGGGGATGGCGATTGCATCTTTCAACACGATCCAGCACTGTTCATAATGACGGCCTGTGGCGGAGTGGTTACACGACAATAAATCCCTGTAATGGACTGGCCTGCACAGTGTCCTGCCCTGAATCCTATAGAACAACTTTGGGATGTTTTGGAACGCCGACTTTGTGCCAGGACTCACCGACCGACATCGATACCTCTCCTCAGTGCAGCACTCCGTGAAGAATGAACTACCATTCCCCAAGAAGCCTTCCAGCACCTGACTGAACGTATGTCTTTATTGCACCGTCAAATCTTGTTCGTTGGCAAGTTTTGTTATTTTAGGTAATCGGACGTAGTCTATAGATTTCGGGTGTCGCAGTACATGACATAAATGGTCGTGTCTTTTGACTGAATTAGAAGCTTAAATGTCTTACATCTCCAAGGGACCGTAGACCTTAGTGTGTGACATACACTCCTGGAAATGGAAAAAAGAACACATTGACACCGGTGTGTCAGACCCACCATACTTGCTCCGGACACTGCGAGAGGGCTGTACAAGCAATGATCACACGCACGGCACAGCGGACACACCAGGAACCGCGGTGTTGGCCGTCGAATGGCGCTAGCTGCGCAGCATTTGTACACCGCCGCCGTCGGTGTCAGCCAGTTTGCCGTGGCATACGGAGCTCCATCGCAGCCTTTAACACTGATAGCATGCCGCGACAGCGTGGACGTGAACCGTATGTGCAGTTGACGGACTTTGAGCGAGGGCGTATAGTGGGCATGCGAGAGGCCGGGTGGACGTACCGCCGAATTGCTCAACACGTGGTGCGTGAGGTCTCCACAGTACATCGATGTTGTCGCCAGTGGTCGGCGGAAGGTGCACGTGCCCGTCGACCTGGGACCGGACCGCAGCGACGCACGGATGCACGCCAAGACCGTAGGATCCTACGCAGTGCCGTAGGGGACCGCACCGCCACTTCCCAGCAAATTAGAGACACTGTTGCTCCTGGGGTATCGGCGAGGACCATTCGCAACCGTCTCCATGAAGCTGGGCTACGGTCCCGCACACCGTTAGGCCGTCTTCCGCTCACGCCCCAACATCGTGCAGCCCGCCTCCAGTGGTGTCGCGACAGGCGTGAATGGAGGGACGAATGGAGACGTGTCGTCTTCAGCGATGAGAGTCGCTTCTGCCTTGGTGCCAATGATGGTCGTATGCGTGTTTGGCGCCGTGCAGGTGAGCGCCACAATCAGGACTGCATACGACCGAGGCACACAGGGCCAACACCCGGCATCATGGTGTGGGGAGCGATCTCCTACACTGGCCGTACACCACTGGTGATCGTCGAGGGGACACTGAATAGTGCACGGTACATCCAAACCGTCATCGAACCCATCGTTCTACCATTCCTAGACCGGCAAGGGAACTTGCTGTTCCAACAGGACAATGCACGTCCGCATGTATCCCGTGCCACCCAACGTGCTCTAGAAGGTGTAAGTCAACTACCCTGGCCAGCAAGATCTCCGGATCTGTCCCCCATTGAGCATGTTTGGGACTGGATGAAGCGTCGTCTCACGCGGTCTGCACGTCCAACACGAACGCTGGTCCAACTGAGGCGCCAGGTGGAAATGGCATGGCAAGCCGTTCCACAGGGAGAATAGCAGCCTGCATTGCTGCGAAAGGTGGATATACACTGTACTAGTGCCGACATTGTGCATGCTCTGTTGCCTGTGTCTATGTGCCTGTGGTTCTGTCAGTGTGATCATGTGATGTATCTGACCCCAGGAATGTGTCAATAAAGTTTCCCCTTCCTGGGACAATGAATTCACGGTGTTCTTATTTCAATTTCCAGGAGTGTATATTTCAACTTGATACCTATAACAGTTCTTCAGAAAAATATAGGGGTCTTAACAGTCTGACCGATGGACAGACGGAGAGGAGGACAACAAAGTAATTTTGCAAGGTGTATTCCGAAAGTAAGGTCTGATCGGTCGCGAAATGGAAACCACAGAAAAAGTTCGATAAAACTTTGTATATGTGTATTATGCCCATTGATCACGTCACGTCCATCTTTTAGTTCTGAACGCACAGTGAGCAAGTAAAGATGCCTAGAAAACAGTGTCTCCCGCCAAGTATGTGTGTCCGTGTGAGATTTCGCCTGATTTTATGCAGACCACACAACATAACTGTCATTCATTTCCTTCTGCAGGGGCAATGAGGGGGCCTCTGCAGCGTTTTCGATGGAGAGTGTTTGATCGCCCTCCGTACAACACAGACTTTGCCCCCTCTGATTTTCATCTCTGCTGACATGAACCGCTGGCTATGAAGCCAACGATTTGGCACAAACAACGAACTGCAGATCAGCGTAGAGAATCGGCGGATAGTGCAGGCGGTTGCCTTCTATATCGAGGGTACTGTAAAGTCGGTACAACGCTACGAGAAATGTCTCACGCGGAGAAGCGACTATGTAGAGACGTTGCTGGAAGGTGTGGCTAACTATTGCAAATAAAACACTTGATTTCCACTGTTTTCCATTTCGCGACCGATCGGACCTTACTTGCGGAATACTTCTCTTATGAAAGTTTCGTTTCTACCGACTGACGTACGGAACCCTAAAAACTTCGTCGTTGCCAGCCCGACCTCAAAAAAATTTTATGAAAGATGTTCTGCTTGTGATGATGCGAATAAAATTTATAGATTCCATAAAGTTTTACAGCAAACTGATTCAGTAAAGGCTATAGATAGGAATACCTATAGTGCACTACCAGCATATAGAGATTGTTCAAACATGAGCGTTGTAGTATAATGTAATCACTAATAGTGGCTACCGACCGTAGTAAAACTTTTACACAAAACTGACAAGGTATTTATATTTATCTAGAGCCCGAAATGCTTGTGATAGTACATGAGAGCCATTTCAGAGAGGAGATTCAGTCTCTTTTGTCAGAAAGCGTGTCAGGTGATTGGAGGGCGACAGCGGGACCGGCGAGGCTGTATAAGAGAAGCCGGTGTTCTGAAACTGAGATTGAAATCGAGCGCCCCTCAGGACAGCAGCGACGGGTAACGAGGTCTGGCCGCCTGCCCTGACAAGCTACATGCAACTCGATAATCCAATTACTCGTGCGGCACCAGTCGCCATGCGTGGTGTGTGTGTGTGTGAGCCGCCAGACAGAGTTGCCAGCAGGCTCTGTGTGAGGTAGCTGCGCGACACTGGAGGGCACTCCGTCGCGAGGATTCAATAAACGTTACTGTCTTGGCAGTAAAAGTCAATATGTATATATCTGAGTGATTTCCGTCGCATATGTGTGACAGATCAGACATGACACGTAAATACGAAATGTAGGAAGGGGAACGTAAGGGAATTGGTGTGTTGGAAATCGTGACGATTAGTTATACGAGGCCTTATGATACAGAAATGGCGTAAGTTGAAAATATGTCCCGGGCCTGGACTCCAACCCGTATTTTCCGCTTCTCGTGAGCGGTTGCCTTAACGCTTCAGCCATCCGCACACGGTTCTTGACCGACGCAAGCTTCCAATGATCTCCATCTGATTCTTTCCCTTTTATTCCCGTTCCTACATTTCATGTTTACGTAACAGTCAATACAGCCACGAGCATATGAGAATCAGTTTCGTTTCACTGCTGGATGGTTCGTGTCAGACTACAAAACCAAAAGTTCAGTATAACATAGCCGTTAGGTGTGCTATATTGCGACAATGCTGCTCTGACTCCCCCCACTCCAAGAAGTTAACAATATATTTATGTCATTCAGTAGCAATGTGAGCAAAGCGGACAATGAAGTGGTTGTTAGCGAATCACCAACTGTACAGTTTAGTACCGAAACTATTACTCCTTTTAAACACGTTTTAAGTTTTAAGGCTTCAGCAATATTTCACGTACAACCCTGCAACTTTGATCGTTTCACACTGAAACCTTAAAATGAGCAGAACACGACGCGAATAATCATACCGAAAACGAACTATCAAGAAGGCCTGAGCAGCGGTGATTAAGTATCCTAGCAGATAGATTCAGATTATAGCATGACATTCCGAGCCCTTGCTCTGAATGTGTGGCAAGTGGAAAATCGGTTGACAGTATGTGTGTGTGTGTGTGTGTGTGTGTGTGGGTGTGTGTGTGCGTGCAGTGTCTTTTTCTGTGTCGTTTTTCAGTAGTTGTTGCGAGTAGTTTCCGATCAATATTAGGTACACGAAGGGTCAATGGATGTTTCATTGTGCTGATCTACAACAAACTAGTGTGGGAAATGTGCTTAACTTCGTACAAAAATTTCCTAGTACAGGTGTTTCCAGTAGTTCGATAGTGCAAGCCGTAAACGATAACTGTTTACGATGTGCCGTAGTAGTGTAGGTGAACCGAAGACGAACAAACTAATAAACGACACTGGTGGTCTATCAGGCCGGGAAACAACGAAACAAGCGCAACTGGTGTTCAAAAGCCGCTTAAGCTACAGTGCATGTGCGAAGAAGAGGTTTAGGCTAAAACCGTCCCTGAATACCAAAAGCCCCTTGTTCTTACAGTAACAAAGTGTAAAATTGACATATGCAAAAATATTGTGGATTTTATAAGGATTAATACTGAAGTGTGCAAACATAACGTTTACAAATGTCTTTTTCGTTCATTAGCTTCACCAGAAACATATAGTATATGTTAACAAAACAGCCGACTAAGATGGTGGCATAATAGGGGAGGATACTGAAAATCTCACATGGCCCGGACTGTTAACCTTAGGTGGCCGTTGTAGGCCAATTTGTGGTTATCATCTCGTAGAATCTGGTGTACGGCCTGTGGTCCACTTCTTCACAACACGATATTTCGACCTCGTAACTCGGTGTCTTCATCAGGTGCCTACCGAGACCGGTCGTTTCGCTGACTCGGTCCCATACACTGATCAAAAAAATGGTTCAAATGGCTCTGAGCACTACGGGACTTAACATCTGTGGTCATCAGTCCCCTAGAACTTAGAACTACTTAAACCTAACTAACCTAAGGACATCACACACATCCATGCCCAAGGCAGGATTCGAATCTGCGACCGTAGCAGTCGTGCGGTTCCGGACTGAGCGCCTAGAACCGCTAGACCACCGCGGCCGGCCCATACACTGATCAGCCAGAACATTATTACCACCTACCTAATAGCCAGCATGTCCACCACTGGCACGGATAACAGCAGCGACGCGTAGAGACGTGGCCTTATTGGGTCGTTAGGGGGAGTTGACACCACATGGCACACAAGTCACCTGATTTCCGTAAATTCCGTGGACGGGGGGGGGGGGGGGGGCGGGGGGGCGGGGAGGTGATGGCTGACGAGCTCTGGTGACACGTTCAATCTCATCCCAGATGTGTTCGATCGTGTTCAGATTAATTTGAGGATACAAGCACATCAATTGTAACTCGCCACTGTGTTCCCCGAACCACTCTATCACAGTCCTGGCCTCGAAAAATGCTACTGCCGTCGGGAAACATGATCGTCATGAAGGGCAGTACATTTCAACATCTCCAGCTTGTCTCTGTCCAGGAGCTGTTCCCCTGGAAGACGTCGGATTCGCGCCCATTTCAGTCATAGTTGCGGATGTTGTGATGCTAACACATGCCCGTGCATGGGTAGTCGACTGTGGAGGCCCTTTATTAGGAGTGTTCGGTACATTGTGTTCAGACACACGTGCTCTCAGCTCAGCATTAAAGTCTGATGTTATTTTCGCCACCTGTCCCGTTTTACCAGTTTGTCCAGCCTAAGACGTCCTACGACTGTAATGAGGCGTAGCCGACCAACCCCAAGACACACTGGTTTCGTCAAGTGTTGAAGACACTCACCACAGCACTCCTCGAACATCCGACAGGTCGTGTAGTCTCCGAAACGCTCGTGCCGAGCCTCTGGGCCATCACAGTCTGCCCTTTGTCAGACTCAGATAGATCGTGTGTCTTCCCCAATCTACATACGGAGAGCACGCTCATTGATACTACATGCCCCATGCGTCATCCCTCGCCAGGTGACATTGCTGTGATTGAATGGGTTTATTTCGATGGTAGTCGGGTGGTCCTAATGTTCTGACTGATCATTGTATTTATGCCTGGGCGTTTTTCTTCCTGTATGGAGGCCAATTCTGTGAGCAGGTTGAAGGAGTGGCGATGGGTAGCCCCTTACCTCCGGTAGTGACAAGTTCGTTTATGGAAAAGTTTGAGTACGTGGCCCTCACAACTGTTGCCTACAAGTTTACATGTTTCTTAAGATACTCGTATATAGATAACAAGTTCGTCAACTTGCCACATGGCCGGGAAGACCTGGGCAAATCCCTGGGTTATCCGAATTCAAGCGATTAGGTAGTGAGAGTCAATTCCTGAATTCCTGGTGAAGAGGTAGGTAGATGGCATATTCGTCACAGCAAAAATATTGCATGATATGAATAAACAAGACTGCTGCGACTGTTAGAATTCTTTATTGGAGAAAAAGACGGGTTTCGCGAATTAAATTTGCATCTACAAGTGATTCAGTGTGTACAAAGGACTATAAGTACTTATCACCTGAAGATTAAAACTGAAGAAACTGCATAAAGGTGGGAGTTTAAGGAGATGGAACCTGGATAAACTGACTAAACCAGAGGTTGTACAGAGTTTCAGAGAGAGCATAAGGGAACAACTGACAGGAATGGGGGAAAGAAATACAGCAGAGGAAGAATGGGTAGCTTTGAGGAATGAAGTAGTGAAGGCAGCAGACGATCTAGTAGGTAAAAAGACGAGGGCTAGTAGAAATCCTTGGGTAACAGAAGAAATATTGAAATTAGTTGATGAAAGGAGAAAATATAAAAATGCAGTAAATGAAGCAGGCGAAAAGGAATACAAACGTCTCAAAAATGAGAATGACAGGAAGTGCAAAATGGCTAAGTAGAGATGGCTAGAGGACAAATGTAAGTATGTAGAGGAGTATCTCACTAGGGATAAGATAATTACTGCCTACAGGAAAATTAAAGAGACCTTTGGAGAAAAGAGAACCACTTGTATGAATATCAAGAGCTCAGATGGAAACCCAGTTCTGAGCAAAGAAGGGAAAGTAGAAAGGTGGAAGGAGTATATAGAGGGTCTATACAAGGGCGATGTACTTGAGGACAATATTATGGAAATGGAAGAGGATGAAGATGAAATGGGAGATACGATACTGCGTGGTTGAGTTTGACAGAGCAATGAAAGTCCTGAGTCGAAACAAGGCCCCGGGAGTAGACAACATTCCATTGGAACTACTGACGGCCTTGGAAGAGCTAGTTCTGACAAAACTCTACCATCAGGTGAGCAAGATGTATGAGACAGGCGAAATACCCTCAGACTCCAAGAAGAATATAATAATTCCAATCCCAAAGAAAGCAGGTGCTAACAGATGTGAAAAGTACCGAACAATCAGTTTAATAAGTCACAGATGCAAAATACTAACGTGAATTCTTTACAGACGAATGGAAAAAGTGGTAGAAGCCGACCTCGGGGAATATCAGTTTTGGTTCCGCAGAAATATTGGAACACGTGAGGCAATACTGACCCTATGACTTATCTTAGAAAATAGATTAAGGAAAGGCAAACCTACGTTTCTAGCATTTGTAGACTTAGGGAAAGCGTTTGACAATGTTGACATGAATACTCTCTTTCAAATTCTGAAGGTGGCAGGGGTAAAATACAGGGAGCGAAAGGCTATTTACAATTTGCACAGAAACCAGATGGCAGTTATAAGAGTCGAGGTGCATGAAAGGGAAGCAGTGGTTGGGAACGGAGTGAGACAAGGTTGTAGCCTCTCCCCGATGTTATTCAATCTGTATATTGAGCAAGCAGTGAAGGAAACAAAAGAAAAATTTGGAGTAGGTATTAAAATCCATGGAGAAGAAATAAAAACTTTGAGGTTTGCCGATGACATTGTAATTCTGTCAGAGACAGCAAAGGACTTAGAAGAGAAGTTGAACGGAATGTATAGTGTCTTCAAAGGAAAATATAAGATGAACACCAACAAAAGCAAAACGAGGATAATGGAATTTAGTCGACTTAAGTCGGGTGATGCAAAGGGAACTGGATTAGGAAATGAGACACTTAAAGTATTAAAGGAGTTTTGCTATTTGGGGAGTAAAATAACTGATGATGGTCCAAGTAGAGAGGATATAAAATGTAGACTGGCAATGGCAAGGAAAGCCTTTCTGAAGAAGAGAAATTTGTTAACATCGAGTATAGATTTAAGTGTCAGGAAGTCGTTTCTGAAAGTATCTCTATGGAGCGTAGCCATGTATGGAAGTGAAACATGGACGATAAATAGTTTGGACAAGAAGAGAATAGAAGCTTTCGAAATGTGGTGCTACAGAATAATGCTGAAGATTACATTGGTAGATCATATAACTAATGAGGAGGTATTGAATAGGATTGGGGAGAAGAGAAGTTTGTGGCACAACTTGACTAGAAGGGATCAGTTGGTAGGGCATGTTCTGAGGCATCAAGGGATTACCAATTTAGTATTGGAGGACAGCGTGGAGGGTAACAATCGCAGAGGGAGACCAAGAGATTAATACACTAAACAGATTCAGAAGGATGTAGGTTGCAGTAGGTACTGGGAGATGAAGAAGCTTGCACAGGATGGAGTACCATGGAGAGCTGCATCAAACCAGTCTCAGGACTCAGACTCAGACCACAACAAGAACATCACCTGAAGATGCAATTTTTCATCTTTTCCGCCTAAGCCATCGATAGTGACGCTGAGGCCGACGTTTGTCGGAACAGACACTAGGCAATGCTCTCCTTTGTCGACGTAAATGAAGAGCAGTGCTCCAGGCAGCGAACACACCTGTAGCTCCAGGTAAGGTCTCGCAGCAGTACCCGGGGTCTCTGTGGCGACGTAAGTAGGCCCACTCAAGGGAGCACAAAGCAGGCAGCGGTATGCTGCACATGTCGGACAAATCATCGGATTTACTATACATACCATACACAAAAACACGTATTTAAGATATACAGAGGGAAGGTGTTGTGCGACATAAGTGAAGGTTGGTACGTATGGTTACAAATCTGAAATATGATCTCTATTCAGATTTCGCTTAAGAGTGGCGATTGTAATGCCAGTATGACGTTGAAAATCAGGTCGTCAGCGTTAGTTACCTTTGATAGTGGAAATGGTGAGCTGATGTCAGTCAAGAATGCCATTTAGCAGACGAAGACGCCATTACCAAAACCATACTGACTTTGAATGAGTTCGTGTAATAGGGCTACGAGAAGCTGTGTTTTCCTTCTGTTGTACTGCAGAAAGACTTGGCAGGAATGTAGCCACTGTACAACATTATTGCTGTCAGCTATGGTCGCGTGAATGTACTGCAGCAAGAAGACTGGGATTCTGACGGCCACGTGTTACTATCGAGAGGGAAGACCATCATGTTTGGGGTGTGGTTCTCGTGTATCATACCAGATCTGGAGCAGCAATATAAGCAGCAGTTGGCACCATAATAAGACAAAGAACTATTTCTAGCCGGTTGCTTCAACGACAGCTCCGAGACAGACACCCTTAAGCGTGCATTCCAGTGACCCAAAACCACCACCATTTACGACTTCACTGGTGTCAAGTGACAGCACATTGGAGGGCAGACTGGAGGTCTGTTGTGTTTTCTGACGAAAACTGGTTCTGCCTCGGTGCCAGTGACGGACATATTTTGATCAGAAGGAGACCAGCTGATGGCCTGCAACCAACCTTTCTTCATGGTAGACGCACCGGACCTATATCTAAAGCTATGGTCTGGGGTGCGATTTCGTATGACACCACGAAACTCTCGTGGTTATTCCGCGTACCCTCACTGCAAATTTGTGCTTCAGTCTGGTGATTCGAGCCATTGTGCTGCCATTCATGGATAGCATCGCAGAGGGTCCTTACCAACTGGATAACGCTCGTCCACATACCGCTGTTGTAACCCAATATGCTCTAGAGGGTGTCGACATATTCCTTTGGTCTGATGGATTACCTGGTCTGTCTCCAATCGAACCTATATGCTCCATCATCAGATGATAACCCCATGTCATCCACAACTGGCATGGAACTCCATCCCACAAACTGACATCTGGCAGCTCTACAACATAATACATGCACTTTGCATGCTTACATTCGAGATTCTGTTGGTTACACCGTTTATTAATGTACCATTATTTTAATCCGCAATGGCTCACTTCGCGCTCACTTCACCCTGTGATCTTGCAACATTAATCAGTCACAAACGTTATCTAGACAAAAGTATTCCCGAATTTTGATCCCTCCCTCTACATTAATTATCTTATGGTTTTGCGACTCATCATCAGTTATCTGCTATATTAGCAGGTCCTTTGCCTCTCCATTTTCTGCGATCCATTGCTTCCTTCTTAAGGCTGCTGTATGTTGTACCGTCCATCATGTCATCCAGTATCTGGAATCTCTTCCTTCCTCGCTTCCTTTTCCCTTCTACATAACCTCCTAAAACTGTTTTTATCAGTCCGTCATTCTTTCTTAATATATGCCCAATCCAATTTCTTTTTCTTCTCTTTATTACATGTAGTAACTGCCTTTTCTCTCTCACTCTTCTCAGTACCTCTCCATTTTTTACTCTGTCCATCCAACTTATTCTTTCCATCTTCCGCCATGTCCAGATCTCAAAAGCCTCCAGCCTTTCTCTGTCTTTTTTCCTCATAGTCCATGTTTCAGCGCCATATATAACAACACTCCATACAAGACATTTTATGAGTCTCTTTCTGAGTTCTCTGTCCAGACCGCTGCAGAAGATTCTCCTTTTCTTATAAAACGCCTCTTTTGCCATTGCTATCCTTGTTTTAATTTCTGTGGTGCACTTCCAGTCGGTGTCTATCCTGCTTCCAAGATACTTAAAATTTTGCACCTGTTCTAGTGTTTCTCCATTCAGCACAATTTTTATTTCCTTATTTCCTCCTATTGCCAATACTTTTGTTTTATTTGTGTTAATTTTCATTCCATATTTTTTTCCGTTAGTTGCAATGGTGTTCACCAAACCCTGTAACTCTTTTTCCCCTGTGGCTAGAAGGGCCATGTCATCAGCAAATCTCAAGCACCCTACTCTTCTTCCTCCAATTTCTACTCCTTTGTCATCTGATGAGCATTGGTCACTCATATTTTCCAAGTACAGGTTGGAAAGAGTAGGTGATAAACAGTATCCTTGTCTTACTCCTTTCCCTAGTCTGATCCAGTTTGTACTTTCTCCTCTCACTTTAACTGAAACTTTTTGATTAAGGTACAATGAGTTTATATGCGACTAAAAGAGTATATATATATATATATATATATATATATATATATATATATATATATATATACACTCCTGGAAATTGAAATAAGAACACTGTGAATTCATTGTCCCAGGAAGGGGAAACTTTATTGACACATTCCTGGGGTCAGATACATCACACGATCACACTGACAGAACCACAGGCACATAGACACAGGCAACAGAGCATGCACAATGTCGGCACTAGTACAGTGTATATCCACCTTTCGCAGCAATGCAGGCTGCTATTCTCCCATGGAGACGATCGTAGAGATGCTGGATGTAGTCCTGTGGAACGGCTTGCCATGCCATTTCCACCTGGCGCCTCAGTTGGACCAGCGTTCGTGCTGGACGTGCAGACCGCATGAGACGACGCTTAATCCAGTCCCAAACATGCTCAATGGGGGACAGATCCGGAGATCTTGCTGGCCAGGGTAGTTGACTTACACCTTCTAGAGCACGTTGGGTGGCACGGGATACATGCGGACGTGCATTGTCCTGTTGGAACAGCAAGTTCCCTTGCCGGTCTAGGAATGGTAGAACGATGGGTTCGATGACGGTTTGGATGTACCGTGCACTATTCAGTGTCCCCTCGACGATCACCAGTGGTGTACGGCCAGTGTAGGAGATCGCTCCCCACACCATGATGCCGGGTGTTGGCCCTGTGTGCCTCGGTCGTATGCAGTCCTGATTGTGGCGCTCACCTGCACGGCGCCAAACACGCATACGACCATCATTGGCACCAAGGCAGAAGCGACTCTCATCGCTGAAGACGACACGTCTCCATTCGTCCCTCCATTCACGCCTGTCGCGACACCACTGGAGTCGGGCTGTACGATGTTGGGGCGTGAGCGAAAGACGGCCTAACGGTGTGCGGGACCGTAGCCCTGCTTCATGGAGACGGTTGCAAATGGTCCTCGCCGATACCCCAGGAGCAACAGTGTCCCTAATTTGCTGGGAAGTGGCGGTGCGGTCCCCTACGGCACTGCGTAGGATCCTACGGTCTTGGCGTGCATCCGTGCGTCGCTGCTGTCCGGTCCCAGGTCGACGGGCACGTGCACCTTCCGCCGACCACTGGCGACAACATCGATGTACTGTGGAGACCTCACGCCCCACGTGTTGAGCAATTCGGCGGTACGTCCACCCGGCCTCCCGCATGCCCACTATACGCCCTCGCTCAAAGTCCGTCAACTGCACATACGGTTCACGTCCACGCTGTCGCGGCATGCTACCAGTGTTAAAGACTGCGATGGAGCTCCGTATGCCACGGCAAACTGGCTGACACTGACGGCGGCGGTGCACAAATGCTGCGCAGCTAGCGCCATTCGACGGCCAACACCGCGGTTCCTGGTGTGTCCGCTGTGCCGTGCGTGTGATCATTGCTTGTACAGCCCTCTCGCAGTGTCCGGAGCAAGTATGGTGGGTCTGACACACCGGTGTCAATGTGTTCTTTTTTCCATTTCCAGGAGTGTATATATGTATATATATTAGCCTGAGACATATCGCCCCACTAGTAATAGTTCCCATACCCCTGTTCTCACAAGTTTTGAGACATTATGTAAAAATGATGAGCCTAGTTGATGATGAAATCGAAATATCGACGCGTTCATTAAAAGCAATTCCACCAAAGCGTTTGCCATTCTGTCAACCCGTCAACGTATACGTTTCCTGACACGTGGAAAATAACATTCGTCCATTATGGAAGTGCTCTATTCTCTTTGCACAGCTAACTGAAAATACAAGTAGAAGCAATGCAATTAATAAAACACATGCCTCGTTCCGTAATCAATTGCAGGCTTCAGCTTTCGAGAAAATACTTTGATATGCTTGGCTGGCCGCGAGATTATCGCCAGGTTGCGAGTTATTTGGCAGCTCTACCGAGGTTCCTTTTCCTAATGATATTCATACTAAAAATGTGACCGCGGCGTATGTTGCCTTCCTCTGTTGCTCTCGGTGCTCTGAATTTTTATGCATTGAAGTTTTGTACGATACAAATCACTCTGGAGAATGCATTGGTTCTCTTGAAACATAAAAGTTAAAAAGCAAAGTAAATAACAGAATACTAGAATCTACGTTTTTCATTTTCAATAGTTTTTAATTACACTGGGTTACCTACACCGCGAGTGTACCAATGCTGGTCATTTCCCCCCCCCCCCCCCCCCTGTTCCACTCGCAAATAGAACGAGGGAAACACTACTGTCTGTACGCCTCCGTATGCGCCCTAATTTCTTTTATCTTATCTTCGTGGTCCATACGCGCGATGCGTGTTGGCGGGAGCAGAATCGTTCGACACCACGCCGGCCGCGGTGGCCGAGCGGTTCTAGGTGCTTCAGTCCGGAATCGTGCGATTGCTACGGTCGCTGGTTCGAATCCTACCTCGGGCGTGGATGTGTGTGATGTCCTTAGGTTGGTTAGGTTTAAGTAGTTCTAAGTTCTAGGGGACTGATGACCTTAGATGATAGGTCCCATAGTGATCAGAGCCATTTGAATCGTTCGACAGTCAGCCTCAAATGCCGATTCTCTAAGTTTTCTCATAAGTGTTTCCCGTAAAGGACGCCCAATGCCCTCCAGATATTCTCATTTGAGTTCCCGAAGCATCTCCGAGCACTCAGGTTTTGTTCGAATCTACCGGTAACAAATTTAGCAGCCCTCCTCTGAGTTGCTTCCATGTCTTACTTCAATCCTACCTGGTACGGATCCCAAACACTCGAGCAGTATTCAAGAATAGGACGCGTCGACGTCCTATATGCGGTCTCCTTTACAGATGATCCAATCTTTCCTAAAATTCTGCCAATAAACCGAAGTCGACCATCTGCCTTCCCTATCACAGTTTTCACATGCTCGTTCCACCTCATATCGCTCTGCAACGTTACGCCCAGATATTTAAACGACTTGACTGTGTCAAGCTGGACACTAATAAATACTGCACCCGAATATTACTGGTATGTTCTTCCTACTCATCCGCATTGACTTACATTTTTCCCACGCCCGGGTTCCCGGGTTCGATTCCCGGCGGGGTCAGGGATTTTCTCTGCCTCGTGATGACTGGGTGATGTGTGATGTCCTTCGGTTAGTTAGGTTTAAGTAGTTCTAAGTTATAGGGGACTGATGACCATAGATGTTAAGTCCCATAGTGCTCAGAGCCATTTGCACAATTTTGCACTTAAATTTTTCCAGATTATTTACGAGTAAGTCTATTTTTAATGAGATTTGCAATGCTTTCTTCTTTTATGGATAATCCCACTGTATTTCTCGACGTCACAAAAAATACTAATGCTTTTTTATGTTACATACATTTGTGACAACAGAAGAGAAAAGTTCTGTTGGATTTAAAAACAGAGCCGAAGAATTCGAAACTATACTCTTAACCACTACGCTAATACATCGCTTCGTTTAATGGCGCGCCTGCTAACGACGAAGTAACGTTAGAACTTTGAATGTAATTTTCTCGGAGACTGTTGAGTGTTGGTACCTTCTTTCCCCAAGTAAACTTTCGACTGTATTGGAGAGCAACCTATGGTAGATTTTCCTTGTTAGCTTCTGACGAAACTGCAGGGTGCTAGTTGGGCATTATATGGAGAGTGGAAGCGTTGAATGTTTTCGGTTCGATGGCACGAATTAGGAAGTTACGTGAAGGTAATCCGACTGCTACAGAGACAACGGTGCTACATAACTGACGACTTGTGTATCCTCGCCTCTGTACTACTACTTCGTTAACGGCAGGACGAAAGGCGTTGATCCAGGTCCGACCACAAATTTTTTCAGTAAAGATATAACTGCACCACTTAATGAGATCGCAAGATTCATCGCACCGGAACCGATGATGACAGTACAGTACGCCTCACACCTCGAGTGTCTGACTCAAAAAGATGTGTGAAACTCAAAAATTTCTTCAATGAGGCGTATTTGGCGTTTGCTAGTTGCATGCGGGCGATTTCCAAAGTGGAATACTTACAGAAGCAAAGATTTAGTTTTGGTTTCAAGCTGTTTACTTTATTTCATCAGCTTCATTTTTTTTAAATTCGTTGCCTCACCAATGTTCAACTTTTCCAAGTTATTCCACAGTGATATAAGGAGTGAAGTGGCTAGTCTCCATGCCTGTTTGTCCTTCTGGTTTTACCCTCTTGTGTGACCCTCAGCTTTTAGTTTCGTAAGACTCGATGAGCACTTGTATCGAAATGTTGATGTGATGTGCCCAGAAACTAACTTAAAAGCGTTATTAATCCTGATCAACGTGAAGTGAAATTACAGTTACCATTGTCAACTGAGACACATTTGGCCGTAGGTGCCATAATATTTAACATTGAAAGGTAACTGTACTGGGACTTTATAAATTGATTGAGAAAGTTGGCATAATTTTAGTGTTCTAACAGCATTTATTTTTTCTTTAAAACAGATATAAATTATGCTAAACAAGTTATTGATTGAATACCATAGACAACTAACAGGTGATTCAAGACTAAGCTGGACCCTTCCTGCTTGGCAGCGACAGTATATCTAGTGGAGTGAGTCAAGTACTCTGGCCCAAAAATGTGGATAATGCAATCTGAATTGATCTGACGCTGAGCAGACTTTGAATGATCAAATCTACTGTAGTTTCTCTAGATAGGTACAGCTGAGAGCAAGTGGAGATTGACATCTGTACACCATGCCAATGCCGAAGTGGCAGTGTCTCACCGTTTGCTTCGTACAGCGATGTAACATGTGAAAGGTCTCTGTTGGATTCCTTTCATGTTAATTTTTTAAAACTGCTGTCATTTACGGCATACATTCCACTTCTAAATTTACTGTGGTGTCTCTGAGTACCTGGGAGGAGACTGAGCAGTGGAACGTGTTACTTTTACACATAATTAAGAACGATCTGTCACACTACTACACTATAAAACACAGTTTATATGTAATTCAATCACACAGTCTCATACGGAACCTACATCCGCTTTCTTTTATATACTGTATATGATAAGATACTGTCATCCCCCTTACCTTCTGTGTGAAAGGATGAATGAGCAAATGTATTTCTAGTTGCATGCTTGATGGTAGCAGACAAGCCTGTCTGCTAGAGAACAGTAGGACCAACGTCAAAACAGGTAGCACCACTTGCTAGAAGCAGAGAGGTTTCTATTCTTAGTATGGTCCTGTCCATCCCTTGTCATGTTGGTATAGGAAGCTGCCTCTCTGGTCACTTCTGTTTGTATCTGTTAAGCACCCTCGGTAGGGGCCCACCTCAGTCTGCCCACGGCGAGCGTCTGAAGTGGTAAGATCTCCAGCTAAGCGCGTCTCTGCTAAGTCCGTAGGAGAATGGATTTCTTAAGTTTAGCCTAACTGAAAATTTAATCACCTTTACTTCAGGTTTAGATCTAAAATATCTAATCTTACCTTAAATCGCAATGCATTGTAATTCGAGCGTGAAGTTCAGAGTATCTTCCAGTAGTTGCTTTGTCAATACTTTGTGAGTAAAGTGGAACCACGTGTGGATGATCCATAACTCTAACTAAGATCATCAATCTTAAATGCGAATGAGCGTGAAATTATAACGTCTCGTCTTGACAATATTTTTCAATATAGCAACTTTTCTTTATGTTCAACCCACGTGGGGTGTACTTTGTGAGACCAGTATCACGTGCTTGTACAATTGTTTGACCCATCAGGTTAATAGTAAGACGATAGTAACCAGTTCGAGGTTTTTCTTTTGTAATTTGTGTTTCGATGTAATTTATTTTAATTATCAAAATTATTCCGGAGTTACACTCTTTGTGTAAACCAAGTTGACCACGTGAAGCATGTAGTGTAATCATCAATGTAGCCCTCAGCTATTCTTTTCTGGAAGATTTCACAGAGAGTTAGTGTGAATTTAGTATACCAGTGTGTAGTAATTTCATGACGGACAGGATTGCGCTACAAAAGTAACTTCTTTGGGTGAAATTTGAATCGGTTGGTTGTGGTTAATTTCCTCTTGCATATGTTTCAACGTTCTTCGCGTGTTATTTTATGAGTGCAGTGTTGTATGCAGTCTCCCAATCATGGAGTGCAGTGTTGTATGCAGTCTCCCAATCTTGGCTCCATATCTGATGTGTTCCGTAAGATTACAAACTCACATTTTCACAATCCTAAATAAGGCACCAGTTTAGTTATGAATCAAGTTTAATATGCTGAAATTTTAACGGAACAATGATCAACGTTAAAATAATGGTTCAAATATAAACTGGTTTATTTCTTTTTATTTAAATTGTCTTTTTATACATATATATCACCGGTTATCGTAAGATGACTACTAAAAGATTATAATTAATGTTAGTCAGGTTGGGAATTTGGTAACCTAGACTGGATACCTGATGAAACAGTTGCTCAGTAATGCAAGTTCAACTTCCCCAGTTAGCTCGCAGCTTTTAACCCGCTTTTATTGTCTTGAATATCAGCACCGCTTTCAGAACAACTTAATGCAAAAACATTACACATGGAGCTAGCGAGATTTGTGTGGTGGAGGTGAGACGTGGAGGCGGCAACTTTGAATCGATCGCGTCCACGAAAAGAAACCTCCAATTACTGGCTTTTTTCAAGTTTTCGCAGAGGGGGAAAAGACGATTTTCTCCAGTCGTGTCGCTTCCCATGGCAACAAGCGAACAGATACAATCTTACAGATTCTTAACTAAATCGCCTGTGCCTTGGAGTTTGTTAGTCCTAGCTATGAGGTGTAATAATGATTCTATCTCTAAACGTTTCTTGGACGCCGGATTTTTCTTATACAACCAACGTGGCTGAGGGAAGTGGTTCACTGACTTATTTGGACTTTTTGAGAACAAAAAAACTTGAGAATTTTTATTATGTGTGCCTCTGCGCACAATGCCTGGTTTAGAAATCCACTGTGTAGACATGTCACTTCATACCGTCACCCCCAGCTCAGGCTTCGGCTGGCACCACGGCAGGTAATGCGGCATTGTTCTGCTGGAGGCCTGTCTTGGCAAGGGGCTGCCCTGTCTACCCTGTACGGCTGTGGGCCTGTCCAGCACGATTTACTGAGAGATGTTAGCATGAAGCTGTCACAAATACGAAACTCATATGACCACGTTCAACAAGGACTCATGCTGAAAACTAATGGAAGTGACAAGTAAGAAAATAACACCGTAATAGGACAAATGGAAAATTGCGCTAAGCAACACAATACCAACTTTAAATTATGTTAAACAGTTCATCCATGGAGACTATCTACATACTGTACCTTTTCTTCGCGTTGCTGTTCTCTTGCATCTTAGTACTCTAAACAGGTTAATATCGCTCGTTCCGATAGTTTCTGCGGTACTGTTTTGAGTTGAGTCAGCAGCGGCTGTGTATCAATTCCTGTTTGAATTTTCTCTGCGTGACCCCTATGATGGGTTAGGTTGCCTCAGTTCCTCATACTCGCTACGTTAATCATTCCATTGACCTTGACCGTTGTATGTCCTGTTGGTCCCCAGAATCTTGTAGATCCTGGTTCGAGTTCTGTTGCTCCCTCCAGTTTCCGTTTCGTCGGTATTTGTTATTGTTGTCATATTTACCTCGCCTTCTTCTATTTTCTCATGACGGTTGGTTATCCTCATTGAAGTTTGAATTTTGGTTTAGATTCGATCGATGTTTTCCCCAATTTCGTCCATCGTCATCCCTCTCTGGCGAATCTGGCCAGTTACGGTCATTATTTCTACTTCTTTCCCGCGAGTTGTGAATTTCATTCACGTACTCGAGTTACCACAGTGCACTCTTGAAAGCTTCGATTGAATCGCTGCATCTACCGATGAGTAGTTGTTGGTAACATAAAGATAATTTAAGGTAGCACTGCCTTATAATTTCCTTGGGACTGTACGGTTGATGCTAGAACCGGTTCTTCTTGACCAGTGATTCGAAGAATTTGACAGGACTGCGGAATCCTGACGCTTCTAAGTCCTTTCCTAACATGGTCTCCAGTTTTATCCTTTCCTGTGTGTCCTGCAACCAGTATGTGCTACGGAATGCGACCTTAAATTCTTGGTAGGAGCGACAACTCCCCGCAACTCCGCGCATACGACCTGCAATCGATCCTTCTAAGAAACCGCAGATAGACTGAGCTTGTACCTCAGTGGCAATGATTCTGGTAGCACGTGATCGTACTGTGCCATCCAGGTCTTTGGGTGTAATGCGTTGTTTGCCTCCTTGTAAACTTGAAAATTGTGGATGGTCAATAAAAGTTTGTGGTCGAAAGGTTCGACGTATCCGCCGTACGAATTTTCCCTCTCGTCTGCAGCGCGTGATTCCATTTATCCGTGCCCAAGCGATCCTTGTGCACTGTTATGGTATCCCCTCGCGTTGTTAGATTCACGTAATAACGTTTCTGACCTCCGTAGACGTGTACAATTTTTTTCCGACTCCGTCTCTGACATACTGCGTGTTACCGACGGAATGTGTTCTATTATGCTTTTCACCGCTGCAGGAGCATATTCCTACTGCATTCGCCCATGTGCAAGGGGTGTACGCTCATACAGCGTTTCGGCGAGTCGCAAAACATTTTCTTCACTTCTGTCATGCTCTCGACGGCGCTATACGGGACGAGATTGTGTTTTCAATAGCGCGACGCGCTCATGCGCCTGCCGAACGTCCTTAGCCAATTCGTTTTGTTGCACGGAAACTCGGATCTGCTGATCTTTAACTTCAGAGATTTCAGCTTGTTTGATTTCTATCTGTTCGGTTCGCTTCGCAGCCTCGTTTTTTCCTGCGCTTCTTAACTATTTTTCCTGCGTTTCTTGAACTATTGCTTTTGGAGAGCTGCTAGTTGTCTTACACACCTCAATTCTTGCCAGTTTAACTTGTTCTTTGGCTACTGATGGGTCCTTTCGTGCTACTTACCCTGCCAATTGCACTGTTTTGGCATCAAGCTTCGCCTGGTCCGCGATCTCACGCGTTTCTGCTGTCGTTTTCTTGGCATTCTCTACCTCTTTTTCGGATTCCTGCGATCTCTCTCTTGGCTCCATCTATACCGTCTGTGACCGCTCTTATGACTGTGTCTTTCTTCCTCTTCGTCCCGTCTCTCTTTCTCTGCCTCTTGCATGAAATGCATGAGATCTTCAAACTGAGATCCACCGCTAACACCTCCAGGACTAGATGAACGAGGTTCCATCATTCTGTGACGTTTCGTTTGTGATTCTGGTCTGCCAATTTCACTGATGGTGCGTCTCGTACCAGGAGCGCCTACATTTCGTTCTCCTGCGGTCTCCCGTTCACTTTCGTCACCTGATTGAGACATTTCATCATACTCTCCAGGTTCTACGTTCGTCTTTTCTCCCTGGCCTGCAAACGCATTTACCTGATAATCCAGTGTAATATCTGTCTTGTCACCGCCAATAATCTGACGTGGATCCATGGTTAAGAAAACGCAATTACTTCCTCAACTTTGTAACAAACGTGCCTTGCTTCTTGTAAGCATGTACTCTAATTCTGATCTAAACGACTTACACTCTACACATTCATATGCCACACAGGTTCTACTCTAAATTACGTTCCCGTGAGCTACTGATTCCTAGTTCCTGACAACGAATACAAATAACAGCACGCTTGTCTATTCTGACACTGAAAAATCTCAGTCTGTCCTAATAAATCAGTGCAAAGCCGTTCGTAGTCAGAAACAAACAATCAAGTGACATAGAAGTCACAACCACAACCTGAAAATACTCGCATACAATAATTAAAGATTAGTACTATGTCTGGGCGTCAGACACGCGAATCTACTGTACCCAGTGCACCACGTTAAACATGGGAAACAGAAACTTCACTAGGCAACACTATCTACGATCTAACTTTCACAGAAGGTGCTATCAATTCAAAATTCTGCTCAAAGGACGTCAGCCGCGCGGGATTAGCAGAGCGGTCTTAGGCGCTGCAGTCATGGACTGTAAGGCTGGTCCCGGCGGAGGTTCGAGTCCTCCCTCGGACATGGGTGTGTGTGTTCGTCCTTAGGATAATTTAGGTTAAGTAGTGTGTAAGCTTAGGGACTGATAACCTTAGCAGTTAAGTCCCATAAGTTTTCATACACATTTTTTTTGGAAGGACGTAAAATTGAATAACTACGCTAGGCAACGCTATCTGACGGTTACAGAAGGGAAGGTGCCATCAATCCGAGATCTTGGCAAGGGACGCCACAATGAAAGGTAACCCTAGTGGGACTATACAATTTGATTGAGAAAGATGGCATAATTTTAGTGTTCTAACAACATTTAGTTTTTCTTTAAAACAGACATAAATTATGCTAAACAAGTTATTGATTGAATAACGTACACAATTAACAGACTACACTGCAGAAGGATCCTGGGTGGCAGCGACAGTATATCTAGCGGAGTGAGTCAAGTACTCTGGCCCAAAAATGTGGATAATGCAATCTGAATTGATCTGACGCTGAGCAGACTTTGAATGATCAAATCTACTGTAGTTTCTCTAGATAGGTACAGCTGAGAGCAAGTGGAGATTGACATCTGTACACCATGCCAATGCCGGAGTGGCAGTATGTCACCGTTTGCTTCGTACAGCGATGTAACATGGAGCTAGCGAGACTTGTGTGGTGGAGGTGAGACGTGGAGGCGGCAACTTTGAATCGATCGCGGCCACGAAAAGATACCTCCAATTACTGGCTTTTTTCAAGTTTTTGCAGAGGGGGAAGAGACGATTTTCTCCAAACTCGTGTCGCTTCCCATGGCAACAAGCGAACAGATACAATCTTAAAGATTTTTAAGTAAATCGCCTGTGCATTGGAGTTCGTTAGTCCTAGCTATGAGGTGTAATGAAGATTATGTCTCTAAACGTTTCTCAGACGCTGGATTTTTCTTATACAACCGACGTGGCTGGGAGAAGTGGTTCATTGGCCTACTTGCACTTTTGGTGAAACTTGTGAATTTTTAATTACGTGTGGCTCTGCACACAATGCCTTCAGACCGTTGACCCCAGCCCAGCCCAGGCTTCGGCTGGCGCCACAGTAGGTATCGGGGCATTGTTCTGCTGTACAATTGCCACAGTTAGCCAGCCATTACCATAGGAAAATGTATCATTCAGATCAATACTGAAGTTCAGCCTACATCCACAGAAGACTGCGGGTCCATCTAGTAGTGAATGTGCAGCGACAGATTTTATAGTATTCTTCTTCTTGTCAGCAGCAGATGTTGTCATTTCGACGTCTTCTATTGTTTTATATATTGTCTGTCTTGCACGACGACGATATCTTCGGTAGGGCAAGGGGCTGCACTGTCTGCCAGGTATGGCTGTGGGCCGGTCCAGCAAGATTTACTGAGGGATGGGTTCACACAAGGTGTGTCAGGTTGTAACAAAATCTTTATTAATTTTTTGTGTACGAAAAATAGTTGAGAGAGAAACTTGTCCCCTCTCAAGATGGCATTCTGTTTTAACAATTATACACACAGTTCTGCATCACCTCGGTTCCGAGAGTTCCAGAACCTGTACAGAAAATTGAAATAGAGATCCGCCCTTTTTATTGCACATGAAAACCACACATTGCATGTTGTACCACTATATAGCGAGACTTTCAGAGGTGGTGGTTCAGACTGCCGTACACACCGGTACCTCTAATACCCAGTAGTATGTCCTCTTGGACTGATGCACGCCTGTATTCGTCGTGGCATACTACCCAAAGTTCATAAAAGCACTGTTGATCCAGACTACCCCACCCCTCAACGCCGATTCGCCGTAGTTCCCTCAGAGTGGTTGGTGGGTCATGTCGTCCATAAACAGCCCTGTTCAATCTATCCCAGGCAAGTTCGATATGGCTCATGTCTGGAGAACATACTGGCCACTCTAGTCGAGCGATGTCGTTATCCTGAAGGAAGTCATTCACAAGATGTGCGCGATTGGGGCGCGAATTGTCGTACATGAAGACGAATGCCTCGTCAGTATGCTGCTGATATGGTTGCACTGTCGTTCGGAGGATGGCATTCACATGTAGTACAGCCGCTACGGCGCGCTCCATGACCACCAGCGGCGTACGTCGGCCACACATAATGCCACCCCAAAACAGCAGGGAACCTCCACCTTGTTGCACTCGCTGGACAGTGTGTCTAAGGCATTCAGCCAGACCAGGTTGCCTCCAAACACATCTCCGATGATTGTCTAGTTGAATGCATATACGACACTCATCGGTGAGGAGAACATGATGCCAGTCCTGAGCGGTACATTCGGCATGTTTTTGGGCCTGTCTGTACTGCGCTGTATGGTGGCATGGTTGCAAAGATGGACCTCGCCGTGGACGTCGGGAGTGAAGTTGCGCATCATGCAGCCTATTGCGCTCAGTTTGAGTCGTAACACGACGTCCTGTGGCTGCACGAAAAGCGTTATTCAACATGGTGGCGTTGCTGTCAGGGTTCCTTCGTGAGTAGCGGTCATCCACTGCAGTAGTATCCCTTGGGCGGCCTGAGGGAGGCATGTCATCGACAGTTCCTGTCTCTCTGTATCTCCTCCATGTCCAAACAACATCGCTTTGGTTCACTCGGAGACGCGTGGACGCTTCCCTTGTTGAGAGCCCTTCCTGGCACAAAGTAACAATGCGGACGCGATCGAAACGCGGTATTGACCGTCTAGGCATGATTGAACAACAGGCGAGCCGTCTACCTTCTTCCTGGTGGAATGACTGGAACTGATCGGCTGTCAGACCCACTCCGTCTAATAGGAGCTGCTCATGCACGGTTATTTACGTCTTTGAGAAGGTTTGGTGACATCTCTGAAACGTCAAAGGGTCTGTGTCTGTGATACAATATCCAGAGTCAACGTCTATCCTCATGAGTTCTAGGAACCAGAGTGACGAAAATCTTTTTTTTTTTATGTGTGTAGGTTGATAAATCTCATATGACTGTTCTGATATTCTAGAGAGGGCGTTCGTGTGAAACAACCTGGAAATAAGCTACAAGCAAAATCCGCCAATAGGAATTCCATCTTCTCGACACTTTAGTTGTCTGGAAACTTAAAAACTCGTTCATCAGGCTCTTTTTCTTTTAGTGACAAAGCGTCACCAGTGGTTATATTGTAGTCGTTACGAGTAGAAGATTCTTTTTCCCCCTTTGGTTTTTATAGCATGAATGACATTTTGGCTTAATAATGAAATATTAAAGACGTCAGCATCGGCAATTTTTGTTCCTTGTTTCACGTTGTCATCACAACCGATTCTCCTTTCATGTTGTCAGAAACTGGATTTTTTGTTCTATTTTTCAATCATTGGGAAAGATCTCCTCACACGATTTGCTTTATTGTTTCGAAACTGTATGTTATTCACAGCTTACGAAATTTTTTGCGGGTGTTGGCGTTTTCTAATAGTGTCATGTTGTCTTTTCACATGTGGTGTTATATATCAGAGACGGTGCCAATGAAACTGTTCACAAGGAAATTGTTTTCAAGAACATAATATGTAAATGAGTGTTATTTACTCAAAATTTTACTAGCATCTGGTGACGCTAAAAACGTAAATCGCTTCCGGTGAATAAGTTTCTTAGTTTGCTGTTCGCTGAAGGGAGAAAAAACAGCTAGGATGGCTACTGACAAGGATAGCAGTCCAAATAACTTTCCTTCTAGCTGCAGTCAGCGCACCTGGTTATTATCCATAACTAGCTTTAGATGCGAATCGTAGTTACAAGAACGCAAACAAAACTCATTGGCCTGTACTGTGTATATCTGCTCCCAGTCAAGTTGTTGGCAGCTGGCACCGCTAAGAATTTGAAGCACATGTTCCCCAAGTGCTAGCCAGCTCAAGAAACATGCCTCCTAAACAGGATATTCTATCTGTCACTGGCTAATGGAGAATTAACAACATTGTAGAATACGTTTCGCACTAAGTGATCCTTGATTTACGTCCTGGAGTTGTTCAGAATCATATCATCGATATTTGTTTGCCATTTACAATGAATATTCTGGATGATTCTCACGTAAGAATTGATTTAGAGGTAGCAAATTTAGTTTTTGAGTCCAGGAATCTTGTTCCGTTCACCATATAAGTTGCGAATTTTCCGCTTAGCCACAGTTGTAAGCTAGCTTAGCGGTAAAGTGTTCACCCTGCAAGATAAGGCAGCGCTAGATTTCGGTTATAATCACACTGGAGGCAAGATTTTTACCTCTTCTTGGAAGAGCCACTAGCAGACACATTGATCACCAGTAAAATAAGAACTTCTCCCCCATCAGTTATGTCGCTACACTGACTCTATAGCCTGTAGGTTTAAAGGTAGGAAGTTGCATGATTGCTCCCTTGTTAATGCCTGTTTTTTTTCTACATCTTTCACTTGTATTGACTTAACTGCGACATTGAATGATTTGTCAGCTGTATTTAATTATGTACCTACCGCTAGTGCTACATTTTCGTAGTTTCGTAGCAGCCCATCCCGCAACGCTACTTCAGCATGACTGTGGTCTGAACGTAGACATACACTGTTTCGAAGGCGAAAGTGTGTATTATCGTGCTAATTCACGACAATTTGGGATACTTTCTTGTATTAAAGAAGACTTTTTTCGTAACTTTATTATGATAAGTTGTAATTTTTATAACAACATTGCATACTAAATAGCGTTTTTCCATTAGTTTAACAACACAACAAATAAACATAAGAGATAAATTAATCAGCAGCAATATGGTATACCACGTTATCTAAACCAGTCTGAAATGCTCCGATAGTTTTTCAGCTTCAACCTGCAGGCAGTATGTAGGTACAACTTCGTCTCCTTGAACGTTATGCTGTATCACAGACAGTAAAACTGTGCAGGACGATAAAACGATAAGGCAAGGGGCTTCCTAACTTCTGTCACCAATTGGAGCATAGTATAAGACGCAACAGATCCTCAGATTAATTGTTTTTCACATGCTTCTGAAGTGTCACAAAGTTAATTTGACGTCTAAAATATCAACAAAAATGTGTCATTAATGTAAAAAGAGTAGTGTTTACCTCATATATAAGAATTAATTTTTTTCTGTGTGGATCCACAGCGTCCAAATACATTATAAAAGAAAACATTGCACTTTGATGGCTGTAACATAATCGAATGATTTAAACAAAGAACGTTTACGTTAGAGCTTCCCATTGACTATGTTTTCTGCTATTAAGAATCAGAATAATATTTTGTACATACACACACATATATCCGCCAAATTGGTGACTGAAAAATCTCTGTGGACTCTCAGCTTCAGTGCCTCAATAATTTTTGCATGCCTAAACACAAGAGACTAAAGGAATTACATGCTAAACAGAAACTTGTCATCTCAAGTTACGGATGAAAGATTGATGTCGAAAAAATTAACCTTGTCAGGCTTATAACTGCAAGAAATACATGTTAGGTAAAATGGTAGCAAAACACAGACTCAAACAGGCATTCTGATTTAGTGGAAGAATGCAGTTAACTGAACCTACTCTTAACGTGAGTCACATTACACCCTCAATTTAAATGTAAGTTGTTCTATGATGCTTGTCAATCGTTCCAATGCCATCTACATCTCTAAAGCACATAAAGGGTGTTGTTATTTCATTCTGAGGGACTATTACGGAACAAACTGCCATCGCCTAACAGTTTCCAGTAACATTTCAACACTAATTTAATGGAGAAGAAGATATATCACTAAAAGAATGCAATTGATGGTTAACTATTGGGAGTTACTGATTTCTTAATATGTATGTTTGGGTCTAGTTGAGGTTAGATACAAAACGAAGAGTTTAAATGTTTACCAATCGGAAAGGCTCTCTAAAACATTTACACACTAAATTTCCTATAATCAGCTGCTAAATGGCGTCAATATCTAATAAAAATTCGTTATGTAAAACACTACACACACACTCTCTCTCTCAAACACACACACACACACACACACACACACACACACACACACACACACACACACGCACCATAGTCAAGCATCATTTTAGAAAAGAAGGAAGGAAGGAGGTGTTTTTATTACGATGTATCACATAAGCTAGTCAGGTTCTCCGATTACAGAACCAAAGACGGCGACAGAGATGTAACAGCTCCAAAGTAATGGCATGGTTGATATCTTTTGTAAAATTATTTATTATTTGTCAAATAAATAAAATACATGTAAGTTGTTTATTGTAGGACTCAAGTATATACTGCACCACGAATAAGTACAATCGTGGATTTCGGGAATTCTTGTAACTTTCGCGCAACTGTGGACGGAAGGTAGTAGTCGAGGAACTAATTGACACATCGGATAGTAGGCGCGAGCAATGTTGATGTTTTGTAAACGATTCTGCGAGGCAGGTTTACGACACTGCTCGCAGCCGACAAGGCACGGCCCGGCGTGCACTGTATACAAGTGTAAAGTAACAGTGGGAGCACAGGGCACTAACACGTTGTGAAGAACCCTTAGACGGCAGTTACAACAGTGTCTCGTGACCACGTATGGGCCGAATGAGGCTGAGAAAAGTTGACGTTATAATTATTACAGGGAGCTCCACTTGTCCCCTCCAGAGGAACTACGTCAGAGTAACGAAGAGACGTATAATGAAGCGAAAGCAGAGGCTCAAAACAGGCAATCGTGTCGCCATTCTATCCACGTCTAGAACCAGAGAGAATGATGATTGTCCACGTTGCGGGCCAACCACGACAACCTTCTGGTGATAGATATTGGCGTCCACCTGGTCCGCTGAAACTACTCCAACTTACGCTAAAGGGACGCGTCATAGCTGTGGAGAAGGGGAACCCCACCTTGGAGTTGCACCGGCACGAGGAGCGACAGTGCTGCTGTCCTCCGTCCTCTGGGTGACATCGGTCGGCGGACTGCAAGCTGCCGTCCTCAGGGACGAAGCCGGGGCGCGGACTTGCCGCCTCCTGGGTGCAGAGCTGTCTGCGCCCATTGAACGAGTTGCCCTGGGCGGACGGACGGAGGTGCTAAGGCTCACTGCAACAACGACGGACGACTGTTTCCGCTCGGCTCTCTACAAGGGGTCCACGAGTTGTGCTTGAGGGAGCAGTCAGCCGTGTCGCGGGCTACCAGCGCAACCAACGCATCCGGCGGCCACTCACAATTAGTCGCGGTGCGAGTAGGAGTGCTACGTCCGCAAGGCTGCGCGACTGGACGCCGACGCTGCAGACTCCGGCACTGGCATTGTCGCTGACCAATGCCGGTCAAACATTCTACTCGTATTTGGCTTGTCGGCACGTCGATAGCCTGTGCCGTCTTGCATCTTACCCAGAAATACAGTATGCAAAAGTCTGATAGAAAAACGCTGCAACTGGTGGCCGATATGCTAACCACTAAAACTTTGTGATTCTGTTCTTCCCGGGGATGGTGTACATGCTGCCACATTTGTCCCACCGAAATTCGCCCTTACTTGTACTCTGTCAATTTTTCTAAGGACTGCAAAAGCTCTGGATTGAGTGTGTCTTTTAAATACGTTCGATTTTGAATGGGTAATACCCTCCAAGATCCTTCTGCCCAATACAATGTTCCGCGACAATATCATAGCAATTGATCCTGTAAGCATAGACGGAAGACGAAAATCCATCTCGATTACTTCAAAAGTCGCGCCCTTAATGATCATTCTGCTTTCCCAAAGCTCGTGTTTTTTCAATCCTATCGGTCTGCCTCCCTCGTAGTAATTCAATCATACACTTTCCGGCGCGAATACAGAGTATAATCAATGTGTGCCCACCCTCAAGAAGTACGTTCGCGCTATCAGAAGCTCCTTCCCACAACTCGTCCCATTTAGTTCCCACAGAAACAAACGCGATTCACATGTCCACATATCAGTCCGTACATGGCCACCTGGACAGATCACAATCTTCACTTGTACACACAAATCCACAAAAAAACAATATCAGTAATAATGACACTACAAACTAACAACTCCGCAAAAAAACAACAAATATCCCTATGGCAATAAAAACACATACTCCCTGATACATCATCATCATTTCCTTGAGGCCTTATTCCCGCTGCAATGTGGGGTCGGCCTTATTACTATTGATTTTGGCAGTGTTAGTTGCAGAGGGTGGCCAGATGCCCTTCCTGCCACCACCCCATACCCTAGGGACGGAATCACTGTACCCCAGCTGTCTGCGTCTAGTGTAAGTCATGAAATTGTGCGAACGTGTTTCAGATGTCTGCGAGTCGTGTAACTGAGGCAGAACGTGGGGACCATCCCAGTATTCACCTAGTAGGATGTGGAAAACCGCCTAAAAACCACAACCAGGCTGGTCGCCATACTGGCCCTCGTCGTTAATCCGCCAGGCGGATTAGATCAGGGGCCGGCTAGCCTACCCGACTACAGGAAGCAGCACGTTAGCTTTCTCGGCTACCCTGGCGAGTTATATACTCCCTGATACGATAACCTAAAAATAAAAATAAAAACAACAAATTACAGTTATACAGTTAGTTACGAAACCTTAACCTACACGGCAAATCATTTGCTTAACGTTGCTCGCAAATTCGAGTTTCCTTCTTTTTACACTTTGTAGCTTTCATCTCCTGGTTGGTTCCTGATAACTGTGGTATCCTCTCTATCATCCCTTTAAACGGTTTTATGCGACTGACGTGTATAACAGGGGAACTTTATCTTCAAGTTTAGGGATTAGTGACCACTACCCACTTCCCCACGCTGTATAACGGCAAATTGCCCATGCACGTGTTCGGTTGTTCCTGGAATTCTGCTGTCTTTGTGTTTGTCTTTTACACATCCCTCCAAACTTTCCTAAATCTTCTAGAAGATTTCCTCACCGACTCACCATCTGATCCCAATTTGGAAATCAAAACGTGAACGGGAGATGACATTTTCCTGCCGTATACCACCTCAAATGCCGACAAGACCGTTGTAGAATGAACCATCGATTTATAGGCACACAGTACATAAGGTAAAACACGTCACAATCGTTGTGCGCGAACCTATGTAGTAGCTCAACATCTTTGCAATTGTCTTGTGCACGCGATCCGTTCTCCCATTGGTCTGCGGAGAAATGGTCTCGTCTGTAATTCTCGTATAAGTGATACATGGCATAGTTTTTTCATTAAATCCGAGACAGAATTCGTACCTTGGTCCGTAATTATAGTCTGCCTATTGCTTACTAATGCCTGCACTACAGTACCACGCCATTTGTCCGGCATCAGTACCATTGCCAAAAATTGAGAAAAATGATCGATGATCGTGAGAAAGTACGTATTTCCTGCAGGAGTTTTATTAATTCGCCCGAGAACATCCAACCCCACCATAGATCGTGGACTGGTACCTCTGGTATCTTTGCAGCGGTACCTTTCAATGCGTAATGTCGGCCCTCTGCGCGCATTAAACACAGCCCTTACCGCACTATTCCACGTCTCGCTTCCTGTTCCTCCATTTCCTCCATCAGAACTGCTCTGCTACGTGTGAGCCCGTCGCACATCGCTAACCATGACTTAACAATTTATCTTCATGAGCATGCTGCAGAACTTCCTTCCAAAAGCCCTCTGGAACCACCACAGATGGTCCATGGTCTGTATCTCGTCATTATACACAATAATCCCTTCTGTATAATGCTATGTGGCTGTGAATAAAATGCCTGGTACTCCCTGTCCTTTGCCTGTGCCCGCTACCACTCTTCAACGCTCTTCCCTAGTGTACTTAACATCGCTACCCCGCGGCTTAATGAATCGGTATTTGCGAGTCATCTCCCTGGATTATGGATTACCTCATACTCAAATTTACTAAGCTTAAGTGTCCACCGAGTTAATCTTCTAGATGAATCTTTCAAACCAAGCAACCCCTTCAATGGGGCTTGGTCTTTCATGATCTAAAACTTCCACCATACTGGTTACACTGAAGAAATCTAATACCAATTTTGACCGTCACCATATCTCTCTCCTTTACTGAGTAGTTACGCTCCACCATGTTTAACTGCCATGAATCATAAGTTAACGGATGTTTCTGACTATCTACGATCTGTCCCAAAACACAATCAATTGTCTCATTTGAAGCATTACACGAAAAGATAAACTCTTTCTCGAAATCCGTAAATTGCATCTGAAACTAATATTTCTTTCAATTTTTCAAATGCCTCCTGACATTCCTGTGGCCAGTGGACTTTCCTCCCCTTCTTCAATAGCTTGTTCAAGGCTATTTTTGAGAATTCCTTCACGAACCATCTACAGTAACTGCAGAGGCCAATGAAAGACTGTACCTGCTTAGTTGTTAGTGGTATTGGACAATTTTTAACTGCGTCTGTAAGATGGGGATCGGTTTGTACGCCACGCTCGCTAACCACTAATCATGTGTCCCAGATAGTTTACCTGAGCTTGTCCAAAATGGCACTTGTTCATACTTAACGTCAAACTTGTCAATTGTATTCTACTAAAGACGTTCTCCAAACGTATCACATGCTCCGGTAAATCCTTTGATTAGATAATTATGTCATCGAGATAGATCAAATAAGTTTTTCGATTTAATCCTCTCCGTACCCCATCTAAAAACCGCTAAAAAGTGGCTGGTGCATTCTTTAGTCCAAATGCATGCGTTTGCAATGAAAATATCTTGCTGGTCTGCTGAGAAATTTTCTTTATTTTTTTTATTTTTCTTATTTTTTTATCGGTTTATCTTCAGATGCCACCTCCAATTGATAGTATCCATTTCTGCAGTCCATAGTTGTGAAGAACCGACACTGACTCAGATCATACAAAGTTTCCATGATATTTCGATAAGCATCGAAAATGTTTCACGTCCTTAGATATCTCTAGTCGCAGCAAAATCTGTTCTTCTGTGTCCCGCCCGCCAAGTTACTTGACATGACGACAATATTTGTGCTCCAGAGACTATCAATCGGTTCTATGATCCTATCCCGTAGTAGTTATTCAATAACTTCTTCTTCTTCCTATAAAATAATTCACTATCTCATGTCGGTATGCGATGCTGCGTCAGGAGGTTTGCCATTAATCCCCCTTCGCACAAAATAAATCACTAAACCTCAACAACAAGTTCTCCACAGCCATTCGATCAGTGCACTCTAGATGAGCTACTTTCCCTCATAATACTTCCACACTGACGGTTTGCTTGTGACGACAATCACCGCCCCTCCACTAAAGCTATCCACATTAACCGGAATCATCTGTTCTTCCTGAATGCCACTCACATACGCTAAGCTCCTACGACTAAAACGGTCCGAACTATCCAAATCTCCATTGCTTAAGAGCAACCATGCATATTTCCCTCGGCAAATCGGATCCACTGCGACGGAGCGGTAAATAATACAGAAGTGCGATTGCAGAGAGTGCATATACAAATGTTCGTTAAAAATGTTATTGCAAATTTTGGCTCTCTCGTAAGTCTCAGGGGATGATTTCCACACTTGGTGCATTAGTACACTTCTACACCCGCGCATTTGTTATAGTTTTTGAATTAATTATTCACTCAGATATAAGTACAGTTTACGCTAGGGGACAAGAATTAGGCGATTATTATATTAAAATCAGTTTTTCACGACACAGTTCAATCACTATTTATTGGCGTTGCTCTTTTCTTTCACACAACGAAATTTGCACTGGTGAGACGGTTTACAGTTTTACTTTAATAATAATATAACTCTGGGCCCCCAATAGCAGTAATGGAGGCTGCTATACACTAAAATTACTAAAATTACTCAATCAATTCCAACAGAATCACAAGTCCCACTGTCCTTTTTGTTCTAACAGTTTTGGTGCGAAATCACAGTTCGCCAGATGTTCACTAACGACGATGTACAACTCGTAAATCGTACACACACAAATAATCGTAGCCCTTCCAGTTCACCAAATATATGCTTGCACACTTGCACTCTTAAACAATACTCTTTGTCGAAATAAATCGGCCGAAAAAGATTTCTCAAACGACCACATGGGCCACCCTCAAGTGGGGCTTGCTCGCCACCCACCCTCCAAAACGACTGACCAACGACTGACCCCTGGCCAAGATGGCTACTCGCTTATATATGCTCGGACGTCAACCTCACTCCCACCCCCCCTGGTTGCGCAGGTACCAATCTCACCAGTTAAGGTTACAAATTTTGATACATACATCCCTCGACAGAAATAAGTACACCATCGGAACCGTGCTAAAAAGTACATCTTATTTACTATGTTACATTAATTTCTAGGATTATTCTATCACCCGTAAATCAAGCTTTAGTTTTTTCAAAATTTCGCCACTTAGCGCAAATTTGCTTGTTGACATCTGTGCTGCAAAGTTTTAACATATAACTGCACATAGCACCGTTTCTAGCCGTAATCTATAGTGATCTACACCTTGCGCTGCTCAAAATCTTCATATCTATAATAATTAATTAATTATGGGCGATAAATGTTAATAATAATTTGCAAACAATGAAAACTATTGCAAGTTAAGTGTATAGTATAACTTAACTAGTTTAAAATGAATGTGATGCCACCCAAAATATTAGATAGTGCCGTTCTTTACGTTATGAATTTTCTATTGAATGTTATAAACAATTTTCCCTCAAACTTTGTTTATTGCTCTTTATAGGCTTAATTATTTATGAATCTTAACATATGACTACGGAACTAGATCCGCTATGACGAAACGTTTTTAATGAGTGTTTGCTCATTCCTGTAAGTTGTAATTCACTATTTTTATTAATCTTTCAGTATTCGTGATATTAACCGATTTTGAGGTTAGTATAACTTTTGCATCTCGTGACTAGAAATAAAGATCGATCTTTCAGAAGGTGCATATTGCTGACCACAATCCACTGCCACATCGCTCTTCACCGTAAGTTACATAGTTTTCGCATAATGCGCGAAAACCAAACAATGCCCCAAGCTCCAGGCCACGTGGCGACGGAGGCGTCCCACCGACCGTTGCAAATCTCGCTCGGGCGCGCCACGCGCTTCCGCGAATCACACGGCATGTAGCGCGCTCACTCTCCACAAAGCAATCCTCGCATACTAGACCTATTCGTCTAGTAACTGTGTTTGTACCGTCACAGTACCCCCACTTGCTAGCGCAATCACGCAGTAGAAGCGGTAGCAAGTAGCACCAACACAAAACCACAAAAGAGTGACTGACCAGTCATGTTAAATTAGTCCTAGAATGTTAACAGTTTACTTGCCAATCTAGTCGGCGGTGGCTTCGCCCTAAACTAACTGAAAATTCACTACGTATTTTGTGCCCAACAAAAAGAAATTTGCAACATATCTGTAAATAACCCCAACCCAAAAAATTTTTAAAAAAACTTCCCCTACATTAAATTCCAGGATTTGGCAATGTTTCCTAAAAAAACGACTTAATCTACTTTTAAAAATCTCTTTTAAAATTCACCTACACACTTTGAAAAATATCTTCTCTTCATATCATCTAGCCCAGACTGAGATTATAAGCAGCAAAATGAACTAACTTTAATTTTACAATCCCCATGCAGTGTTGCTTACCCTAATATTTAGTCCACCAACTTGACCCCTACGCACCAAAGGACGTTTGGTCGACATACAGAACCCAGTGTAAAATACGTTCAAGTTAACAATTACGCCCCCAAATTTCTCAAACAACATAAAACCTTGTGCTGGACCCCCATGCACCAAACACTAAGCATATTATATATATATATATATATATATATATATATATATATATATATATATATATATATATATATAAAGCCCAACAGTTATTCAGACACTACAGCACATAATTTTTACTTCTCCAAAAATTCTTATTAGGCTCATGAGGCTTCACCCTGAGTATACTCGTATATTCAAAATTAACCACTCTCCAAGGTCTCTCTGAGAACACATCTTTATTCTCTACCAGTAAATTACACAGTTCTTCCCTCTCACTGTCACCAATACCCTCTGTCTCGTAGACCTTCCTTTTTATCTCCTCCTCAACCCCTACTTCATCGAACATGCACTGGACCATGTGCAAGTTTGCCCCTAAATCATCATGTGTTGCATTTATAAATTTTGTCTGCTTTATACATCCCCCAACATTCAATTCCAATACCTGTCCCCCACAATTAATATTTGCCCCATATTTATTTAAAAAATCTGTACCCAGAACCATATTTATACTTAAATTTTGAAGCACCAGTAATGGGTGACTAAACAACTCTCCACCAATGTTTACATCTAACACAGCCTCGTTCCTCTCTGGCTTGCTGTAATTACGAGTAGCATTTTTTATTCTAACCCCTGTGACCGGGAATTCTACCATTTTGTCGTTCCTGAATAATTGTAGAAACCGTCTGCTATCCCACTGACTGTACTAACTGTATCCACCAAGGCTTCTTCACTGACTTGACCTATCTGAACTTTAACTATTGGTTGCACCTTCCTAAAATGTTTCTGCTTGAGCTCTACTTCTGCTAAAAGATCCTCTTCCACTTCATTAGCACAGTACTTTTCCATAGTGCATACCTGACTCCCATTGAATGATTCTATTTCATTATCCCCTTCTAATATTACTTCAAAAGCATCTTTGTGTTCTTTATTTTCTAAGCCCGACCATCCTAACTTTCTGGCAAAACTAAACTTCTCCTTCTCGCTTACCTTTGGTCCCAACTTCTGTATATACTTAGAAAAATCCACCCAATCATTTGCATCAAAATCACATTCACTCTTCCCCATCCAACCAGCATTCTGTTCAGCCTATTCCATACCCCCAAATACTGCTCATCCTCATACACTACATAATTATTCACCTTTTCAACTTCATCTCCCTCGTCACACAATAATTTTCCACAATCTGTAACCCTGCAGTTACTCTCCACAGCACATCCTACCATTTCGTTTATAAAATCCCCCTTTAAAGCATCAAATTCCTTATCCCCATCAAATATTTTCTTGAGTACATCATAATATGCCTCATCCTCAACACACTTTAAACTGTTCACATAATTATATTTCCCTACTGTCCAATTTTCTGGGGTATATTTTTGCATCCATTTTGCCCTTGCTACCCAATCATTTAAGTTCAATTCAGATTCCCCCTTAGTTCTCCACTGTTCATCATTCTTAGTTTGCTTTTTAACCCCATGCATGTAAACACTAGCACAATTTGTTTCATCATGTGTCATGGATTCAGGTACAGCTTTCCCCACCAAAACATCAATTGCATTACTATCCTGCACATTACATACACTTTCACCAGACATCTCAGAACCAGCCCCTCCTGGCTGCTCACAGCTAACCTCATAAATTTCACCAGATACACTCTCTGGTACATATTTATGTATCGCTACATCAACAACAGGCACTACGTCCCCAAAATCATTATCATCATCTACAAAAACATTAGGTTCAGGCACCTGGGCCCTCTCAGAATTAACATTATAATCCACTGTATCCCCTTCCATTACACACAACTCAACAAATTTCTTACTGTTACTTTCACACACAATTTAGTCATCACAATATCCATCTATACATTCAGACAGTACCTTAGTCCCTGACCTGTTGATAATGCTCACCAAACCAATACTATCTTTCTCAAAATTCACATCCCCGAACTCTTTACAAAAAACGCTCTCAGCATTGATTTCTTCCATCTGGGCCTTTAAACCCCTAACATTCTTCCTCTTAAAAGCTCTCCTTTTGCCATGCTCCATGCACCAGCTCCCCAATACATTTCCATCATTTAAAATAGCCTTCATACCACAAATTCTTTCCTCTCTCCTACTTCTATCATTATTGTCATACCCCCTTTTAGAATAACCACTCCTAGTCTGGTTATAATTATTATCGTTCCATCTCTTGGCCCTGTTGTTTGCAACTTGTCTTGTCCCAAAGTGGACCCCATTTGAGACAAGTCCTAGTTTAAAGGATGCTGTCCCTGTTGTGTGCTGTTGTTCTGTCCCCCTCTTCCAGGTCCATTTCCCAGCATTGGCCTTGGTTCATTTCTCACATCACTGCCTCTAAAATCCCTTTGACTGTGGTTCTCTTCATTATATCTTCCCCCATTTCCTCTCCAATGTTCATTTATATTTCTGTCCCCATGATGGCTCTGATGATTATTTCCCCAATTCCTATTTCTGTGACCATTTTGATGATTGTTACCCCAATTCATATTTCTTCTCTCCCCCAGATCCCTATGGTTATTCCCTGGATTGTTTCCCTTTGAGCCAGGCCTATAGCACATAGCCTGCTCCATCCTCTCAACAAAGTCTAAAAACTTCTCCACAGAATCAGTGGGGCAATGTATGAGTTCCCATTGTAGCTCTTCAGGTAGTCTCCACCTTAAAGTAAATATTTCTGTTAACACACCTAAAGGCTGACCAAGATGTACTAATTTATTCAACTCTTCCTGGCAAAATTCCCTCATAGTTTGTCTGCCTCCCCTGTATACAGGTCCATTCAAAAACTCATTTTGCAACCTACACTGCTTATTTTTACTCCAGTATTTGTCTAGAAACATTCGTTCGAATATTTCAAATGAAATGAAGTGATCCTTAAATTTGTTAGATCATGTCTAAGCTGAACCTCCCAGCATTCTCTTTAAAAATTTTACTTTTGCCTCATCTGACATCCCAGACAGAAAATAGTCGCAATTGGCCAAAAAATTCATGGCATGATATCCGTTTTCGCCTGAAAGTGGCTTTCCACTAGGTGCCTGCATTCCTGGACACCCAGCATGACCTGAAACATTATACAATTCTATCTGGGTAATTTTGTCATTTACTTTTGAGGTGACAAGTTGCCATTTCCTTTCTGAGATCATCAGCTCTGCTGTCTAATTTATTTTCTGTCTCATCATGGCTAGCCACTATTTTCGCATTCACTTCAGCCAAAGATTACCTTGTCGCCTCTTCTCTATCATCAAACGTCTGCCTTCCCGAATCATTTTCACCCCTCATCTCAGCCTCAACCGCTTCAACCTTGGAATGCCAGCTCTCTCCTATTTTTTTCTATTCTATTATCCAATTCGGTCACAGTTTCTTGTTTCATTGACCCCAACTGAGTATTTATTTCGCCCACATTAGTCTTCAGAGAACTTAATTCGGAATTTAATTTATTTCCAAATTAGTGTCTTAAATTAATTTATTATCCATATCAGTTTTAAATGAACCTATTTGGCTACTCATATTTTGGAGAAAAGCAATTAATTCTGTTGACATTACAGGGATTCCGATTTCCTCCTGTATCTGAGGACTCTGTGGTTCACTACCACTCCCTGACGACCAGCAAATCACTAAGCGATTTTTTAATTTCGTGCTTCATTGCCCTGTCTAGCACAAGAACTGAAAACAAGGAAACCAAAAACAAAAACTGAGCCTGCTGTAATCACTTATCTTTCTGGAGGGGCTGCGTCGGTCTCGGCGCTGCTGAAGAGGTTGCCTTGCGGAGCGTAGTCACGGCCACTGGCAGCCCGTCGCGCGGTTGAGAATCGGCCGCGCCCGCACCCTGCTGGCGCTCGCCACGCGTCCGCTGGTCACTCGATCCGCGCTGCGTGGCGTCGTCGAACGGCGATAGTAGGCGCGCACGTGATTAACCGAAACACACGTTTCCGCGAATGTTCATGTTTCACCTAGTTCCACTAGCCTTCGGGCCTAGTTGCCTAGCACTAGTATCCCGGAAGAGCCCCCAATTGCGACGGGGCGGTAAATAATAAAGAAGTGCGGTTGCAGAGAGTTCACACGAATGTGAATACACAATTATTTGTTAAAAATGTTATTGCAAGTTTTGGCTCTCACGTAGGTCTCAGGGGCTGATTTCCACACTTGGTGCATTAGCACACTTCCACACCCGCGCATTTGTTATAGTTTTTGAATTAATTATTCACTCATACATAACTACAGTTTATGCTAGGGAACTAGAATTAGGCGATTATTATGTTTTTCACGACACAGTTCAACTACTATTTATTGGCGTTGTTCTTTCCTTTCACACAATGAAATTAGCACTGGAGAGATGGTTTACAGTTTTACTTTGATAATAATTTGACTCCGAGCCCCCAATAGCAGTAATGTTGGCTGCTATAAACTAAAATCACTAAAATGACTCAATTCGAACAGAACCACAAGTCCCACTGTCCTTTTTGTTCAAACAGTTTGGCGTGAAATCACAGCTCGCTGCAGCGCGGGGTTAGCGGAGCAGTGTAAGGCGCTGCAGTCATGGACTGTGCGGCTGGTCCCGGCGGAGGTTCGAGTACTCCTTCGGGCATGGGTGTGTGTGTTTGTCCTTAGGATAATTTAGGTTAAGTAGTGTTAAGCTTAGGGAGTGATGACCTTACAAGTTAAGTCCCATCAGATTTCACCCACAAAAAAATGGTTCAAATGGCTCTGAGCACTATGGGACTCAACTGCTGAGGTCATTAGTCCCCTATAACTTAGAACTAGTTAAACCTAACTAACCTAAGGACATCACAAACATCCATGCCCGAGGCAGGATTCGAACCTGCGACTGTAGCGGTCTTGCGGTTCCAGACTGCACCGCCTTTAACCGCACGGTCACTTCGGCCGGCATTTCACCCACACTTGAACACACACAGTTCGCCAGATGTTCTCTTAAGATGATGTATACCTCGTAAATCGAACTCACACAAATAATCGTAGCACTTCCAGTTCACCAAATATATGCTTGCACACTTGCACTCTTAAACAATACTCTTTGTCGAAATAAATCGGCCCGAAAGAGATTTCTCAAACGACCACATGGGCCACTCTCAAGTGGGGCATGCTCGCCACCCACCCTCCAAAACGACTGCCCAACGACTGACCCCTGGCCAAGATGGCTACTCGCTTATATATGCTCGGACGTCAACTCCCCCCCCCCCCCCCTTGGTTATACAAGTACCAATCTCACCAGTTAAGGTTACAAATTTTGATACATACACCCCTCGACAGAAATAAGTACACCATCGGAACCGTGCTAAAAAGTACATCTTACTTACTATGTTACATTAATTTCTAGGATTATTCTATCACCCGTAAATCAAGTTTTAGTTTTTTCAAAATTTAGCCACTTGGCGCAAATTTGTTTGTCGACATCTGTGCTGCAAAGTTTTAACAAAGAACTGCACATAACACCGTTTCTAGCCGTAATCTATAGTGATCTACACCTTGCGCTGCTCAAAATCTTCATATCTATAATAATTAATTAATTATGAACGATAAATATTAATAATAATTTGCAAACATTGAAAACTATTTCTAATTAACTGTATAGTATAACTTAACTAGTTTAAAATGAGTGTGATGCCACCCAAAATATTAGGTAGTGCCATTCTTTAAGTCATGAATTTTCTATTGAATTTTATAAACAATTTTCCCTCAAACTTTGTTTATTCTCTTTACGGTCTTTAAGAATCTTAACATATGACTACGGCACTCGACCCGCTATGACGAAACGTTTTTAATGAGTGCTCGCTCATCCCTGTAAGTTCTTATTTACTATTTTTATTTATCTTCCAGTGGTCGTGATATTAACCGATTTTGAGGTTAGTATAACTTTTGCGTCTCGTGACTAGAAATAAAGATCGATCTTTCAGAAGGTGCATATTGCTGACCACAATCCACTGCCACATCGCTCTTCACCGTAAGTTATATAGTTTTCGCATAGTGCGCGAAAAAACAAAGAATGCCCCATGCTGCGGGCCACGTGGCGACGGAGGCGTCCCACCGACCGTTGCAAATCTCGCTCGGGCGCGCCACGCGCTTCTGCGAATCACGCGCCATATAGCGCGCTCACTCTCCACAAAGCAATCCTCGCATACTAGACTTATTGATCTAGTAACTTGGTTTGTACCGTCACACCACTGAAGACCAAACTATCTTTCCCATACTTGTTGGTATTTTATCCTGCTGATCGATCTTTACTGAAAACGTACGCAGTTTAGTTAATGTCCTGGAGCCTATTGGTAGCGACCATCTCCCTGTCCTCCTCACCGTTTCAGACGGTCGTCGCCCCCGCCCCGACCCTCGTAATGACCCTCCCCCTAAGTACGTCTATGACTATTCCCGTGCCAACTGAAATGCCTACCGGGATACCCTCTCCATCCAGGTCGATAGCCATCCCTTCACCTACCACCACCCTGACGATGTCACCCACGTCGCCTCCTTTCTCCAGCAGACATTGTCTGAGGCCGTGGAGGCCCACGTCCCTACTGCCGCCGTCCACCCCCACCGTCCTACCTTACCCCCACAGACCGTCCTCCTCCTCCGTGAATCCCGCCGTCTCTACCGTGCCGTCCTCCACACGCGTGACCCGGACACACTGCGACGCCACCGGCAACTCCAGCGACACATTCGTAATTTGCTCGCGGCTGAGAAACGCCGGGACTGGCGACAGACATGCACCCGTTTGGATACTACCCTACCTATCAACTCGTCCAAGTTCTGGTCAGCCTTCCGTCGCCTTACCGGAACTAAACCCTCCCCCTACTATCCTCTTCTCCATGATGATCACCCCTTCCCTGACACCCTTAGTAAGGCCAATCACTTTGCCTCCTACCTCTCCAATGTATTTTCCATCCCAGTTCGATTACTCCCTCTTCCCGGATGTCCGCGATCGAACTGACACCTCTGCCCCTCCCCTCGCCCCTGGTTTCCAGTACTTGGACAACATTGCACACACGGAACTCAATGCCCTTATCACTACACAGGATCTCATTGCTACACTCCACACGAAACGCAACACCGCTCCTGGTCACGATCGTGTCACCTACCATCACCTTCGTGAAGCTCCTGTCTCTTTCCTCTCCACCCTGGCCAGGCTCTACAATGTAGTCCTGTCCACCGGTTACTACCCCGACCTGTGGAAAACCTCCCGAATCCTAATGTTCCTTAAACCTGGCAAACCGCCGTCCGCCGTCTCCTCCTACCGTCCCATCAGCCTTACCTCGGTCTTCAGCAAGGTCCTGGAATCTATCCTCACCCGACGCATCCACCAGCATCTCCGCCAGCACCGCCTCCTTCCCGTTACCCATTGTGGCTTTCGGCCGTCCTTCTCTTCCGATGACCTTCTCCTTCACCTCACTCATCTCCTTTCCGACCAGCTTAATTCCCGTCGCTCCGCAATCTTCCTCTCCCTGGACCTCGAACGTGCCTATGACCAAGTATGGCACTCCGGTCTCCTCTTCAAGCTCCAAACCTTCACCCTTCCCATTAACTACGTCCATCTGATCGGCTCCTTTCTCTCCCGCCGTCCTTCCTACGTCACCGTACATAACACAGATTCCTACACCTTTTTCCCCTCAGCCGGTGTGCCCCAAGGCTCCGTCCTCTCCCCCCTTCTGTACCTTTTGTACACAGCTGACATGCCGCCGCCGTCACCCCCCGTCCACCTTCTCCAGTTTTCCGATGACACTGCCTTCCTTGCCCTTGCCCCCACCCTGCAGCTCTCCCAACACCTTCTCCAATCCCATCTTGACTGGTTCACCACTTGGTGCAACCAGTGGTTGCTCAAGGTCAATCCCTCCAAAACCCAGGCGATCATTGACCACCCTTCCTTCCGTCTCCTTGATTTCTATCTCACCATCTATGGCCGTCCTATCGCCCTCACTCCCACCCTTAAGTACCTTGGCGTCACCCTCGACCGTCGCCTCTCCTGGACTCCCCATCTCCGGACAATCCAAGCCAAGGCACACTCCCGACTCCATCTCCTCAAGCTCCTTTCCGGCCATACGTGGGGTCTGGACCCCTCCACCGTCCTTCACACCTATAAATCCCTCATCTGCCCTATCCTTTGTTACGCCCATCCAGCCTTGATCTCCGCCCCCCTACCTTTTATAAATCCCTCCAAATCCTTGAATCCCATGTTCCCGGCCTCGCCTACCGCATCCGTCTCTCCTCCCCCACACGGATCCTGTAAGATCTCATCCCCCCACCTCCTCCTTTTCCTTGAAAGGATATGGATCCTGTACACTTCCCATAAACTCGATCCTCCTCACCCGCTTGTCTCACCCATCCTCTCCCACCCCTGCCCGCTGCTGCGCCTGTATTTCCACGTACCACCCGGTCTCCATCTCTCCACCCTCCTTACCCTCTCCCAAGGTGGCTTCTGCCAGGTCCCCCTCCCTGATGATGTCCTCCTCCCCTCCATCTACCCCTCCTATCAACTTTGACACTCCCCCCCCCCCGCTTCCTGTGTCCTTTCCTTTAGGCACCCTCCCTCCCTTCTCTTTCCTTTTCCCCCATCCCCTCCCTCCTCCCCTCTTCCCCCAGGCTTCCCGTCCCCCTTCCTCCCTCCCCCTATCTCCCCTGCCCATGGCATCTCTGCTCTCCCCTCTCCCATTCCCCTTCCTCCTCCTTGTCTCTTGGCAGGTCCCCGGACTCGCACACGCTCAGTGAACATTCGCGCGCCGGAGATCATCGCCATCAGTGTCTCGTATGTGTGCCTTCGTTTGTGTTTAGTCTTTGTTCGCCGTCACGCCAGCACTGTTCGCGTGTGCCGTCGCCATCATTCACGTTATGTGCGCCATGTCAACTAGTGTTAGTGATGTTTGTCGACCAGCGTGAATGGCTCCATGTTTTTTTGTTTTTAGTGTCTACATTTTTTGCCCGCCGTTTTGATTGTATTCTCTGTGCCACCTATATGTAATACTTATTGTGAAACTCAAGGCTGAAGAGCGGCGTACTATGCTGCTGACAGCCCCCCTTTGTATAAGGTGTTTAAAATCACAATAAAGAAAAAAAAAAGCAGTTTAGTTAGTCGCACCCCCGTGACGGCTGAATCTTGTCTAAGTTGCAACTGTCCCCCCCCCCCCCCCACCTCCACCCACAGTTGAAACATAGTCCGATTGAGTTCACTGTGGGTTACAAAAGATCAATATTAGGGCGACGCTTGTCGATGAAGCCTAGCCCGATAACCACTGAATAATCTTAGCTTATGCATGGCAACACCTCCATGCATTCTCTGAACTTAGTTTTCTTGACTGAAAACTCCAGTACTGCCGTACGCGATGATTCCATCCTATTATTACCAACCACACGTAACCTAAACCGTGATGGTCCTGGTCTACGTAACCCATACCGTGATGGCCCCAGTCTCCTCTTTCCCATGAGGTCCACACTGTGCACCTGTCTCCATCACAAATCTCTGTCTGCTGACACCCACTGCTGACATTCCGTCTGTACACTAGCTTGTGCCGTGTTACGGTCTGTCAGAACTACCTATCCCGTTTGCGTTTAATGGCTGCTCCCCTTCCCGGTGCTTTCCACCCTTCCTACCTCTACACTCAAATGCCCTGTGGCCCACTAAGCCACACCCATAGCGCTCTGATTACCTACACTGCTTCATTACATACCCCTCCCGAACACATCCATAACACTTTACTTCAGAATCGCGTTGGCCCACGCTCTGATCTGTGGCCATTAACCATTCCTCTAAACAAAGATAAGTCCGTTGGTGTCTGTGGCTTCTCGAAATTAACTCTAAACATCGTGTATCCTAGCTTACACAACTAAATCTGACAACGAGAGCAAATATAAAAAATAATATGAATAAAACGTAGACTCGCTGCATCCCACATTGTGCTGAGATGGTACCAACCAACCTATGTCAAGTGTCACTGCCTCACACACCACTCACCAAAACCAACTCTCTCACCAAACTGTAGTGTTGGACGTGATGGAAAGCGGACGATCACTTCCTGACACCAAACTGTTACATCCCCCTGAGGTCGGGGATTTTAATCTGTCAGAAAGACTTAGTGGAATGGTTTGGGAGAGGGGGTAGCTCACACTGTAGCGAGCAGAGTAACACCGGCAAGTGTCCAAGTGTGTCAGTGACTGTTGCATCGAAGGTGCCACGTTGTGTGCGTGCGCGGGTCAGAGTAAATGCCAATGCCGGAATCTGCTGCGTCGGTGTCCGGTTGCACAGCCTTGCTGACGTAGTGCTCCTAATCACGCCACGGCTAAGTGGCCACCGCGTGTGTTAGCTGCGCTGGTAGCTCGCAACATGGCTGACTGCTCCCTCAAGCGCAACTCGTGGACCCCATTTAGAGCGCCGAATGGGAACAGCCGTTCATCGTTGTTGTAGTGAGCCTTAGCAGCTCCGACCGTCCGCCCAAGGCAGCTCGTTTAAGGTCCACATTCAGTTCTACACCCAGGAGGCCGCATGATCGCGCCCCGGCTTCGTCGCTGTTAGCTGAAGTCTGTCGGACGATGTCACCCAGAGAGCATAGGCCAGCAGCCCTCGCGCTCCTCGCGCCGGTGCAGCCCCAAGAAGCGGCCCGCCCCACCATGGCTATAGCGCGTCCGTGGAGCGGAGGTTGGAGGTTGTTTCATCATGCCGGTTGGCCGCCCATATCCATCACCAGAAGATCGTCGTGATTGGGCTGCAGCTTAGAGAATCGTCACTCTCTCCGGTTCTAGACGCGGACCGAATGGAGACACGATTGCCTGGTTTGAGCCTCCGGGATCGCTTATTTGTACGTCTCTTCCCTACTCCTGTGAGATAGTTCCTCTGGAGGGGACAAGTGGAGTGCCCTTTAATAATTACAACGTCAGCTTTCCTCAGCCCGCTTCAGCCCCTACGTGGTCACGAGACACTGTTGTAACTGCAGTCTAAGGGTTCTTCACAACGTGTCAGTGCCCTGTACTGCCCCGGTTACTTTACAGTTGTATACAGTGCCCGCCAGGCCGTGCCTTCTTCACTGCGAGCAGTGTCGTAAACCTGCCTCGCAGAATCGTTTGCAAAATATCAACATTGCCCACACCTGCCTTCTGATGTAGCAATCGGTCCCGTAACTACTACCTCCTAGTCATAGGGGGCGCGATATTTACAAGAATTCCCCATATCCATTACTGTACTTATTCGTGGCGCAATATATAATTACAGGTCTCGAAAATTTGCACCAAAATAAATACCACACAAGCAACTAGAGAAGTAATGGGACAGATTACAGCAACCTCAAATAATCTGATGCTGAGCACTTTAACTCCCTTGAAAATAGGGAAATTGTCAAGTACTCTTTTTATAGAAACACGGAAAAAAGTAACTTATTTTTTAAGCTAAACAGAAACATGCGAGGAAACACATTGAAAGACACAAAACAGACCATATTAACGATAAAATAAAATATCACGAAAACAGGTGTACCACAGTTTCTGGAATATCTTTTACAGAAATGCAGAACTAACATATTTTTCAAATTATAGAGAAATTTTTGTGAAGGACCTAACGGTGTTCAGAGTGGATTGGCTGAACACACTTGGTGGTAACGTGTTTGTTACTATTAGAAGTAGTCTCTATTATAACGAAATTGAAATAGATAGTTCCTGTGAGTAAGTACGACTAGAGCTCATTCTTGGCAACCGGAATAAATTAGTAAATGGATCCTTTTATCGACCTTCCAACTTAGATGGTACAATTGCTGAAAGGTTTAAAGAAAACTCGAGTATAATTTCAAACAGGTATCGACGCATACAATTATAGTTGGTGGTGTCTTCATTTTACCTTCAATTTTTTGTCAAAAATACCTGTTTACAACCGGAGGTACGAATAAAACATCATCCAGAATTGTGCTATACGTATTCTCTGACAATTATTTCGAGCAGTTAGTTCCTGAACCCACTTGAATAGTAAACGGTTGCGAAAACACACTTGACACCTTAGCAGCAATTGAGAGATTCGTAGCAAATAAATTAACAAACGACGCAGCTGACCCCCCTCCCCTCGGTGCGCAAAACAGGTCAGAACACCGTTGCAGAAACAACGAAAATAGCATGACAAATTTTAACGAACGCAAAATCTGCAAGATTGGTGATCTTTTACAGAAGCTCTAAATTTAGCGTGGACTTGAATGCTAGATGCGTATAATTTCCCCACAGCGAAACTGTCTCGAAACCTGGCAGATAATCCAAAGAGATTCTGGCCGTATGTAAAGCAAGCTAGCGGCAAGACAAACCAATACCTCGTCTGCGCGATAGCAATGGAAATACTACAGGTGATAGTACTGCAAAAGCATAGTTACTAAACACAGCCTACCGAAATTACTTCACCAAAGCAGGCGAAGTAAATATTCCAGAATTCGAATCAAGACCTGCTGCCAACATTGAGAAACTTAAAAGTAGATATCCTCGGAGTAGTGAATCAACTTAAATCACTTAATAAAAGTAAGTCTTTCGGTCCAGACTGTATACCAATTAGGTTTCTGATGCAATAGCTCCATGCTTATTAATCATATACAACCGCTCGCCCGACGAAAAACCCGAACCCAAAGACTGGAAAGCTGCGCAGGTCACACCAGTATTCCAAAAGGTTGTAGGAGTAATCCACTAAATTACTGACCCTTATCATTAACGTCGATATGCAACAGGATTTTGGAACACATATTGTGTTCGAGTATTAGAAATTACTTCGAAGAGAACTGTCTATTGATACACAGTCAACACGGATTTATAAAACATAGTTCTTGTGAAACGCAACTAGCTCTTTACCTACAGCAACTGTTGAGTGTTAATGAAAAGGGATTTCAAACTGATTCCGTATTTCTAGATTTTCGAAGGCTTTTGACACTATACCTCACAAGCGGTATGTTGTCACATTGCGTGATTACGGAATATCGTCTCAGTTATGTCACCGGGTTCGTGATTTCTTGTCAGAGAGGCCACAGTTCGTAGTAACTGACAGGAAGTCATCGAGTAAAAAAGAAGTGATTTCTGGCGTTCCCCAAGGTAGTATTATAGGCCATCTGGTCCTCCTTATCTATATAAACGATTAAGGAGGCCACCTGGGCAGCTGTCTTATGTTGTTTGCAGATGATAATGTCGTTTATCTTCTAGTAAGGTCATCATAAAATCAAAAGTAACTGCAGAGCGGTTTCGAAAAGATATCTGTAAAGTTAGGAACTGGCAATTGACTTTAAATAATGAAAAGTGTAAGGTCATCCACATGAGTGCTAAAAGTAATACTTTGGAAATGGAAATGCAGTGTGGCTAGGGCCTCCCGTCGGGTAGACCGTTCGCCTGGTGCAAGTCTTTCGAGTTGACGCCACTTCGGCGACTTACGTGTCGATAGTAATCCGTTAAACTGCGGTTCCACGATAAATCAGTCAAATCTAAAGGCTGTCAATTCAACTAAATACCTACGAATTACAATTACGAACAAGTTCAACAGGAAAGAACAGGCTCTGTCTCAGGCTGGTACTGATCTTCGGCCTGACATGGCTGCTTGTCCTATTCCAGAGGTTGCCCCTCAGTCTGCAAGATCCGGGCAGTTGCAGAGGGTTGGCTTACTGGTAGTTGGGAGCTCCAACGTCAGGCGCGTAATGGGGCCCCTTAGGGAAATGGCAGCAAGAGAGGGGAAGAAAACCAATGTGCACTCCGTGTGCATACCGGGGGGAGTCATTCCAGATGTGGAAAGGGTCCTTCCGGATGCCATGAAGGGTACAGGGTGCACCCATCTGCAGGTGGTCGCTCATGTCGGCACCAATGATGTGTGTCGCTATGGATTGGAGGAAATCCTCTCTGGCGTCCGGCGGCTATCTGATTTGGTGAAGACTGCCAGTCTCGCTAGCGGGATGAAAGCAGAGCTTACCATCTGCAGCATCGTCGACAGGACTGACTGCGGACCTTTGGTACAGAGCCGAGTGGAGGGTCTGAATCAGAGGCTGAGACGGTTCTGCGACCGTGTGGGCTGCAGATTCCTCGACTTGCGCCATAGGGTGGTGGGGTTTCGGGTTCCGCTGGATAGGTCAGGAGTCCACTACACGCAACAAGCGGCTACACGGATAGCAGGGGTTGTGTGGCGTGGGCTGGGCGGTTTTTTAGGTTAGATGGCCTTGGGCAAGTACAGAAAGGGCAACAGCCTCAACGGGTGCGGGGCAAAGTCAGGACATGCGGGGACCAAGCCGCAATCGGTATTGTAATTGTCAACTGTCGAAGCTGCGTTGGTAAAGTACCGGAACTTCAAGCGCTGATAGAAAGCACCGAAGCTGAAATCGTTATAGGTACAGAAAGCTGGCTTAAGCCAGAGATAAATTCTGCCGAAATTTTTACAAAGGTACAGACGGTGTTTAGAAAGGATAGATTGCATGCAACCGGTGGTGGAGTGTTCGTCGCTGTTAGTAGTAGTTTAGCCTGTAGTGAAGTAGAAGTGGATAGTTCCTGTGAATTATTATGGGTGGAGGTTACACTAAACAACCGAACTAGGTTAATAATTGGCTCCTTTTACCGACCTCCCGACTCAGCAGCATTAGTGGCAGAACAACTGAGAGAAAATTTGGAATACATTTCACATACATTTTCTCAGCATGTTATAGTCTTAGGTGGAGATTTCAATTTACCAGATATAGACTGGGACACTCAGATGTTTAGGACGGGTGGTAGGGACAGAGCATCGAGTGACATTATACTGAGTGCACTATCCGAAAATTACCTCGAGCAATTAAACAGAGAACCGACTCGTGGAGATAACATCTTGGACCTACTGATAACAAACAGACCTGAACTTTTCGACTCTGTATGTACAGAACAGGGAATCAGTGATCATAAGGCCGTTGCAGCATCCCTGAATATGGAAGTTAATAGGAATATAAAAAAAGGGAGGAAGGTTTATCTGTTTAGCAAGAGGAATAGAAGGCAGATTTCAGACTACCTAACAGATCAAAACGAAAATTTCTGTTCCGACACTGACAATGTTGAGTGTTTATGGAAAAAGTTCAAGGCAATCGTAAAATGCGTTTTAGACAGGTACGTGCCGAATAAAACTGTGAGGGACGGGAAAAACCCACCGTGGTACAACAACAAAGTTAGGAAACTACTGCGAAAGCAAAGAGAGCCCCACTCCAAGTTTAAACGCAGCCAAAACCTCTCAGACAAACAGAAGCTAAACGATGTCAAAGTTAGCGTAAGGAGGGCTATGCGTGAAGCGTTCATTGAATTCGAAAGTGAAATTCTATGTACCGACTTGACAGAAAATCCTATGAAGTTCTGGTCTTACGTTAAATCAGTAAGTGGCACGAAACAGCATATCCAGACACTACGGGATGATGATGGCATTGAAACAGAGGATGACACGCGTAAAGCTGAAATACTAAACACCTTTTTCCAAAGCTGTTTCACAGAGGAAGACCGCACTGCAGTTCCTTCTCTAAATCCTCGCACAAACGAAAAAATGGCTGACATCGAAATAAGTGTCCAAGGAATAGAAAAGCAACCGGAATCACTCAATAGAGGAAAGTCCACTGGACCTGACGGGATACCAATTCGATTCTACACAGAGTACGCGAAAGAACTTGCCCCCTTTCTAACAGCCGTGTACCGCAAGTCTCTAGAGAAACGGAGGGTTCCAAATGATTGGAAAAGAGCACAGATAGTCCCAATCTTCAAGAAGGGTCGTCGAGCAGATGCGCAAAACTATAGACCTATATCTCTGACGTCGATCTCTTGTAGAATTTTAGAACATGTTTTTTGCTCGCGTATCATGTCATTTCTGGAAACCCAGAATCTACTATGTAGGAATCAACATGGATTCCGGAAACAGCGATCGTGTGAGACCCAACTCGCTTTATTTGTTCATGAGACCCAGAAAATATTAGATACAGGCTCCCAGGTAGATGGTATTTTTCTTGACTTCCGGAAGGCGTTCGATACAGTTCCGCACTGTCGCCTGATAAACAAAGTAAGAGCCTACGGAATATCAGACCAGCTGTGTGGCTGGATTGAAGAGTTTTTAGCAAACAGAACACAGCATGTTGTTATCAATGGAGAGACGTCTACAGACGTTAAAGTAACCTCTGGCGTGCCACAGGGGAGTGTTATGGGACCATTGCTTTTCACAATATATATAAATGACCTAGTAGATAGTGTCGGAAGTTCTATGCGGCTTTTCGCGGATGATGCTGTAGTATACAGAGAAGTTGCAGCATTAGAAAATTGTAGCGAAATGCAGGAAGATTTGCAGCGGATAGGCACTTGGTGCAGGGAGTGGCAACTGTCCCTTAACATAGACAAATGTAATGTATTGCGAATACATAGAAAGAAGGATCCTTTATTGTATGATTATATGATAGCGGAACAAACATTGGTAGCAGTTACTTCTGTAAAATATCTGGGAGTATACGTGCGGACCGATTTGAAGTGGAATGATCATATAAAATTAATTGTTGGTAAGGCGGGTACCAGGTTGAGATTCATTGGGAGAGTGCTTAGAAAATGTAGTCCATCAACAAAGGAGGTGGCTTACAAAACACTCGTTCGACCTATACTTGAGTATTGCTCATCAGTGTGGGATCCGTACCAGATCGGTCTGACGGAGGAGATAGAGAAGATCCAAAGAAGAGCGGCGCGTTTCGTCACAGGGTTATTTGGTAACCGTGATAGCGTTACGGAGATGTTTAATAAACTCAAGTGGCAGACTCTGCAAGAGAGGCGCTCTGCATCGCGGTGTAGCTTGCTCGCCAGGTTTCGAGAGGGTGCGTTTCTGGATGAGGTATCGAATATATTGCTTCCCCCTACTTATACCTCCCGAGGAGATCACGAATGTAAAATTAGAGAGATTAGAGCGCGCACGGAGGCTTTCAGACAGTCGTTCTTCCCGCGAACCATACGCGACTGGAACAGGAAAGGGAGGTAATGACAGTGGCACGTAAAGTGCCCTCCGCCACACACCGTTGGGTGGCTTGCGGAGTATCAATGTAGATGTAGACGTAGATAGAAAATGTCGTGGGGAAGGCGAACCAAAGACTGCGTTTTACTGGCGTGGCGGAACAGAACATGCAATAGATTAACTAAAGACACTGCCACGCTGGGTAGCCGCGTGGTCTCGGGCGCCTTGCTACGGTTCGCGCGGCTCCCCCCGTCAGAGGTTCGAGTCCCCCCTCGGAAATGGGTGTGTGTGTTGTACTTAACGTAAGTTAAAGTTCGATTAAGTAGTCTGTAAGCCTATGGACCGATGACCTCAGCAGGTTAGTCCCATAGGAACTTACCACCACCACCACCAGTAAACACACTACCTACACTACGCTTGTTCATCCTCTTTGAGAACACTGCTGCGCGATGAGAAATTCTTGCCAGGCAGGATTAACGGAGTATATCGAAATATTTCAAAGAATGCCTGCACGTTTTGTGTTATCAAGAAATAGGGGAAAGAGTGTCACTGGATTTGAGGTGGATATCATTAAAACAAATGAGTTTTCCGTTGCGGAGGAATCTTCTCACGAAATTTCAATCACTAACTTTCTCTTGGGAATGAGAAAATATTTTGTTCATTCTTACCTACATAGCGACAAACGATCATCATAATAAAATAAGGGAAATCAGAGCTCACACGGAAAGATATAGGTTTTTCCACGCGCTGTTCGAGCTTGGAATAAAAGAGAATTATTGTGAAGGTGGTTCAATAAACTCTGTGCCAGGCACTTAAGCCTGATTTGCAGAGTATCCATGTAGATGTGGATGTAGATTAGATAATAAAGCACCACTGAAGGACAAGAAAAACGCCAGCATAAAGGCTGATGACATTGTTCTATTATCTAACAAAGAAAATAAATTAGAAACCTGTTAGAATCCCATTAAAAAATGCTATTATGCTTCCTGTTCGTAAGGAATCCGCCTGCGGTTATGCCATTTTCTGAAGCAGTGATATTATACCACATTTGTCTGATCAATTATCTTAACCTTGTTTACATTTGGCTTCACTGACGTCTGTTACATACAGATTTAGTATATGCATTTTCTTTCCAAGATTTCCTATCTTTCCTTTCTATATACGGGAGAATTCTGGACGCAATACATCATAATCTGACAGATTCCGAGGTACTGGACTGTTAGGCGTACCCGGGAGTAGATATAGAATCAGACCATAATTTTATGGGAAACGTCGGGAAAAATCAACGTGGAAAAGTGGGCTGCTGAAGCAGTGATGAGAGGTGAGATTGGTATGAAGGCTATAGATTCTGCGATAATTAATGACACAGGAGACTGTTGAGTTTTAAAATGAATGAAAATCTCTGAAATGGGCAACGGCCGAAGTTGTATCTATACCGGACAAGGGACACTAAACGTCTACAGACAAGGGAAGCTCTGATGGTGAAAGAAACGTAACGTAAATTCTCGAAGACATGAACTGGTAATCGCTTGAAGAAAGCTGCGAAGTGTCCCGCGAAGCCTACATCAAGATTTTAAATTAACTGAGGTCTAGGAATATTCTACAGCCCATTACATCTCACTCCCATAGGAACTACGAAGACAGTATTGACTAATTACAGCGCAAACAGAGGCAGTTACGCCGTTATTCTTCCAGCACCCCGTATGTAGAAGGAGGGAAAGAAACTCTTAAGCTGTGGAGCAATGGGAAAAACTCTCTGCCATGTAGTTCTCAGTGGTTTGTAGAGTACGGATGTACAGTACTGGCCATTAAAATTGTTACACTAAGAAGAAATGTAGATGATAAACGGGTATTCATTGGACAAATATATTATACTAGAGCTGACATGTGATTACATTTTCACGCAGTTTGGGTGTATAGATCCTGAGAAATCAGTACCCAGAACAACCACCTCTAGCCATAAAAACAACCTTGATACGCCTAGGCATTGAGTCAAACAGAACTTTGATGGCATGTACAGGCACAGCTGCCCATGCAGCTTCAACACGATACCACAGTTCATCAAGAGTAGTGACTGGCGTATTATGACGATCCAGTTGCTCGGCCACCATTGACTACAAGTTTTCAGTTGGTGAGAGATCTGGAGAATGTGCTAGCCAGGGCAGCAGCCCGTACAGGACCTGCAACATGCGGTCGTGCATTATCCTGCTAAAATGTAGGGTTTCCCAGGGATCGAATGAAGGGTAGAGCCACGGATTGTAACACATCTGAAATGTAACGTCCACTGTTCAAAGTGCCGTCAATGCAAACAAGAGGTGACCGAGACCTATAACCAATGGCAGTCCATACCATCACGCCGGGTGATAAACCAGTATGGCGATAACGAATACACGCTTCCAATTTGCGTTCCCCACGATGTCGCCAAACACAGATCCGACTATCACGTTTTGCCATTCGTGCACGCAGGTTCGTCGTCGAGTACACCATCGCAGGCGCTCCTGTCTGTGATGCAGCGTCAAGGGTCACTGCAGCCATGGTCTCCGAGCTGATAGTCCATGCTGCTGCAAACGTCGTCGAACTGTTCGTGGAGATGGTTGTTGTCTTGCAAACGTCGCCATCTGTTGACTCAGGGATCGAGACGTGGATGCACGATACGTTTCAGCCATGCGGATATGATGCATGTCATCTCGACTGCTAGTGATACGAGGCAGTTGTAATCCAGCACGGCGTTCCGTATTACCCTCCTGAACCCACCGATTCCGTATTCTGCTAACAGTCATTGGATCTCGACCAACGCGAGCAGCAGTGCCGCGATACGGTAAACCGCAATCGCGATAGGCTGCAATCCGACCTTTATCAAAGTCGGAAACGTGATGGTACGCATTTCTCCTCCTTACACGAGGCATCACAACAACGTTTCACCAGGCAGTGCCCGTCAACTGCTGTTTGTGTGTGAGAAATCGGTTGGAAACTTTCCTCATGTCAGCACGTTGTATGTGTCGCCACCGACGCCAACCTTGTGTGAATGCTCTGAAAAGCTAATCATTTGCATATCACAGCATCTTCTTCCTGTCGGTTAAATTTCGCGTCTGTAGCACGTCATATTCGTGGGTAGCAATTTTAATGGCCAGTAGTGTAGAATATATTGTGAGACAACTTGAATATAGCAGATTAACATCCTGAACAAATTAGATTCTAGAACAGACGGACGCCAGTGAAATTGTATAGTGGTTTTGAGGATCAGTTCTGCTATCTTTCTTGTAGACGGGTGTAACGTGATTCTTCCAATCACTGGGCTCACCGTTTTGTTCGAGGAGTTCCAGGGGTTAACTCAGCCGCAACGAAGCAACTTACTTGAATTCACACCTCACAGACAAGATCGAATCCTACCGCTGGTGCCCCTCTTCGCATCTGAACCGAGCCACAGACCTCTGCCGCTCGGAGCCACCTGTTGCCGGCTGCTGGCCCGCAAAGTGGTGGCCGGCGCCTAACGGCATTACCGGGACTACCCAGGACAGAGAGAGAGAGAGAGAGAGAGAGGGGGGAGGGGGGGGGGGGGGGGGAGGTCGAGGGGAGGCGGCTCTGCATTTTTATCGTGGACCTCAACCGAGAGCTCTCCCGGGAACGCCAAAATGAGAAAGCCCGCGCATGTGCCCGCGTATTTGCATAATCACGTGCCACGGTTGCCTCTTTCGGGAATGCCGCGACTGCTTTCTCAGTGGTGTTGCTGTAGTACATTACATTGGGCTGTATCTAGAATCTTAATCCCTTACTTCAGGTCCTGTTACCTGATTTTTGCTGTTTTCTCAAGAGCAAGAAACTACCTCATCAACATTATTATTGGTTGCTTCAGCCCAAAGGCCAGCCGGGGTGGCCGAGCGGTTCTAAGCGCTACAGTCTGGAACCGCGCGACCGCTACGGTCGCAGATTCGAATCCTGCCTCGGGCATGGATGTGTGTGATGTCCTTAGGTTAGTTAGGTTTAACTAAGTTCTAGGGGACTGATGACCTTAGAAGTTAAGTCCCATAGTGCTCAGAGCCATTTGAACCATTTTTTTTCCCCCAAAGATTAATTTGATGCAGTTCGCCATGCATGTATTTCTGGTGCAAGTCTCTTCATGTCCGCGTAACTACTAAGACCTAGATCCGTTTGAACCTGGTACCTGTAGTCCAGCCTGTTCTCCCTCTACCAGTTTTCTCTGCCCACTTCCTCCTCCTGAAAAACACACACACACTTACTTCTATTTCTGAATTGAATAATCCCTTGTGGCTTGCTGACATTTGTCTTGTGATCTCTCATCAAGACGTTGCATATTTCGTTGTACTGCACTTGCACGTCTGTTGCCATCGCTGACATTAGCGACGCTTATTGGTAAATCTAATTTTTTTTTTATTTCTTCTCTCTAAAATTGCTTATTGAGTCTACAGACTGAGCAACGTCCATTTCCTTGAAGTGCTATACCGGCAGTTTCGATTCTCCACAAATTGTAGATAACTTAGCGCTCCCGGTACTCTATCCCTAATGGTTTGCCTATTTTCAATCTACCTTCAAATATTAGCATTACCTGATATATTGCTAAATCTCAGTGGAACCAAATGATTATTCCCTAATGTGGTCCTCTACAAATTAAGTCATCCTGTAGATAAATCGCTTTAGTAATTTTCAGGCATGGCTTATTAAACTGGTGGTTCGGTAATACTCCTATCACCATCTAACTTCTTTGGCATTCGGATTATTACAGTCTTATTGAATTCTGAGCATATTCCACGTGAGTAATTCACCTCGCTTTATACTTGGAACAGTTTTGTATGTTAATTTGTTTATTTAGATATGTATACTGTTTCAGTACTTTCAATCCTAAAGTTGAGATCAAAATTGCGGAGAAACTGTACTTACAGAATTCTCTTCATGGCATGTTTCAGTCAGAATATTAAATCATAAACATCATTTTGTCTGCTAATACAGAAGATCGAGGCTCGGTGGTAATCAAAAAAGAGATAAACCAGTTCATACCGAGACTGAGATCTACCGAACATGTCAAGTGTATTAGCCGATACGATATACAACCCACTGTGAATCAAGATAAAATCCACTGAAAGATTTACTACTGACTGGGAGCAGCAACCAAAATTGTGCATGGCTCAGATTGTCTACATTCATCCACTAAGATCTGTGCTTGTGAGATTTATGGCACATTAGATGCAAGCCCCAGCTAATTATCGAACCAAATTCAGGGGGCTGACATGTTACCTACCGCTGTTACATTCAGAAACAGGTGAAAGCAAACTGCCAACGTTCATTACAAGAAACAGATTTTAATCGAAGCCGGACAATTCATTTTCTGTGTCACTCAACAATATCTTGGACGGGCTTGGCCACAGAAAGCCTCATGAAATTAAGTACTAGTCGATGGTTGCAGGCGCTGCACAATTAGAGTCTAAAACAGATGAGCATCTGCTTACGCAGGTACGGTGGTGGAACCAGCGGTTACTGACCTCTCTAGCAATGTTATTGCGGTAGAGATGGTACAGTGGACGGTAGAGTACCGCATATTATTAAAAGGGCGCATATCTTGAAAGCGCCAGTTTGTCACAACGAATCAGTAGGATTCTGCAATCGTTTCGACCTTGGCCGTCGTAATACCATTCCAACCTCTAAAACGAGTGTAATTCTCAGGTGGCTTCACAGTCTCTGAACAACAGCAAGTGTTACAAAGAAAACGTCATCTGGCCCGAATAAGGCTGTAAGGATTCCATAACATATAATAGACAAAGGTAAGTGCTGATTTGCATCCCAGTGTGGTGCTGACGAACTCACGTGCTGTGTCGTCCGAACAAGACACAGCCAGGGTTAAATTCACCACACGCGCGATGATGCGAGCTGGTTCCAGACTCGCCACTTGCGCGAGTTCCACCACCGCCACGGGCGGCTCTGAGTATGAAAAATATCGACTCCGTTTCCTAAGCCCTCGTCGCCAGTTTTGTAAAGGTCTCGTCGCCACTGCTGTTACGGTAGACGGAGTTTGTCAGTTCGTGAAACGGCTTCTGGTGCAGTACACCACTAAGACAATTTCTCCCTGCCACTGTTACACAGCTATGCCCTATGGTTATGTAACAGGAAAGGAGAACGAAGGTTCTACAGCATTCCAAAAAATTAGTTACGAAATCACAAAAAGGAGTTAAAAAGGTTTGGTTATCTTTGTGACTTGTTGAACAATGAAGTCTGCAACACTGCGTGCAATATAACACAAAAAAAGGCCCTCAATGGCTACGTGAAAAACAATCTTAGGTAAACTTCACAGTACATAGCAAATGCAATTCACAACAACCGTTTGTTTACTTCTAAGAGTCCAGTAAACGACGTTACCTGTCTATAACCAAGTGGGCGAGAGCTGCTCTTCTATCTTCCGAATACGCTTCTCCGATGTCGTCCCATCCTTCGCGGATTGTATTCGGCCGGCAAATGGCCGAGGCGAAGTCGATAACTTCGTTCTCAGCAACGACGCCTCTACAAAACTGGCGACGAGGGTTTACAAAACTAAGTCGATATCTTCATACTCAGAGCTGCACGTGGTGCTGGTGGAACTGGCGCAAGTGGTGAATCTCTATAGCACTGGCACGAGCTCGCCTCTTTGTACGTGTGGTGCTTTTTCCCTGGCTGTGTCTTTTTCCGACGATACAGCATCACTCACGTTAACTGAGATTAGATGTGAATTTATATGCAATAATTTGGAAAGAATTTAAAGTTCCATAAACACAAAATGAACTTATTTGATATTTTAAGGTATCACATTATCAACAACGTCAAGACTTCGTCATTCAAATTAAAGTACTGCTAGATGAAAAGGAAGGGTTAATAATCATCTGGAGCGATGGGGATCATTTTCACATGAAAGAAGAGGTCATTAAACAACTTTCCACTATCTCGCTGAAAACCCTTGAGAAGTGTATATATAACGCCATTCAGTACGTGCAACGGTGTGGAGTAGGACCGGCGTCGTCGTCATTATCAACTCATATTTTTAAGATGAAGACAGTGCTAATGTGCCAGACAACGCTGAACGAAACGTTCACGTCATCCAGAGCTAATGAAACGACTTCAACGTAACATTCAAAATGCTAATTGTCAACAAGATGTTAGTTTTCCAAAAGGCTGCACGATTGTCAATGTATATTATTCGTCACAGATCACTTCAAGTTTCGGTGACGTCCGCAGAATGCAACAAACACAAACGGCATTGCTCGAACTAAGGAGGCAATGAAAGCAGGCGTAGTGCCGACACTATTTTTAACGTCCATTACCAAACAGAAAACAGGCAGGCCTTCAACACAAACAGCTTCACTTAGGTAAAATTCCCAAACATGAAACATGCAGGCGTTCTTCAATGACAGGGTTAGTTCAGAAAACTTTGCACCCGTCGTCTAGGGGTAGCATCTTTGTTTAGTAAACAAAATGTCCTCGGTGCCCTGTTCGAATCCAGCCACCGCTCAAATTTTGATCAATAACCAGCATTTACAGCCGAAGACTTCCGGTACAAGAAGCCATTCTCGTTCTGCAAACGGCCTTGTCAAAGAGAGCAAAGAAGCGGACAGAGATTCAGGTCAATATCTTGTCCTATGGGTGGGAAAGTCCTCCTGAAGGCGGAAGAATCAGCAGTGATCAACGGCATTAGGACGCAGAAGCCAATGGAAACCACTGCATTAAAGACACGTTAAGTGTATCCACAGGACTTCTAGCCTGTAACTGAAAGTGTCATGAGTATCTTCCCATTGGCAAAAGATTCAAGAATATTTTCCGATTCGGATCTCCGGGAGAGGACTGTCAAGTGGGAGGTGACCATGAAACAAACATTGAATAATCAACAAAAGGACGTCTTTCTACGAGTCGTGACGTGAACTGTCAGAAGCTTGAACGTGGTAGGGAAATTAGAAAATCTGAAAAGGGAAATGCAAAGGATTAATCTAGTTGTAGTAGGGGTCAGTGAAGTGAAGGATTTCAGATGAGTATAGGGCAATATCAACAGCAGCAGAAATGGTGTAACGGGAGTAGGATTCGTTATGAATAGGAAGATAGGGCAGAGAGTGTGTTACTGTTACCAGTTCAGAGATAGTGTTGTTCTTATCAGAATCGATAGCAAACCAACACCAACAATGATAGTTCAGGTATAAATGCCGATGTCGCAAGCTGAACATGAAGAGATAGAGAAGGTATATTAGGATATTGAAAGGGTAATGCAGTAAATACAGTGAGATGAAAAGCTACTGGTCACGGGGAACTGGAATGCAGTTGTAGGGGAAGGAGTAGAAGAAACGGCTACAGGAGAATATGGGCTTGGGACAAGGAATGAGAGAGGAGAAAGACTAATTGAATTCTGTAATAAACTTCATCTAGTAATAACGAATAATCTGTTCAAGAATCACAAGAGGAGGAGGTATACTTGGAAAAGGCCGGGTGATACGGGAAGATTTCAGTTATATTACATCATGGTCAGACAGAGATTTAGAAATCAGATACTGGATTGTAAGGCGTACCCAGGAACCGACACAGACTCTGATCACCATACAGAAGTGATGGAGAGATTAGTCAGGAAGAACCAATACGCAAAGAAGTGGGATACGGAAGTACTGAGGAATGAAGAGATAAGCTTCAAATTCTCTAAGGCTGTAGGTACAACAATAAGGAATAGCTCAGTAGGCAGTACAGTTGAAGAGGAATGGACATCTCTAAAAAGAGCCATCACAGATGTTGGAAAGAAACACATAGGTACAAAGAAGGTAACTGTGAGTAAACCAGGGGTAACAAAAGAAATACTTCAGTTGATCGATGAAAGGAGGAAGTACAAAAATGTTCAGAGAAATTCAGGAATACAGAAATTCAAGTCGCTGAGGAATGAAATTGTGGTGTGCGTACTGTAAGACCTTCGGTACACACACCATCAGATTATTTGACTTGTCGCTCTAACGAAGTAGGCGAGTGTCAGCAATATGTCTCGTGGTCTTATCGTGGCGCGTTTGTCTTCTGCCGTTAGGTCAGACGATAGAAATGCCACTTGCACGCTTAGAGTAGGAGATTGACGGTGACCAACTTTAATCAGAACTTGATTAATTTTCACACACATTTATTAAAATAATAAAAAACATAGACATTACGTAACTTGATTCTGGATGCTGTGTACGATTGACAATCTGAAGTTCCCTTGGTCTTGGTACGTTAATCTTATTCTCACATATCTCTGATACTTGACAAAGTGTCTATTCATTTATCTTCATGGCTATGTACAGGAATATGGTAATCTTATTAGGCGCAGACTGAAACTTAACTTCGGACTGGTACAGACTAATGCAGACTGTACAGACAGGTGCAGACAAATGCAAACTGACTAATCGGAGGTCTGTACACTCGTTATAATACCTCGAGCGTTCAGGTATCACTGCGTGAGTGTGATCCGCTAGGAGAAAAGGTTCTACGTTAGCAGCAATCTCATTGGCTGCGTTACATATTAATACGCGGATCGGCGGAAGCAGAATTTGGTCCATCTTTAAGACAGCGCCATCTCGTAGTGCGGAGACGGACGAGCGCTGCGCCTGCGCTGTTGTGCTTAGCGGGGCGCGCTCTAGTGGGAAAGTCGTGTACGCGCTGACTACGCGGAACTATGTACACAACAGAAATAAATAGCAAGCTCAGGGAAGCTAAGGCAAAATGGCTGCATGAAAAATGTGAGGAAATCGAAAAAGGAATGATTGTCAGAAGGACAGACTCAGCATACGGTGCATTAAAAGCAAGAGTGGTAACATTAAGAGTGCAATGGGAATTCCACTGTTAAATGCAGGGCAGAGAGTGAATGGATAGAAAGAATACATTGAAAGCCTCTATGAGGGGAAAATTTGTCTGCTGTGATAGAAGTAAAAAGAGGAGTCGATTTAGAAGAGATAGGGGATCCAGTTTTAGAATCAGAATTTAAACGAGTTTTGGAGGACTTAAGATCAAATAAGCCATAAAGGATACATGGCATTCCATCAGAATTTCTAAAATCATTGGGGGAAAGTGACAATAAAATGAGTATTCACGTTGGTTCAAAATGGTTCAAATGGCTCTGAGCACTATGAGACTTAACTTGTAAGGTCATCAGTCCCTTAGAACTTTGAACTACTTAAACCTAACTAACCTAAGGACATCACACACATCCATGCCCGAGGCAGGATTCGAACCTGCGACCGTAGCGGTCGCGCGGTTCCAGACTGCAGCGCCTAGAACCGCTCGGCCACCCCGGCCGGCATTCATGTTGTTGGGTAGAATGTTTGAGTCTGGCGACATACCATCTGACTTTCGGAAAAGTATCGCCCACACACTTCCGAAGACTGCTAGAGCTGATAAGTGCGAGAATTATCGCACAATCAGCTTAACAGTTCCTGCATCCAACTTGCTGTTGAGAATAATATACAGAAAAATGGAAAAGAAAATTATGGATGTGTTAAATGACGATCAGTTTGGCTTTAGAAAAGGTAACGGCACGAGAGAGGAAATCCTGACGTTGTGGTTGATAATGGAAGAAAAACTAAATAAAAATCAACACACGTTCACAGCATTTGTCTACCAGAAAAAGTGATTGACGGTGTAAAATGGTGCAAGATGTTGGAAATTCTGTGAAAAATAGGGGTAAGCTATAGAGAGATACGGAAAATAGACAATATGAACAAGAGCCAATAGGGAATAATAAGAGCGAACGATCAAGAATGAAGCTCTCCGAGTAAAAAGGATGTAAGACAGGGGTGCAGTCTTTCCCCAAATGTCTATCTGTACATCGAAGAAGAAATGGTGCAAATAAAGCCGTGCGGAGTGGCCGTGCGGTTTAGGGCGCCACGTCATGGTTTGCGCGGCCCCTCCCGCCGGAGGTTTGAGTCCTCCCTCGGGCATGGGTGTGTGTGTTGCCCTTAGTGTAAGTTAAGTTCAAGTAGTGTTAAGTCTAGGGACCGAAGACAGCAGTTTGGTCCCTTAGGAATTCACACACATTTGAACATATTTGAAAGTGAAGAAAAATTACATGACCTGCGGAAAGGAATGAACAATATAATCTGTACATAATATGGTTTGAGAGTAAATCGAATAGAAACGGATGTAAAGAGAAGTAGCAGAAATGAGAACAGCGATAAAGTTAACATCAGGATTGATGGTCACGAAGTAGATAGACTTACAGAATTCTGCTAACTAGGCAGTAAAATAACCAATAACGGACGGAGCTAGAAGGAAATCAAAAGCAGACTAGCAATGGCAACAAGGGCATTCCTGCCCAAAAAAGTCTACTAGTATCCTACGTAGGTCTTATCTCGAGGAAGAAATTTTTGAGAAAGTACGTCTAGAGTAGTAAGGTAGTGAAAGATGGTCTGTGGGAAAAACTGGAACAGAAGAGAATCGAAGCATTTGAAATGTGATGTTACAGACGAATGTTGAAATTAGGTGGAATAATAAGGTAAGGAATGAGGAGGTCCAGCGCAGAATCGGAGAGGAAAGAGAATGTGGAAAACATTGACAAGGAGAAGGGACAGGATGATAGGACATCTCTTGAGACATGAGAGAATGACTTTCATGGTACTAGTGGGAGCTGTAGAGGGCATAAACTGTAGAAGAAGACAGAGATTGGAATACATCTAGCAAATAATTGAAGACGTAGTTGCATCTGCTACTCTGAGATGAAAAGGTTGGCACAAGAGAGGAATATGTGGCGAGCCGCATCAGACCAGTCAGAAGACTGATGACAAAAAAAAGTTAAATAAAACTACCAAATAGAAAACAGGAAGGCCTCCTATGATAACAGCTTCAGTTAAGTGAAACTACCAAAATAAAAAACAAGCAGGTCTTCTCCAATAACAGCTTCAGTTAAGTAAGATTAGGAAATAGAAAACAAGTAGGCCTTCATGGATAACTGCTTCCGTTAAATAACCAAGAGTTTGAATTGACTCATTACAAGGGATATACCAGACGGCTTACATGCAAGGGGCACTAGACTACACCAAATAGGAAGGCCAAGAAGGTCACAACGAGAGAACCGACTTTCCAAGGCCCTTTTCGTTGGATACAGACCGGCAAAGAAATATTAACAGAACAAGGCTAATTACTTGATACCAACAATAACTAGCCAAACGGTACGCCCGCGTCACTGCAAGATACCGCCTCTACACTGACGGCGAAACGCCCGAAAGAAAACTATGCTGCCAAACCTAATTCTATAGCCCCATCAATGTCAAATTTTGAGACCCAGGCACACATGATTCAAATGGCTCTGAGCTCTATGGGACTTAACTTCTGTGGTCATCAGTCCCCTAGAACTTAGAACTACTTAAACCTAACTAACCTAAGGACATCACACACATCCATGCCAGAGGCAGGATTCGAACCTGCGACCGTAGCGGTCGCGCGGTTCCAGACTGAAGCGCCTATAACCGCTCGGCCACATCGGCCGGCTGACCCAGGCACCTCCTAAGCCAATACAATTAACAGAGCGATGACATCTGCAATGCTCGAAGGTACCTCGAAGCCGGTACCTGGCCGTATTACGAGAGGAAGGTACTTATTTGGTGTTCGATGACGTTTGGTAGGGAGGCCAGCTAAAATCCAACCATGTAGGTACGTGTGACAACGGGGAGGTCCGCCACAGCACAGAGGAAACACATTATCGCTCCGGCTGAGGAAACACCATCGGCTCACACGGTTTAAGATATCCTGTTAATCGTTACGGCCATTATCGACTCAGGAAAAGCGAACAACAGCCACAATTCGAGGAATCAACTGGTGGTGAAATAGATCAGCTAAGAAACGGCAATCATCGCAGCAGACTACAGGTATCAATAAGAAAATAACAGTTAAGACTTCAAAATCCAAAACTTAACTGAAATTCGAGAATCGAAGCTGAAGCCTGCCGGTTCCAAAAGGCACCCAGAATTCAGCACAACGAAACTGGCTTCAACTCTCATCGGTGTGCCACGTCCCTGAGTTGGCTGTCCATGCTACGCACGAAGACGGCACTGTAAGTAAGCCACACAAATATCCCCACAAATATGCCCGGCAACCACTCGCCGGACTCCGTGCCTAAGACGCTTGCGCAAGTGCGCGCCCTACTCGCTGGGAGGACCTCTCACACGGTCCTCCTAACTCTGTTACCCCTCTCCCCAACTCCCCGCCACAGCACGCTCTGTTCCCATCAACAATCTCGATCGAAGATCTTAGTGGCCTCAAACCAGAGGGACATCACATGAGAGATCGAGTTAGTGTCGCCAAGAATTCGAAAGGTGATGCCAGCGAACTCGCCACAGCTGAGTGTCTGCACGGGTCTTGGCCTAACTGATGTTAGAAAGCATATACACTGGGATGACAAAGTGATGGGTTACAGATATACATATATAAAAATGGCATTAGTACTGCGTACACAACACATAAAAGGGTAGCGCTTTGGAGAAGCTGTAATTTGTACTTAAGCGATGCGTGTGAAAAGGTTTCCGAAGTCATTATGGCCGTAAGATGGGAATTAACAGACTTCGAACGTGGAATGGTATTTGGCGATGGACACATGGGACATTGGGGAAATCGTTACGGAGTGTTAAGAGCGTCCCGAGAATAACAAATTTCAGTCATTACCTTTCACAACAAACAAGGCAGTGGCCAGCGACCTTCACTTAACGATCGAGAGCAGCGGTGAATGCGAAGAGTTGTCAGTGGCAACAGGCAAGCAACGATGCGTGAAATAACCGCAGAAATCAATGTGGAAAGTATGACGAATGCATCGGTTTGCACAGTACGGCGAAATTTGGCGTTAATGAGCTATGGCAGCAGACGACGTAAGCGAGCGTCTGTCCTGGGCCATGGCCATATCGGGTGGGCCCTAAACTACTGTAAAACCGTGACCTGGTCACATGAGTCATGATTTCAGTTGGTAATAGCTGGTACGATTCGAGTTTGGTGTAGAACCCACGGAGCCATGGGCCCGAGTGGTCAACAAGGCACCGTGTTAGTTGTTGGTGGCTCTATAGTGGTGTGCGCCGTTTTTATATGGAATGGGTCCTTTGTTCCAGATGAACCGAACATTGACTGGAAGCAGTTCCCATTTGCAGTGTTTCATAGAATTCATGTTCCCAAACACCTATGTCATGTCAGCGAACCATAATTGTTCGCGATTGGTTTGAATTCGAGCGAATGATGTGGCCACCCAAATCGCTCGACGTGAATCCTATCTATCATTTGCGGGAAAGAAACGAGAGGTCATTTCGTGTACAACATCCTGCAGCGGACCCTTTCGCAACTATGGACTTCTATAGAGGCACCATGGCTCAGAACTTTTGCATTGTACTTCCATTGCGTTGATGAGTCACGTCGAGAGATGCTCCACTTCCCCCGGAAAGAGGAGGTCTAGTATCATATTAGGAGGTATCCCACGACTTCTGTAACCTCAGTGTACATGGAGTTTCAGGCGAAACTTGAAACGTGCGCTAAGAGTAAAGAAAAAAAAGAACATCACCTGCTCCCGCCGCCTTCTCCTGTAGCAGTAGAAAGAGAAATGGAAGTCTACGAAAAGTTTGTATCGTAACGGCTACAAATACCCCACTATGCCAGTGCCAAGAAGATTTAGGGCGCCTAAGCAGGACCCAAACTGGCCATGCCAGAACTAGGGTTGCCCTACATGGATCATCGGTAGTACTGAATGTAACTGCGGAGTAGCAGAAAAGACCAGTAGCACATTCTCCAACAGAGCTCCAAGAAAATATGGCTTGGGAAGAGTAATGATATCTTGGAAGCTACAGGCGGGGAATGCCTATGAGAAGGGTTATCAGGACGGGGACGAATACGGTTAACATTCTACAATCGTAACGTGAATTATTTGAAGTCTGCATATCAAAGGAAAACAGGAGAACTGAAAACAGATGTGAGTAGAGTGAAAATGTATTTTTCAGATATTAATGGAAACAGGACAGAGATTTACATTCTGATTGTTACAGAGTATCAAAGGTGGCAACATCAGTGAATCGTGAAACATATACTGGTATCGTTGTAAACAGAAAGGTGTAACAGGATGACTTCCTTTGATGAACGTAGTGATCGAATTATCCTTCTGATGATTAAACTAATCCAACACCAACAACCATTATACAGTCTTTCATCCACAAACCACAAGCTGTTAATAATTAAATAGAGAAAATATATGAGGAAATATAAAAAATTATAAAATATGTAAAGGTGAATGAAAATTTGATAGTCTTAAGTGATTTAAACTGTGTAACAAGGGAGACAATAGAAAGTAATATTATTTGAGAATACCGGCCGTGAGAAAAGAATGAGAAGATTCCTTCTATTCTGCCGTAGGTGTCAATTGCTAAGCGATCACCGTCTTCCAAAATTACAAGAAGAAAAGGTTTACTTGTAAAAGAACAGAAAACACCCAAAGACATCAACTGTACTTTATTATGGTTAGACAATGAACTCGACTGCAAACAATACCCAGGTGCAGGCTCAGGCTGACACCGTAACCTCGCATTGGTCAACAGCGGGATGCAATTGAAGAGGATAAAGAAATATGAGTGTACTATGAAATGAAATACCAAAACTACGAAATAATGAGAAGAAGTGTAAATTCTCTGATGCCTAAGTGAAAGCGCAGAGAGTAGGTGAGTAAAACAGTAATGGAAGGTAGTAAAAACTAAATGTATAAGACAGATATAGCTAAATAAGAGGCGAAAGAACCCTGGATGACTCTGGAAACTTTCAACCTTATGCATGACAGCAGAAAATATAAAAGTCACGAATGAGATAGGGATACCACATGATAGGAATAATATTATCGTGAGTTGAAAACACACTAAATTTAAATGAATGACAGGTATTTGTAAGGATATTGAGGAGGACAAGGTTTAGGAAAAGTGGACACGATGTACAGAAAGAGTAAACAAAACTTTGGAGCAATATAATATAAAGATGTTTATCTACCATGTATAGATGGAATATTTCTATTAAATGCAGAAGGGATGGTAAGGGAGTGAAGGCCTGTATGATGTAGATAAACTGCCCCAACGGGTGAAAGAGGATGCTGAATGAAAGAAACAGGTGATCCAGTAATGCAGTCACAGTTTGACAGAACACTATGTACGACGTGGGGAATATGGAGCGAGGATTATTTGGAAGAGATGCAGGATGACAATTAGTATATTTATTAAAACGAAGATATTTGAAATACACATTACATTACTGACCACAATTTATGTTACATTCTTTATTTCTTGATCAAGGCTTGTTAAATTACCAAAACAACTCATTAAAAATTTAAAATCTTTTATCATTAAATTCTAACTCTATCGCCCCTGACCTGAACTAGAACTAAAAGGGCAGTACAGTTGAAGGCTTTACTGAATTTTAAGAAAAGGCAAAATCAAACATATTTACAACATAAAACTTTGAACATAGCTGCTAAGGTTCAGTGACCGTGTCAGAATTATATTGTAACAAATAAGCCCTCGTTCACAAAATATTAAGTCAAAATTGACCTGGTTTCGACGCTACTATGAGCGTCGTCTTCAGAATTAGATCAACTGTACTAAAACATTAGGTTTACAGTACATCAATAAAATTAAAGTTTGTACTGACTCGAAACGATGCAGTACTTACAAGTCACATATTAAAAAAGATCTCAGCCGGAAAGGCGACGTCCTGAACACTTGTCAGATGGCGAGTCGCTAAGGGCTGCTCGTACTGTGGACAAGGGTTGCAACAAGACTGAGGTGCCCACTTTAGAAAGTGTGGCCAAGTAAACATGGTGTTGCTACGAGCGCCATCTAGTAGACGCAGAAACAACTAGAGTACTGTACATTCAAAATTAGACACATGAAATTGTGATGCAGCTGATTCAGGCATAACGCAAGCATTAATAATAACAGGATGAAGTTACATACTTATCGGCTTTAAACAGAGATACATTTTGTAACGTAAAAGCGTTAGTTATGACATACAAGAAAACAGCAAAGATGTTACAGGAAAACTACATTTCGGTAAACTGCATGAGGAAGTCTGAATCAAAGATCAAGCAATGGCTTTATACAGTCAAAAAAGTTTTTATTTCGCAGCTGCAGCTGTTCGTTGAGAATGAGGCCATCATGACGAGTGAGATGTTTGAAAATCTCCAATTCCTCTAAGACATCTAACCTACGCCCCTTCTTTTCGGTATGCAGAATACTGTTATCGCCTATGGCTTTAGGCACGTGTCCAGTAATTAAGAGATGATCGGCAAAGGATGAATTTAGGGGAGTGGTGCCGTTCTTTCTCAAAAGATGTTCTTTATATCTGACGGTGAAAGCACGTCCGGTTTGCCCTATATAACGGGAGGAGCAGGTATCGCGGATGATCTTATAAACGCCAGAACTTTCTGTAGGGGAGCGAATGGATTTCAAATTAGGAAAGAAAAATCCAAAGTCCTTTAGACCTATCATGAAGAATATTATTTGTAATAGGATAAAAGAGCTGTACGCTAAAAAAAGACCGTCTTAACGAAGAAGCATACCATTTGTACTTAAATATGACAAACAGTTATCGTGTTAACTATAATTTTAATATTGACGACATGTGGGCGCAAATTAACGTACATCTAGAGATTTGTAAAATAGGTACAGTGCAGAAACACGAGAAGAAGTTCAGTAATCTTTTTTGTCTGCTTTCTAATGAAAAACGCCTTCAGAAACATTTCAAAAAAGCAGTCTCGTCTTTCATGAAAGAATTTTAAATAAAACCAACATCGTCTTTACTGAGAATGAATATGTCCTGTTAGGAAAAGGACTAAAATACAATGTCAGGACTAACCTGTCAAACAGAAATGTAAGAGAAAATATTCTTGTTGATTTAAAAATCGGTCTTGATTATAATAAGATAGATGCTTCTCAAGCCAGAATTGCGTATGATGTAACCCGTATGCTAGAGAAAAATGCAGCTACTTTGTCTCATGCTACGCATAACCACAGAATTTTAGTAACTTCCATTAATAATAAACTTAAAACAGCAAATGTTTTAATAACTAAATCCGATAAAGGTTGTTGTCTAGTCATTGCTTATATTTCTGAGCACATTTCTAAAACTGAAAATTTCTTCAGTGAAAGCATCATATCGGAGCTGCATAATGATCCGACTCATAAATTACAGAAAGAAGTAAGATCAGCCATTAACATCGCAAAATTTCTTATAAAAGGAAACTACTCATCAATATGAACCCTCAGCCCCCTAAACTTCGGTCACAGTTGTAAATTCATAAACCTAATCATCCAATACGTCAAATCTCCAATAGCATGAATAGCGCATATCACGATTTGGCCCGATTTCTACACGAAATTTTGAAAAAATCCTTCGTTTTCGAAAATAATTATTCCGTTCCTAACAGCCACGTTTTGGTCCAAAATATTAAAAACTTAGTATGCAGTTCAGACACCAAGCTTTTTTCCTTAGATATTAAAAGTCTTTATACCAATGTCCCGGTACATGAGACGCTCATCATTGTGGAAGAAAACTTACGTCAATTTAAAAAAGATCTATCAGATGAACAGATTACTGATTTTATGAATCTCATTAATGTCGTTGTCAAGTACAACTACTTTGAATTCAACGGACAACTGAACCAGCAGTCTGATGGGCTCGCTATGGTAAACCCTTTAGCCGGCATCCTCGCCGACATCTTTATCAATTTCTTGGGAAAAAAAGCTGTTTAACCGTGTCTCAGCCGCTTCACTAGGTATCCTTTCTTACACAAGATACGTTGATGATATTCTAGTCATCTATAACGGACCCGCCGATAGAATTGATCATATATTTAAACTTTTTAACGACCTCCATGAAAAAATTTCTTTCACTATTGAACTCGGAAACGACAACCGCCAATTAAATTATTTAGACTTGACGCTTACAATAGAAGACAATAACATCACTTTCAATATTTTTCGAAAAGAAACGTATACTGACCAAATCGTGCCTGCTTCCTCTTTTCATCCACAGTCTCAAAAAATGGCCTTTTTTCACTTTGCCGTCCACCGAGCCACCTCCGTACCACTTTCAACAGAAACGTTTAATGAGGAGATTAATTTACTTAAAACCATAGCAGTCAATAATGAATGTACGCCAAACACAGTAGACGATATCCTAAAAAAGAAAACTGTAAGAACTACCACGCTTAACACATCATGCACTGAAATTAACCCAAAAAAACGTTTTTCTATTCCTTTCATAGGACCAATTTCCTATCAGATTCAGGGCATGTTTCACAACAAATACAACTGCAATGTTGCCTTCTCTACTAATAATAATCCAAAGAGAAATTTCATTCATAATTTGAAATCCATTCGCTCCCCTACAGAAAGTTCTGGCGTTTATAAGATCATCTGCGATACCTGCTCCTCCTATTATATAGGGCAAACCGGACGTGCTTTCACCGTCAGATATAAAGAACATCTTTTGAGAAAGAACGGCACCACTCCCCTAAATTCATCCTTTGCCGATCATCTCTTAATCACTGGACACGTGCCTAAAGCCATAAGCGATAACAATATTCTGCATACCGAAAAGAAGGGGCGTAGGTTATATGTCTTAGAGGAATTGGAGATTTTCAAACATCTCACTCGTCAGGATGGCCTCATTCTCAACGAACAGCTGCAGCTGCGAAATAAAAACTTTTTTGACTGTATAAAGCCATTGCTTGATCTTTGATTCAGACTTCCTCATGCAGTTTACCGAAATGTAGTTTTCCTGTAACATCTTTGCTGTTTTCTTGTATGTCATAACTAACGCTTTTACGTTACAAAATGTATCTCTGTTTAAAGCCGATAAGTATGTAACTTCATCCTGTTATTATTAATGCTTACGTTATGCCTGAATCAGCTGCATCACAATTTCGTGTGACTAATTTTGAATGAACAGTACTCTAGTTGTTTCTGCGTCTACTAGATGGCGCTCGTAGCAACACCATGTTTACTTGGCCACACTTTCTAAAGTGGGCACCTCAGTCTTGTTGCAACCCTTGTCCACAGTACGAGCAGCCCTTAGCGGCTCGCCATCTGACAAGTGTTCAGGACGTCGCCTTTCCGGCTGAGATCTTTTTTAATATGTGACTTGTAAGTACTGCATCGTTTCGAGTCAGTACAAACTTTAATTTTATTAATGTACTGTATACCTAATGTTTTAGTACAGTTAGTCTAATTCTGAAGACGACGCTCATAGTAGCGTCGAAACCAGGTCAATTTTGACTTAATATTTGTGAATGAGGGCTTATTTGTTATAATATATTTACAACAGCTTAATAAAAATAAAGAATAAATGAGGAAAGTAAATTAAGGTTTAGCTACTTAGAGGCCCCTGAATTTAGTAGAGGCATAATTTAGCGGGAACTTCACTGAATAGCCAAAAAATATTTAATACAAAATTACAGACTGGGATTGAACAAAAGATTAAAGGGAATCAGCGACCACCTATACCAGTTAAATTTACCTCTGGCCGTATACGAATTAAGTCCGCAGCATAATAAAAATTCAGAAATGTTGAAGGACAGGAGCTTCACCCAGACAATGATTTACTTTACCAAAACAACAGCTCCAGAATCATTACATGGAAGACCATACACCAATATATAGTATTCGAATTGTCGTTCAGCAAGAAACTAAGCAACTGGCAAAAGCATGATCCAGCGACTAAGATTAACACAATAACAACAAACAGTATATTCAACAGTCGTTCCAGCTCCGAAACCGTTAATCCGGCGTTTCAGTATATATCCAGTGCCCTTTAAATGACGGCGGAATATTCAACAGACTTACGTCACAGTGACTCTGTTTACAATAAAGATGGGCCCTGTCACCTTTCGTGTTACGCAAAGAGGGCTCAGACAATCTGTAAAGAAACTACACTCATGTCAAGAAAAAACAGAACAAAGGACATGTACATTAGTATGTTATGCAGAAATGACCAGCATTTCAGTCACCTCGATGCAGTCCACCTCCTGTTTCCTAGTAGGCACTGTGTCCACCGTGGGACCTGGTAACTTGTGCCATGAGTAATGGCATCGACGGGTACAAGGCGCGAAGGGCGTCCTGTTTTATAGCCATCCCTGCGGCGTTCACCTGGTTCCATAGTTCATCTGTGGTTGTTGGCATTGTGCCACAGCGCTGCACTCGTTATTTACCATATCCCACACATTTTTGATTGGCTACCAAGCTGGTGACCTGGCGGGGCAGGGCAAAAGACTGACATCCTGTGGCACCAAGAAGGCACGTATCCGTGCAGCAACATGTGGTCGTGCACTGTCTTTCTGAAAAATGGCGTCTGAGGTTATAACACTATACTGCGTCATGTGTTGTATCAACATACAGTGTATTACCAGTTATGGTATTACGACGCAGTTAATGATACCCTCTGGGAGGATTTTAGTAAATAGACCATGAGTTACCTAATGGGTTTGGCTTATCAAACCTGAATTTAGTATAACAGTAGAAACCAGAATGCTAAAGACTGAAATTTGGAAAACTTCTTAAGTATCAAGTTTACTTAAATGAAACAAAATACGGTCGCCAGCCTAATTAGACACAGTAATATGAAACAATACTTTTAAAGAATCTGTATTGAGTTTTGGTAAAGGAAACCTACCATTACTTCTTTCCCAGAGAAGTGCAATGAAACTCTAGTGTAATAAGATAAGTGATACAGTGAATGCTAGCAGTCGTAAATAGTACGCGCAAGCTCTTACATGAACAACTGGCACTTTATCTCTTCTCAACAGTAATACTTTGTCACATATAAATTATCTCATCATTAAATGTTGTGAAAGACACTACTAAACCAAAAATGGACATGGACACAGTCCTGTTTCCATAGTTACTTTTCGTATAGTACAAATATAATTAAAACTCACTGACAATAGGATTTTTACACTCACTATGAAGCAATCTTGTTTGAATTTTTAAGAATAAAAGGAATTACTGTAACTTTAAATTTCATAGGCAAAGACTTAGGTGGGGTCCTCGAAATGTCTTTCCAATTTTTACTACACAAAGCACACAAAACTCAAAATTTACTTCAACTGCAATTAATATATCCATTATTCAAGTAGGTTTATTCATTTTAAGCAACCCAAAATTCCGGACTCTTAAACTGTTCGTTATCATAAGGCAAACTAAACACACTTTCTGAGACAATTTGTAAGGTGCAAATTTTGGTATTATGCTTTTATTCAAATTTCACTCACCTTGTAGAATTTTTAAAACAGTTAATGCCAGTGATTTTTCATACAGGTTCTTAAGTATGACTTTAAATGCATTTTACTCTAACTAACTTCAAAACAACGTGCTTCCTTTTGTCATTAGCACAATCAGTAATTTTCACTGACAGAATTAAATGCAGTTAATCTTTGAAGCACAAATACTTTGAATCAAAAACAAATCAAACATTATGGAGGTTTTCATAAATGCAACACTAACTACCTCCCTTGATTTCAATGAAACACACAGTATTTCTATATCTCTTGTTGCATTCAGAATTGTGCAAATTATTAACCACTTATTTTCATTAGATTTTAACGCACAGGATACTCGGATGTCGGTATTTATATGAAGTGGATCCTAAGAGCTATCATGAGAGGAACCGAATCAATGATTGGGCACAAGTTTCACACAATTTGCCTGATTATTGCAAATTAAACAACACTTAAATGTACTGGTTCATACTTTGACACATTCTGACCTCTTATAACTGCCGAAGTGATTGCGCAATATCGGTGGCGAGTACATAACGGCTACTGGTCTCCCTTCTTGATGTAATTCGCTCTATTCCAACATTAGAGCATTTTCCATTAATAGAGCGCCATTTCATAGCCGTACAAACATCCGAGGCGTTTCCGTATTAATCCAGGTACTGGATGCTACGCTCGGCACTTGCACTGTTCACTCACTTGCTGCTCAGACCAGAGTATCCGGTACCTGTTCGTTATCATAAGGCAAACTGAACACACTTTCTGAGACAATTTGTAAGGTGCAAATTTTGGTATTATGCTTTTATTCAAATTTCACTCACCTTGTAGAATTTTTAAAACAGTTAATGCCAGTGATTTTTCATAGCCGTACAAACATCCGAGGCCTTTCCGTATTAATCCAGGTACTGGATGCTACGCTCGGCACTTGCACTGTTCACTCACTTGCTGCTCAGACCAGAGTATCCGGTACCTAGCTGCCGACTGACTCCTATTCCACCTTTTAGCACACGCCAACCACATTTTGGTGCGCTCCAACTCACTTCTGTTGCAGATGGGAAGTACTGTTGGTTTTCATTTTATACGATGTAAGTCCCTAGGTATGAACCAGCTTATACATAGTTGTAAACAAACATGTTTTCAAAAATCTTAATATTTAAGCACATTAACATGTCAACACAGAACTCACATAATTATATAACATTTTCCTTCAATTAATACAAAGAATTTAAATAGTAAAGAAAAAAGATTTTACAGGACTTTCCACTTCATTAGAGTAGGTCAAAGACATTACATAGTGAAAAATACATACCTGACATGGAACAGAATTAATCGATACAAAATGTTTACAGAATTAATTATGGTGTTACAAGGTGTTGTGCAGAAAGGGATATGGCTACGGACTGCAGGATGTCGTTCATGTGGGCCACACAGGTCACAGTGCCCTGGACACGCACCAACTGTGATTTGTGGTTATATCCAATTGCACTCTACACCATAAGGCCTTTAGATGGCACTGTATGTCTTGTGAGAATGCAATCTCTGTGATGTTGCTCGCCCAGTCTGCGGCGAACCAAAATGTAACTATCATTTTCAAACAAAGAGAACCTGAATTAGTCTGAAAACACTATCTGATGCTATTTCTGTGCCCACTGATATCTTTCCATACACCATTGCTGTTTATGCACATTCGTCAAATGTAGGGTAGGCGGAGAAGTGGACGACGCGCAAGTAACCTGTGCCGTAATAAACGGCGACGGACTGTCACTCCTGATTGTATACGCTTTGTTACACTGTTACACCGTTGCGCCAGAGGCGAAGAGGACTCAGATCTGTCCTGCAATGTCATTCGGATGAGCTGTCGATCTTCCGGAGAAGGTGTGTGGTCTGGGTGGTGCGACAAAACCCAACTCGACGTGTTCTAGTGCCTTCCGTTAACCATTCTGCACACAGCCGTTGCATTGCCGAAACACTTCGTCTTACACGAGCTGCAATTTCCCTGATGGATGCATCACGTTATCTCATGCCAATAATGAATGTTGCAGCCTCTTTCACAGTCACTGATTTGACGGTACGGTTCGCGCATACGTCTGCGAGGCATCCTGCACTTCTGCTCAAGCAACGCTGACCCACTCCCTTCGGTTTACAGCTACAACGACTGCCGCAGGCACATTTTACCGGCAGGTGGTATTACGCCGCGATATCGATGTTAACCTAGAACCTGCAGGTTCAAATGGTTGAAATGGCTGTGAGCACTATGGGACTTAGCTGCTGAGGTCATCAGTCCCCTACAACTTAGAACTACTTAAACCTAACTAACGTAAGGACAGCACACACATCATAGCCCGAGGCAGGATTCGAACCTGCGACCGGAACCTGCAAGGCGACGTGGTTCAAATGCTAATCATTTCTCAGAACATACCGATGTGTATGTCCTGTGAATAGGAACGTCCTATCCCTAGTCGTTCAAGGCGTCTGTTTTTTCTGAACATGAGTGTATTTTAGATCTGAAAATAGTTGCACATTATTGAGACCTTATTCACAGTTTTAAGACTACCCTACCCGATTTTTATTCCCTCATTGAGACTACTGTCCTAATATTTTAAATTTAGCTTTAACAAAATTGGCGATAGTTTAAAACCACTCATGATACAGTCAGTAGTATTTCGCACACATTAAAGGAACTACCACAATGTACCATTAAATACATCTACATCTAAATATATATTCCGCTAGCCACCAAGCGTTGTGTGGCGGAGGGCAAAATTCGCACCAAAGTCGTATTTCCCCCCCTCTGTTTCACACGCGGATCGCGCGAGTGGAAAACGACTCTCTGAACGCCTCAGTACGAGCTCTATTTTCCTTATCTTTTAATGGTGATCATTGCGCGATTTGAAAGTTGGTGGTAATAATATATGCTCTACATCATCGCTGAACATCGGATTTCGGAATTTAGTAAGCAGTCTCTTCCGTTTAGCGCGCCGTCTATCTGCAAGTGTGTCCCACTTCTAACTTTCTATGAGATTTGTAACGCTCTCGCGCTGGCTAAATGTACCAGTTACGAATCTTGCCGCTCTTCTTTGGACCTTCTCAACCTCTTGAATCAACCCAACTGGTAAGGGTCCCATACAGACGAACAATACTCTAAGGCTGGACGAACTAACGTATTGTAAGTTATTTCCTTTGTTGAAGCTGCATCGCTTCAGGAGTCTACCAATAAACCGCAGTCTAGAGTTCGCCTTACCCGTTCCTTGCGTAATCTGATCACTCCATTTGAGATCATTTCGAATAGTCACACCCAGATACTTGACGGATATTACCGCTTCCAAAGACTGGGCATTTGTTTTGTACTCGTACGTTAATGGGAATTTTCGCCTTGTTATACGCAGTACGCTACACTTACTAATATTGAGAGATAACTGCCAGTCATTACTTCACGGATTTATTGTCTGCAAATCCTCATTGATTTGTTCACAACTTTCATGTGATACTACTTTCCTGTAGACTACAGCATCATCGGCAAACAGTCTAATGCCGCTGTCAGTGCCATCAACGAGATCGTTTATGTAAATCGTAAAAAGCAGCGGACCTATTACGCTGCCCTGTGGCACACCTGAAGTTACGCTTGTTTCTGTTGAAGTCACCCCGTTCAGGACGACATACTGCTCCCTGTCTATTAGAAAACTTTCTATCCAAGTGCATATGTCATCGGATAGCCCGTAAGCGCGCGATTTTTGGAGCAAGCGACAGTGCGGAACAGGGTCGAATGCCTTTCGAAAGTAGAGAAATATGGCATCAACCTGGGAGCCGGTATCTGGAGCCTGTTGAATATCACGCACAAAGAGGGGCAGCTGTGTCTTGCATGACCGCTGTTTCCTAAAACCGTGCTGGTTTCTGCAGATGAGCTTCTCAGAGACAGTTTTAGGTCGTTCCACAAAATGCCCATAGAATCAAGCGGCAACAGGTATTACACACTGACTATCTCCTTATGCCATGGAGGCGCCCCCCGCGAGAACCGTTATCAAGTTATTTGAAATAACTGTCGGGTATCCACAATAAAACACGGACGCTTACGACGGGAACGCAACAGGCCAATAGCATATGGTGGACTTTAAGACACTCATCACTTTATTACTGAATAACGTAGCGTAAAATTCAGTTGCAGATCCAAATAGAAATACCGCTCATCTTCCAGGAGTTTCAGCTACAGAATCCATGCACTACCACCTGCTAGACGTTTCCCGTTCCGTCTATATTTTTAGGGCCAAGCCAACACTCATGCAACAGGGTTCTGCCTCCAAACACTAATACTGTAGTTTTCACCGAACTCGCTGCCTTCCGTTACCAGGCCGGCGCCAGAGATATCGTTCCCCAAACAAACCTTGCTGCCGCTCGTTCCCGCTCAACCCACGACCACCACTCACCACTCACCGCTCCCGCCTACCCCTCATGGCCATTCGTTGGCGCCACCGATGCATGCAGAGAACCTAGGAACTAGAGATGAGCCGGATGATGTGCCGGATCAGAGATGTACGGGCATCTGGCACAACTGAAAGATTTAGGACCAAACAGGTAAGTGGTAATTCATGATATACCTTCAGAGTTGCTAAAATACAAAATGTAGGAGGTCTAGTGACTAGATCAGTATTTGTTAGTGCCAAAAATCTATGAAACGGATGACTGCGTCATGAATAAGATGTGTCATGGTACGCTTAAATTCCTGTCTCGCCTGGTAGTTCGCACCAATGTGGGCCATGCGCTCCAGTCACGCCAGTGTGTGCGGCTATCGGCAAGTTGGCACATGCGCTGCCAAGATGAGATCTGGTGCCGCGGAGCGGCACAGTAGTGGGTGGTCTCAAGACTGGGACGGAATCGTCCATACTAAAAGAAATTGGGAGCCATTGTCTAGACGCCGTGGTCTGCAACGAACAAGTGTTCTATTGTGCGCCGGGGGACAGGCATGGAGCGTCAGGTTTTCATTGACGTAGCTGGATGAGGGAGCCAGTAATATAGGCAGAGTTCCGTGTAGTCAGAGGACGTGTGGCCACTGTCACCATCAGACGAGGCAGCCCCGTTGGAGCAGGGTAGCTGGGATCCACCGATGAATGCCAACATACACTCCTGGAAATGGAAAAAAGAACACATTGACGCCGGTGTGTCAGACCCACCATACTTGCTCCGGACACTGCGAGAGGGCTGTACAAGCAATGATCAAACGCACGGCACAGCGGACACACCAGGAACCGCGGTGTTGGCCGTCGAATGGCGCTAGCTGCGCAGCATTTGTGCACCGCCGCCGTCAGTGTCAGCCAGTTTGCCGTGGCATACGGAGCTCCATCGCAGTCTTTAACACTGGTAGCATGCCGCGACAGCGTGGACGTGAACCGTATGTGCAGTTGACGGACTTTGAGCGAGGGCGTATAGTGGGCATGCGGGAGGCCGGGTGGACGTACCGCCGAATTGCTCAACACGTGGGGCGTGAGGTCTCCACAGTACATCGATGTTGTCGCCAGTGGTCGGCGGAAGGTGCACGTGCCCGTCGACCTGGGACCGGACCGCAGCGACGCACGGATGCACGCCAAGACCGTAGGATCCTACGCAGTGCCGTAGGGGACCGCACCGCCACTTCCCAGCAAATTAGGGACACTGTTGCTCCTGGGGTATCGGCGAGGACCATTCGCAACCGTCTCCATGAAGCTGGGCTACGGTCCCGCACACCGTTAGGCCGTCTTCCGCTCACGCCCCAACATCGTGCAGCCCGCCTCCAGTGGTGTCGCGACAGGCGTGAATGGAGGGACGAATGGAGACGTGTCGTCTTCAGCGATGAGATTCGCTTCTGCCTTGGTGCCAATGATGGTCGTATGCGTGTTTGGCGCCGTGCAGGTGAGCGCGACAATCAGGACTGCATACGACCGAGGCACACAGGGCCAACACCCGGCATCATGGTGTGGGGAGCGATCTCCTACACTGGCCGTACACCACTGGTGATCGTCGAGGGGACACTGAATAGTGCACGGTACATCCAAACCGTCATCGAACGCATCGTTCTACCATTCCTAGACCGGCAAGGGAACTTGCTGTTCCAACAGGACAATGCACGTCCGCATGTATCCCGTGCCACCCAACGTGCTCTAGAAGGTGTAAGTCAACTGCCCTGGCCAGCAAGATCTCCGGATCTGTCCCCCATTGAGCATGTTTGGGACTGGATGAAGCGTCGTCTCACGCGGTCTGCACGTCCAGCACGAACGCTGGTCCAACTGAGGCGCCAGGTGGAAATGGCATGGCAAGCCGTTCCACAGGACTACATCCAGCATCTCTACGATCGTCTCCATGGGAGAATAGCAGCCTGCATTGCTGCGAAAGGTGGATATACACTGTACTAGTCCCGACATTGTGCATGCTCTGTTGCCTGTGTCTATGTGCCTGTGGTTCTGTCAGTGTGATCATGTGATGTATCTGACCCCAGGAATGTGTCAATAAAGTTTCCCCTTCCTGGGACAATGAATTCACGGTGTTCTTATTTCAATTTCCAGGAGTGTATACTGGAGCAAGCTCAAAAGTGCTACCTGAAGTCAGATCCTATAGGTCAAGCCAAGGGGAAGCCAAGGGGAAGCAACCACTGACTAATGGGATACGGTGAAACAAATGATTTACGCTATGTAGAGACTTCAGAAAGTAAGCAGCATATGCCGTTACAAGCTATGATCATTGTGCATCAAGTGTGGCGAGTTATCAGAAGGGGATTCATGTTCCCGATTTCCTGCACACACAGTTCTGCTGCGGTTTGGACAACAGGTACATTATAGTGTACGACTGAAATGGCACAGCAACCGGAAACGTACTTCAAAGTTGAAGTACACGCGTCAATGCAATATTTGTGGATAAAAAGTCTAAGTTTCTTCCGGGTCCAGAGCGAAATTCTGAGGGTATGTGAACCAAATGTAGTGTCGCCTGTAGCCGTAGTAAAATGGTGTGAACAATTTGACCAGTGCCACACAGACATGGGTGATGCTGATCGGGAAATCCTGACCTTGCACCGTGCGATTTCCATTTTTCCGGTAAGGTAGAAGAACCTCTCATGGCAAGAGATTTTCCAACGATGAGGATTTTCATACAGCGATTCTGGGATGACTCTGTGGCCAAGGTACGGTTACCTGACGTCGAGGGACTAAAAGATTGATAGAATCACCAGCTGCGACGTAGTCGCATATATGAACAGTGATCCAATACTGTCAAATGTTTTATATTGATAGAATGTTCCGATCATTGTTTGCAGAGACTTGTGGGCTTAATTTGAAAAACGGAATCTATAGTGTCAGGTGTGAATGACACTTTCGTGTTTAGTCGAGCATTCAACAAAAGTTACTTGGCCTTTCTGATTTCCTCTTGTAGTAGTGCCGGGATGACACCTCAGATTTTGTGTCCTTACAAGACTAGACTCAAAGCGGATATCCAATGAACTGATGAATAACTACGTGGGTGATCACAGGCTTGTTTGTTAGACAGTTTTGTCTAGCAAAAACATTCACAAATCTGAAATGGCTGATGTTTGAAGTAAATTCGTAATATCTTGCAAAAATCTGGATAAAAAATTTCTAGGACTAGTTTTCAAGACAGAAAATTTTATAGCGCTTAACATAGCGTTTGTGGAGAGACAACGGTGATAAATGTTACTAAAGAAACCACGCACAAACATAGTTCGAATTTTTCCGTACAAATGGAATTGTAATTATCAGGATAAAGACAGAAATGTGTAGAAGCGGATAAACGTTGCCTGTCAAATGCAGCTTTCACAGAGGATGGTTAAGCTGACTTAACCAGACATGTTCTGGCAATTTTTTGATGATTGCCGGCCGCTGTCGTCGAGCGGTTCTGGGCGCTTCAGTCCGAAACCGCGCTGCTGCTACGGTCGCAGGATCGAATCCTGCCTCGGACATGGACGTGTGTGATGTCCTTAGGTTAGTTAGGTTTAAATGGTTCTAGATCTAGGGGAATGATGATATGTTAAGTCCCATAGTGCTTGGAGCCATTTGAACCTTTTTTTTATGATTAGTTCGAAGCCAGTGACAAAGTACAAACACAAGCAGGATTGCTTGAAATGTTGTTAACAGGAAGTTAACAGACATACAAACAAAAATGAAAGTGTACCGGAATGCGTACGAGAAAATTAATCTAACAAAGGAAAACATACTCCGTCGGTACAAAAAGTTTCGAGACTGGATTAATAAAATCGGAGGAAGATTTATATGGTTTTAAAGCTTTAAGTCTTCTACATCCCCCCCCCCTCGCCACCCCTACCACTCCTCTTCCATTTCAGTACAAAGCACAGAACGTTAATACAACCTTGTGGAACTGTCAGAAAAGACCTTCTGCCGGATATTGCCCAACTCATGCGCCACATTCGCTTGAACGTTGTTTACGTCGTAAAAGTCGTCAAAGTGTTGACCCTTTATATGAATTTCTGGAGAAATTTCTGACTTTTGCAAAAAGGGATTGTCCGTGTTTAGCGTTTCAATAAAGCCGCGGCAGGTGTCCACGTGATGTTGGTTTTGGTCGCGAGCAAAGATGTGCAGGATAAACTTTGCACACCCTTTTCTCTTCTTCAAAACCTTATGGAGAACGCCCTGAACACCTGTTTTAGAGATATTGCTGCACTGCGATTTGTGACACAACAGGACTTACTTGCTACGGAAGCACGCCCGTTACTTAACGCTGCCTGCTCACAACTGACTCGTCGAATGGACGTCTGTTGTGAGGTATGTTTTCTGTCATTGCAAATATTTCACCTTTACTGTACTGGAACAAAGATGCATCAGTGCGCTGCACGAGTAACGGATAAGATCCTTGACTCTGTGTTTAACGTAACCTGTAGTGCTATGATGTATCATGCAGCGTAACTTGCTGTGACATTGCGAGAGAGAGACAAAGATATTGTTTATTACTCTGTGGCGGTCAGCACTCACATAATTATTCGTAGGAGATAGAGCTTTGGTTCTTCTTAAGAGTAAAAATTTTTAGGAGTGGAGAGCCATTCTTGTGATGTAAAAATCGACGCCATTGCGTGTTTTTGATTCACATTGTAAAATATAAGTGTATATGGAAGGAAATCAGTTAATAGAACAATAAAATATTGTTCATTTCAAGAAGGTACGTGTTATTATACACCCAGCGATATTCTATTGTGATTTATTAATAAATACCAGCTTGAGAACAGTTCCGACGGGAGCGTTCAGTTCTAGTGAAATAGTTCGATGTTTTCTTCGGAAAAGAAGTCACTTCACGGATCATTCAAATCCACAATAGTACCTGGACATTTCTCAGAACTGAAAGCAATCTGATTGCTATTCAACAGAGCCCCGAAGAATATTTCTCCGTACTTTGGTTACCACTTTCAGCTCAACACGGTATCTGCAGCATCTGGAGCAGATTTTTACAACAGCGGAAGCGTGTAATCGCTATCAGTTTCATTTCTCCGTACTTTGGTTACCACTTTCAGCTCAACAAGGTATCTGCAGCATCTGGAGCAGATTTCTACAACAGCGGAAGCGTGTAATCGCTATCAGTTTCACACATCGCCCTGTGTACGCTGTATGTATTTACCAACAACAGTGAACATAACAGTTACTCACACACATAGAAAGACAATACAAGGTGGTGGGAAACATTACAGTATAAAGGTCCTGTAGAGCTAAACAGTAATTAGCCTAGTAGTAGTAGTGATAAACAAAAAAATTTTCTTTTTTTTCAAAGGAGTCTTTATAGTGCGTTCAGCCGCCAATCGATTGTGCAGCTTAAGGGAGTTATTAATAGTGGCACAGTAGCGAGAAGTTGAGATTTACAGAAGAATTTCTGGTATTTGTGAATCTGGAAGATATTATCTAGAATTCTTTATTACGGACATGTAAACTAAAGAAATTTTCTTGGCTGTATGGATGGTGAAGCTTTTTTGAAGAATATTTCATGGTAACCAAAGCACGCGCAAGAATGAATTGTTTGTCTTCCAAAATTATTAATTCAAGAAAATCTTCGTCTCTTAGATAACTAATAATATGTATGATTAGTGTTAATATAATTCTTTGTTTTAATTATGTCACAAACAACGCAATTGGTTTAAATCTCCGCAATTTTTGCAGTGAGTGAATTTCGTAATTATTAGAGTCTTGTTATGTTGTACGGTCTTTTTTGACAATAATGAGAGTTTAATATTTCAAGAAAGCTTTTGTTTTATGTAAAATCCTTCTCCATCATAGTAAGGTTTTAAATATATTGCCGTGTGTGCATTAGACGTTACGACACACGCAGTCCCAGTTTGTTTCTGACAAAACTAAAAAAATTACTAGAGAGTAGATTATTTTCCTCTAGCTGCTGCATTTGCTGATTTCAGTTTACTTTCGAGATCATCAGTACACGACACACAGAAATCATGCTGAGCAAGAGGGAAGCTACTTTTCTTTCAGGGCAGATCTCACTTTGCATTCTTGTCAGCAGACAGTATGTAGTCAAAATTTTGAGGTTCTTTTGCTAAGTAAGCAGATTAATTTACAGTGGACAGTGAAGATAATCTTAAACAGTTATTTTCTTCCGAGATGAATAGTATCTTATTTGATGAGTATTTCAAGTTGGACATTGCAGTTAATGTTACATATCTCTCATACCGTACTTTACTATTGAATTTCATTTAAATAGTTTTCACCGAGTAAACGATTAGTGTCTTTTGGGATTAATTAGATTCATTTTCGTTAAGATTAAAGTTTTGTTTCATGACACTCTTCACAAGCGCAAAACAGGGCCAAACTAGTCAGGATTGCTCAGCAGTTGAATGCGATATCTTAGGGATACGTCACATGAGGAGAAAGTTTTCGAGAAAGAATATTCAGTATCTCATATGTAGATAAATCACATACTAAGCTCACACTGTTGATCAAAGTTGTTAGTTCAGGATGTCACAGTTGCTTTTAGCCGGCCACTGTGGCCGAGGGGTTCTAGGCGCTTCAGTCCGGAACCGCGCGACTGCTACGGTCGCAGGTTCGAATCCTGCCTCGGACATGGATGTGTGTGATGTCCTTAGGTTAGTTAGGTTTAAGTAGTTCTAAGTTCTAGGGGACTGATGACCTCAGATGTTAAGTCCCTTAGTGCTCAGAGCCATTTGAACCATTTTACTGCCCTTACGTCATTATCATGCGAGGAACATAATCAGTCTCAGACCTTTTTATACCGCTGGCCTAGAATATGTAAAGCAAATTACTGAGGGCGTTCGGCGTTTTGGAATGTAATGTAAGATTAGCAAGTGCCAGGAATAAAGTCAGTCGAATAGCTGATGGTTGAAAATCACGAGTTAGATGTAAACATATTTTCGCTTAGAACAAAGCTTCCATATAGCGAAAACCTAGTAGTGTAGTGGGCGATGGAAGCGAGGCATGGAGCCTCTCTCGGGCGCATTAATATCGGCGATATTGGCTGCTAATAGCATCAGCGGCTGGAACGAGAGGCATTCGCGTAGGAGCGGGTGCGCACGGAGTAGCACAGCGTGCCTGGCTCATAGTGCTGTAGCGTTGACTGCAGCGTTCTCACGGCCAAAATGTGTGGCCGACAGTTTGCTACTATTGAGTTAGCGATAATTTTATTAATCAGTGGAACTCGCCCACAAAGATATTCGATGTATTACGGTGCTACAGATTCAGAACAAACAATTCAAGTCATATACCCGGTCATTTACTTACGTAAAGGTATAGGCTGACAAGAATTAGACAGACAATTGGCCTCCGTGGCCTTGCAGTAGGAACAATACCATCATTCCCGTCACCGTCAGAGTCTTATACATAGGGATAAGACATCTTCCTGTTCCGTGTCCATTGTTTCCGTAGTTGACGTAGGTTCCTTCATTAATAACATTCAACTCATTTCGAATGTTTTTCTTTCATATTACATCTCTTCTTTTGTAGCTCTTTACTTTCCTCAAGAATCTCATCTTTGCTGCCTGTATACTACTGCCGTCTTTTAACAAGATAATAATAATAAGTTGTCGCTTCCTTCTCTATGAATAGATGATGAATGCAGCTAGCCGCTAACTTTGTGTAATGTCTTGTCTGTATTGACGTGTATCTGTTGCCTTTAAGACCCTTTCACCTTCACACACAAATCTATACAGTAATGTAAGGGCCTCCCGTGTCTTGGCTGATCCGTGATAAGATAGGCAAAAGGTTAGACTAATGGAGGATTATAAGTATTATCTCTATTTTCATTCGCTCTCTCTCTTTCTCTCCTTTATCTATGTACAGTTTTTAATATAATATTTCATTACGTGAAATCAGCCAAATAGGATCTTTGGTGGAGTCCTTCGTCTTGGTAATCAGCGGCTGGCTTGCTGTAGGAGATCATCACATTTATTATTACCGTTAAACACTGTATTCAGTCGGGAGAATCAATCGTGTGGACAATTTGTTCCTTTTACGAAAGATTACGAATTCCAGATGTGTACGAAGCCTTTTTGGACGATTTAACACACACTCAGTGATTGCAGGCTCTCCTCGACACAGCTGAAACTTCCCCACTAATTACAGGGCCAACGTGATCATCAAATGGTTCAGAAAAAAACTCACTCGTTCATTCACTCCGGAACAAAAAGTCACAAACCTTATTTGTGAAGGAAATTGTGTATTAAATCCATCTCCATTACATGTTCAGATCTCCGGTGATTCCACGTCTTAATTATTTTCCGTTTACACTCTCTTTCTATTCAAACAAACCGCTAGTGGCACAAAAGTTAATTCGCTCGATTTAGCGAGAAGAAAATCAGAATATGTAATTCTCAGAAATACGTCAATCCCTCAATCCCTACTCCAGAAGCTGTCCTCGTTACCACTCTAACAACCATGGAGAATGCATATATGCATCTCTGTTATTTCAAAGAATAAACGCGCTAGAAAACACTTTGGCGTCGTTTAGCTGTCGCCGCATATGTTACGAAAAAATCAGATCAGATACTTTTCCAAAGTGAATGAATGTGGATGGTTTGATTGACAATGATTAATTGGTGCGTGGTAGAGGGTATTTTCTGTGGGGTCATTACAATGCCCGTCGCAGCGAGAGAGGTTTGTGAGCCTAATTTTGATTTACCGAACACACTTCGCGAACTATCTATTAGTGTGGATAACCCGGAAGTGATGAGTGTCAGTCCTCCGACTGGAAAAGAAATAATTATGTTTAAGAAAATAAACATTGGAAACATAAGAAATGAAGAGACAGGTACCGCGGCTGTATTGCTTTTACGTGCATCAAGGTGTTATGTTTGCTGTGCACAACCAAGGAAGATGATCTTTCATGAGACTGTTATCAGGGTCTACCCATTCGGGAACTTTCTTAAGCAGGGAAACCTTGGAAAACCTCTTAAGCCTAGACCCCCAGCCTACGGTACATAGAAGATAGGAAAGCCTACAGAAGAGAAAAATAATTTTGACTTTGATCCCTAAAGGAAAGATAGGGATCGATTTATATAACGATTTGGAGAAGAGTGATTTGTGCCTCTAGCAAAAAAAATTTACAATAAATAACTCGAGTTTCTTTTTTTTACAATCTTGTTCCCAGGACAATATCTTGCGATGCTGAAACTCCCCCGGATCTTGCATGTCCCCGATGTCCACATTTGTAGTCGGTCTTCTTCGCGGCCCACAATGGGAAGAGTAGAAGGAACAGGGATACCAGATTTCACATGCAACATTCATTCCATGACCGAAAGGGAAACTCTTCCTGTAAAAGAACTGGTTAGTTTCCACCGTCCAAGATTCTCCTTTTTGAAAACAAAATCCCTATGGCTTCATGCATCCTTTTTCTTACGATGTACTGCAAGGAATTTAGCCATTGACTTAAAGTTTCCATTTATCCATTGACTAATGCTGTTGCCGAAAACATCATAATAATTACTCTAGTTTGAATTTTCTTTTGGACTTCGCATCACCATTTGTGCTTGTAAGTCCAAAAATTCTGACACATTTTCTGTCAATGATTTGTTCTTCGTAATTTAAAGGATTCATGCAACATGCAGTAGATTTTGGATTCAAATCAACGAATAATGGAAAGTGTGGTTCATTTTATACAAAGACATAATCCATCATTTCCTTGAAAAGTCATATCATTTATCTATAGTCATAAAAATTTTATCCTAAATACATATATTTCTCCGCTTGATTGCTGTAATGTAAAAGTTATTAGTAGTGAGGAATGTGGATTCTCTTCTTTCATTTATTCTCTGATTCATCCGGCATTCATACATGCACATATATGGAAATGGATTTTCAAACAAAATTCCAAAGTGAACAAGACCCATTAAATAACTACTAATTCTATGAATATTACTTTCTTTTGACATTCAACAATAAATCAAGAACTCTTAACGTCTAATTATAACACTTTTTTGAAGTTCAACATCAATCAGTTTCCCCTCGCGTTTGATGCGAGTCTCTTACAAAGCATATCTGTGTCGTCTATATCGATTCTAACTCTCGCGCCGGCGTCAATTGTTTTGCGCGGGAAATTATCTTTGCGGCGTTAACCGTCACTCATGATTCACTGCCTAAACGCATCACTTCACACGTTTACACATCTAAGCGTGCACTTGAAATTATATATGAACATTCACTGGGAACCTCTTTTGATTATGCAGCGTCATTTTCGGGAAACATTCCTTTCTTCTTGAAGGTCATTCAGATCCTTTATAAATCTTGATGACATTAGCAATGCTAAAGTTCCATGTTTACCCAAACACAGGAGAAGCCTATCTCCACTGTCTTCTTTGCAGCACTCGATAGTAATAGTTAGTCACTATTTCTACAATCTGTGTCACTAATTAATTATTTCAGTTTAAAGTTTTCTAACACTAAACCCACACAGTTTATTTTTATGTTTTTTCGAGCGTTCATCTCTGTCACTTGCAATGGGGAGCAGTATGGGCTTGTAGAGGGTTCGATCAAACCCCATTTCAACATGCGATCTATTTCCTTTTGAACTTGAGCCTTTAACCTCCAGGGAACAGGATAGAAAGTTCTACAATACGTTTCGTGCGGCTTAACGTAGAGATGGCATATGTATCCCTTAATAACTGCCGGCCGGAGTGGCCGAGCGGTTCTAGGCGCTACAGTCTGGAGCCGCGCGACCGCTACGGTCGCAGGTTCGAATCCTGCCTCGGGAATGGATGTGTGTGATGTCCTTAGGTTAGTTAGGTTTAAGTAGTTCTAAGTTCTAGGGGACTGATGACCTCAGCAGTTAAGTCCCATAGTGCTCAGAGCCATTTGAACCTTAATAACTCCTGGCCTTTCATCAAAACGTTGTCATACGTGAAAAATAATTCATTGAGCTGCTTCTTCTGATCTTCGATAATGCAGTCGGATTCATTTAACTTTTCAAACACTAATTGACCGAAATCTTTTTTGACTTGGAACTCATTAATTATGTGCTCTTTAGAATTTTGGGCCGTCCTGATTACTTGCACACTGATCCCACAATTATATTTTCTCGTAAGGCTTTTTTTTCTCAACAACTCCAACTCAATTTCTTGTTTATTAACATTCAACCAAATTTTTCCTGTTTTAAAATCTATTCTGCATCCGTATTGCCGTAGGCTGTCGACTCCGATAATGCAATCTACCACTAAATTTTTCACAACAAGGAATGCGCTTAATATTGCTACATTTCCGACTTCCACACCAAGTAGTGACTGCACCTTTACATTAGCCGATCGAGCCCCAACGGCGCCTATTATTCTGTAATTTTGAACTGGAAAAATTGGTACTCTTCCTATATTTCTGATCCTGTTGAATAGTGCCTCCGAAATAACATTTGTGGTTGCAGCTGTGTCTAAAACCACCACTATAGGTACGGTCTCCATAATGACTTGCACTTCGGCTCCTGCCACTTGTTCCTTATCCTCATCTTGTGGTTCCAAGTCCTCGGTCAGTTCATCTGCCAGTAATCGTCCATCATTATACGTTAACATGGGTACACATATCCTGTTGCCCCTTAACCAATTGTTGACCGCTCCTCCGGGGCACGAGTGGGTCCTTACAAGTTTGTTGGATTTTGATTTGTCTGCTGGTTGACATCATCCGTCACTTCGGTAATTACCGGTTGATTCGTAGATGTCCGTCCCCACTGATGTTGGCTATTTGAATTCATTCCTCCCGGTTGATTCCACTTCCTATTATAGTTATTATTCCACACTTGGGGTCTGAAATTTCTTTCGTTCCCCCACACGGGATTGTATCTTTTCCCGTTCCTGTTGTTCCTTGAATAGCCCCTCGCAAGACCATTGCCGGGATTACTATTGAGATTTTGAGGGGTTTCTCCATTACTTAACGATCTCTGTTCATTCCTTCTTAGTGTCGATTGATCGCCATTGGCATAACACATACTTCCACTTTGCCTACCGTTTGGCGGAGGTTCTATCTCCCTATATTGGAATCTGTTATTACGGGCTTTCTGGTTGTTCTCTTCGATAATATCTATGTGGTCTAACGCCGTGAGGAACGACTCCAAGTCTTTGTCGTTGCCGTAAATCAATTGATTCCGGATGCTAGTTGGTAGTCTTGCCGTAAGTATGTTTATTATGTCTGGCAAAGGCATAGGTCTGTCCCAGTATCTCGTTTTATTTATATATTTTTCGAAATACTTTCTAAGGCTTCCTTTCGAAAAGGAGAAAGGCTCTGGGTAGAGTACCTCCTGCCTTAGGCGTTCCTGTACCCCTTCTGACCAGAACTTTGCTAAAAACGCCTTCTCAAAATCGTCATATGTCGAGCAAACAGAAGTCATGTCCGAGGCCCAGATTGCCCCCGAACCTTGTATATATCCTGTAACAAAACTGATCTTCTGCCACTCCGACCAATTTCTGGGTAACACTCCTCTGAAACTTCGAATAAAAACAATTGGATGGACCCCCCTTTTGTCAGGGTTAAAAATCTGGAATTGCCTATGCTTTATCATTTTTTCTTCGGCATGGCAAAGGCTTTCGTAATCTCCGTTAGATAAGAATTCACGCGAACAGCCCGCTTGTGGCAATTTAATGTTTCAATTACTTACACAAGTCGGTATTGTGTGCGAATGGGCAGTAACTGGCTCTATAGTCGCTGCCAACTTCTGCTGCTGCCCTGTATTCATTTGTTCTGAGCTTTGTTGTGAAGCGCGCATCGACTCTTCTATCGTTAGTTTCCAATGCTCCAAATCAGCACCTAACTGCTGTCGCACCTCTTCAAGTCCTTTCGCAAACAAATTCTCTTCCTGTTTGCCAGATAAACTCTGGAATACTGCCTTAACATTTTGCTCAACGTTTTCACGCATTAGCCTTTTGTTTTCCATTGTGATTTCGGATAATTTACCCGTTAATACGTTAATTTGGTGGTCTATAACGTCTTGACGCTCTGTCAGTTATTCAACGCCTTCCTTTAGGTTAGTCTGTGTACGTGCCAATTCAGGAAGTTGCGCAATTGCACATGACATGGCATCTTGCTTTTGCACTAATTGCGGAACCATTTCCACTTGTTCCCGTACAGTATCTATCTTAATAGCCACATACTCCTTCATTTCGACACGTACGCGGTGAGTAGATTCCTCACATTGTGCTTTCACCAATTCTATTTGTGCAGTTAACTTTCGTTCCGTCTCTTCGGCCTGATCTTTGAGTTCCTTGGTCTTCGCCTCTATCCGCTGCTCTAATTCGGAAAAACTGTCTTGTAACTGCTGCTTAGTCTCAGTCTGGACTAATTTCATTTCTTCTTGAGTTTGAGTGACTGTCACTAATTGTGCTTTAATATCGGTTTTCAAATTTTCCTGCCCTTCAGTAACTGAGGCTAATTTCGTATTAATGTCGGTTTTCAGATTTTCCTGCCCTTCAGTAACTGAGGCTAATTTCGTATTCAAATCATTTTGCCCTTCAGTAACTGAGGCTAATTTCGCGTTAATATCGGTTTTCAAAGTATTCATGCTCTCGGTTATCATCTGCATCTGTCTCATGATAATTACCAGTGGATCTAATCCCCGCTGTGTACTTGCTGTTACACCTCCAGGCGTGTCTACAGGGCGTTCTATTGCACTATCTGTAGCCATCGGTCCTACAACACTTCTTACTGCATCCTTATTATCAGTGCTAACAGCTGAAGGCTGTTGCATGCTGCTTTGCTCTGCTTGACTCATCCTAAACATTGCCCTAGTTAAAACCATATAAATGTTCTACTGTCACTATATATATAACTCCCTTCTACTGTCACTATATGTAACTCCGTTCACACGAAAGTACTTCTGTGTCTACCTTCTTAATGTACATATACACATAAATGCAACTGGGACACGACAATCAAATCACATCTAACATGAACACAATTAATCAATATTCAAAAATCAAATAACACTATACAAATAAGCGTATACTTCCACTATACTAGCAAACTTTAATAACAAAAATATAGATGTAGCCTTTTCTCTGCGCCCCGGGTGCTGTCTTTCGGCTTTATTTGTAGATCCAATTATATCAACTGCGAGTCTTCCTTCTCTTTTCCAAGCGTCAGTTAGGTTAGCTCGTCGTAGTTGACATGGAACAGAGAGCAAAATCATTTTACCAACGTCCAAAAACGTGTCCTGTCACGGATTGGCCATTTTAACAAGATAATAATAATAAGTTGTCGCTTCCTTCTCTATGAATAGATGATGAATTCAGCTAGCCGCTAACTTTGTGTAATGTCTTGTCTGTATAGACGTGTATCCGTTGCCTTTAAGACCCTTTCACCTTCACACATAAATCTATACAGTAATGTAAGGGCCTCCCGTGTCTTGGCTGATCCGTGATACGACAGGCAAAAGGTTAGACTAATGGAGGATTATAAGTATTATCTCTATTTTCATTCGCTCTCTCTCTTTCTCTCCTTTATCTATGTACAGTTTTTAATATAATATTTCATTACGTGAAATCAGCCAAATAGGATCTTTGGTGGAGTCCTTCGTCTTGGTAATCAGCGGCTGGCTTGCTGTAGGAGATCTTTACATTTATTATTACTGTTAAACACTGTATTCAGTCGGGAGAATCAATCGTGTGGACAATTTGTTCCTTTTACGAAAGATTACGAATTCCAGATGTGTACGAAGCCTTTTTGGACGATTTAACACACACTCAGTGATTGCAGGCTCTCCTCGACACAGCTGAAACTTCCCCACTAATTACAGGGCCAACGTGATCATCAAATGGTTCAGAAAAAAACTCACTCGTTCATTCACTCCGGAACAAAAAGTCACAAACCTTATTTGTGAAGGAAATTGTGTATTAAATCCATCTCCATTACATGTCCAGATCTCCGGTGATTCCACGTCTTAATTATTTTCCGTTTACACTCTCTTTCTACTCAAACAAACCGCTAGTGGCACAAAAGTTAATCCGCTCGATTTAGCGAGAAGAAAATCAGAATATGTAATTCTCAGAAATACGTCAATCCCTCAATCCCTACTCCAGAAGCTGTCCTCGTTACCACTCTAACAACCATGGAGAATGCATATATGCATCTCTGTTATTTCAAAGAATAAACGCGCTAGAAAACACTTTGGCGTCGTTTAGCTGTCGCCGCATATGTTACGAAAAAATCAGATCAGATACTTTTCCAAAGTGAATGAATGTGGATGGTTTGATTGACAATGATTAATTGGTGCGTGGTAGAGGGTATTTTCTGTGGGGACATTACAGTCTTTTTATTTACCTGGAACTCGCTTCTACACAACAGTAATGATATCATCATAGTTTTATAAAATTCAATTTTTCTGTCTAATCGGGATTTGTAGAAACGTCCTGTGTTTTTTGTTCCTCATGTTGCCAGAAATTTATGCAGCTTTTCATCTATGTCATTATGATAATCACAACTCGTTTCACAGCCCATATTTTTAAAATATGACATGTATTAAGTTATTTAATTACCAATTACTATTTTTGAATATATCATTTACTTAGAAAGACCATAACATTTGTCTTTTGTAATGAAATATTTAAGATTGCATTCTGTACATATTTTGTTTAACCGATGTACTGCTAACTAGAGTTCAGTTTCTTCTATTATTTGATTATCATCTACGTATAGTAAAGCACTTAGATTAATGGGTTTTAACTCATTTTATTTCTGATTTTCAATTTTAAAGAATTTTACCAGTACAAATTTTAAAAAAGAATACTTTAGGCGCACTTTTTGACTGATTTTTAACTCATCTGTCCTTTTCCGCCCTGCATTTATCTCTATTTTTGCTTAATGTTACAGCCTTTTGATTGCCTTTGTGAGCTGTGATGGGTAGCCGCAGTCACTCATTACTAACCGTAATTTATTTCCATGAACCGATCGAAAGCTTTTTCAAAATCTATGAAAGCAACGTGGGGGTCCAGATTAAATTATCAGTGAGGTTGCGAGTGTTTGTTTCACATAAAACTTGAAACGCCATATTTGCGCGCAGCAAATGGATGTTTGATAACGAATATATTCCGAAACGCGTCATATGAACAATAAAATCATTATTTGCGTGACGTCTGAGTTTCAGCACTGCGAACCAATCAGCCTGAATGGAGAACTATTCATTAAATAATTTTTTTAAACAGTCATTTATTGTAAAAACATTAATCCTACATAAAAGTGTCTAGATCCACTTTGATCTTCCTGAATAACTAGAACTAGTCTCCTGTTGTTCATGATTTTTGAGTAGATCTTTATCTAAAGAGTGCGAGCTAAAATCCCAAAGCAAAGATTTTCAGTCTCATATGCAGTTCCTCTTCGTCGAAATGTCTTGGCTCAATCTCGTCTAGGGGTTGAACCGCACGTGTCTCATTACTCGCCCTAAATTAGACGCATGTGACCCTCTGGTTAAATTGTCTGACTGGTGGCAAGTTTGAGAAATACAAAGTTAACATAACATACAATAACAGTAATAATCATATCGGGAACTAAATCAACGAACCGTAAATAATGTAGACCACACAGTTGCGATTTGGTTAGAATAATGTTTATTCAGAAAGCAAACTAATAGCGAAAGTGCTCGTATTTAGAGTTACTGTTACACTCGAGCGTATATCCACTTGACACAGTTCGATCATTCACAATCTCATCGCGAATTACAAGTTCGATACTCCACCTCATTAATTATGCGAAGTTAGAGTTAATACCAGGCGCGCGGCTGCTCACCGCTCAGAGACTAAGCCTCGCGATAACAGACAACGCCAAGTTTTCTAAGTCGTTTTACTTCCTAGCTACGTAGAGACTGGCCGTCCGCTTCCGCGTCTGCACCAGCACTGTCCACTTTGGTGTATCCAGCCGCACTGTCCGCTTTTGCTTCTGCACCAGCTCTCTCTGTCCGTCCCCGGCCGCGTATTCCGCGCGCCGACCATCGTCGCTCAACTGACCGTCCATCTGAATGGCTACAGCTTAGCCTACATTATTTTACATTTTAACATATTTAAATAATCAAAGCTTGACCACTTTCACGTTCTAAATGAAGTAACAATAATATACATTACATAATAAACGTTAAATTCTTTTACACAAAACCAATACAATTTCCTTCGTAACTTTGAATGTCACGGCCAGCAGCCTTGCAGCAGTCTGCTTTCAGGTAAATAAATACAGAACAAAAGTAACTATTAAGCACCAAGCTTTACAACAAATATTCTATTACCAAATGATTCAATAAGGTGTCATGCTGCCATAATTCAATGTGTTTTGTGTGGAGGAAATGATGATCTGAATCTTCACTGAAAATACCGATAGTTTAAATTTACTGTATCTTTTAAAAAAATGAAGTTACAGTGTTGATAATTACAACGCTTTTCATTTTAATGATGCGCTTCTATATGAAATGTCGATAGTTAAGATCGACCAAAGCGTTCAGATTTTATCATTCAGGTCTTTGTTACAAAACTTGTTAATTTCACTTCAACAGTAATTCCTAAACTATTATAGATATGAGCAATATTCAAGTTTTGTTGGGATCACCATGAAAATTTATAGACGATGGCAGATTAAAATTACTGTGGCTTGATTCCCTGCATTACTACAGAATTAAATAGTTTTCATAAATGTTTCCCTTTATGGCCGATATTAGGTCCGCCATATTTAACACTGCTACATCTCCTCGGCCACAAAAGCCTTGTGCTGGGTTTGCCTATGACGTAGGTTCTCGTCTGTCTCACTCGCACATTACTGCACTTAGGCCTCCATGGACAGTTTGGTGAATCTGTGCCCTGGACGACAGGGCTTGTTTCACAATTCATGTACGCTGACTCTTTCGGCCATATATGTAAATGAGAGCGCAATGTTCGTTAACTCACAAGAGAACACATGAAAATATTAAATCATGATCAGCGAGTGGTGATTATACTTCCTTCCTCCCGAGCGAAAGGCCAAACTGTTAACAATTGCACGTCCTTGTTTGGTTTATTTTCGACGATCAGTGCTCTTTTATTTACACGTACAAACGAGTAAGCGTCGGATAACTGTTGAGATTAAAATACGCTGTAAAAGAAAAAGGGAAATTTAGATAAGGATCAGAATAAGTCAAGATCATGCATTTCTTTCATTCTTTGGATAACACTGTAATATTTTAAGATAGTCATTACAATATCCGTAAATACACAGAAAAGCAATTAATAATGTGATAATGCAGACACTAAGACTACCACTATACGGAATACTGTGAAATAGGACAGATAGGACAGCCCGTCAGTGCTCAAGGTGCTATAACGAGCAAACTGAAAGACAATGTTGTGACATAATTCATAAGTAGAAAGTATTTATAACATTCACTTTCATAAACATAGCAACGAAAATATTATTAAATCATTCGACTGAAGGATCAAATATTATATTGAATATGTCACTATATAAAACACTTAAGAGACTAAAGTAGCACCAAAATCGTTCACTGAAATTAACAGAATTACGAAAGTTCTAAAGACAGAAGCTCATCTGGTTTTCATGGAACTTCCATCAGAAATAAAATACAGGTGTTCTAACTTAATGATTAATGTTCTTAGAGATGTATGTAATGCATCCACTGGAACACTGATTTTTTTTCTCTGGTAGTCCTAAACCTGGCACTGATAAACCTGGAACAAGAAGAGATAAATAATTGTCGTCCAAATTCTTTCCTGGCGTCTTTTTAAAAAAAATACGACTGAGAGTGCTGTTTATACATCTACTCACTAAATATTAAAGGCCTCAAACAATAAAATATCGCTAAGTGGCATTTCTTGAGATCTTTCCAAAGCGTTTTATTTCGAATATCATGTTACTCTCTTGGAAAATATAAAGTTTTAGGGAACTCATGACTTTACAAACAACTTGTTCTAATCTGGCTTAATAAACGTAATGAAAGAGTTGTGCTGAACAATTCAAACAATGTTAGGAGGAGAGAAAATATTAGTGACTGGAAGAAATCGCAGACTCCCACTGGGTTCAGTTTATTATACATGTGAATGACTCTCCACATAACGTTCCCTAAGCATTTTTGGCACTTTTTGCAGACAATACTAGTTTTATAATAAATCACATTAGAGCGACAGCAATAGAAGAAAAAGTTAGGGATGTTTCCAAATAACTTCAGAAAGAAGTTGTATGAAAATAAACTTTCTCTTAATTTTGAGAAAACATACTACATTCAGATGTTTACAGCAAACAGAATCGTACCAACAACTGATGTAGAACATGGACAGGGGCCAGTAAAGAGGATACAGAAGCACCGCATTTTGGGTGTATTTGTTAATGAAAACTTGAAGTGGAGGAGGTATATAGGCGCAGAAGAAACTCAGTAGAACAGGTTCCGTGGTGTGGTGATTATGATACTAGACTGTTGCACGGAGGGTCGTGAGTTCAAAACTAAACTGACGTGCAAATTTTTAATTTCTATATTCGTTTCGAGTACATTCTAGAAGTATCCACAAATGTCAAGAATCATTGTTCTGGAATGTTCTGTAACTGTATATATACCGTATGTGTTCTGGCCGGAGGCAGTTCGCTCCGCGCCCTTCTATGTGTAAGTGCTGAATAAACCTTCGTCAAGTGAAGTTAGTGCTCATTATTCATCTAATTACACCTTCTTCTATGTCACATTATTCTGGTGGAGACGCTGGGTAACCGTCCAGTATGCTTCCACTGTGGACCACCAGGACATGTGGTGCACTATTGTCAAGAAAGACGGCGGATATTTGATGACGCCCGCACCAGAAGACAGCAGACCGATCTTAGCCGACGCCAACTCCGGGACGACGAAGATGAACAAGAATATGTGGGTGCAGGACGACGTAGGTCACCATCGCCGCAAACTAGCCGCTGCAGAGGACACAACGACAAGAGTTACCGTGTTGTACATAGAGCAAAGTTCATAATACGTTCTTAAAACGTCAGTGTAGTGCGGATTCTTTCGTAAAATGACGGAATATGGCCGCGTTTTACTTATAATTAAGAGTGATTCGAAAATTACATGAAAGACAGATGTCACAAATGTGCCTGACAATGACGCTTAGTTGAAATTAGCTAATCGCATGATTAAACAAACATCGCATTACAGCCAACTATGGACCATGTTTACGTTTATTAAATATTTAATTCATTTGCGTCTCGTGACATCGTCATCTGCCGCTCAGCAGTCACCACTCAAAGACTCTTCCCTCTCTATTGATTTCATTTCCACACACGGGGTGGTTTGTTCTGGAATGACAAAACACTCAAAGAGAAAATTTCTCCTATGAAGACACCGTACAAGGCAGTAGTATCGTATGTCAGCACTTGATGCTTCCACGTCTTGTATGAAGCCGTCATTTGGTGGTAATCGACCGACATCGTTGCGCAGTACAAAAAAATGGCTCCGAGCACTATGTGACTTAACATCTGAGGTCCCCTAGACTTAGAACTACTTAAACCTAACCAACCTAAGGACATCACACACATCCATGCCCGAGACAGGATTCGATCCTGCGACCGTAGCAGCAGCGCGGTTCCGGACTGGAGTGCCTAGAACGTCTCGGCCACGGTGGCCGGCTGCGCCGTACAGAAATTCACGCAGTGCATCAGAGTATCTGTGAGGAGGACAGCAGCATGACAGGTAGCCTATCAATCCAAACGCCAAGTGTCACTTCTCTGACAAGGGGGTTCCAGCAGACATTTCTACCCTGCACCTGAACATACACTGAAATGACAGCAGTCATGGGATACCTCCTAATATCGTGTCGGATTTCCTCCTTTTTCTCGGTGTAGTACGGCAACTCGACGTGACGTGGGCTCAACCAGTCGTTGGAAGTCATCCGCAGAAATATTGAGCAATGTCGCCACTATATCTGTCCATAACTGCAAAAGCATTGCCGGTGCAGAATTATGTGCACGAACTGACGTCTCTATTATGACCCATGTCGGGCAATCTGGATTGCCAAATCATTGCTGGAACTGTCCAGGATGTTCTTCAGACCAGTCACGAAGAATTGTGGCGCCGTTACATGGCGCATTATCATCCATAAAAATTCTATCTTTGGTTTGGAACAAGAACTCCATGAATGGCGGCAACTGGTTTCCAAGTTGCTGAAGATAACCATTTACAGTCAATGATGGATACAGCTGGACCAGAGGACCCAGTCCATTCCATGTAAACGCAGCCGACAACATTATGCAGCCACCACCAGCTTGCACAGTGCCCTGTTAACAACTTGGGTCCACGGCTTCGTGAGGTCTGCGCCACACTCGAACCCTACCATCAGCTCTTACCAACTTAAATTAGGACTGTACAGCCAGAACACAGTTTCCAGTCATCTAGGGTCCAACCGATATGGACACGAGTCCAAGAGGGGCGCTGCAAGCGCTTTTGCTGTTAGCAAAAGCACTTGGCGTCGGTCGTCTGGTGCCATAGCCCGTTAACGCCGCATTTCACCGCACTGTCCAGACGGATATGTGCGCCGTACGTCACACATTGATTTCTGCTCTTATTTCACGTAGTTTGCTTGTCTGACAGCGTTGACAACGGTCACACACATCGCTGTTCTCGGTCGTTAAGTCCGTCGACCATTAAGTTGTCCATGGTGAGAGATCATGCCTGAAATTTGACATTCTCGGGACACTCTTTACTCTCCGGATCTCGGAATATTGAATTCCTTAACAATCCTCGAAATGGACTGTTCTATGTCTCTAGCTCCAACCACCGTTCTGCTTTCAAAGCCTGCTAATTCCTGCCGTGCGAGTATAATAACGTTGCAAACCTTTTCACATGAATCACCTGAGTACAAATGACAGCTCCGCCAGTGCACTGCCCTTTTATCATCTCGTCTACGCGATACTACCACGACCTGTATATGTGTATATCGCTATCCCATTGCTTTTGTTACTCAGCGTAAAGCAGTGAGGACCAAATCGACAGACAGATCGTCAGATTGTTGTGCACCTGTCTTACAGGGAGACTACTTTCGGTGGTCTCCCTTGTGGAAATGCTGGTTACTCCAAAATCATTCTCTAGTCAGTGAACGTAATTGTTTGTAAATAACGTACACTACTGCACATTAAAATTGCTACACCACGAAAATGACGTGCTACAGACGCGAAATTTAACCGACTGGAAGAAGATGCTGTGATACGCAAATGATTAGCTTTTCAGAGCATTCACACAAGGTTGCCCCCGGTGGCGACACCTACAACGTGCTGACATGAGGAAAGTTTCCAACCGATTTCTCATACACAAACAGCAGTTGACCGGCGTTGTCTGGTGAAACGTTGTTGTGATGCCTCGTGTAAGGAGGAAAAGTGCGTACCATCACGTTTCCGACTTTGATGAAGGTCGGATTGTAGCCTATCGCGATTGCGGTTTATCGTATCGCGACATTGCTGCTCGCGTTGGTAGAGATCCAAGACTGTTAGCAGAATATGGAATCAGTGGGTTCAGGAGGGTAATCCGGAACGCCGTGCTGGATCCCAACGGCCTCGTATCAATAGTAGTCGAGATGATAGGCACCTTATCCGCATGGCTTTAACAGATCGTGCAGCCACGTCTCGATCCCTGAGTCAACAGATGGGGACGTTTGCAAGACAACAACCATCTGCACGAACAGTTTACCCTTGACTTTGCATCACAGACAGGAACGCCTGCGATGGTGTACTCGACGACGAACCTGGGTGCACGAATGGCAAAACGTCATTTTTTCGGATGAATCCAGGTTCTGTATTCCAGAATTTTCATTACTGTCCACTAACTACGAGGGCCACTCCAAGAGAAATGCAGACTATTTTTTGTAAAAATAAAGTTTTCATTCTGCATGTGTGGAAGTTTTACTGTGTGTAGATACATCCTTTCTGCTTGTTTTCAAACTTAGTTCAACCTGTTCTCGTGAGTGGCGACGTCACAGCATGTCTTCAAGATGGCTGCTACACTTGACTTTCGTCAGAAGCAACGTGCTGTCATAGAATTCCTGTGCTGTGAAAACGAGACAGTGGGAAAGATCCACAAGAGGTTGAAAAAGGTGTATGGAGATGCTGTTGTCGATCGCAGTACAGATAGTCGGTGGGCAAGCAGGTTACGTGATGAAAGCGGGCGCGGCAATATTGAGGATTGTCCTCGCAGCGGCAGGCCTCGTACTGCACACACTCCAGACAACGTGCAGAGAGTTAACAAATTGGTGACTGCTGACAGACGCACCACAGTGAACGAATTGTCACGCTACGTTGGGATAGGGGAAGGAAGTGTTTGCAGAATACTGAAAGTGTTGGCGTTAAAAAAGGTTTGGGCCAGGTGGGTTCACAGGATGTTGACAGTGGCTCACAAAGAAACAAGAAAAACGGTATACAGCGAACTTTTGGAACAGTATGAGAATGGTGGAGATGAATTTCTTGGAAGAATTGTGACAGGTGATGAAACATGGCTCCATCATTTTTCACCGGAGACGAAGAGGCAATCAATGGAGTGGCATCATGCAAATTCCCCCCTCCCCCACCCCCCACCCCAAAAAAGTTCAAAACCGCACCTTCTACTGGAAAAGTTATGGCTACGGTGGTTTTCGATTACGAAGGACTCTTGCTTGTGGACATTATGCCACGTAGAACCACCATAAATTCTGATGCATATGTGACGACACTGAAGAAACTTCAAGCTCGGCTGAGTCGAGTTCGACCACATCGGCAAAAGCAGGATATTTTGCTGTTCCACGACAATGCACGGCCACATGTCAGTCAAAAAACCGTGGAAGCGATCACAAAACTCGGATGGACAACACCGAAATACCTGACTTACAGTCCTGACCTGGCTCCATGTGTCTATCATCTCTTTGGGAAAGTCAAAGACTCTCTTCGTGGAACAAGGTTTGAAGATGATGACTTCCATGTGAACGCTGCCGAACAGTGGATCCAACAGGTTGGTCCAGAATTTTACCGTGCGGGTATACAGACGCTGGTTCTAAGATGGCGTAAGGCAGTTGAGAGGGATGGAAATTACGTGGAGATATGAAAATATTGTTCCTAAAGGATGTATCTACACACTGTAAAACTTTCAGACATGTAGAATAAAGGATGAATTAAAAAATAGTCTGCATTTCTTTTGGAGTGACCCTCGTATTTTCTGGTGTTGCGATTTTTTTTCCGTTACTGTATGTATTATGTCTTTCACCAACAACCAACATTTTCGCAGCTGTTGGACAGTGCATTAGACAGAGGAGCGCATTCTAACCGGTATAGCGAACACGGAAGCAACGGAAGACATTTGTTTATAAACAAGTTTTGGAGGCGCATTTCAAGGTGTCTCGCGTGAAGCATGGCCCGCAGGGGGCGCCGCACCGCCCCTCGCCTGACCATAGCTCCTTATTAGCGGCGCCGCGGGGCGGGCGGCCCGGCCATCACTCTGGCAGAAGCTAAAAGCACACTGCCGGGACACCGAGCCAGGGAAATATTTCGCAGATAAGGAGCCCCTTCCGGCAGCCGGCGCCTTATCTCGAGCCCGCAACGCGCGAGGCCAGAAAACTCCGTCAACAGCCCTCACAAATTGTTAGCAGAGGCGCACGTAGGCCTGACTGGACGCTCCGCTGTAATGGCGGAGATGTCCCATTTCGAGGGGTAAACCACAAAAGTTATGAGGCCCGTATTCTTATCCAGTGTAGCAACACACAAAATAGTCACCGCGGAAACTGGCAGATTTTTTTCCTAACAATACGGTATCTGAGGTGTGGGTCATAAGGACACACCGAAATCACAATAGCAATCCGTTGTAATTGCCACACACTTTATTCAGTCATAAAACATTATCAAATCACAATCACAATAGTAAAAGCGATTGCCTTAGAAAGCCAGATCACTTGGATAAATGATGAACAAATTTCTTTAACTAGAACAAGACCCATAAACACTTGAGAATTGAATATAACCTAACTAACTTCATTATTTAGATGGAACTAAGGAACCACTCGGAGGTCTGGGAGAGTTTGGAGGCCGACAGTCTCCAGTCCTCCTAGTGCATTCAGTACACCTAGTGCTAGATTCACATCCGGAGAACTCACTGTATAGGTAATAGATGCTATCACCAGCGAGACATCCATATACACACAAGAAGATGGGGGCGAGGAATGGTCTTTCCCAAAGATGTATGTGAAATTAATTCATACGCAACGACGATGATTAAATAATTTACTATATGCACTAGCAGTTCTGACTTCTTTGTCTATTTGCAGTATAGATTCGTGTCCTGTGGTTTTGCTCGTAGTGTATTTCCTATTTACAATGTCTTAAGAAGGATAAGGTATCTCCTTCCCATACAATAAAAAGATATACTCGATATAACCGTCTTGAGAGAATCGGCAGCTGTTTAGACAACTAAAGTAATTCTCATTTATTGACCGATCTCGGCAACAAATTTCGATCACACTGGATCATCTTCAGATCTAATTAGAACTCTTATGTGTCGTTCTGAGGAGACAAGATGGTTTGCTGCCGCAACTCTGAAGATGATCCAGAGCGATCGAAAGATTTAATATAATTCAAAATGTGCAGCTGAGACAGAAAAAAAGCAACCGGAGTTTAACACCTTTTACCCGTGAGCACATACCACACACGCGAGTGCGCAAGCGCGCACGCACGCACTCACTGTGCTGCGTTGTATGCTGTAACCTTGGGCCCAGACTATCTGCACTCTTGGTATCCCTCTGCCTAACGGACAAAATTGGCACCCTTTCTACTCCACCGAGACTTTCCATACAGATTTAATTTAAATAAATGTGAAATCGATGTCGCCCTTCACGGGAGCAAAGAAGAAGTGGAGCTCACTTTAGTGAGATGACTGGTTGTTCTGGCAATGTACAATAAGCATGTTTAGTTGGCCAATTAGATACTGGTGCTATGAGAAAAGTCATTTGTAATTAGTTGTGTCTCATGGTTGGATTCGTCGTACACAACATTTTCAGGAAGAAAACTCAACGCCACGGTCACGCAAAATAAAACACCAAATATCTGGCGGTAAACCCTGATGAAACTCTACCTTTCAGAAAGCTTCCAACAAAAACTGCCTGAAAACAAAGCAAGAAATAATATCATTCAAAAGCTATGTGGTATGACGTAGGGAGCACCATTTTCCACCCTATATTCTTCTGCTCTGTGTCTTGTCTTTTCAACCGCTGAATATTGTGCCCAAGTTAAGATAAACAGCCCATTTGTACAAAAGATAGATGTCCAACTAAATAACGCCATAAGAGTGGTTGCTGGTATTATCAGATCAAAACCTACGGAATGGCTGACTTTACTAAGCCACATTCCACCCCCTAAACTACGAAGCTTAAATGCGCTCTAGAAACAGTACAAAAGGTGATGAGTAACAAAAATATAACTACCCATATCGACGCTGAAAATCGTAACCAACTCGGCTCTAGACGACCACTAACAATAACAGCATGGTCCGCTGTGGATGAGTTCAATCTTACTAGTGCAAGGCCTCGAGAAATGACTGGACGACAAAATAGTAATTTTCCGTGTTTAACCCAAAAACCACCGGAATTTGACTAGCCACGCAAGAAATGATCAATGTTAAAGGGAATTATAGAACCCAAAACAGCAGATGTGCATTTCTTTTACACAATAATGTAAGCAACCAACCACACTTTGGGCTTGTGGAGGACACATTACAGAAGAATGCCCCACAAGATCATATGATAGTACAGCAGGCTTTCTGCCGGCGACTCCAAAGTCCTCGAGATTACATAAATGCTATAGATTTTGGTTTATACGATTTTACACTGAAGAGCCAAAGAAGCTGATACACCTGCCTAACATGGTGCAGGACGGCCGCGTGCACGCAAAAGTACCGCAACACGACGTGGCGTGCACTCTACTCATGTCTGAAGCAGTGCAGGAGGGAACTGACAGTATGAATCCTGCAGGGCTATCCATAAATCCATGGGTCCATGGATTCATGAGGTTGTGTCTACACCTGTACACGTCCATCCGCTCGATAATTTTGAAACGAGACTCGTCCGACCGGGCAACATGTTTGCAGTCATGAGCAGTCCAATGTAGGTGTCGACGCGCACAGGCTGCAAGTCTCTTCTGAACAGCACGTTGCAAGGCATCCCAGATATGCTCAATAGTGTTCATGTCTGGGGAGCTTAGTGGCCAGCGAATGCTCCTGGAACCACTCCGTAGCAATTCTGGACGTGTGAGGTGTCACATTGTCCTGCTGGAACTGCCCAAGTCCTCCGGAATCACAATGGACATGAATGGATGCAGGTGATCAGACAGGATGCTTACCTACGTGTCACCTGTCAGAGTCACATCTAGACGTATCAGCGGTCCCATATCACTCCAACTGCACCTGCCTCACATTACAGAGCCTACTACAGCCTGAATAGTTCCCTATTTACCTCCTGGGTCCATGGATTCATGAGGTTGTGTCTATACACGTATACGTCCATCCACTCGATAATTTTGAAACGAGACTCGTCCGACCGGGCAACACGTTTGCAGTCATGAATAGTCCAATGTGGGTGTCGACGGGCTCAGCCGAAGCGTAAAGCTTTGTGTCGTGCGGTCATCAAGGTTAGTGGCCTTCGGCTCCGAAAATCCATATAGTGATTTCCGTTGAATAGTTCACGCGCTTACAGTTGTTGATGGCCCATCATTCAAATCTGCTGCAATTTCCGGAAGGGTTGCACTTTTGTCGCGTTGAACGATTCTCTTCAGTTGTCGTTGATCCCGTTGTTGCAGGATCTTTTTCCTGCCGCAGCGATGTCGGAGATTTCATGTCTTGCCGGGTTCCTGATATTCACGGTACACTCGGGAAATGGTCGTACGGGAAAATCCCCACTTCACCGCTACCTCAAAGATGTCGTGTCCTATCGCTCGTGCGCCGACTTCAACATCACATTCAAACTCAGTTACATCTTGACAACCTGCCATTGTGGCAGCAGCAACCGATCTAACAACTGCACTTGACAAAAAAATGGTTCAAATGGCTCTGAGCACTATGGGACTCAACTGCTGAGGTCATTAGTCCCCTAGAACTTAGAACTAGTTAAACCTAACTAACCTAAGGACATCACAAACATCCATGCCCGAGGCAGGATTCGAACCTGCGACCGTAGCGGTCTTGCGGTTCCAGACTGCAGCGCCTTTAACCGCACGGCCACTTCGGCCGGCTGCACATGACACTTGAGGTCTTATGTAGGAGTTGCCGATCGCAGCGCCATATTCTGCTTGTTTATATAAAAAGCTCGCTCAAAAGGTTTTGCGCAGTCGTCTCTAATTTTTTTTTTTTTTTTTTTTACAGGAGAAGAATGAAATTTTTTGTAAACATACTTGGAACATGTAGTTATAAGGTGGTATATAAAAGTATTTTCTTTTATTTACAGGTGAGCCATAATGGAGCGTGAGCAACGGCCTTGCCGCAGTGGATACACCGGTTCCCGTGAGATCACCGAAGATAAGCGCTGTCGGGCGTGGCCAGCATTTGGATGGGTGACCATCCAGCCGCCATGTGCTGTTGCCATTTTTCGGGGTGCACTCAGCCTCGTGATGCCAATTGAGGAGCTACTCGACCGAACAGTAGCGGCTCCGGTCAAAGAAAACCATCGTAACGACCGGGAGAGCGGTGTGCTGACCACACGCCCCTCCTATCCGCATCCTCCACTGAGGATGACACGGCGGTCGGATGGTCCCGATGGGCCACTTGTGGCCTGAAGACGGAGTGCATAATGGAGCGTGAAGTAGATGTCAGGTTGCGACAACGGTCGGTGATGGAGTTCCTCTTCAAGACCGACGATGACTCTACCACATCGATTCACAGGAAGTTGGTGCCTGTTTATGGGGAGGACACAGTCGATCGCAGCAGTATCCAGCGGTGGCTGCAAAGGTTTATAGAAGGTGATTTCTCTCTACTGGACAATCCACGATGCGGTAGACCATCGACGGCAGTGAGTGATGTGAATAAGGAGACCATTGATCAAATCATCCAAAATGACAGATGTGTGGTGACACGACAGCTTGCTGCAATGGCTCGTTCGTCATTGGGTAGTGTTGTATCACTGGTACAGTCACTAGGGTACAGAAAAGTCTGTGCACTTTGGGTGCCTAGATTAGTGACGAGAGACATGAAAACGATGAGGGAAAACGTGTGCGAGAGTCTCACGAAGAACTTTACTGAAGAGTGGAAACAGTGTTTTGACAGCATCATTACACAGGATGAAACATAGTTGTTTTTGTCCGCACCTGAGAGGAAAACCCAATCCGTGGAGTGGCGTCATATGGGTTCGCCTCGGAAGAAGCAGACAAGACTTTCACGAACAGCAGGCCGAAAGGTGATGGCCTCCTTCTTCTGGGATCAGTGTGGTGTCATTTTCATTGACTTTTTGGAACCTGGCTCCACAATTAACCGGGAGCGTTACTGTTTGTCCTTGGACAAGCTGCGACGTGCCATCAAGACCAACAGACCACAGCTTCAGGGTCAGATCATCAGACTACCCCATACAGCTCTTGTGACACAGGAGAAAATCATGGGTTGGAAAATTGTTCCTCATCCTCCCTACAGTATGGACTTTTCACCGTTTGATTTTTACCTCTTTCGTCGTCTGAAACATGAGAAAGACCTTGTGTCAAGCGATGGTGTAAAAGTCAACCCCCAGAATTTTACCAAAGTGCATTTACATCATGGAAAGAACATTGGGACAGATGCGTCACAGCTGATGGAGGCTACATTGAGTAGGCTCAATGTATAGCTAAATGTTCCAAGTATGTTCACAAAAGTATTCATTCTCCTGCAAAAAATAAAAAAAAAATAGAGACATGTATGCAAAACTTTTTGAACGCCCTTTGTATCTCTGTATTTGAAACGCATGCCTGTACCAGTTTCTTTTGCACTTCATTGTATATCTTACGAGGGCATGCTGAGAAGTATAAGGAGCAGTCAAATAAAAACCGAACATCCGCCTCAGCGGAACCGTGGAATGAACTTACCCATAAGTAATCAACACACGTGCAACGATATTTATCCCACTGGGAGGCTAGACGATCCACAACCGCACCCACTGTTGCACATCCTCGTCCGACTGAAAGCGCCCAAGTTCGTATTTCTTCATGTCGCCAGAGATGCGGAAACTACACAGTGAGTGAAAGATCTGGGCTGTACCGCCGGCCGAAGTGGCCGTGCGGTTAAAGGCGCTGCAGTCTGGAACCGCAAGACCGCTACGGTCGCAGGTTCGAATCCTGCCTCGGGCATGTATGTTTGTGATGTCCTTAGGTTAGTTAGGTTTAACTAGTTCTAAGTTCTAGGGGACTAATGACCTCAGCAGTTGAGTCCCATAGTGCTCAGAGCCATTTTGGGCTGTACCGAGGATGTTGCAGTGTTCTCCAAACACATTCCGTCCGACTGGGTGTGTGTGGGGGGGGGGGGGGGGGGCGGGGGAGGCGTCATATTGCAACAGACGCTCCTGTCCGACAGCATTCTCGGGTGTTCTGACTTTATCAGGAGTCCCACTTTCTGCAAAGTGTCTTCACAGCGCTGTGCATGATTGTAGTTACACGTTCGGGGAATCCGACGAGCAGAGGGCCCTTGCAGTCATCATGGCCTTACCGGATCTTGAGTGGACAGCTTTGGATTTGTTTGGTGGGGGGGGGGGGGATGTGGATGTTATTCTGCTGGCTCTGCCGTTTGCCTTCTGGCTGTCGGAACGCCTTCGGACGAAATCATCCTGTTGCACAGTAACGCCTGCCGCTACACTGCCAGTCGGACGAAGGCTACGGCCTCAGCGATTTGGTTGGGAAACACTGCAACAGCCTCTGTACAAACGTGATGTTTCATCGTGCGATTTTCACATCTTCGACGACCCCGAAAAAGACATGCGTGGATGCCGGTTTCAGTCGTGCGCGGAAGCGCAAGAGTGCATCCCAGTGAGTAAGATAAATGTCGCGGCAACTTGAAACGCACTGCGAAGTTGAAGAACGTGGAAAGTACGATTCTTGTGGACAGAAGGCCTAAATTGCACACATATTCACAGTGAAATTCTGGCGTTATATGGACAAAATTCAATGTTGCATGCAATCGTAGGGAAACGGTTCCAACAATTTGACCAAAGTTGCAGAGACATGGATGATGCTGTTTGGAAAGTCCAGATCTTGCGCCATTTCCGTCTTTTCGGGTAAACTGAAGGAATTTCTGGGAAGGTGAAGGAGGGGGGTGGGAGGGGAGGAGGGCGGGGGAGGGGGGAAGATTGGTGGAATTTCCAATGATAAGGACGTTCACACAGCACTCTCTAATGACTCCATGACCAAAAAGGGGATTTCTATAGTCGAGGAACTGAACGATTGATGAAACGTTCCTACCGTTTTTTTACAGAAACTTGGTGACTGTTGAAAATTAGTGGCACGTATCTGTATCGCTATGATGCGTAAAGCAGCATTCAATAAAATTTGCTTTGGCTGCCATAATAATGTGTTTCTTACCTTTTGAATTCGCTCTAAAGCTTCGTGACGTCGCAAGATATGAACTTCAACTACTTCAGCGAATAGTTCTGAAAGGATTTAACTCTACGTAAGTAATTCGTACGTCACACGTGAAATTTGTGAATTTTAATGAGGTTAGCGCTGTTCGTCAACTTAGACGGTTTTTAGTCCGATTACAACTCAGAACTTCGCCGTAAGCTACGCTTCTGTGCGCCTGTACTTGCGAATTAGGTAGTCTGATCCACCTTTAAAGTTAGCGGCCACTCGAACGGAGTTTATCAGATGAACTGTGTATTAAACTTTAAATTGGCTGCATCGCTTACCGTAACTAATCATCAGCTTCCCGCATTGCTGCTGACATTTACTTCAGCTGAAGCGCTGATCGTTAACTGGACTTTAATATCACAGCGTGTGATATACCTCTAGAACGAGCCATAAACGTGTGACCACACATTCTTCCAGGCCACACACTCAGATGTCGAATCGCGCGAAGTACTGTTTGTGGCGAATTGGAGCAATGGTAAGGTATTGGGTTCGCACGAATTAGAGTTGAAATCACCTACCGACAAACCATAACAAGTTTTTCCATGATTTTCATTATCCACTTAAGGACTAATTGCTGGATATTTCCTTTGATAAAGACACAAACGAATTCTTTTCCCAGCTCTATTCAGTCGGGACAAGTGATCGTTCTCTAATAATTATACTCGATCACACAGATACGCAGAATAGCAAATAAAAGAAAAACATCATCAAAGTTAGATAAAAACGTACATCTGCTTTTATTCCATACCAACAAAAGAAAGCAAATGCTCGCTCCACAACAACAATATTTCGTGCAGGAAACCATAAATAACAGTCAAAATATACTGAATGTTAAAAAATAATAAAGGAAGGATTACATTGTGGGTAATAATCTGCCATAAAAACACACACACACGCAAACACATGTGAGCAAGACTATGTACAGAGTGCAACAGGAATACATTATGTGCAGTGAAGTATTTAAATGTAAGCTATCAATTGGAAACCTGTATTACACGCACCTAGTATTACAGAACGGCACGTGGATACATGACACGGCATAAAAATGAATGTAAGTGTAAAAAACACAACCAAATATTTGTAAATAGATAATTTTAATGACCTGATAAGAATCATTTAACTGCTATCAAAATATGTGCAGTTAAATAACTTTCTTTACGTTATAGACCCTAACGATGCGCTTGCAAGAACAGTGGAAACTTTTTTGGTGGACACGAATGAAGGAGTTGGAAAATAATATGAAAACAGTACGAGAAGTGCATGCTTGAACATGAATTCAAATGCTAGCCAAGCCGGCAGGTTGCGTTGTTCTATTTGACCACGGGCGCCTCCTGCGCATTCCCCTCAATACGTTGCAAGTATAAGTCGTTGTCAGAAGAGTGTTTTGTGTAAAGTTTCGAGTGCATTATCTGGGAGCTTAGTGAATTCGAATTTTTGCCAATCCTTTGTCTCGTATGGTGGGCGCTTCCCTAATCAAGGTAGCTGAAGTGTTTGGCGTTTCCAGAGGCACCGTATCAAAGATTTATACCGCATACAGTGAAAGCGGAAACAAATCGTCCGCTAAGCCGCAATGTGGACAAAAGTCTGTGTTGAGAGGTCATGACGGACGGTCATTGAAGATAATTGCGACGAAAATAAGAGGACGACAGCTGCAAAAGTCACTGCAGAACTGAATGTCGCTCTCGCGAACCCTGTCAGCACCAAAACAACAGAATGGATGGTTGAGCCGTGGTGCGCCTTTTCTGGCAGACCAGCTCTTTGACACGACACTATCGATTACCCGGCTGTACTAGGATCTTTGCCCCTGTTGTGATCTCGCGGGTGTTTCGCGCTCGCGGGAGTTGGTTGGACTCGCTACAGGGCGCTTGCGTGGACGAAACGGGAAAACATGCGTCCTTGGCCAGCAGCGGCACGCCGGGCCTACCTCGTAAGACGGTCGCGTGTTTGTGGTGGACCTGCCTGATGTCAACTCCGGGCGCTGTTCGTCGCATTGCCTTGGTGCCTGTTTTCTCGGAGAGACCCATCCCTGGAGACCATCTCGAACAACGCTCTCCATCAAAGGTGTAAGTGATTTTGGCGCTTTCGTTTCGTTGAACCATTTGCATTGCAGCCAGTGTACTTGTTGCTCTGTTGCCCTAATGTACACGTTGCTGAAGTAAGAGCAGCCGGCAAAGTGTGTGACCACATGGAGACCAGCAGTTACTAATTCCTGTTAAAAATCTGCTGTTTTGATTACTATTAGGAAGCTGATTAGCACGAAGGTGTGTGTGTTATATTTTGAGTTTTTGGGACAGTATCCAGAAGTTTATGTATTGTCTGTATGAGATTTTCAGCGTATTTTGACTGCTGTAAATCTGGGTCTCTTATACACGTGCATTTATTTGAAGGCACTCACTCAGTTAATAGTAAAGACTCGTATTCTGTAAAGCTAGTCATTTATACACTCCTGGAAATTGAAATAAGAACACCGTGAATTCATTGTCCCAGGAAGGGGAAACTTTATTGACACATTCCTGGGGTCAGATACATCACATGATCACACTGACAGAACCACAGGCACATAGACACAGGCAACAGAGCATGCACAATGTCGGCACTAGTACAGTGTATATCCACCTTTCGCAGCAATGCAGGCTGCTATTCTCCCATGGAGACGATCGTAGAGATGCTGGATGTAGTCCTGTGGAACGGCTTGCCATGCCATTTCCACCTGGCGCCTCAGTTGGACCAGCGTTCGTGCTGGACGTGCAGACCGCGTGAGACGACGCTTCATCCAGTCCCAAACATGCTCAATGGGGGACAGATCCGGAGATCTTGCTGGCCAGGGTAGTTGACTTACACCTTCTAGAGCACGTTGGGTGGCACGGGATACATGCGAACGTGCATTGTCCTGTTGGAACAGCAAGTTCCTTTGCCGGTCTAGGAATGGTAGAACGATGGGTTCGATGACGGTTTGGATGTACCGTGCACTATTTAGTGTCCCCTCGACGATCACCAGTGGTGTACGGCCAGTGTAGGAGATCGCTCCCCACACCATGATGCCGGGTGTTGGCCCTGTGTGCCTCGGTCGTATGCAGTCCTGATTGTGGCGCTCACCTGCACGGCGCCAAACACGCATACGACCATCATTGGCACCAAGGCAGAAGCGACTCTCATCGCTGAAGACGACACGTCTCCATTCGTCCCTCCATTCACGCCTGTCGCGACACCACTGGAGGCGGGCTGCACGATGTTGGGGCGTGAGCGGAAGACGGCCTAACGGTGTGCGGGACCGTAGCCCAGCTTCATGGAGACGGTTGCGAATGGTCCTCGCCGATACCCCAGGAGCAACAGTGTCCCTAATTTGCTGGGAAGTGGCGGTGCGGTCCCCTACGACACTGCGTAGGATCCTACGGTCTTGGCGTGCATCCGTGCGTCGCTGCGGTCCGGTCCCAGGTCGACGGGCACGTGCACCTTCCGCCGACCACTGGCGACAACATCGATGTACTGTGGAGACCTCACGCCCCACGTGTTGAGCAATTCGGCGGTACGTCCACCCGGCCTCCCGCATGCCCACTATACGCCCTCGCTCAAAGTCCGTCAACTGCACATACGGTTCACGTCCACGCTGTCGCGGCATGCTACCAGTGTTAAAGACTGCGATGGAGCTCCGTATGTCACGGCAAACTGGCTGACACTGACGGCGGCGGTTCACAAATGCTGCGCAGCTAGCTCCATTCGACGGCCAACACCGCGGTTCCTGGTGTGTCCGCTGTGCCGTGCGTGTGATCATTGCTTGTACAGCCCTCTCGCAGTGTCCGGAGCAAGTATGGTGGGTCTGACACACGGGTGTCAATGTGTTCTTTTTTCCATTTCCAGGAGTGTATGTAGTTCTTTTATACACGTCCATTTACTTGAATGCGCTTTCTCAGTATTAGTAAAAGTCCATTTATTTATATTGTTGATTTATATTGTTATTTATTGATCTCTTAACTTATATCAATTGATGTTTGGTTGGTGTTTACCCTGTCTTCTGTGGTCTGTTTTTTTGTTGAAGTTTTTTGCGGGTTGGGGTGTGTGGGAGCGGCGCCACGTTTCGCTTCAGTGCACAGAAGCTGTGACGTGACGTCCGGTTGGGCCCCGACGTTTAGGTGTTGCTTTGGACGGCTGGTCTGCTGCTTCCAGCAGTTTAAGTGAAGTCACTTTTGCCCAGGGCAGCCTGGCGTCACTGCCCGTTTGGTAAACATTTAACATGTTTCATGTATTTTTTTAAAAAAAGTGTTTTTCAGTTTGTTTGGGAATGAATTGTATAATTGGTAACTTGTTCTGCTGCTTGTGTTATTGGGGTTCTTAACGAACTGGCGTGCGTTTCATAAATCACTTTCATATTGCAAATCATCGTTCTTAAAAAAAATAATTATCTGTGTCACATTTCCTTAAATAACCTCAGATTGTAATTTATTGTTCTTTTAATTATTGAAATCTTTGTGGCTCATCTCTTTAATTCAGTTTTGGTAATTGTAATTTGCTGCTTTGCTTAAGAAGCAGACTATCTGTGATATTATGGGTATTCTCTTAAAGATGGCCACGAGTTGATTGTTTTTTAGCTGTTTATAAATATTGTTTTGAATAAATTGTTAATTTATTGATTTGCTAGTCGTTGTGTTTAAGGAGTGACATTATAGGGGCCTTTACCTTCCATGTTAAGTGTACCCTTCACCTCAATCCTAACAAAACGACAGGAATGGAGGTTGAATTGGAATTCTAATCTATTCACAACTGATACGAATTCCCGTAGCAAGGAACTGTTTTGCCGAAGCCATAAAATCTGCATTATAAAGCGATAGAAGTATATCATATGCTCAGATGAGTTTACGTTCCAAAATCGAAACATGGCGGAGGTTAGGTGATGATTGGGCAGCCACATCCCAGTATTGCATGGGTATCAGGGATTAATCTGCGAGGCCGCAATACTGCTAAGCATTAGGTGGCCATTTTGGTTGATCAGGTGCATCCCACGGTACAATATTTGTTCCCCAATAGTGGTGCTGTGTTCTAAAACGAAAGGATATCTGTTCACACAGCTCGCAGAACCTAGGACTTGTTGTGTGAGCACAAGTACGAACTGTTGCTTCTCCCCTGCCCACCACAGTCTCAATGTTATGAGTCCTACATTAAGCGAGGTAATGTGTTGCGTTTGTAGTGCTTCCATATTTCCGTCGACCGCCTGTAAAGCGTCCAGTTGCAAACAACGAAATTTTTTATTGTATGTGTGATAAAACATAATTAAAGTAACAACTGAGGACAAATGGCAGAAACTGTCAATAATATTCTTTAATAACATTTCCATCTACATGGACATTTAAGTGCCTGGCAGAGGGTTCATGGAACCACCTTCACAGTTCTCTCTTATTCCAGTCTCGTATCTTTTCGTACATGTTCTGATTTCCCTTATTTTATCGTGGTGATCGTTCATCCCTATGTAGGTCGGTGTCAACAAAGTATTTTCGCATTCGGAGGAGAAAGTTGGAGATTGAAATTTCGCAACGAAAAACGCCTTTGTTTTAATGATTTACAGCCCAAATCCTGTATCATTTCTGTGACACTCTCTCCCATATTTCGCGATAATACAAAACTTGCTGCCTTTCTTTGAAGTTTTTCGATGTACTCCGTCAGTCTTATCTGCTAAGGATCCCATACCGCGCAACGTTATTCTAAAAGAAGACGGACAAGTGTAGTGTATGCAGTCTCCTTAGCAGGTCTGTTACATTTTCTAAGTGCCCTGCCAACGAAACGCAGTCTCTGGTTAGCCTTCCCCACAACATTTTCTATGTGTTCCTTCCAATTTAAGTTGTTTGTAATTGTAATACCTAGGTATTTAGTTGAATTAACTGATTTTAGATTAGACTGATTTATCGTGTAACCGAAGTTTGAGTTCCTTTTAGCACTCATGTGGATGACCTCACACTTTTCGTTATTTAGTGTCAAGTGCCACATTTATCACCATTCAGATATCTTTTTTAAACTGTTTTGCAGTTTGTTTTGATCTTCTGATGTCTTTATTAGTCGATAAACTACAGCGACATCTACAAACAACCGAAGATGGCTGCTCAGGTTGTCTCCAAAATCGTTAATATAGATAAGGAACAGCAAAGAGCCTATAGCACTACCTTGGGGAACGCCAGAAATCACTTCTGTTTTAATCGACGACTTTTCGTCAGTTACTACGAACTGTGACCTCTCTGACAATAAAGTACAAATCCAGTCGCATAACTGAGACGATATTCAATATGCACGCAATTTCACTACGAGCCGTTTGTGTGGTACAGCGTCAAAAGCCTTCCGGAAATCCAGAAATACGGAATCGATCTGAAATCCCTTGTCAATACCACTCAGTACATCATGTGAATAAAGAGCTCGTTATGTTTCACATGAACGATGTTTTCTAAACCCATGTTGACTGTGTGTCAATAGACCGTTTTCTTCGAGGTAAGTCATAATGTTCGAACACAATATATGTTCCAAAATCCTGCTGCATATCGATGTTAACGATATGGGCCTGTAATTTAGCGGATTACTCCTACTACCTTTCTTTAATATTGGTGTGACCTGTGCAACTTTCCAGTCATTGGGTATGGATTTTTCGTCGAGTGAACGGTTGTATATGATTGTTAAGTATGGAGCGTTAGCGTACTCCGAAAGGAACCTAATTGGCATACAGTCTGGACCAGAAGGCTCGCTTTTATTAAGTGATTTAAGTTGCTTCACTACTCCGAGGATATTTACTTCTACGTTACTCATGTTGACAGCTGTTCTCGATTCGAATTCTGGAATATTTACTTCGTCTCCTTTTTTGAAGGCATTTCCGAAGGCTGTGTTTAGTAACTCTGCTTTGGCAGTACTGTCTTCGATAGTATTACCTCCATTACTATCACGCAGAGCAGACATTGATACTTCACATCGACCAGAATCTCTTTGGATTTTCTGCCAGGTCTCGAGACAAAGTTTCGTTGTGGAAACTGTTACAAGCATCTCGCATTGAAGTCCACCCTAAATTTCGAGATTCTGTAAAACATCGCCTATGATGGGAATTTGCGTCTGTTTAAATTTGGCATGTTTCAAAAATGGCTCTGAGCACTATGGGACTTAACATCTGTGGTCATCAGTCCCCTAGAACTTAGAACTACTTAAACCTAACTAACCTAAGGACATAACACACGTCCATGCCCGAGGCAGGATTCGAACCTGCGACCGTAGCAGTCGTGCGGTTCCGGACTGAGCGCCTAGAACCGCTAGACCACCGCGGTCGGCTTTTGGCATGTTTGTTTCGTTGTTTCTGCAACAGTGTTCTAACCCGTTTTGTGTACCAAGGAGGATCAGTGCCGTCGTTTGTTAATTTATTTGCTATAAATCAATTGCTTGTTGGTTGATGATACATAAACTTTGTCTCTCTTTCTTCTTTCTGTGTATGGAATCTTTATAGAGTTCACACCAACTTTGGTAGTGAAATGTCGATTAATATATTTTTTGGGTGATCAAAAGGGGTTGAGGAGTCCGAACAGAAGCCCTTCACGATTGCGCTACTTCGTTTGAGTCTAAGCTAAGAAGAGACACCAATGAATTTTCATGAGACTCGGTACTGGTTAACTAGAGGACAACGGCTGAGCGCCCAAGCAGCTTTGCAAGTTCAGAGGTTCTTCGTGCCGCATTTGCGCGCCGTCGTACCGGCTAGAGCGGCCGCACGAACTGCTCCTGGCGGTGTGTGGTTAAATGAAGCGACGGAATCCTGTGGCGTTAATCGCGTTAGCGGCTGGAGCGGTGTACCACGCGCTGCCTGCCGCTACCTGCTCAGTGCCAGATGAAGCAGTTTTTATGCAGGCACCACCAGACGCTTTACGAATTTCCGTTGCTAGCAGCCCAGCGTCGTAACAGCGTTTGCCGGGGCGTCCGTTCCGTCTTTACAGCAGGGCTCTTCGACTTCCCAATGATCGCAGATGAGCTCACCGACTGTGACGAATCCCTTCCACAGCTAAAGAGTAAGAAAGAAAAATCAAATAACAATAAATCACTGATTCGTGGCTTCATAGTGGAAGCTACTCACGGATCAATGAGGAAGAAAAGATTTCTTGTGTCGCATTCATCGTTGACAGAACATCTTGTAAACAATGGGGATGGTTTTTCCTGCAGGAGACCCGTTAATCGCTTCGTACCTGCCTGTCGAGTCATTGCACCGGTGGGGCGGCAGGTTGGAAAATTTACTGTTGTATAAGTGTTTGAATGTTGAAACACTTCCCGGCCGATGCACCATATGTGGGGCAGCGGGTGGAATTTACTGTTGTATAAAATGTTCCTGTTATTTATGCTGTTTTTTGCCGTTCTCAACACTGGCTCTCTAACTACAATATTGGCAACCAGAAAGTGATTAGCAAAACGTGAAGCCTGTAATTAGAATTCCTAGTGCCCACTTCATCTGAGAAATACACTTATAGCTACAGCTTATAGCTCTGAGGAATTAGGGGATTGTCTGGGATTCATAATCAAAAACGATCGTGAAGAAAAAAACAAATTTCCTATATTCTGAAAGTCACAGATGAAAAAGAAAGAATCCACACAATCTGACTAACAGAGCAGATCAGAGTCTAATGCGCTGATGCCACTATAACTGTCCAAATTAAATATTTAAATGAATGCTTGCCATAATTTGATGATAATGTTCATCAAACGCCACGCTAAATAATGGTAGAATGTCTGTCCCGCGACGGCACGTGAAAATACGACATACGCAAACTGACGATAGATAATTAAAGTCATCCCAGAATTAACACTTCACTCGAAAATGATTTCATGGTTACGCGTATCCCGAGTAACTTAATACGGCATCCGAGGCTGTTTATAGCAATGATACCGACGCGACGCGACTCCCGACACAGATGGTGTGCTATTCAGCGTCAGGAGAGAGCTGGGGCCTTGCTTCCTCGCGCAGCGTTCTTATATATAAAGCCGCGGTGCGGACGGCTAGGGGAACGCCTGATCAAATCGGCTATCCTGACTAGCCGCTGGGCTAGTAATGCACCAAATTAAGTTACCGAATAAATCATAGCTTCTTTTGCTGATGGCCGATGAAGCTCTTAATTTAAATGCGCAATCAGCACACAGGTAAGTAATCATAATAAAAATCTGACGTGGCTAAGTAAATTATTTTGGGCGAGAGAATTAATTTAATTACACTGCAAGCAGTAGACGAGCTCTGAACTTTCCCTTTGGAGATACGCTATCGCTATAGTTTTATTGTTATTCAAATGAAACTTCTCGCATCCTTATGGTTATAGCGGATCTCCATTCTACTTAAATATAAACATCCTAGCCTCATTTATTAGCCTATTTAATCTATCTTGCTTCCTTAATTTTTAAGACAAAAACAAGAAAATTATGAATTTCAACTAAAATCTTAATTTGTGAGATCCAGAAGACTTTTTCTATTAAATAATTATGAAAAAGGAATCTAAATATAAATTTTTAAGTCTCTAGCTCTTTTCTGTTGCGCCAACGATTTTTAGAGAAAGCGTCCAAATTTCGAAAGTGGTTAAAGTTGTCAAACTGATATTCAACACATATTAATTTAGTATTACTCCTGACATGCTAGAAACATTTCAGGTTATTTACATGATTTTTAAAGTATTGCGCAACCTTTATGACGTCAGAGCTAGTTACAACGGACTGGCTGGCACACAATGGAAAGACTGATGTGAATTTACTGCGGCGTGAGTAGGCTGCTTCCCTACATCACCCTCTACTTAAATTTTTTGTTTTCGAATGTTAATGAACGAAGAAAAAAATTTAATTACAAAGGGAAGCAAGAGTACAGCTTAACTCCCTATGAAAAATTAAAATGGAATTGTAAACATATATATATATAAAAAGAAAACTGATTACCTACTTTAATTATTTAAATTGCGGGCATGTTCACTGCCTGTTAAGCAATATTATCCCTCAAAATTTAAGCAAAATCAATGAAACACTTTGGCATACATATTGCCTTAGACAAACAAACACATAAAAATATGTAAAATTACGAAAATCTTAAATCCATTAAATACATTTTTACATACACACATTCAAAGAAAATAACAGTTATTCAAGCGTACATTAACAGATGATTATATCTTAGCAGTCTTTTCTAAACCTGAAAGAAAATTTCACAAATAATTTTTACACACGTGGTTGCAGCCGCTTTGGCTGGCGTTCTACACTTCCATTCACAAGGGTAGAGGAGGGGAAGTTGCTATGGTGTGCGTCCTTCACGTTCACTCTAAATTACATGGGGAAAGGGGAGGGGTCACTGTGAGTTGTGTCCAAGTCACTCCACGTTTTCACGCAGCTACCAGGCTGCCATTATCTGGTTTGTCCTGTAGAACAAACAAAAAGAGTGCCTCAGACTCTGTTCACTTACTATCTAAGGGTGGGTCACAATGAAATGGGGATATACACATTTTATCCTTCAATATGTTGCTGGAACAAAGTTAACAGAACTTTTTCAATATTACTCTCGTGGTTACTTAATTGTCATAAAATCGGTAAACAAATGGCTCAAAACGCCGTTAGTCACGTACTAGAGAAAATGTATGCTCAAGGCATACAATCATGAATCCTATTTAATTTCAATTTATTATTTCTGGGCCGCAACACTGAACCCAATGCTCGGTACATTCCTGATACATTTGTATTTTATTTACTTAGCTGACTCATCTTCGATTACCGTATTCTTAGAGATAGTATGAGTATATTTGATTAGTAGTTGTTTTCTCAGCTTCTTTGTACATGTGAGTAACTTTTGGTAATAGTACAGTTCTGAGTGTTCAAAACACACTACGTTTAGTTGACTACTAAATCCACTTATTGGTCCTCTGCTGTTGTGTCAGTTCCACATCTGCAATTATGTACTTACTTCATCGAAGTGTATTTATGCTGAGCTATAAATAACGTTTCACATCTGCCATTATGTTACTCAATTATGTTGCTAGTGTATGTACTTATTTAACACTCACTGTATTAACATTTAAAGCATAGGATAGCACATTTATTTCATATCTATAGTGTACTGCAGCTGATCAGTTTGCTCACGTGGCAATCCATTTCCACTCGATCGGACACTGAAACCACAGGTAGTCTCTCTCGACCTACCACTTAAGTGCATTAAGTAATTATGGATGAGCGTAATGCTAAATTCCTTAAACCTATAGGACACCATGAGCTGCTCTGTCTCACCTAACAGAAGGGTACCTAAGGTCGCATTCACACCTCCAACTCATAACCTCAATACGTGTAGGTGTGTCCTGTCACACACTACACCAAAATAATGGCCAGCTCCAACCTTATAAATACTTCAGGGACGTGTCCTTCACGTCTCAACAACAAACACTGTTCAATTCTATTACACTGCCATTCCTTGCTACACAAGGTGAGTTCATTTTTACAACTTATCTGCATATTTTCATAACACTAAGCACTCTCTCTTACTATTTATTAGTTAGCTCTAATGCATACACTAGGTTTCACTGCCACTTCAGATCCTGCTTGAACACGAATTTGTACATCTTTTTTAAAATATTATTGTGGCACCATTTCCAATAAAACAACACTTTGTACTTATAATATTACCAGGGGTCTATACATAACTGTTACTCAAACACATTTGTATCTTAATTACGTCATACTTCTCTGTTGTTTATGTCACTGTTAGGTTTGTCACATTAGGTATTTTCTTCACTAATCGGTGGATAGAATGGTTACAGAACTCATGGCTTGATGACCATAACGGAAAATTTTTATGTTGGAAAGAAAGGGTCGCAATTTTTTGTGGATAGGAAAGATGAAGAATGAGTGAAACCTGAAATGGAAAGAAGATCTCACACAGCTGGGACTGCACAGCTGCCACACTGTAGAGGTTACAGAACAATCTCCTCCCTACAGAATTCATTAGTTTATTATTGGCTTGATAGCCGTACTGGACGATTTAGTATTTGATAGTAAGAGCCGAAATTTTGGTGGATAGTAAAGATGAAGAATGAGTGAGATCTGAAAAGGAAAGAAGATCTCACACAGCTGGGACTGCACAGCTGCCACATTGTGTAGAGGTTACAGAACAACCTCCTCCCTACAGCATTCGTTCATAACCTTTGACCACGCCGCGTCGATCTGAAAATACCTTATGATGCCTGTTTAGAACCTGTCTCAGTTCTTCCTTCTGATTAGCTGAATTTTTATCGATTTCCTGCAATTTAGCTTCTATTTTGTCCAAAATAATTGCTTCTTCTTATTCTGTGTTTAGCTTACTTGTACTAAGATTAACACCTTCGTCCCAATATCTCCTATTTTTCAGAACTCGTATAGGCAGCTCCCAATTGTCATCATTAGTTACTACATGTTTATCAATAAAAGGTGCCGTAATTACTCCGGTTATCGGCAAGACCATTTTTAACTGGCTTCTTTCAAAGTCAACAACACTCTGATATTTTGATAAGAAATCTATGCCAATTAAAACCTCAATACTGAGATTCTTCACAATTAAGCATGGATAATCAATTAAATTACCATTAATGTTAAAGGGCAGCAAAGCTTCTTGCTTTACCGTTTTTGACACCTTGCCAGTAGCACCAATTATTCTTAGTCCTGATACCCTCATTACTGTAAGCTTGTCTTTACCAGGTAATGCATCAAAGAAAGACTGAGATATCGCACTAACCTCACTTCCACTGTCTAAGAGGCAACGTACATTGATACCCAACATATTCACTATTATTATAGGGGAGCTTATTCTAATTTGTACAGGTGGTTCCTCAAATTCATCCAATAGTTCCTTTTGGATTTGTCTCCAACTAAAGTGATCGACATCTGTCTTCATTACATTTAGGTCAAAGTGTGTAGGGGTTTCCTTAATTACATTTTCAGCTGCTTTTTCCAGTCGGTCTATTAATTTTAAATCGAAACACCGCACGACTTCATTACATTTAGTTTGCTGAACATGACCCAAATTACTGTAGTCTGAGCGATTCTGCGCCTCCAGACTGGGCGTAACACTAGTTGCAGCTGAACCACTTTTACTATTATCGTCGGGTTCCTTCTCCAGTGACAACTGGTCACAGCTACTGGGTTCATCGACCCCCAACAGGCCACCCTCTACATTCTCACTTACCTCCTGTCCTAAATCTATTAGTACAGTATCAACATCCTTCACAGGCACTTTAGATAAGAGCACATCATCCTCATTGTAAATATAAGCATGAATTTCTTCTGCTTCTTCAACTGACAATTCAGTATTTTGTAGCTCTTCCCTACCATTACATTGCTGCGCCTTCTCTTTCTCTTCCCACTTAGAAAGCGTCTCTAACACGGTATCTATCAAATACTGTGAGTGATCTAATATTTCTGATGTATTCTTAGATGCTACCGACCCTTCATCCACATGTTCAGTCTGAGTATTCTGATCTGCCTTACCAATTCCCGTAACTACTGGCTTAGGAAAAGTAGCCGCCTGTCAGCCTACTACTGTTTCCTTTATTTCCATTATAGTTAACTGGCACAGCATTGCTTTCCGCACTGTTGCTTACCTGCATAATTTTGTCTGGAACAAAATTACTGTCATTTGAATGCCATTGTTGGTTCTGATAATTATTTCTCCAATTCCTACCTCTCTTAGGATGGCGAACACCTACTGTTCTGATGTTTACATTGCCATTCTGCTCGTTCTTAAAATTACTACTATTGTTGTTAGTATTTCTGTTATTACGTGCTTGCTCCTCATTGGCAGCCACACGCTCTACATGTTCCAAATATTCAATGAAACGATCCAGATTGTCTCAAGGGGCAGATATAATTCTAGTTTGCCAATACCATGGGCCAATACCATGGCAGTTTGGCTTCAAGACCTAGTATTATCATTTCAGGTTTTAGCTTTTCGTCCAAATGTGACAAACGTGAGATCCATGACCTGGCAAACTCTTTAATAGATTCCTTTCCTGCATTGAAGAGTTTTCCACTCCAAAATTCTCTCAACACTTCATTTTGCTTATTGCTAGACCAATACTCATTAATGAAAGCTGTTTTAAACTCCGCTAATGTTTTACACTTCAACATAACATCAGCTGACCAACGCATGGCGTCACCTGCTAAAATCAGCTGACCAACGCATGGCGTCACCTGCTAAATGGCTTCTAATAAATGAGATTTTCTCTCGTTCAGACCAAGGTGGTGGAATCACATCTTCGAAATTGTTCCAGAAATCTTGCGGGTGGATATTTTTATCTGGATCGAACCGCAAGAACTGCCGACACCCGATAAAAGCGGTGTTTGCAGCTACAACTTGTTGTACACTACCATTAACAGAAGTTACTGAAGCTACTTTACTCCCAATGTTAGCAATGTTAGTACTAATATTTTCTACTCTCATTTCAACATTATCTACTCTTTGCACAATATGAGTAGTATCAGTTTTGATTGCATCTACTTCTGCTTGACATATGTTTACTTTTATATTAACATCTTTGAACCTATCTGAGCACAGTTCAGATTCCGCCTCGATCTTTTCTGTTAACTTGTGCTCCAGCTTCGCATCTTCCATTTGGAAGTCTTTGCGAACCTCAGCAACTTCGGATTTTACTGTTTTATACATTTCAGAAAATTGTTGAGCTACCTTTTTCTTAATATCCTCATGGTTGTAATCAATCTTATAATTCAAACTGTCCAGATCCTCTTTCAACTTATTGCAACCAGCCTTGAAGGTATTGTCCATTACCTCCAATCGTTTATTAAAATTAGTTTGGCTGGCCACAACCACATATTTTAATTCAGCATTACTGGTAGCAGTTGCTTGTAATATAACATTTAGATCAATAGCCCCAGTATCTTTGGGTTGTTCACAAGCTGGCTTTTTATCACACTCATGTGACGAAAAACTAGCTCCAACACCAGAATCATCAAAACTAAAAGAAACTTCTGATTGATCTGTCATATCTAACTTTTCCTGTTTAAACTCTACCACCTCTGATGACTGTTTCGTTTTTAACTCATCAGATAAACTATCATCCAATAAATTAACAATTTCTGATTTCTGCTTTACTACAGGGGTCTCTATTATTGAATCAATGCACCTATTCACACTACTGTCAGGAGACAATACTTCATATTTCACTTTAACATTACTACTTTCAGGCATATTTACACTTGAACTGTTGTCTGGATTTACAGTTCCCTCAACAGACATAGGTTCTGATTTAAGTTTAACCTCAGTTTCTTTTGGCGGTTCCATCGCTGACAGTCTTTTAGTGCAGGTTAGTAAAATTTTTAACAGCTTTTCACTTAACTTAGTTCCTTCTGCACGACGTATGGCGTTGCTGGCGTGGCGTACCAGGATTACTGATGCGACGCAACGCACTGAACTGCAGAACGCACTCCGACGGCTGTTGTGTGCTCGCGTGGCCCACAACTGCAGGCGCGGCTCTGGCTGCTCCAGCGGATGACTGCGGTGCGACGAAAATGGCTTCTCACGATGCCGGCAGCGCCGCTTGACTCAGTGCCAGCTCCGTCAATCCAGATGTGTTGTTAATCCACTTGCGTCGTCCACATGCACACGTAACACTTTCACTGTTCTATTACTCAGTTGTGTGTCGCATTCCACTCGTGAATCCGAATATTTAAAAATCACTTTCACTTTACTCAGTTTCTTTCCTTTCCCGGCCGATGCACCATATGTGGGGCGGCGGGTTGGAAAATTTACTGTTGTATAAGTGTTTGAATGTTGAAACACTTCCCGGCTGATGCACCATATGTGGGGCGGCGGGTGGAATTTACTGTTGTATAAAATGTTCCTGTTATTTATGCTGTTGTTTGCCGTTCTCAACACTGGCTCTCTAACTACAATATTGGCAACCAGAAAGTGATTAGCAAAACGTGAAGCCTGTAATTAGAATTCCTAGTGCCCACTTCATCTGAGAGATACACTTATAGCTACAGCTTATAGCTCTGAGGAATTAGGAGATTGTCTGGGATTCATAATCAAAAACGATCGTGAAAAAGAAACAAATTTCCTATATTCTGAAAGTCACAGATGAAAAAAAAAGAATCCACACAATCTGACTAACAGAGCAGTTCAGAGTCTAATGCGCTGATGCCACTATAACTGTTCAAATTAAATATTTAAATGAATGCTTGCCATAATCTGATGATAATGTTCATCAAACGCCACGCTAAATAATGGTAGAATGTCTGTCCCGCGACGGCACGTGAAAATACGACATACGCAAACTGACGTTAGATAATTAAAGTCATCCCAGAATTAACACTTCACTCGAAAATGATTTCATGGTTACGCGTATCCCGAGTAACTTAATACGGCATCCGAGGCTGTTTATAGCAATGATACCGACGCGACGCGACTCCCGACACAGATGGTGTGCTATTCAGCGTCTGGAGAGAACTGGGGCCTTGCTTCCTCGCACAGCGTTCTTATATATAAAGCCGCGGTGCGGACGGCTAAGGGAACGCCTGATCAAATCGGCTCTCCCGACTAGCTGCTGGGCTAGTAATGCACCACAATAAGTTACCGAATAAATCATGGCTTCTTTTGCTGATGGCCGATGAAGCTCTTAATTTAAATGCGCAATCAGCACACAGGTAAGTAATCATAATAAAAGTCTGACGTGGCTAAGTAAATTATTTTGGGCGAGAGAATTAATTTAATTACACTGCACACAGTACACGAGCTTTGAACTTGCCCTTTGGAAATACGCTATCGCTATAGATTTATAGTTATTCAAATGAAACCTCTCACATCTTTATGGTTATAGCGGATCTCCATTCTACTTAAATATAAACATCCTAGCTTTATTTATTAGCCTACTTAATCTATCTTGCTTCCTTAATTTTTAAGACAAAAACCAGAAAATTATGAATTTCAACTAAAATCTTAATTTGTGAGATCCAGAAGACTGTTTCTATTAAATAATTATGAAAAAGGAATCTAAATATAAATTTTTAAGTCTCTAGCTCTTTTCTGTTGCGCCAACGATTTTTACAGAAAAACGTCCAAATTTCGAAAATGGTTAAGTTGTCAAACTGATATTCAACACATATTAATTTAGTGTTACTCCTGACATGCTAGAAACATTTTAGGTTATTTACATGATTTTTAAAGTACTGCGCAACCTTTATGACGTTAGAGCTAGTTACAGTGGACTGGCTGGCACACAATGGAAAGACTGATGTGAATTTACTGCGGCGTGAGTAGGCTGCTGCCCTACACACCGAGTGGGATCCATTCTGATCAATGTTCGTGACACGACAGGCTTCCCTTTTCTTTCCTTAGTGTATTGAGACAAATACTCTGCTGTATCGCGTACGTGGTTGTGAAGGACATGTAGAAGTTGACTGATGCAATAACAACAACCTTTCGTCACTGACTGTCCAGGAATATTTATTTTCCCATGAGGTGGCTTAAACACCCATCATCATGAGATGGTTTTGTAGATTAATTCGAGAAATGCGTGCAAATCGATTAAAATGTTCGTGCTGCGGGGTCGGGAAGTAATGTTTAGCAAATTACACCACCCGATAATCAGCTTCCATTGGCTTTATAGTCACCTTATGTGTCACTAACATTTATTTATTTAGTTACTGCTTCTGACAGAAATAATCTCTATTTGAACCACAGTCGCGAAGTTAAAAAAAATTTAGAATGGGTAAACATTGTTTATTAACACGCCAGATGTTTCATGGCCATACTACTTCCAATGTCCGATTGCCAACCGTGTAATCTATACTGGTGTGCAAAACTTAAGGACGAAAGTAACTTTCGCAGAGTGTGCTACTTCCACGCAACATATGACGATGAAACTTAAGCCAGGCATAGAAAGAATTGCTACAGCATAGTGCAGAAGTTAACAGAAAGGTAGTCTAAATGCAATGACATGAACAGAAATGATACTGCCAATCAGTGATGATAATTACTTTGTAAATTGAAGGGGCAGGGCGGTGAAAGGAAAGTAAATGGAAGGAACTAATGATATCAGCAGAATGGGGACTTTATGTGGAATCAGCGGCGACGAGTGAAAATATGAGTCGAACAGGGGGATTTGAATCTGGGATATCCTGCTTACTGATCAATTGTGTTAGCCATTGCTACACGCCGACTATCTCGACACGCTCCGCGGCCGACCAGATTCCCACCTAGCGCCGCTTGCCCACACTCACCGCCCGTGTCCTCCGTGTTTGCTAATATTTGAGATTCCCACTGGAGGTCAATAGTTAACGTGCATTCGCATTGAAGGTTGTGGAGTGATTGCCCGTCGATGTCGTATCATTAGTTCCTTCCCTTTGCTTTACTTTGTCCCCCACCACCATTAGTTTATATAATACAGGGTGGTGTTACCAATTGTTTCTTTCACAATTTACGACGCACATTAGATATCCCGCTGGGACGTCTACAGCAGTACCAGCAGATCTTGGAAAAACAAATGAGTTACGAAATGACGTGTAATTAACGATACTGCCGCTAGGAGACTAGTAAGCAGCAATGGCTGACAATGGAAGACTGACGACACAGCAACGATCGGCAATTGTGTTACTTTTTCATGAAACGAAAAGCCTTGTTGTGACTCAGAGGCGTTTTCGACAACAGTTTAACACACGATGGGTCCTTTGCAAGAAGACCATTCACAGGTTGTACGCTACATTTTTACAGGAAGGAACAGTATTGCAAGCGAAGCGACCTCGGCCTAAGCCTGTTTGTTCACCAGAGAATATTGAAACATTATGAGTTGCTGCACAGACAAGTCCCAGGAAATCGTGTAGAAAGGCAGCAGTGCAACTGGGAATATCCACACGCTCCGTTCAACGCATTCTTAAAAGTGACCTCCATATGTACACATACAAGATGACCTGTGCACAGAAGCTCACTGAAGAACACAAGCAGCAGAGACTACTGTTTGCTCAGTGGTCGGAGAATAGGGAAGAAACTCTCAACAACGTTTGGTTTTCAGACGAGACGCATTTTCATTTAGACGGTGTCGTTAACAAACAAAATGTACGCCTTTGGGCCACTGAAAACCCGCAAGTGCTTCATGAACGACAACATTATGCTCCGAGGATTACAGCGTTGTCAGCAATTTCCAATCACGGACTTATTTGACCCTTTTTCTTTGAAGAAACTGTGAACAGCGAGCGTTATTTGAGCATGCTTTGCAATAGCTTCTTGCTACTTACCCTTCAACACACAGTGGTTCATGCAAGATTCGGCATTATTTCTGTTCTTTCGGACATATCCGAAAGAACAGACACCACACTTTCTTATTACTGATTCGTCACATTGGGCAATGAATCCACTACCTTCACTGTGGGTGCACATTTACATTAGACCCACGAGTAAATTTAAATTTAAGCGAGAATAGAGAACTCGGATGGGGACTGCAGATACTTGGCGCTAGCTGGTAATATGAGTCGGCTGGCGAACGCTCCGAGATAATCCGTGCATTTGCGATAAACACTGTGTCTGATTGGCAAGTTTGTTAACGCGACTGACCAGTTATCAGGGCTACTATGTTAAGAGTCCCTGTCCGGCACATATTTTCACTTATCGCCGCTGATTACCCATAAATTCCTGGTGCAGCAGATATAATTAATTATTTACTTTGCCAACGGACTTGCCACAATGGTAATACCGGTTCCCGTCAGATCACCGGAGTTAAGCACTGTCAGGCTTGGCTAGCACTTGGATGAGCGACCGTCCGAATCTCCCGGAAGCTGTTGGCAAGCGTGGTGCACTCAGCCGTTTTCAGGTTAAATGAGGAGCTACTTGAATGAGAAGTAGTGAGTCCAGTCACGAAAACTGCCTGAGAGAGCGGTGTGCACACAATATGCCATTTCATATTCGCATCTAATGACGGCTACGGGCTGAAGATGACACGGCGATCTGTTGGTATCGATGGGCATTCGGTGGCCTGTTTGAATGGAGTTTAGCTAGTTTCCCTTTACTTTTCTTTTTTCCACCTCCATTTACATAATTCGTCTCATAGCTATGGATTTCGCGTGGTGTCTGTTCTTTTGGACATGTCCACACATTCATACAATAGACGAAAATTATAGTGACATGAGCAAGCCCGCATTCGCCACAGCAGATGGAAAACCGCCTAAAAACCATCCACAGACTGGCCGGCTCACCAGTCCTCGACACAAGTCCGCCAGGTGGGTTCGTGCCGGGGACCAGGCGCTCCTTCCCAATCCGGAAAGCCATGCGTTAGACCGCATGGCTTTCCGGATTGGGAAGGAGCGCCTGGTCCCCGGCACGAACCCACCTGGCGGACTTGTGTCGAGGACTGGTGAGCCGGCCAGTCTGTGGATGGTTTTTAGGCGGTTTTCCATCTGCTGTGGCGAATGCGGGCTGGTTCCCATTATTCCGCCTCAGCTACACTATGTCGGCGATTGCTGCGCAAACAAGTTCTCCTCATACGCGTACACCACCAATACTCTACCACGACAAACGAGGGGGTTAAACTCTTCTGGTGTGAGACGTTCCCTGGGGGGGGTGGGGGGGGGAGAATTCCACTACAGGTCGAACTGCAGAACCGCACAACAATCCTGAAAGAGTGGTTCGGTGCAGGGCGGTGGAGGGGTGAAGTAGGGGTGAAGTGGACTGCAGTAGTCGTCGTGGGGTTGTGGACCAGCTGCAGCGCAGACGGAGCCTCTCCATCGTTTCTAGGTCCCTAGTTAACATACAATACTGAAGTACCCGCGACTCATGAAGGTCCACAGGACATTACAATTGAGGGGGGGGGGCGGAGGGGGGGGCATGGCTCTTAATAATCATCGCCATGGACGGCAGTGCATGCTCTGCTACTTGCTCCTACGCTAGCAACAAAATTAGGAAGGAGTTCTGGTGCTAGTGCGTCCCATTCCTCCACCACCTCGGTTGACATCTGCTGGCTGGTCTTTGGTGCGTGTGGATGTATTGTAGTACATCTCCACAGTGCATCCCACACGCGCTCGATGGGACTTATGTCGGGGGAACGCGCAGGCCAATTCATTCGAAGAACATCCTCTCGTTCCAACAGCACTTCCTCCTGCATTGTTCGATGTGATAGCGCATTGTCAACCACAGCAATGAAGTCCGAGTTGAATGCAACCCTGAAAAGACGCTCACGACTACGAGGACAACCATGTTCGTCAATGGTCCTGGATGCATTGTGTGTTTCCACCTCTCGCCACAGGAGGGTACGTCCACGACTGTCGACTATGTTATGGTGTCGGAAGGAATAATGCACTGAGGAACATTATCGAACATGATCGATTTGTTGGTCCAGCTGTTGTGGGCAGGTGTGTTGAACACGATGCACTCAGTGGACAATGTTGTTGTGAAACTGTACTCTTCTCACTGTGCGTTTTTTCAGGGGTGCACTCGGCCCTGAGTTCATTTCTATGGATGAAAATGCATATCCGTATCGAACAGCACTGATGGAGGAGCTTTTCAAACGAGAGGATATTCCGCGAATGGATTAGCCTGCCCATTCCCCCAACTTACATCCCACAGAGCCCCTGTACGATGCTTTTGGCAGACGTCCACATGCACCAACCATTACCAATCAGTTGTAAAGCATGCTCGCGGAGGAATGAAACGCCCTACCACAAGAACCACCTACCAACTTTCTGGGCAGCATAGGAGAACGTTGGAGAGCAGCACTGAAGTCCGTGATGATCAGGCACCCTATTAAAAACCAACTCCTACTGAAACGTCCCCTTTTGAACAATTATATACATGACTGGGCTTAAACTGACACACAATATTTTTAGCGCAACGCAATATGACTTTCAAAAATCCCTACAAAAGAATGGCCCTGACTAACAATAACCTACACGTTTCACAAATCACTTACCTCACAAAAATCTTCGTTACTCGAACTACTGCAATACAGCGAGCGCCACTACTGCCAGCTAAATAAAAGATTCAAACTACTGAAGGCACTAACTACTAATAGGCGTAGTTAGCAAATGAAAGATTTTGATAGAGAACAAACAATGTATTTACCTTAATAGTCATAATTGACATCCAGTCTTACAAATTCCAAAACTCCGCCATCTCTCTCCCCACATCCACCACTGCTGGCAGCTCACCTCCAACTGCGCAACGCTATGCGCTGTTCACGTCCAGCTGCCCAACACTACAATGGCAGACAACAATGCAAACTAGCCACAGACTGCACACAGCACAGCCAGTGATTTTCATACAGAGAGCGCTACGTGGCGGCGGCGTTACCAATATAAGAACCTAAACAGCCTACATATAAGAACCTAAACAGCCTACTTACATAGCCCCCATGCTCCCCACAAAAAATTTTACAAATTGTTTTGGGCAGTGGGCAATACATATATGTTAAAATTTTTCATAATCGTAATTACAATAACAAAGAAATCAAATGCACACACTTATTGATACAATGATGGTCAAAAGCAAAAATTTTCTCACAGTCCATAAAGACAGTCCTGATCATTCGTCACAGTAAAACTGCCGTTTCTTTTCTCAAAGTCTGAGCAGTAAAAGAAAATGTACACGGATGTAGTGGATTTCCATGCAGTCTTGAAGAAGTAGTGTTGTCCTTCCAACGGAAAGATAGTGCTGACTCTTGACATGCAGACAGGTAATGGGCCACAACAGAGCAAACCCACAGCAGAGTCATTCGAAGTTTTGAAGAATATTGGTAGGTAGGTCATCACAGAGTAGACCCACTGTAGTCCTGGTAGAGATTACGGTATTGGTGGGCCACCAGAGGTGCAGACCCACTGCAGTCCTTGTAGAAATAATGGTACTGGTGAGTCAGCAAGGTGTAGACCCACTGTAGTCCTTGTAGAAATAATGGTATTGGTGGGTCATCAAAGGTGTAGACCCACTGTAGTCCTTGTAGAGATGGCCAGCAGCCATCTGCTGCGACTGTGCAGGTGCACAATCACCATCGAAGAGTCTAGCAGAGAAGATAGCAAGTTCATAAACCACCACTTGTGCACGCACAAAGTTTTTGGAATTGTCCTTAGAAGTCTTGCAGACAATATAGCAAGTCCATAAACCACCACTTGTACACTCACGAAGTTTTTGGAATTGTCCTTAGAACCAGCAATGCTGTTATCAAGTCCCTTGCTGAATTAGTAACACACGTGCAAACACTAACAGTCCCTACTTCTCACATATTCTCCATATACTATGACCAACAGAAACGTGTGCAGTGAAATGTAACTTACAAGTCAATAATATGATGAACTGGTGACAATTACAATTTTATAACAATAGAATACAATTACAAAGGTACAAAATACATCATTAAAGAACATAACAATACAGATAACATTTGTAGTACAGGCTTTACAAAAGAATCGAAATAACATATACATTAGTGTTACAGGAATTATGACATGAGTACACACATAAAAGATCAGAATAACTTTCGAAACATCAACTTCACACATGAGCATTAAAACAGAACAGAATACATAATGTCTAAACATCTTTACAAAGAAAATAACATATTATCAGAAAAATTCTACAACATAACTCTTGTTAGCTAAACACATAAAGACAGGAAAAACACAAATATACAAGAGTTCACAAACACATAGGGGGATAACACAATGGAAAGGATAGGGTTCGTTTTCAGTGTAACAGTTGCTACTGCAGTCCAACCCAAAACTTCATTCCATATATCGTCCCTCTTATTTCAACATTTGCTCCAGCCAAAAAAAAAAAAAAATCCTATCCAAGCATGCTTTCTGTATTCTGTTCACATCCTCTTTCAAAAATAGTTTTTCTCCACTGTGCACTACTTTTTTTTGGCCAAACTATTTTCTTATAGCTTCTTAATGCATTTCTTCCAATTCACCATAGTTAGTTTCTTATATACTCTACCCCCTCTTAAGTTAACTTTGCTGAGCTCAGATATAGATACCAAGGGACGAGGCAATGCAGCAGCACATAACAAATTAACACAAACAGCAAGGACAAAAAAAATACAAATTGGCGAGGTAAGCAACAACATTACAACTAATATAAGGCAATGTGCAGCAAACAAGAAAAATAAATCAGTAGTAAACTGGCTTAGAAGAGTAACACAAAGTCAAATTCAGTAACACTATGCCTGGCAAACAGCAGCAGCAAATGAAATAACTTATATCTAAACAAGACATAGCTCAAGCAGAAAAAAACATTACACTAAAGACAAAAATGCAGACAATGGAAATGTATATTCACATCTTAATGTCTATGTAATTAAAGTGGTGCACCACAAGAAGTTATTCTACAAAAAAAAAATTACCAAGTAGTTGAAAAGAAAATTCCGTATGCAATTCCTGTGAAGAGAAATGTCTTTGTGCTCCCCCATTTTTGGGAAATGGATTACAAAATTAGTATTTACTGGATCTGTAGACAGAAAATATTTATATTAGTACATCTATAAAATTCCATTTTAACCAATGCTGCAGTGCAGCTAGAGACTAGATATTAAAGAAAATGAGAAAATATGTACAAAGGAAGGCATGAAACATCATTCATTAGCCATATGGCATTTCATAAGGTAGGACAGAAAATCTCTCAACTAGAAAGACAGTAGTCATAATCAGGTGTATAGACATAAAATATTGCTCGTCATTTCATTAGACATTTCAGTAAATATAATAAATTAAGAGTGCTTCAGTGTTAACATATGTTTTCAAGTTTGAGCGTGTCGTATTTGCGATGCTTTCGACAAAGAAATGTCAATAGCGAGGATAATGGCCTCTTTTTTTTTTTGCACCTAATGGCTTTCTTTTGTCAGACGACTACCTCTCAGGTGGGCGTCCAAAACACATTACGTCAAGGTCGCTTACGTTTCTTACTGAAATATTTACGACAGCAGTTTCCGCTACAGTGGCAGTCTCATATAAAAAAAAATCACAGGTTGAGAATTTGCGTTACAAATGTGTAGAAACTAAATCACATTGATATAACAGTGTTCAAGAAATTTTCATCAGCATTGTAATACACTCACGCATTTACATACATTTCATAACTCTTAAAGTACGATTCTCGGTTTCCAACATCCTTTTTCACAAACCAGAGTCCCTAACTTCTATTCATTATTCATATACATATAAACACATAATCACATTCCTTATATAGCATCAGCTTATTGATCATAAACATACCTCAACAGCATAATACACATCGTCGTCGTAAAAATAACATCATAACACCTCAGTCAAATCTCGAAAACGTCGTAGCTTTCTGCAATAATATCAAAACCTAAAAAAAAATTCTCTGCTCATGTCAGTAGTGTCATTTACCTCAAACTTACTTTAAAAATCATTCTCCCTTACCAAATACATCATTAAAAGCTCTCATGGTAACACAATGGTTCCGGAAAAATGTGAGCATTTCACGAAATACAGACAAAATACAATTTCATAAGTGTGAAGTTATCCAACTGTGTAATTACGTAAACATCTGTCACTGATGTAGTAAAAAAAGTTTCTTTCTCTGTTAAATGATCAGATAGCTGTGTAATTCTGTGTTAGAGAAATATGGTACCGATGTGTAAAGTTGTATAAGCAAATACCATATTAGCTAGGGCTCCTTGTGCTTGCCAAACACATGGTACACAAAGTAAGCGTGTACCCCCCTCAGGATTAATGTAATTATAGCCTCAGGTGTTACAGATTACAACAATGGAATGACATGTATTACGGAAAACCTTTGTATCATTGTACTTCAAATATCTTTAAAAATAAATGATTTAAGTACAAAATTAATCACTCAAATACGTGTCCTGTAGCGCTAAATGTGCGTCTTGTTGTAAGATAATCTCTGTGGAAGTGTCGTAGTTATCGTCCTCCGAAAGCTAAGTTCTGCAGAAGCCAATGTACTTACCTCATGGTACACAAAGGTGAAATGCTTTGCGTATAGATATCTTAGTTATTACGCTTATTGCCGTGATGAGGAAAGTATTGTGCTGTAACGTATTGTTGTCCTACGGAAAAGGCTGTCTCCTTGTAGGCATAGCTCAAAAGTCACCACTAAAACATGTCTCACTTTACAGAAGAATTCAGAAAAAACTGTGCAGATATAAAACAGATACACCGCAAAAGTAACATTGTAAATTGTCACTCATTAGCAGCGTCATGATAAAATCGTGTAGCTGTCACACAAACCAACCACTGTGTCATCTGGCATTTCACAGAAAGCACCTCAAATCCAGAATCCACTCTCAAGCAAACCAAAATAATGCATGAAAATCTCATTAGCAGTGCCGGTATATGTTCCAAGTATGTGAGCCTCATAGTCGTTACGCGATCGTGCAACTAACAAGCAAGAATGTACAAACAACAACACTGCGTCGTCTGTTCACTATAACAATGCATTCGTAATTTCTGTTTAAATAAGTTCTCTTGGTTCTTGACTGGATATTTAACTTCAAACGCTGTTGCATGTTAACAGATACTAAGTCTGACAAAGCATACTGGTAATGTAAAGTGAAAAGTTATATGGCAAAGACAAAGTTAAAAAGCAGATTATCTTTCAATAGACGGTTTTACATGTGAAATGTGGTGTAAACCTTTACTCTTCCTAGTACACAGAGTTTCAACTTCAACGCAATTATCATGTGGCATGCGTCGGATTCTGTAAGGTCCATTGTAAACTAGACAGAATTTGTGACTCAAGTGTTTCTTCTTATGTGACAATGAATGAGCTTTAATGAGAACTTTCTGACCAATATATAATTTCTTTGCATTTGCTTTACCGTGTAGTTTTCTCCTTTTGTCTGCTGCAGATTTTATATTTTTAATAGCCAAATCAATTATGTCTTTGTGTCGAAGTTTACGTGTATTCGGGAAAGGTACAAGCTCTCTGATTCTGTTCGGTGGTAAAGCAGTGGAATCATGAGGCATTTCATTCAGCACATTTGGAAATAAGTGTAAATATCTGTCCCAATGCTGATGCTTTCAGTGACAATAAAGTCTGCAAAGCTTATTGATTTCTTTCATAATCCGTTCAGATGGGTTACAATGTGGTGAGTACAATGAAATAAAAACAGGTTTGATTTTATGATTCCGAAGCATGCGTGACCAAACAGCAGATCTGAATTGCGGTCCATTATCTGAAATGATTTTACTAACGTGTCCAACAACACGTAAGAAATTTTTAACAAAGGCGTTGGATACAGACCGTCCAGTGGCTTTACGTAACGGAGTGAAAGAAACAAATTTTGAAGTAAGTTCTACAGTGACTAGAACGTACGAAAATCCATTTGATGTTCTGACAAGGGGTCCCAAGAGATCAACAGCAGCAAATTCTTTTAATTTAGAAGGAATAACAGGAAACAATGGAGCACGATGTGAGATAGTAGATGGTTTCGCCTTTTGACAAAGTTTACAAATAGACAAGACTCTTCGAATTCTCTTTTCCATATTGTTGAAACTAACAAGTCGTTCGAAGAATATGTTAACATTTTCGTGGACCAAAATGTGCATAGCTGAAATGAATGTACCAAATGAGCTTATTAACAAAATCGTCAGGAATGCAAAGTACCCATAGCTTGTCATCAGCAGTGCAGCGTTTGAACAGTATGTTGTTTCTAACCAGATAATAATGCCGAATCTGAGTGTGTGGCTTTTCATGCCATTTACTTTTGATGTCTTTCCAAATCGGATCTTTATATTGTTCATGAGCAATGTCCTTTAAAGATGTGGTGATGAAGTTTTCAAAGGCGACTTTCTGAATGTAAAGAATACCGAAATTTTTCTCGATGTTGCCTTCTGTGTTACTTTTCTCAAGCCCAGCCGGTGCGCGTGACAGCGCGTCCGCAACAATGTTCTCCTTGCCGGAAATGTAGACTATTGTGAAGCGGAATTCTTGCAGAAACAATGCCCAACGTTTTAACCTGTCATGATTTAATTTTGAAGACATAAGAAATTGTAATGCACGATGATCACTGTATACTTTTACGTGCTTACTAGAAAGAAAGAAATGGAATTTGTTAAATGCCCAAATGATAGCTAAAGCTTCTAATTCAGTAACGGGATAATTTTTTTCAGATTTTCTTAGCACTCGGCTAGCAAAATCAATGGTTTTCTGAACAGTAATGTCATTTTCTATGGCTTCTTGAAATAAATGGGCACCAAGGCCGACTTTAGAAGAATCCGTGCTAAGGCAGAAATCTTGTGACAGATCTGGATGAGCTAGTATTGGCGCGTGAAGTAACGCTTCTTTCAAAGAATTGAATTCCAACTGTGCTTGTTCGTCCCAGTTCCAAATAGTATTTTTTCCAGTGAGAGAACAAAGTTTTGGTGTAACTAGAATTTGCATATTCAGAAAACGACGGTAAAAATTTACGAGACCTAGAAAACTGCGGACTTGTTTTTTTGTGGATGGAACTGGAATGACTCTTATTGCTTCTAACTTTTCAGGATCCGGCTGAATGCCTTCAGAAGAAATAATATGTCCCAAAAACTTCACCTTTGTCCTACAAAATTCAGATTTTTCCAAGTTAACTGTAATGCCAGATTCTGCAAAAATACGTAACAAACTGTTGAGGATGCGATTGTGTTGTTCCCATGAGGCTTCTGCTATCAGAATATCGTCCACATATAAGGTGATGTGACGTTTTAAGAACTCAGGTAATATGGAATTTAGCCCGCGAATGAATGCTGCCGAAGAAATGTTCAAACCAAAAGGAAGTTTCCGAAACTGATAACAAACACCGAAACAAAGGAAAGCTGTGTATTTTCTACATTCTGGATGAAGTTCGATCTGATAAAAGCTGGATCTGAGATCAATAGAAGACAACACTTTTACGCCATTAAAATTTTGAAGAAGTTCTTCCATCGTTTGCGGCCTGTCTGTTTCAGGAATGATGATAGTATTGATTTGTCTCGAATCTAAGACAAGTCTGATCGACCCATTTTTCTTCTCAACAACATGTAATGGATTGTTGTATGAGCTTACTGCAGGCTCAATAATGCCCTCGTCAAGCATAGATTGTATTTCTGTTCTAACACAGTCCCTATAATGTGCTGGAATTACGTATGGTCTAACACAAAATTTAGTATGCTCACGAAGACGAAATTGGTATTGAAATCCCTTGATTGTTCCTGTTTTGTGAGTAAAAACTGTGGAATGTGCTTGTAAAATCTCAAAAAGGTCCTGCCTATCAGTGTCATTACACTTCTCAATTGTCTGAATTTTATTCTGAATTAACTCATTAATTTCAAATATGCCGTGGATATCATCCCTGTCAGTACTTGCAGATTGATTGTTAGTGTCTAGTTCCATAGAAAATTCCGAACTGTTGTCTAACAGAAGGTAAAGCCGATTAATTTTGTCGTCATGGTTTGAGAGCCAATCTTCAAATTTCAAAGCTATTGACTTACCGTCCTTCTCTAAACTTATTTCAGCATCGTGAAAGTTTAAGATTGCTTTGTATTCATTCAAAAAGTCTACTCCCAATATAATTTACGTCGACAATAATGGAACAATAAGAAAGTTCATAGATAAGCTGTGGCTTTGACAAAAGAATTCTAAATTGGTTTGTTGGCGTACATCTACACTTTTTCCAAAGATTGCACCTTGTAATTTAATCTTACGTAACGGAAGTGTGGGGCAATCGTTCGATATGTTGCATTTTCTAAAAGCTGTTTCACTAATTACTGAAATGGGACTGCCAGAGTCAAATACTGCCGTAAATTTTACGTCATTTACAGTAATGTGAATCACAGGATATGCAATGTTGTTATGTTTTACGTCGTGTTCCTGGAGTAAGATGTCCCTAATGTCTTCCATTTTTACGTAATTACTAGCTACGGCAGCTGTGTCGTTAGTGTCATACGTACGTTTTGTGGCTGCCAGTGGTATGAGTCATTGCCTATTGTCTCTTTGTTGGCGCGCGTCGTTATTGGCGTTTGGAGACCTAACTTCTACAAATTCACCTTGCCGAGAGGGCCCTGCCCTGTTTAAATCCCGCCAGTTCTGATGCAATTCAGGTCTGTCGTTACGATCACATCGTCTGTGATGTCGGTAGTTCCTGTAGTTTCTTTCTTGCCGGTTAAGTGGTGGAGAATTTCTCCCTGAATCGTAACTGCGCGCTGGACCGTTGCGTCTAAAGTTATTCTGCCTCCCGTAATAATAATTGTTTTGGTTCCCATATTGTCTGTTTCTCTGATTGTCTCTGTGATAGTCATTACTGCAGAGAGGTGATCTTTCCCTGTAATTATTACTACTCTGCCAACGGTGGTCATACGGGTGGTGTCTGTTTTGGTCACGGTTTGTGTTGTGAGAATAGCCTTGTCACATCCAGTTATTATTTCTGTCATCGCGGAATTGTGACGGATGTGACCTGTAATTGTAGTGCTCCTGTTTTCGCGTTCCGCGATTGTCAGCGTCAATTTCCAGTTCTTGTAAGAGCCCCTGAAAAGCTTCAATGTCGTCTTTGCAACGTCCTGCCAAAATAATATGCCGTAAATGCTCAGGTAATTTGGTTAAGCAAATGCGGATGAGTTCTGAGGGGCTGTATGGGTTTGACAGGTAATGATTCTTGTGCAACATGTCTTCAAAATATTTCACAAGACTGGAAAATTCAGATTGTTCGAAATGTTTCATCATTATGATGCCATGTTTTACTCGGTCTTGTGTGGCTTGAGACCAATATGCTGAGAGGAAGGCATGGTAAAATTCTCCTTCACTGTGGCAATCGTGAATGACCAATCGCATTCTTACAGCTGGTTCATTCTCTAAGTAGCCACACATAAATTCTAATCTGTGTTCTAATGACCAGTTGGGAGGAAAACAATGAGAGAATTGATGGAGCCACGCTTGTGGATGAATGTTGTTGGCAGAATTCTTAAACGTTTTGAATTTACGTGTAGTAATGAACAGCTTATAGTCAAAATCATCATGTCGGCGAGTCCCATGTCGGTCATTGTTACGTCGTTTCGGCGGTTCCATCTCAAAATTCGGTGTACCTTGCCAATTTCTTTCATAATTTCCGAAGTGCCCTGTGTTATTATTTTGTGGCTGTTCCGTATTTCTATGTCCCTCTGCCCGTATTGGAGCGTGAGTGTCCTCTGAAATACGTAATTCTTGTATTGCCTGTGTCAGCTGATCTTGTACTTCCTGGATTTCTCTTTGGTGTTTCGTATTAATTTGATTCAGATTTTGTTTCAGTTTTCTAATTTGTTCGGACTCTTCTATGTCGTTAAAGACTACCGGTTTTGTGTCATTCAGATTATCATCTACCTTCGTAGATAAATTATTTAGGTGATCCGAAAGTTCAACTACTTTCTCTGATAGTGAACTAATTTCCTCCATGTGTCTTTCTGAACCAATTTTCAGAGTATCTACTGTGTCCTTTAAGTTTTCTTGAGTTTTTGCAAGTTGCGTAACCGAATCTGTAGATGCAACTGAGTCAATTTTAGCTTGCAGGGTCTCATGATTTTGATGAACAATAGTTTGCAGTTCTTTTATGGCTGATTCGTGATTCTGTAATGCATTTTCATGCCGCGAAAAAATAGGTTGAAAATGCTCACAAATTTGTGTTTTTACGTCATTACAGACTTTTTGACATTTCGATTCAATGTTATGTAACTCAGTAGTTAAACCTTCACGTGTTTGTTCAAGTGTGGTGTCTAACTTTTGAAGCTTTTGCTGTGTTTGTCTCTGATTTTGTTCCATTGTGTCTAACTTTTGAAAATTTTGTTCCATTGTGTCTAACTTTTGCTGTGTTTGTCTCTGATTTTGTTCCATTGTGTCTAACTTTTGAAGATTTTGTTCCATTGTGTCTAACTTTTGAAGATTTTGATCCATTGTGTCTAACTTTTGAAGCTTTTGCTGTGTTTGTCTCTGATTTTGTTCTATTGTGTCTAACTTTTGAACATTTTGTCCCATTGGTTGCATTAATTGTAATAACGATGCACTGGTGTCTGAAACATGTTCATCAGTGCTATTCGGCAATGCATTTGAACCGGCAATATTCGCAGTTTGAAAAGCAGAAAATGTGTCTTGACTTATTTGAGAAAAAGGTGAGGACGCAAAACCTGAATCTACAGTATTTGCAAGATTGTGTCCTGTCATTTCGGATTCCTGAGGTAAGCTGTTGCCGACCGATCGATCGATAATGCTTCCCTGTTCACTAATTGTTTCACTGCCTACACCATTATCTGCAGCTCGCTCCATTTCCCTATGCACAATTACCAAATTACTACTTTGAACATTAGTTAATTCATTACATGGTGGCGCTGACACACTGCTTTCGTCTTCACTGTCCTTCCTCAGTTTACTTTGGAGCCTAGTATTACGTTTTTCACACGTCATTATTGTCACAATATTTCATACGACAACACATAAAAACACAATTTGAAAAGCAAAAATAAGAGGACACATTAACATAGCACTGAAAATAATACCTAGTAATTGCAAGCACAGCTGCGAAATACTTGGTGCAAATTTAGATGCGTGCCACACCTGTTTTAATGTACAACAATGAAAGACTGCAACTACAAAAGAGATTCTCTCTACAATTACGGGCTAGCAATAAACAATAGTTACACTAATTACACAAACTACAAGAAAAAATCAGAAGATTCCAGTGAGGTATCCTTGGCTAAGGGTCGACATATAAAACGTCCCCTTTTGAACAATTATATACGTGACTGGGCTTAAACTGACACACCATACTTTTAGCGCAACGCAATATGACTTTCAAAAATCCCTACAAAAGAATGGCCCTGACTAACAATAACCTACACGTTTCACAAATCACTCACCTCACAAAAATCTTCGTTGCTCGAACTACTGCAATACAGCGAGCGCCACTACCGCCAGCTAAATAAAAGATTCAAACTACTGAAGGCACTAACTACTAATAGGCGTAGTTAGCAAATGAAAGATTTTGATAGAGAACAAACAATGTATTTACCTTAATAATCATAATTGACATCCAGTCTTACAAATTTCAAAACTCCGCCATCTCTCTCCCCACATCCACCACTGCTGGCGGCTCACCTCCAACTGCTCAACGCTACGCGCTGTTCACGTCCAGCTGCCCAACACTACAATGGCAGACAACAATGCAAACTAGCCACAGACTGCACACAGCACAGCCAGTGATTTTCATACAGAGAGCGCTACGTGGCGGCGGCGTTACCAATATAAGAACCTAAACAGCCTACATATAAGAACCTAAACAGCCTACTTACACTAACTTCTGTAGTATCCAATGAAATATAATGAATCACGGTGACTTTAGGGTAGTTAGTGTCTTTGAATGAAAGTGTCGTTACTGTTGGTCTTATTGCAGTTATTCAGTTACCTCCCATCTATGCTTTAGCAGGTCTTTCTATGTATTGTCCAGGTTTCATCTAGCTATTTTACAATCTCTCGGTGTATTCACAAAGTTACTTTAGATATGATGATTTCAGCATGTTAAGAACACTATGTTAAGTTTCATCTGTTAGCAAGTCCTAAGGCAATTTGCAGACATACTCCTGAAGCCCTTAAATGAGTAGTAACGATCTCAGCGTCATCCAGCCAAAAACCTTTATCATCATCCTGCATACGCTCGCATTTTTCAGTGCAGAACTGTTTCAAATGGCTTCCGGGAGTTAAGAAATATGGAATCAAAATTGGGGCCGTTAGCTGCTGCCTTCTACATAGAACAAGCGAATGGAGTAAGCCGTTGATAAAATATGACATCATCACGGAGGAGAGGTACAACCATCCAGATTCTTCAAACTGATTGTTGCACATCTGTTTCACATCTTTTATAACCAGTTTCAGTCACAGTTCATCGTCTTCAGATGAGTCGAAGACAAAACCAAAGCGCGCATAATTACAAGCGAACGCAGTGCACTATGATTAGGAATTTCCATCAATAACATTAACATAAAACGTGAAAAGATTATGGCATGCTCAACAAAATAGTATAATCATAGCACAACATATTGGTTTATATCTTTATTTTTCTTCTGTTTCTAATTGGTTTAATACAGTCTGTCAAGATTTCCTCTCTTGTGTCCATTTCTTCATCTCAGTGATTTGGCTTGCATCTCCGCCAGAATTTTATCAGAATGAAGTCTGTAAGTGTCCCATTTAGTGTTGGAAGCGACGCAGCAAAGGATGCAGACCGATGGAATTTTGGAAAATGGAACTTCCTTATCGCTGTTTGATAACCGCTCAATGCTGAATGACTGATTTGAAATAAACTCGGACTTCTTCGTTGAAAGATTTCAGGCTCCGATCGTATAAGAAAAATGAACAGTGCAAATTAGTAATGAAATCACGCCAGTGGCGGATTCGTGCCACATCGAAGTGTTGCGTCTTCCCTGCGAGTAACGCCGAAAAATAAAACTCATAACACAATAAATATTGAGTTAAACATGTGGTCTGATGAATTAATAAAGAATCAGCACATTAATGACTCAAAATAAGTTCGCACATTAAGAATCATTTCCAACTATAGCCCACGATGCTTACATTATGGTGGACGGGAACAGGAGGACCAATGTGAATAGCCAGGCTTCTTCTAGCTGCTCTCTAAAAATAATTTGAAGACTGTGACTTTTCTTATTGCACAGATAATGCAAATATGAACTTCGACTCGTTTTTCACAAAGCTTTACATAAAATTTTACACAAAACCTATTTTTTAGAATGGGGTATTACAATGCCCCCTGAATGACTGTGATACAATTTATTGTTTCATTGCGAGTAGTCATTCAACTCTCTTAAATCACGAAAGTAACGTTAATGTGCACCCATTTCTTTTACTTGTTCGACAAGAACAGTTCCAATTAGCGTACAGTTAGTCCACGGTGCAGTCCATGGTATCAACATAGTATATGAAAACCACAATGGTCTTTGAGTAAATGTTGATTCGAGACTGCTGTCGGATTGCATATGCGACGCAATGCTGGCTGCGAAGCCATCGGAGGAGTGACATCAGTTGCGGATTGTGACATCAGACACTCGTTGTGGCGTCAGACGCGGGTTGCACTACATCACCATGTGGCGTCCGGCCAGCTGGTTTGATCTTCTTGGGGCGCCCACAGCCCAGAGACACTGTCTTATTGGTTCTCGCCCCAGTATCCACTCCCATATGTAGAGCAGATAACAACGTAAGATCAGAATGTACAATTAGTCATTTTTCATCATATTTTTAACAACTGGAAAGACTTGGATGTTGCTCGTATCATACGATTAATGTACATTCAGACAAAGCTGAAAGATCGTTCTTCGTTTGGATAAGACGTTGCTCATCTACAAAGGTCACAGGAATATCAACGGGTCCATGACTTTGTTTACTCGTGCGCATATTAGCGTGTTCAATAATTTTCACCGCACAGGCGTCCGGTGACAATCACATTTTTTGCTGGCGCTCCCGTGGCCTACATCATACGTGCCGGTTGGATGCGGCTCACCGTGTTTATGTGATCTGAAGTTTTCTCAGCGACGACTGGTGTTGGAGATATATTTTGAGTTCTGTGCGCTGGAAACCACAGACACTCCATTGGTAGCACATTCTCTTGGAAGAAACTACTTCAGTTTTTTCACACGCTAAGTGCGCACTTTTGAATCAGGCATAATTGCTATTTACTTGTCCTAATGTTCAGTTAATACCCCACAAGGGATCGTGATTATGCACAATGCTCTTCTTTTCCATCCGAATACACGATAGGTCACTGTGTTTGACGCACACACTACTAGTTTGTTCTGCAGTATAATACAAGTTTATATACCCTCGTATTTATTAATTATTTACTACGTGCTTTTCTATTTACAAATTTTATATACACGTCATTTGACCTACTAGTCTTCTTCTGTTTACCAGTCACATGTTTTTTACAAATTTTACTTAACTTATTTGCAGAATTTTAAAATATGTTTTATAAGTTAGGCGTAGGGTTCATATAACATGAAGTTAATATTTCACTTACTTACATACACATAATAGTCAGATCACTACCTAAAGTAGGTTATCGCAAAATAGCAAATTATGTATTATAAGAAACAATTCAATTACAAAACAAAGAATTTCTCAAGAACATGTACACTGCATTTCATGTTGGTAGCATTTTGGTGTGAATGTACTACTGGTGTTTATTATGAGAATAGACTAGTTCATTACATACACGCGTGTGATCGTGTCGTTTTTCGATGGTACATGGCACATAGTACACTGTATCTGCATAAATATTTTCATTTATTGGCAGGACATCCATTCTCTGCCATTTTAACTATTCGTTCATTTCACGGGTTCATGACTTCTACTCTCTTCACCGAATAACTTTCGCAGTATTGAAATGCGTCAAGCGTACGAAGTGTTTAGCAATGTGTAAGTCTGAGGTGCACTTTTTCACAGTGAGAAAATAGCCTTACACCTATGCAGATGAAAATACTTGGCATTATAATAAACACAGAATAATCGTAGATCAAAGTAAGTTAGCGCTGCTGCATGCCTTCTTGAAATTAATACTTGTGGGAGGCATGCAGACAGATACATACAACTCCAGTTATTGTTGATCTTGTATCACTGATGCACGCACGTGTTGCACATTTGATACTCATTCCAAAACGAATGCAGGATACGTGATGTTTCATGTGTTTTAGTACATTCAGCAATCAGTAAGACGAATTCTTTTAGCTGGTACTTACCTTTCATAATGTTTATTTACGGGTTTTATGCAAACTGAAACTTTGTCAAATCTTTGTGTGGGTACTAACCTTGAATCTTTCTGTTTCTGGAATTTATGAGCAAATAACAACTTGGGTATGGAGTACCTGTGATGACATATGCTCCTTCATAAAGTAGCGCCCGTTTGCAGTTTTTTTTCTTTTGGTTTGAACTGTATAAATTTGCTATGAGGTCTGAGTAAAACATAATTTCCTACTTTATAATTTTATCTGTTTCTGCTATTCTTGTCATACTGCGATTTTCTAAGACGTACCTGACAAGCGACCGCGGTTAACAGGGATCTTGCCTTTTCTTCGTATGGTATTGCTCAAGTCTGCAGGAGTATACTGTGTGTCATAAACAGGAAAATAGTTTACTACCTGCTCAAATAAATCAAGGTACCGCAACCACCACGCGTGTTGGTTGTACGTAAAGTGCATACGAACCTATTAAACTCGCGGAGCACCCGTTTGCAATGTTTCACTTGCGGATTAAAGCTTGATATTAAAATTATTGATACGTCATTATTTTGCAAAAATTGACTCCACTTATAACCAGTGAAGTAAGATGCACAGTCGGTTAGCAGTGACTTGGGTTTTCCTACTATGGCAATGTAATCATATGAAACTCGTTTGATAATTACTGCAGCAGTAGTGGACTTAGCAGCTGTACAAACTTGTAAAAAATATCATGTAATGTAATAACATACTTGATACCTTCACGGGCCAACGGGTATGCACCAGCAACATCAAGAGCAACGATTTCAAGTGGTTCGCTAGCCAAAACAGAGAACAATTCATTCTTACTAATTTTGTTGATGGATTTTGCACAACAAGTGCTTAGTAATTGACGTACTTTTCGTCGCATACTGGGAAAGCAGCAAAACAGGTTCAGTGTTCTTACGCGCTTTGTGGTACGTAGCGTCCCCAGGCATGATGCGCATACCAAATGAGTTTATCTACACTTACAGACGGAATGCATAAACCAATAGTTTATGTCGCGATATCTTCTGTAGAACAGTAAATGAACGTGTAAGATGTGATATTGTTGCAGGCTGCTTGCATTATTCTGTTTCAACTTTCTTCTCGCCATGTCTCAATGTGGCTCTGCTTTTTTAATCCTTTCGTGTTCCTGCATATGTCAAGGTAGTATTGCCCTTAGAGTTCGTTTTCCATCAGTAAAATGCGATAGTCTCTTACTTGTTCTAGTTTTCCTGCACTTCCAGTTACACCCTGTGGTAATCTAGATATTGCATCATCTGCAACGTTCTGTTTTCCTGCTGTGTGAGTTACTTCAAATGAATAATCTTGTAAAAACAGTGTCCAACACACTAAGCGCGGATGTAGTAATCTGGAGGACATCAAAAAACTCAGAGCTTGGTAATCAGTGCATACCTTTATGTTTTTACCATAAACGAAGTAACTGAATTTTTTGAATGCACGCATAACTGCTAGTGTTTCTAATTCTGTCTCTGAATAGGAACGCTCGCATTCAGTGACCTCTCTACTTGCAAAACTGATCACTTTTAATTCGTACTTTCCCTGTTCTTGATAGATTTGAAACTGTGTTTGAGACATCTGTAGCAACACGATAATTTTTGCTCATATCACATGACACGGGGTATCTAAAATAACCAACTCTTCCTTCACTGCGTTAAAATCATTGGTCCATTCCTGTGTCCATACCCATAAAACGTTCTTGTTAATTAAACCTAGTAACGCAGTATTATTTAATAATTGGTCTGGAGTGAAAAGTCGAAAGAAAGAGCAGAATCAAAAGAAAACTATTAACTGCTCGTTTGTGTCTGCATATGGGAAATTTTTGATTACACTGATTTTATCGTGATCTGGCCGTATTTGAGGATATTATATGCTCTAAAATATTGAATCTGATCTCTTGTCAATTATTACTCCTACTTGTGGGAATTTCTCTTGTGTAGAATGTGATAGTGTTCTTCCCAATTTGTTGATATAATAATGTCGACAACATACGGTGTACACTTTCTAGAAATTATAGGCTAAGTATTGTGTCTAAAGTATACATTAACACTCGAGAACTAACATTAAGTCTGGAATGTAGGACGCAAAACTGATAACTTGTACCGCCAAAAAAAAAAAAAGACGTGTACTTTCTACATTCTGGTGTTAATTTTACCCGCTAATATGAACGTTTTAAAGGAATGGTTGTAAGGTATTTAACACCATGGAATTTTTGTAACGGCCCATCAGTATTTTCAGGTCTTGTGTATTTAGAGTTATGTTATTTATGACTCGTGCATCTAACACAAGACGAATGCTTCCATTAGGCTTAGCTGCCGCTAACAATGGACTAGAGTATGCTGAGACAAATGGTTCAGTTATGTTCCATTCCAACATTTGCTTTAGCTCATCTCTCAGTGCTGCTAGCTTTGACCAGCGTATCATATATGTTGTGTGGCGGACTTCCACTTTGTAATATAGGTTTTAGTAACACCAGATTCTCGTGTAAGTTCGTGTAAGTAGTCTAGTAGCAGACTATGTAACTTAACTTGTTGTTCCTTTGTAGTTTCCGTAGATTAATCGTTTTATCGCCTAAACTTTCCTCTAAATCTGCTGTTTCATCTTTTGTTAAGAGGTGCCTAAAGTTATGGCTTTCATCAATGCCGAAGAATTGAATACGATAGCTCTGGCGGTATTTGTCCGATTTAACGTTTTTTGCCCAGCATTGCTTCAATCATTTAGCCGTTAGCCTCAGGAAACATTTACCTAAGGACAAATAAAATACTGTGTCTTTCTCTCTCAGAAAATCTACGCCTATCAAACAATCAGTAACTAAACGGTCAGTTACTAGGAAAGAGCATTCTATCACTTAACTATTCAGCTTTTCGGCATTTCTGGACAGTATGGAATGGGGCCTAATTCCCTTATCCTCTTACACAAATTGTATGACACAGCACACATTGCTGCCCCCGTGTCTTTAACAATTGTGGTTGGTACACCAGCTACGATATCTTGTGTTATGGCCTGTGGCACTTCATCTTTGGGCCACAACATTTTGCATTTTCTTCGGTTAGCTCTTCGCGAAGATCCATACCTTCGCTATACCTTAGTGAGATTACAGAACCTGTCTGATTATTACCTGATCTATTATCGTTCTTGTCACTAACTTGTGGCAGCATGTTCCCCCAATATGATCCCGTCTAAAGCTTATATCATACTGTACCCGTTTAGTAACGTTTATTGGTTACTACCAGTAGACTGATAACACTATGTGCTGCACTTCGGAATGTAACATGGCAAATCAGCTGGCTGTCGGTTTTTGATTGTACGTTTCTTAGGACACTGTTCAGTTGTGGTAATGCAAGTGGCAGTCAGGCTGATACCAATAATTATTTCATCCTTTTCTTATAGTCGTACAGGGCACGATTAAATTTGTGTACGGCTCCATAATCATCTACCAATAAAACTCTTTCAATAATGTTTCACATTTGAACAGTAAACTGTTTATGTTTGAACAAAATGTGGCAGAACTTAGAGATATGAGGAAATTTCATTATTACCACTGAATTACACTGCATATCATTAGTATGATGGGACAGGGTCTTGTTTCGTCTTTTATTATGCGTGTTACATGGATGGTGACGTCATGTAAAACGTTATCGTAGTATGACTCTGTTCGAACAGGCATCGAAAGGTCCAACGATACGGCTGACCGCCATGTCATCCTCAGCACATAGGCATCACTGGATGCGGTTATGGAGGAGCGTGTGGTCAGTTTTCGTGGCCGGAGCCGCCAATTCTCATTGAAGCAGCTTCTCAGTTGGCCTCACAGGAGCTGAGTGCACCCCGCTTGCCAACAGCACTCAGCAGACCGGACGATCAACTATCCAATGCTACCCAAGCCCGACTTAATTTCGGTGATCCGATGGAAACAAGCGTTACCACTACAGCAAGGCCACTGGCGTTTATCAGAGCATGAATTATTGAAAAAACAAACATTGCCTCCAGATCTTGAAGCGTATTGTGAAAAGATACATTTCCCTATAGTATGTTACTGTAATGTTTGGTTTCAAAATAGTCTTGCGTGGTTACTAAAGTAGTACTAAAATTTTGCTAGATGTTGAACGGACGGAAATTGTACTAAATGCGTCAAAATTCAGCTCACGTTGCATTGCGTTCGAGAGTTATGTGAGATTTCATGACCGTTTCCATTCCGTCTGTATACAAAGTCCTTTAAATTTTTTCACAAAAGTGACACAATTCGTATCCCTGAGAAATTTATTCTGTGATTGCTCTACACTTGCATTCCGTTTGACTGCGGATACTGAGTCAACGTTTTCACTTTCACTGAACAAATTGTCGTCTGCGAATGCTAATACGGAAAAGCAGTTTTCAAATCTTTCTGCGTTATTTCAATCATCTGTTAATTTTCCCGCAGCAGATGGTGGGACAGAAAAATTTCTAATATTTTCTATGTTATGTTCACCTAGTTGTTCAACACTTGCTAAAGTAATAAAGAGAAACAATGTTATGCCGTTTCTTTCTGTTTGCGAATGTCTGAAATCTGTATCTGCAGACTAGCTACATTCGATGAAAGTTCCGAAATTTTGGTTGTGATACTTTGTGACACTGCATCAAACTTTGCGGCCGTTTCAGCTGATACCGTGGTAGCAATTTCACTCTTGATTTCATTTCTAAACGTGATCATATTATCTTCAGAACGAATATTTCATCTGTAGTGGCCTGTGTGGACATATCAGTTAATATTTTCTGTAAACATTTGCTGCGTATCGAGACCGGTAAAAGCTTGTACTGGCCAGAATGCAAGGTCGGCTGAAGATCGAAGCATTGCGTTCGTGACCTGTTCATTACTTATGGACGGTTGAACACCTGGTTGAAATGTGTCATCTTCAGTTAGCACATTGTTTTCACTGACAGCAGCATTAATATCTTCCATGTTTAAATTCACTTCCACCTTGTATCTTCAATGTTTAAATTCACTTCCACCCTGTTGCCTTCTTCGTCTGAAGGTGAGGTAATAAATTTCGTTTCTGACATTTTTTGTTTTTTACCAGTTTTCACAATAATAACGAAGGACTGATGAACTATAATAAAGGTTTTTTTATAATAATTGACATTAACCGATAGTGAAAAATACTAACATCGCTTCTGAATGACCACAACACATCATTACGGGCGAGGAGCAACAAGATCGTCCATCTTGTAGTCCAGTTAAATTGCGTACTGTTAAGTCCGTCGACGTTACTGTATTGTATTGTGCGACAGTCTGTAACTAAATTAAAAATGTAATGCATTGCTGATATGTTCAAATAAAAAAAAGCCTAATATTGCAGCCTAGCACTCACAACTTCAAGGGGCAATGTGCAATAATGAATTTTCTCTTAGCTTAATTCCTTTCAATCAGGTTCCGGATTGTTACTGGTTTCTCTCTATATTTCCAAGTTTATTCTGTTACTTTCAGTTTAATTTTCCATTATGTTTATGTATACTTGCAGTAATACCACGAAAAAAGACAAACAGTGAAAACAATTACGGTGGCATACAGTAGATGTTATTTAATAATTATTCTGTCACGGTCGCCGGTATGGGTCGGCTTCCATCTCCACCAACTGAAATATTTCAAAATTTTACCAGAATGAAGCTTTTAAGCATCCTAGATAGGTGTTGTGGCTGTGAAACGGAGGATGTGGGCCGTCGGAATTTTATAAAATGTAACTTGCATATCGCGATTTGATAACCTCTATGTGCAGTATGGCTGATTTGAAAAACTCGGACTTCTTCTCTGAATGATTTAGGGCTATGGTCGCGTAATAAGTAAAAACGAACATTTCAAATTAGTAATGCAATCACATCAATGGCGGTGCCACATCGAAGTTTTGCGCCTTCCCTGCGAGTCACGCAGGAAAATAAAACTCGCAGTAAAATAAATATTAAGATAAACATGTGATCTGGTGAATTAATAAGGAATCAGCACATTAATAACGCAAAATAAGTCCGCATATTAAGAATCATTTACAACTACAGCCCACAATGCTTATAATATGGTGGTTGGGAGCAGAAAGACAAATGTGAACGGCCAAGTTACTCCTAGCTGCTCTCTAAAAATAATTTGTAAGCTGTACCTTTTTTCTTTACACAGGTAACACAGATATGAACAGCGACTCTTTGGCCAGAAATATTTCGCAAAATTGGACACAAAAATAATTTTTTAGAAAGAGGTATTACAAAAATCGTACTATAGCACCACAGCTCAAAAGCTTCGAATCTCTTATTTTTCGGTTTTCCCACAGTTCATGATTAACTACCATACAATCCTGTGCTCGAAACGTACATTCTCAAAATTTTCTTCCTCAAATGTTTGATACACGTAGACTTCTCTAGGCCAGGAATGCCCTCTTAGCCTGCGCTAGTCAGCTTTTTATGTCCTCCCTGTTTCGTCCGTCATGTGTTGTTTTGCTTTAAAGGCAGCAGCATTCTTTCCATTTATCTGCTTTGTGGTTCCAAGTTTTCATGTTAAATACATCGCTAGTCGCTTTTATGCTGCTCCCCATAACTTCCGTCTTTCTTCGATTTACTCTGAACCCACAGTGTGTGCTCATTAGACTGATCCATTCAACAGGTCCTGGAACTCTTGTTCATTTTCACTGAGGACATCAGTGCCATCAGCATCTTTTATCATTTGTATTCTTTAATCAAAAATTTTAACCCTTTCTTTTACATCCATTGTTTCTTCGGTGTGTAAAATGAACAGGAGGGGTGAAGGATTACGTGCCTCTCTAATCCTTTCTTATCCGTTTCATTTTTGTTGGTCTCGCTTGATCCTGTACATTTTGTATGTCAGCTTTCTTTTCCTATAATGTACGCCTTTTTTCATGTAAATTTCGAACATCTCGCACCACGGTATATTGAAGAACACTTTTTCTAGGTCAACAAATCCTAGTAAGACGTATTGATTCTTCTTATATCTGGCTTTCATTATCCATCGCTATGTCAGAGCTGTCTCTCTGGTGCTGTTCCCTTTCCAAAGCTAAGCTGATCGTCATCTGATAGATCATCAGTTTTTTGTCTATTCGTCTATATATTATTCTTGTCAGCAACCTGGATGCAGGAGCATGACTACAAATACAGAGAGCATAAACTGTTATGAACTCGCAGAGCTAACGTGGTACATAACATTACATATGCAAAGCTCGAACCCGCATCTCCCAATGAGAGTTCATTGAATCGTTATTTCTTCCTGGAGGAGTGACATTATCTGATAAGCGACTCTAAAAAGATTTGGTCAGAAATGTTAATTTGTGGAATTACTGCTTACATTTCAATCCATACCTTCCCATATTCAGATACTCAATTTCAAACAACACGTATCGGCAGAATATATTGACGTAATACTGCTTTCATGTACTTTAGAGACAGAACTATTTGAATTGAATAGCAACCTCCTTTTCAGTGCGTACCCTAATTACTTGATCATTCATTTTATACAGGATGATTCTGTGATAATGTTAAAAAATTTTAGAGATGATGGAGAAGGGTGAATGTATCAATTTGAGGTAAGGGACTTTGGCTCGGAAATGATCGAGCCGAAACTTATAAGCGAAAATCGTTCTGATGCCTCTAACAGTGGAATACGTGTACTGGTACTGTTGTTGTAAGACTGTAGGACAGGCAACTTTTAGAGGTGGTAGTATGGACCAAAACAATAAAAAATGCGCAGTAAACAAGGGCTCTAAAATGCATACTTTAAGACCTATGAGCACTTGTACATCATTCTCAAGCTCTTTGGTTTCCATCTTTTCGTTCAAAATGTTAAGTGGAAGAGACGTCTCACGTTGTATCGAATAAGTCCTCATAGCTCTAAATGTACGCAGCTTAGGATCTATGTTTACTACACATTTTTTTCTTGTTGTGGCGCACAGTAACACTTTTGAAACTTGCCTACACTACAGTCTTAGCAACAACAGTAACGGTACATGTATTCCACTTTTATATGTGCCAGAACAATTTTCGCATATAACTTTCGACTGACACATTAACCCATCATCTCTAACAGTTTGTAACATCATCAAGGAATCACCCTGAATAATCGTGGGACGGACGAAGTAAGGAGGACATAAAAAGCAGAGTAGCACAGGAAAGGAGGGCATTCATGCCTAAAAGAAGTCCACTATTATCAAACATCGGCCTTCAGAAATTTCTGAGACTCCACGTTTGGACTACAGCTTTGCATAGGAGCGAATCGTGACTGTGGGAAACGTGAAAGAATAGAGCGTTAGAGATTTGGTGTTACGGAGGGAAGCTGAAAGCTAGATGGACTGATAATATGTATAAGAAATGAGCAGATCCCCCGCAATATCAGTGAGTAGAGATATATGTGGACAACATTGAGGGAAGAAGCGGCTTGACGGTAGGACATGTAGACATGGATGACGAAATCAGGGATTAACTTGCATGATGACATCAGGGATTAAATTGCATGGTACCTGAGAGAGATGGAGAGGGTAAAAACTATAGCGAAATACAGAGATTCGAATACATCCGACAATTAGTTGAGGACGTAGGATGTAAGTGCTACTCTGAGAGGTAGACGTCGGTACTAGAAGGTAAGTCGTGGCGAGAACAGGAAATAAGTCAGAAACTGATGCTAAAAAAGTAGTCAAAATAAAATGCCACCGACATATGAAACACGAAAAAGGAGCGTATTATTCTAATAAAGTGAGCCAAAATGCAACCACTAAAGCAAGGCCAACAGAATATGGTAAACAACTGTCGAAATACACCATGATAATAAGAGGGATAGGAGGCTATTTCGTGTTCGGCAAGAGGCGGAGTATAGAAAGTAAATGTTCGGACTTGTTAAGAAATTGTCACAACATGCCAAACGGATCAGATGGAACACGATGCTTCTCGAATACGGTTGTGGTAAGAACGACGGTTGCTATTGGCCAATTTTAAGTTCTGCACTTTCACACATGTGGGATGAGCAGAAGAAAATCTTGCGAACGTTGACATTTATCTGCCTGTGGCGCTGCAAATGCTGGTCCCCATCTAGGCTTGTGCCCGGTTCCACGTGTCAGGGGAGTAGCGGTGTTGAGCAGCCAATAAGGGCACTGTTTTAATTAGAGGGACTTAGGCGCGCCTTAGCAGTAGTCGTGTAATTAACAGCGCCAAGTTGGCGCCCTGCCGCCTCCCCCACGGCTGCCAACATCGCCTGCCCACAGCTGTGCCTAAGGGGTCGACGGCTGGATCAGTACGAATTCAAAGTGCACTACCACTGTGGAGTCGCCGACTGTTTATTTATCTCAGTGATACAGGATGAAAACATTTCATGTGAATTCGATCTTTGAATGAAGGATACAAGTTAGTAAAATTACTTCTTTTAAACCAACTTTTCTGTAAAACACTCAAAAATTATTTGCCATTAGACCAATATTTTTTTATTTGATTTGTTTTAAAAATTACAAACGTATATTAGTTGATCTAGACAGTGAGCAATAGTGCAGCTCTTCAAATACGAGGGAGTACAACAATAATGGCCTCATGAGAGGAGCCGTCGAAGCATAGTTAATGGAAAGCTCTGAAATCCTATATTTAGATAATAAGACAAGAAGTTTAGGCCCACTCCCCCGGAATAAGAAACCATATTTTTGACATGGCACGATATCTCTGTTACAAGTAGTTCTGTCACCTGATCTCTTCAAGAATATAAATTATACTGTTGTCCAATAGAGCGACGGAAAAATATCTCGGTACCAAGTACGAATTGTGCGACAAAAACGAAAGCTGGAACATTATGTCTATTAAATTTTCGCGCCTGTCGCACAAAAGTGGCGTTAGTAGCGCTGCTATGAGGTTGCATATCAGGATGACTTTAAATACACGCCGTAACAATCATGAGACTTAGTTACCTTTGAGACCGGACGTGTTGAATTGATGCTAGTCAAAAACGCCTTTAAGGCGACCAATACGTCATTATCAATAGGTCATTGGGTGTAAACGAGTTCGTATGTATAGTGCTACGAGAAGCTGAATGTTCCTTCTGCGATACTGCAGAAACATTTGGTAAGGATGTAGCCACTATACATGATTTCTGGCAGCTGTAGTCACGAGAATATACTGTCGCAAGAAGCCCGGGCTCCAGACGGACACGTAACACTGTCGAGAGGTAAAACCGTCGTGTTCGGTTTATGACCCTGCTGCATCGTACTGCGTCTGCAGCAGCAATTCAAGCAGCAGTGGGCACCATAGCGATACAACGAAGTGTTACTAAACGGTTACTTCAATTACAGTTCCGAGCCATGCGTCCTGTAACGTGCATTCCACTGACCCCAAACCACTGTCATTTGCGACGTCAGTGTTGCGAAGCGAGAGCTCATTCGAGGACAGGGTGGAGGTCTCTTGTGTCTTCTTATGAAAGCTTGTTCTGCTTCTGTGACAGTGATGGCCGTGTGTGGATTAGGAGGAGGCCAGATAAAGGCCTATAATCAGCCTGTCTGCATGCTAGTCACATGGACCTGCAGATGGAGTTATGATCTTAGGTGGGATTTCGCATGACAGCAGGTGCATTCTCGTAGTTATCCCACGCACCCTGACCTCAAATTTGTACCCAAGTCTCGTGATTCGACCTGTTGTGCTGCCATTCATGGACAGCATTCCAGGTTGTGTATAACACTCGCTCACATACCGCTGTAGTAACCAAATATGCTTTACAGAGTCTCCACATGTTGCCTTGACCCGCTCGATCATCTGACCTGTCTCCAGTCAAGCACGTATGGGACATCATCGGACAACAAGTCCAGCGCCATCCACAGCCAGCATTAATCGTCCCTGTATTGACCGACCAAGTGGAACAGGCATGGAACTCTGTCCCACACACTGATATCCGGCAGCTGTACAACAGAATGCACGCATGTCTGCATGCTTACATTCAACATTCTGGCGGTTACACGTGTTATTAATGTACCAGCATATCGCATTTGCCATGGCTTATCTCGCATCTACATTGATGTGTGACGTTCCAACGTTAAGCACTTAAATAATTTACGTAGACACATCTATACCCAAAATTTCATTACTCTAGATTTATTGTTTTTTGCTTTTGTGATTTTTTCCCGTCAGTGTATTTCTACACAGATTCTCTTATCCAAGGTTCCCCAGAAATCTCGTTAAAAACTGCTAGTGAGAAACTGTGAAATAATCGTACACCAAAGTGAATAAATGTATTATTCCACGTATCGCTCGAACAGTGGACGTTAAACTATGGTTCAAATGGCTCATAGCACTATGGGACTTAAGCGGCTCCGGAAAGGCTCAAAATCATGAAAAGTTCAATTTTTAGTTTTTTGCGTTTTCTGAATCTGCAGACTATTACCTTTTAATAGATATATAATTTATTCAATTCCGAAGACTACAACTATTTTTAAATTTTTTTTGAAATGTGTTCTACATGGGCGTGACCCACTGTGGCGCTGTTAAACTGCTGTCAAATGGTGTTATTATTAATGTCCGTGTTCATCAGGTACATTTTAGTGATGTGAGATAAAGTATGTGTTGTGGCTAACCTGTGATGGTTCAATATATATCGCTGGTGTGATTGTCGATTGTTTCATGTTTATTTACTCTGTCGTTATCTCGAAAATATTCGTAATTAATTCTGTTTCTTGAGTCTCTGTTTTGTTGAAGTATAATAATGAGTAAAAGTAAAGTTATTAGAAATCCTCTGAAGGCTTTTAAGAAAAGGAGAAATGTTGGAAAGGCAAAGGTATGTGTTATTACTGTAAACAATAAAGACGATAACCAAGTGAGTGAACCTAACCTCTCAAGTACACCTGCCCATAGCAGTCAAAGTGGGAAAGAAAATACTTCACAGAAGAAGCTTGGTTCAATGAGTGAAAACTATGAATGTTTTATGGGCGAATCGGATGTGAATGAAATATTTGATATGTCGGTTCTCAAAGGAATTTTTTCAAACTGTGTAAGATGTATTCATTGTAGTGAAGTTGGTCTGGAACTCTCTATAATAAAGCACGTAGGACTTGCTAGTGAAATACAACTGAAATGTGATAAGTGTTCATACATGACCACCTTTTGGAACAGTGTTGCAGTAACTGCAACTGAAGAAAATGGTAGCAAAATCTACGAACACAACAACGAGCGATGCTTGCTTTCGGGCTGCAGACAGGGCTGTAAAGAGTCTATAAATACAAGCAAGAGTAAACAGGAGGAGGCACAAGAGGAAGCTGGAGGAGGAGTTTGCAGAGGATGAAGATAATCCATCCTATGGACCTGGAATGCACTAAAAAGTTAATTCAATCTTTGTTGCTCGATTCCCAAAACTTTTATTTTCTCAAACTAATTACATGTTTTCTAAGGATCTTCCAAACATATTTGTTTCAAACTTTCAGTAAATGTTACACAGTACCTTCTGCATAATTTAACACAGCTTTTTTCCAAAAAACTGTATATTTTTGAATATATAAATAAAAAATTGCAAAAAAATGTTGTGAATTTTCATTACAATTGAAAAAAATTATCTTTAATAACTGAACTAAAATTTTGTAAAATCCCTGTGTTAAGTTGTAGCCCATATTACAATAAATAATCTGTAAAAAGTTCAACTTCCTACCTCAAATACTTTGTGAGGAAAGATGTAATTTATAAGCGTTATTTTAACATTGCAAGTATAGGGCGTTCCGGAGCCCCTTAACTTCTGAGGTCATCAGTCCCCTAGAACTTAGAACTACTTAAATCTAACTAACCTAAGGACATCACACACATCCACGCCCGAGGCAGGATTCGAACCTGCGACCGTAGTGGTCGCGCGGCTCCAGACTGTAGCGCTCGGCCACGCCGGCCGTCCGTTAAACTATGGTTGGCTGGAATTAATGACAGCATGCTTTCCCTCTTATTGTGAATGACACTAACTGCGGCCACTTTTTGTTTTGTTTTTGGGCAACAAGTGTTGCGTTCTTAAATCCGGAGACAGTCGTGTAATGCGAGCTTATATGAACGTGACAGACTGCTGTGGCGCTACAGTGACCGCCTGGACGCATGCATCCATTGTGCCAGGTAGTGCAGCAATATTCACGGCGACGTCTGGAACGCAGATAGTGTTTTCTTTTTTACGATCTTGTGCTCTACGATAAGAATGTACATTTTTGTTTATCACCTTCATATAATAATTAGTGGATTACCAGCCACAGGTCTTCTCAAATAACCGTATTCGTACCTTTCTGAAGGAGCTAGTCGTTGGTGAAAGTGTAAAACGTGAAATCCTCGCAACTCTTCATTTATGAAGGAGATGTATAGCGGTACATTATTATTTGGATTTGTGATAGAAATCCAAGAAAGAAGTATCTACATGGAATATGTTTGCGTTATTAGTTTCAGCAAAATGTAACAGGACATAATATACTGTTCAGTTAAGGAAAGTAAGATTTCCTAATAATTTTCGATAATTATAGTGATATGCCTTTTGTAAGTGATATCTATACTCTATAGCATTGTTCTGAAATTAATTTCCAAAGTTTGCACACACTGGCCATCTTTACAGCTTCAAACGGTGTGCTGAAATAATACATTTGATTATTTATCTTCGACAGACAGTTCTATTGATTTAGCTACTTGTGCACGCATTGCCAATCATAAAAATGTTTTGATAATGAAGGTACGCACTTGCTGCTCTAATACATAGTTTTCGCCTTTCAAGAAGCAATTTTCGACGCAGTTTGCTTCAGGTTAATGAAACAAAGTGCGCGAAACCAAGGAGATTCAAAATTTATTACAAATTTTGCCTGAAATATAAACGACTTGTTTATTTCGGCGTATTACGCAGAAACTGACGTTCATTGTCTAAAGCATGTAATGGTTTATTACGAAAAGACATTGTAACCGCGTAGTATCACCGGAAAGGCAGTTACTGGAAGCTACTGTCTGTTGTACACTCCTTCAAAAGTTAACTTTTAGTCACTTTGGTATAGAGTGGCAGAGGAACAGCTATTGTTTATTGTAGAAAAACTGTGCCTTGGCTCTGAGAACTATGGGACTTAACATCTTAGGTCATCAGTCCCCTAGAACTTAGAACTACTTAAACCTAACTAACCTAAGGACAGCACACACATCCATGCCCGAGGCAGAATGCAAACCTGCGACCGTAGCGGTCACGCGGTTCCAGACTGAAGTGCCTAGAACAGCACGGCCATATTGGCCGGCAGAAAAACTGTGCTCATAGCCGTAATAGGGTATAGTTTATACAGCTGCAACCGACACTTTGGACATTTTCAAATACTCTATAATAAGAGAAAATATTACAGCACTGATAAGGTATAACATAGTTTGACGCATTAAATAAAATAAAACAACAATAACAAAAGAAGTTGAAGCAGAGCAGAAATGAAAGAAATACTTCACAATTTTTCCTCATGTCTAACATTTCATAATCCGTTCGTGGGAGTGATTGTGTACCAGTTAGGTTTTGTTCTAATGCAATGAATTCAGGTGAGTCGCTTGCGATGATCATTTACACACAGCTAAGTATCTCGTTTGTACTGTCATTTACAAATGTTCACCACTGGTTAGTAATGGCTAAATAAAGCCTTACGGGTGTAAATTACTTTAAAAATGCAGCTATTTTGCTCAAAATCCAATCCGTTACTAAGATGTAATAAAGACAGAAATCTCTTTCAATGACACACTCACACATTCTGGGAAAAGTCTCAACTAGTTTCTAAAGTCAAGTCGCTTGACTTGGCAGGGCAGCCAAGCATCGATCCACGACGTATTCGCATTGGTGCAGTAGAGGCGGTCATCCCTGAGGGTCACACAAGTTCCTCGCTGGAGGGGGGGGGGGGGGGGGGCAGTGTGCTAGTGTGCTGATACAGCGCTGAGTGGTGCCAGCTGAAGCTTGTGAAGCATTCTTGCTGACCAGAGCCACTGCACTTAGCACAGCCAGTGGTGGCTGGGTGAAGGCTTCGCACGAGTCCATGCGCATCCTCGCAGCGTTAAACCCCGAGGACCGTGGCCAGCAGCTGGATAGAGGAAGCTGTCTGAACGCATGCGTAGGTCCACTGTTCGCTGTCACTGAACTGCGCTGATCCCGGCGGACAAGTGGTGGGCTAATGATGAAGACGGCTGTCCAGAGGATTCTCAGGGATCCCGCAGCACAGCAGCTGTCTGGGTACAGCCGGCAGCTGGAACCTATCTGCTAGCTTGACCGGCGTCTGTATATAACGCGTTGGTGACCGTTTATTTGGCTGTCTGGCGGCTACGGCATGCCCTGCCGATTGACGGAATACTACGCCGATGGATCGTTACCGGGATCTTGCCTCACGTTGATGTAACGTGTGTGGCGGTTTGCAGGTCTCTGTGTCGTCAGGTGAGTTTCTATACTGTCACCCTAAATTTGTGGCTTTCTTGCTGATACTTTGCTAGAGTATTGTAGGTTTACAAAGGTCGGTGAACAGGTAATTGAATCAGGTTTGTTATTTGACTGATGGACTCCGAATTCCATCGATTTCTGCCTGCTGGGATGGAACTGAGACAGAATAATAAGAGAAATGGAAAACGGGTTTCACATACATATCACAGAATTTCCTGTCAGTCAACGCCTTAGATTAACGATTTCTTTCTTCTCTTGAAAAGTAGGAAGCTGATTTTGGTGCCAGTTACAGCAGAGATAGTCATTCACGGGAGCTGGTTAACCAAATAGATACTTTCAAGTTCCAGCTGAAAGAGCATGACATGGTTTCCCATTTACACTGAAGAATCAAAAAGTAACTGGTACACCTGCCTAATATCGTGTAGGGACCTCCCAAGCACGCAGAACTGCCGCAACACGACCTGAAATCGACTCGACTGATGTCTGAAGTAGTTCTGGGGGGAATTATCACCATGAATCCGGCTGGGCTGTCCATAAATCCGTAAGATTAAAACGGGATGGAGATCTCTTCAGAACAGCACGTTGCAAGGCATCCCAGACACGCTCAATAATGTTAATGTCTGGGGAGTTCGGTGGCCAGCGGAAGTGTTTAAACTCGAAAGAGTGTTCCTAGAGCCACTCTGTACCATTTGTGGACGTCTGGAGTGTCGCATTGTCCTGTTGGAATTTACTAAGTCCGTCGGAATACACAATGGACGTGAGTGGATGCAGGTAATCAGACAGGATGATTACGCACGTGTCACCTGTCAGAGTGGTATCTAGACGTATCAGGGGTCCCATATCACTCCAACTGTGCACGCCCCACACCATTACAGGGCCTCCACCAGCTTGAGCAGCCCCTTCTGACATTTTGGGTCCATGGATTCATGATGTTGTCTCCATATCCATACACGTCCATCCGCTCGACACAATTTGAAACGAAATTCTTCCGATCGGGCAACATGTCCCCAGTCATCAAATGTCCAACGACGGACTTGACTCTCAGGCGAGGCGTAAAGCTTTGTGTCGTGCAGCCATCAATGGTACACGAGTGGGCCTTCGGCTCCGGAAGCCTATATCGATGATGTTTCGTTGAATGGTTCACACGTTGACACTTGTTGATGGCCCAGCATCTAAATGTGCAGCAATTTGCTTAAGGGTTGCGTTTGTGTCACACTGAACGATTCTCTTCAGTCGTTATTGGTCCCGTTCTTGCAGGATGTTTTTCCGGCCGCAGTGATGTCATAGATTTGATGTTTACCGGTTTCCTGATATTCACGGTACACTCGTGAATTGGTCGTATGAGAAAATCCCCACTTCATCGCTACCTCGGAGACGCTGTGTGGCGTCGCTCGTCCGCCGACTATCACACCACTTTCAAACTCACTTAAATCTAGATAACCTGCCATGGTAGCAGCAGTAACCGATCTAGCAACTACGCCAGATCTATTATATAAGACAACAAGTGTCTGGCGTAGTTGCTAGATCGGTTACTGCGTTACCGACCGCAGCGTCGTATTCTGCCTGTTTACGTATCTCTGTATTTGAATACGCATGTCTATACTAGTAGATACTTTGTGGATATTTTTCTTTCAATGTGTAGGTTAAGAGACGCTTTAGAAACATCGAAATTGCTTTGAGAGTGTTTATGGCAATGCCAGTAACTTAACATGTGATGAATGCATAGCCCGCATCTCGTGGTCGTGTGGTAGCGTTCTCGCTTCCCACGCCCGGGTTCCCGGGTTCGATTCCCGGCGGGGTCAGGGATTTTCTCTGCCTCGTGATGGCTGGGTGTTGTGTGCTGTCCTTAGGTTAGTTAGGTTTAAGTAGTTCTAAGTTCTAGGGGACTTATGACCACAGCAGTTGAGTCCCATAGTGCTCAGAGCCATTTTATATATGAATGCATTACAGAAATCTACTTGAGGGCCAGGACTGTCGATTTTACCTACATTGTCCATAGAACACGACAACGCGCTTTACGTGACTCCAGGTATATAATCAATGAGCCTAGCTCGCTCACAGCAACAAAATGGAAAGAAGAATTCTAGTAAAAATACAGTTCCTAGAAAGAGATATTTTCTCAACTCCTAATTACAGCCTTTTGTCTTTTATTATAATTAGCAGTTTATACCTCTATTAATCATGTGACATCGCTGGAATGAAGACAGCCAATGGCTTCTCAATGAATTCCAAGACAGTGATGGTCCTACTACTGTCTCGGCCTTCAATAGTGACTAAACGGGAGCAGACAAAACGGATGGAAAAACTGTAGCTTCAATGGATCACAATCATTCCACCACCCGACATAAATGTAACATAAAGTTAGTCGTATGGCCAACTACATGATCGCCACCTCCAAGTCAACTTCAAAAGAAAAGTGAAAATAGGATCACATCTACAAACATCTGAGTTTTACACTCCATTTCGGTTGGAAGAGACCATACAGGCTAAAAGAACGTGAAACCTAGGAAAGCACCAGGCGTGGGTGTTATTTTCCCTGAGTTTCTGTTGTACTGTGCTGCTGCTACTGTCAAATGCTGGAGTACCTTCTTTTCAAACACCTTAGAGTCAGATCTTGTGCAACTTCTCTCCAAGAAAACTAAGATCATTGCTGTACTAAAGCCGAACAAAGAACCATCCTAAGCTGAAAACTAACACACCATTGGTCTCTTAAGTGTCACGTTCAAGCTCCTGTGAGGCTAATTCATAACAGAATCTGTTCAGGCATTAGCAGACATGTCCGAATAGAACAAGGTTGGTTTAGACCAGGAACAGGATGTGAGGACTCTGAAAAGCAGAAGATAAACCTGCGGGTCTCCTCAGATCTAACTGCAGCCTATGATACTGTCTGGCGTGACAAACTGCGCCACAAATTTGTCAGTGACATTCCGTATCGGAAACTAGTCACTCGGCAACATGCTGTACAGATACTTCCAAGTATTCTCAGAGAGCTCCAAAGCAGAGTTCACAAAATAAATGATGGTATCTCACAAGGATCTGTTTGGGCCGCACTCCTTTTTAATTTGTATACATACAACCTTCCAGAAACATGGCCCATGAAATGTTTTTATACTGATGATATCGCTCAGAATTAAAGCCTGATTGAAGCAACGCTAAAAACAATCCTGAAGATGTTGGATAAGTACTTCAAACAAAACTCTCCATGACCACATTCTCAAAAGACGACTGCATCAATCTTCCACGTACGAAGTCCACAAGCGAATTACAAACCTACCATCATATTTAGAGATCAGACACTCCAGTACCGGAACACTCCAAAATGCCTAGGTGTGAAGCTAGACAAGTCTTTTACATCTCCGAAATGTGACAGCAAAAATCGGAACTCGGGAGAACGCAGTGCAGAAGTTAACAGGAACCGGCCGGGGTGCCGCTGCAACAGTCCTCAGGTCATCAGATGTAGCTCTTTCACACTCGGTCGCGAAATACTGCTGTTCCACCTCGCTAAACAGTGCTAACACTAAAATAACAGATATACAATTCAGTCAAATACCCCAGAAATACCAATTCACTCAGAAATTTAATCATCAGAAATACATCGTGGAGCACAACAACCAGCTTACAGAACACTAACTTCAACATACAAGAAGCCTCGAACAATCAATGGCAGGAGTAATCCTCCATCATGCGTCACCAATTAATTAAAACTCTATATGAGCGACAGCGTATTTTAATCTGTCCCGAAGACACTGGTGTATACTAAATCGTATCAAAACTGACCGACTTAGATGTGGAGCATTGCAGCACCAATGGGGATACGTGTCCTCCGATGAATGTCACTGCGGTGAAGAATAGCAAACAGTACACAGTTTAACGCTTAAATGTTCCCTCAGAGCACTCAAAGGGACAACGGGAGGCCCATGCCGTTTGTCTGCAGCAGCTTCTGACCGGATTTCTAACGTGGAGTTGCAGCTACTAACCCATTACGAAACTCAGATAGTAGTATCTGTATGGAAATGTATATAATTGTTGAAAACAATTGTCTAAAATTCTGTTATCATACGTTACGTAAATAAAGCATTTGTGAAGTACATATAAAATCTGTTTTTTGTTACCCACTATACTGGAATCAATGTAAAGCAGTCGCCATAAACATGAGATCTTGATTTCGTTTTACTTTCAATTTTTTTGGAAAGTTTCTACGACTGATAATTTATTTACCACAATAGTGTTCTATAACGCAGCATGTAAATTTGCTGATGAACTGAACGAGTCGCTTGTGCCACCGACATACTCAGGTCGGGAGATTCTATGTAGTCTAAAATGGGAAAATTTTTAAAAATGCTTGCCATCTAGATGGACAACGAAATCTGTTATACAATCATGGATTGTCGATTTTCTCATAAAAAGATTATATGTTAAAGTTTGCAAAGATTGCGAAAGAATTCATGTTTCTGAGGTCAACAATGACTACGGCTGATCTTCAGTATCGCAGAGACAATGTTTCGATACGTGTAAACTGTAGCACAGAACGAGGCCAGAAGTGACTGATGTAATGATGCGTCGTTGCCTGCGCTGAGACATATTGGGCAATCCACGATCTGTTGTGACTCATATCAACATCGATTTGAAATTTGGGCATCAGAAAGCATTTGGACGCGACTGTTCGGAGATAAAAGCACCACACAGGCTTCCTATAACTCTTTGCCACCCGCTGTAATGGTGAGGAACAGTTTATACTCTCATTGAAACGATTTTTCAGAAGATAACCACGACAAAAGCAATTGCAAAGGTAGATTTTCCTCGGCGAAGTGCGAGCTAGTAATCACCATTCACATTGTACATAAATTATTTATCACCATCATAATCTCAGACAATGCTGTTCTTTGTGCATTGACGCTATCGTAGAAACGTTTCACAGGATTCATAGTACACAGAGAAGAATCGAAGGTCAGCAGTGCAACTGATAGTTAAGCCTTACTGCAAAAAATTCTCTGCAAGAAAAGCCGTGAAACTCTACTATCAAACGAACTTAAGACTGAAGTCGGGATCACTGTAATTCATCACATGCCGGGAGCTCAATGTTTTGAAGTACTCTAAATGGAATGTCAAATACCTGTACCAGACTGCAGTTTGTCGATAACACACTGAGAATACATAGTTTCTTCACTGCACTGTCATTTGTGCTAACGTCAATGTTGTTTACTTGTCTGCTTTCCTCGAGAATACATCCAGCAAATAGTACAGGACGTAGGCTGCAAGTGCTACTCTGAGCTGAAGGCGTTGGCACGGGAGAGGAATACGTGGCGGGCCGCATCAGACCAGTCAGAAGAATGATGACCGAAGAAAAAATCCTCGAGAAGATGGAATAGTCACACATGAAAAATTATGCAAGAGTTGCTAGATGGTTGCCACTTTTATTTTCAGAGGTCCTCACTAAATTCCGACGGGAAACAACCTGAGAACGTTGTCATCCCAGGAGCGGCTGATTTTGACATTCCGTCACCATAAAGAAACTTCACGGAAGAAGATTCATATTCCGATGAAATTGCATGCAACTTCGTTGTTCCCAATACACTGCTTTCCAAATTCAGATGCACGGCTTGGGTATAGTGCTATTGTCGGCCATTCTGGCACGTTTTTATTTGATCACATTCTTCATATTCATGTCGGTTCTCCAGCCGGAACATAAAGTCATCTGGACACAATATTTCGGCTGTCCACCCGGCCGCCATCTTCAGGTGAGTAGGCCGCCGCACTAACTCGCCGGAACTGAAATGAAACATGCCAGGGCGCCGCCGTGTCGTGTTTGATTTCAGTTCCGGCGAGTATCTAAAAAGAGCTTCTTCTAGCTGAATATTATGGCTGCAAAGCCAGAAATATTACACATCACCCTCCTTCTGATATTTCCAAAAATTGGAATTTTCTCGCAAACAGCAAACAATTTTGAAAATTAACAAATTTTGATTTTAATTTTTGTAAATTTTTCAGCTATCATCTCTCAAGAGGCTTACCATTCCACTACACGTGTAATTTGTTATTGTTTTTCCACAAGTTGAATCTATTTCATAATTTTTCATTCTGAGATTATTAATTAACTTATAGAATCATAAACTGAAAGATTTTGTGAATAAAAAACTAATTGTTATCCTCAATATATTCATGTATAACCTTATATCCCAAAATAATTAATCTTTAGTTACACTTTCTACACTAATTTCATTATTGTTTTAATTACTGAGGATTCTCAAAGTAATGTCCTTCTGCACCTTTATGTTGTTGACAGTCTTTTGTTAACTTAAAACTACCAATTCTACTACAATGCTCCATAGCAGTCCACTATTTCCGAGGAAAATTTCATTCACAACTGATCTGCCGGCTATTAAATTCTACAAAATAACTTTTCGAGAAGAATTCACATTGTTACTCATTTTTGTGGCACAGTGCCGTGCTTTAAACTGACCAACTGCTATACCACTACTATCGGTACATTCAACAAAATATATAACTACTGTCGGCGCTTTGCCATCCTTTCGATTCGATGAAACCTCTTTACACTTAACTCTTTTCCTCGCAATTACGTCGGCACCATGACGTTCTGCACTCATTTATATTTGAATACGTCATAAACACGTCCACTTCACATGGTTGAAAATAAGATAAACACAAAACCTTTACCTTCCCGAAATATGTAGAGACAGAAGAACGTTACACTCACACCTTTTACCAGAACATACGCAAGCAGCTTGCAGCAGCGAGGCATACTGATGATTCTGCTGTCCATGATGTGGTCTTGCGTTGTGGAATTCTATTCTTTCCAAAGTGGTGTACAGTTCAACAACTTTCAGGCTATTGTCCCATTCCAAACATCGGCATACAGCTCCAGTACAATTCCATGAAACAATGCAAAATGTCTTAAATTAGATTCCTAGTAATTTTAAACTAATTTTACGTAAACATGTTTCCATACACTGCTACAATTTGAATACTTAATATGTAATGTTTTATTTTGATTTTGAGTGTTTATAAACAATGCCATTGTTTACATCGTACCACGACAGTGGTTCAAAAATGTTTTTGTTTCGGTCAATGCTGTACCACATAAAGCTAGATCAGTGCCCTTCCAATTCTTTAAGACCTCTGTGCTAACTCGTACCATCTTTTACTACCGACCCAGTTCCCTTCTGACTCACGCCCTTAACTGGCATTACCTGCTCTGCACTTTAAATCTTACCTACGGTGGCTTACAACTGCGATCGATAGATACATCAAGTGAACGTTTTAGAGACTTGCTTCAATCATAATGTACAAGCACTCGTTTACCAAATCATTGCTTCATTCCACATTATGAGGTATCACTCCTTCTACATTTGTGTGCCATTGTTTCTACAAAAAATACTAGTGGAGCTCTATTCATGCAATGACAGTGTATTTTCTACTGACGTTCACATATGAACATTGTGTAACTTTGTACTATGTGGGGGCCAATTATTCTACCATCCTTCCATATTTAAAACCAGTGTGTGCCTTTACTCTCTGTACCTCACGTTCCAAAGCCTTCTATTTAAACCTTATTGAGTACGTTTATGTCTCTTATGAGACTTCCATGTCAGTGTTGTATCCTATGTCGACAATATACCTACTCCCTTGTACTTCATAAAACAGTTGGCGGAAACGATTTCGTCCCTACACACGACTTGATGGCCTACTTACACGTCGCCATTAGTCTTTCCTCTCTTATTCTTCATTATTGATTGGCCGACTTACATGTCGCCTCATAACAATACTTCACCTTTCCTTCTCTATGTACATAACTGGCCGACTCTTCTGTCGCCAAAACTATAATTCTCTATTTACCTCTTTTCTCTCGTAAATAATTGGCCGACTTTTCTGTCGCCTAATAACTATATCAACAAATTACAAGCTCCAGCTTTTTGTGAAGTGTTCCATTATGTGTGGACTGTTGTAAAATTGTTGCCAACGTTAACGACATTTCTTTCCTGAGTGAGATTCATTTGCCGGCCGGGGTGGCCGAGCGGTTCCAGGCCCTGGAGTCTGGAACCGCGCGACCGCTACTGTCGCAGGTTCGAATCCTGCCTTGGGCATGGATATGTGTGGTGTCCTTAGGTTAGTTAAGTTTAAGTAGTTCTAGGGGACTGATGACCTCACACGTTAAGTCCCATAGTGCTCAGAGCCATTTGAACCATTTGAGATTCATTTGCTGAAACGTCACCCAGGCAAACCTGTTCTTGCGTGATTCTCGTGGTGCTCGGAATTTCTCTAGCTGTACGATCGGTGTCATCCAAGGGAATGGACCCATATACCTGTAGAATAAACATGAGAATAAAATATAAGAATTGATAGACAGTAAGACATAAGAATATGGAAACTTAAAAAGACTGCAATCCCCGAAAATACCATACACACGTCCGCCTGCTTAGCTGGGTGGTCGGCCGGCACGGTGGCTCAGCGTGTTCAGTCAGAGGGTTAGATGACCTCTATAATACAAAATCTGTGTTAATACATCAACAATGAATTTCTACAAGTGTCATAGGACGTCTGCCCCGAGCAAATACAACAATCAATTACGAACAAAACGAGATTTAAAAAAAGAAAAGGCAGACCCGGGTTCGATTCCCGGCCGGGCTGGAGATTTTCTCAACTCGGGGACTTGGTATTGTGTCATCGTCATTATCATTTCATCCTCATCACCGGCGCGCAATTCGCCCAATGTGGCATGGACTGCAGTAAGACTTGCACTTGGCGGCCGAAATTTCCCGGATGGGGCCACCCGGCCAACGATGCAATACGCTCATTTCCATTTATCATAATCACATATGTTATGTAATATATCTACGCTCTTATTGTGAAACCTAGTTTTGATTTTACAATTAATATAACGCCCTTGTATCCCCTAAAGTGATTGGAAATATCCATGCGGTAATCTTTTATGGGCATGGATAGATAAATGAAAATAAAATAAAAAATAGTCGAGTTTCAAACACGGAACGCAAAAGTGAGAGCCGGCGGTGCTAGCCACTGTGCGACCACTTCGCCGAGATCATCGTGCGCTAAAACACACGTAAGGTACGTCGAAAATTTGAACATCGTTTTTTCAGAAGCGGTCGAGTATCTACGGACAAGCCAGGATACATGTTTGCTAATTTTAACTCTTTTTGCCATGAGAAAAGTTTCTGGAAAATCGGGTTACGGCACTTGCTGTGCTCTCCTCGTTAGCGTTATAACGCTTACTCTGGTCAAAGTGCGTAACGACATCTGACGTATTTGTACGGCGATACTGTAGCTACCACAGACATACCACAGTCTACCACCGTCACCTGTTTTGCCGTTGATACTTCCAGTAAATGAAGCAGGCAAAAAGGAATACAAACGTCTCAAAAATGAGATCGGCAGGAAGTGCAAAAGAGCTAAGCAGGCATGGCTAGAGGCCAAATGGAAGGATGTAGAGGCTTATCTCACTAGGGGTAAGACAGATACTGCCTACGGGAAAATTAAAGACACCTTTGGAGAAAAGAGAGCCACTTGTATGAATATCAAGAGCTCAGACGGAAACCCAGTTCTAAGCAAAGTAGGGAAAGCAGAAAGGTGGAAGGAGTATATAGAGGTTCTATACAAGGGCGATGTACTTGAGGACAATATCACGAAATGGAAGAGGATGTAGATGAAGATGAAGAGTTTGACAGAGCACTGAAACACCTGAGGCGAAACAAGGCCACGGGAGTGGACAACATTCCATTGGAACTACTGACGGCCCTGGGAGAGCCAGTCCTGACAAAACTCTACCATCTGGTGAGCAAGATGTATGAGACAGGCGAAATACCCTCAGACTTCAAGAAGAATATAATAATTCCAATCCCAAAGAAAGCAGGTATTGACAGATGTGAAAATTACCGAACTATCAGTTTAATAAGTCACAGTTGCAAAATACTAACGCGAATTCTTTACAGACGATTGGAAAAACTGGTAGAAGCTGACCTCGGGGAAGATCAGTTTGGATTCCGCAGAAATGTTGAATCAAGTGAGGCAATACTGACCCTATGACTTATCTTAGAAAATAGATTATGGAAAGGCAAACCTACGTTTCTAGCATTTGTACACTTAGAGAAAGCTTTTGACAATGTTGACTGGAATACACTCTTTCAAATTCTGAAGGTGGCCGGGGTGAAATACAGGGAGCGAAAGGCTATTTGCAATTTGTACAGAATCCAGATGGCAGTTATAAGAGTCGAGGGACATGAAAGGAAAGCAGTGGTTGGGAAGGGAGTGAGACAGGGTTGATGCCTATCCCCGATGTTATCCAATCTGTATATTGAGCAAGCAGTAAAGGAAACAAAAGAAAAATTTGGAGTAGGTATCAAAATCCAGGGAGAAGAAATAAAAACTTTGAGGTTCGCCGATGACATTGTAATTCTGTCAGAGACAGCAAAGGAGTTGGAAGAGCAGTTGAACGGAATGGACAGTGTCTTGAAAGGAGGGTATAAGATGGACATCAACAAAAGCAAAACGAGGATAATGGAATGTAGTCGAGTTAAGTCGGGGGATGCTGTGGGAATTAGATAAGGAAATGAGACACTTAAAGTAGTAAAGGAGCTTTGCTATTTCGGGAGCAAAATATCTGATGCTGGTCGAAGTAGAGAGGATATAAAATGTAGACTGGCAATGGCAAGGAAAGCGTTTCTGAAGAAGAGAAATTTCTTCACATCGAGTATAGATTTAAGTGTCAGGAAGTAGTTTCTGAAAGTATTTGTATGGAGTGTAGACATGTATGGAAGTGAACCATGGGCGATGAATAGTTCGGACAAGAAGAGAATAGAATCTTTCGAAATGTTGTGCTACAGCAGAATGCTGAAGATTAGATGGGTAGATCACATAACTAATGAGGAGGTATTGAATGGGATTGAGGAGAAGAGGAATTTGTGGCACAACTGGACTAGAAGAAGGGATAGGTTGGTAGGACATGTTCTGAGGCATCAAGGGATCACCAATTTAGTATTGGAGGGCGGCTTGGAGGGTAAAAATCGTAGAGGGAGGCTAAGAGATGAATACACTTAGCAGATTCAGAAGGATGTAGGTAGTAGTAGGTACTGGGAGATGAAGAAGCTTGCACAGGATAGAGTAGCAAGGAGAGTTGCCGCACTGAAGACCACAACAACAACAACTTCCACGAGAACTTGTGGTGCTAGTAATCTTGGAACTTTCAGTGACACGGGAACACACAGGAATGTCCTCCATCGAGGCCTTCCCTATGGCGAAGAGGCGGGAGTGCAAACGCGCAGCAGGTGCGGCTCAAGAAAGGCGCGGGCAGAGCGAAGCAGAGAGGCGACCGCAATTAGCAGACCGCGCCCTGTGGACGCGGCCCGCGGGCGCTCACGCCGATTGGAATGGACGGTGTGGGACTGGAGGCGGTGCATGTACTAGTAGCAGCCAGCCAGCCAGCTAGTAGCCAGCCGGCACTCTGCGAGATTGCGGCGGCCCACGGCGCGGCGTGCGAGCTGCGCGCTTTCTGATCAATACGCGCCGGGCCGGCCGTGCCAATCGCCGGCGACGACTGCGGCGCCGGTACACAGGTACAGCCAGGTGGCCGGGCCGTCCGCGGCTCGCGTCGTCGGCGGAGGTCTCGAAGACGGGCGGCGACGCCTGGGTACTGCTACACACTGCAGGATCAAGCTCGCGTAACCTGTTGACTTACCGCTACAATCGTTTCGATATCGCTAAGCTACGTCTGCAGCAAGTGACAAGCACTCTGACACTAGCAATAGAGCAAACACGAGCGTCTTTTTTTTTTTTTTTTTTTTTTTTTTTTTTTTTTGACGTGTTTTCTTTATTGATTTTCGATTCCCCCAGAAGGGGGCGTGCTGGCAGCAGCTCATTACGCCGCTCTTCAGCCTACAGAAAGTGTTTTAAAAAGATGAAGATAATAAACAATAAAAGCAGGCGATAAAATCGGTGATTTGAATGGTAAAATAGTGGAAAATCGTGGAACTTAAAACGTAAAACAAAGGTTTGATGATGCTAATAGAATACATATGAAATAGACAGGTAAAAGAATAGACATACAATTAAAAGAACACGGCGACAGTCTGGTTTCTGTTCGCAAGACATATAAAATTTATACCCAGAGACAGCATGGTTTCTGTTCGCAACACTTTGGAAAGACGAACAACACTGAACATTCACTTGAACGCTGCACGAAAATATTGGCACAAATATAATATACCACAGCCAAGGACAGATGGGGGGAACCTGGACAGATGACAGGAAAGGAAAGGGGGGAAGGAGAGGAAAACACGAAATGGGGAGGATGGGGGAAGGAGCCGATGGAGGACGAGGATCCATAAAAGGGGGAGTGGGTGCTGGGCAGAAGCGACAGGGAGTGGGGAAAGGCAGAGGAGGGGTATACAAAAGGACTCGAGGGGGGGGGGGGAGGTTAGGTAGGGAGAAAATAGGATGGAAGGGGGGGAAGAGGGAACCCAGGGAAACGACAGGAAAGGAAGGGGGGTGAGGATCAGGGTTCATATGAGGAATAAATGGAGGGAGAGAGAGCATTATCCAGGAAGGGGAGTTGACGGAAACCACTTTGGGAAAGGAAATGAAGGGTGTAGAGATGGAGGGTAGGGGGGGTCAACAGTAAAGACGTGGCAGAGGGTGGGGATTGGAGAGGAGCAACCACGGGGTTAGGGGGTTCAAGCCAGTGGGAGGTGTAGAGTATGCAGATATGCTCGAGGAATAGGAGCAGATGGGGGAAAGGAATGAGGTCGTAGAGGATCCGTGTGGGGGACAGAAGGCGTATACAGAAGGCGAGGTGTAGTACATGGCGCTCGAGGATCTGGAGGGACTTATAGAATTTGGGACTTGAACATGTATGTACTGTGTTCTTTAAATTTCCTTTCGTCCATAGTTGCTTCTATATGATTACCAGCGGATCCGGGAATGCTTTGAAATTGCTAAATATGCACAGTAACTGGATATACGACGGCGTTCAATAAGTAATCTAACACTTTTTTTCTCGGCCAGTCTCGGTTTAAAAAATGCGGAATTTGTTCTGGAACATCGTGGAATATTCTGGCTTGAGCCCCTATAGTTTCACGAAGTTCCGATAGATCGCAGCGTTATTGTAGCGTTCAAAATGGTTGCTGTAATGGAGATGCGAGCCTAACAGAGCGCTGTAATTTTCGCGCGCGGCTTTTTGTAACATATTGCGACCGACGATTAATTATAATTTCGAGTTCCACACCTTCAAATTGGGCAACGTCGCTACGAGGAATCGAGAATTGCGTCCCCGCAGAGCTACAAGAGACATCGTGATTAGGACGTACGATTGGGGTTCAGTAAATAATGCTCTCTTGAGAGTTGGCAATGCTCTCTTGGGATTTAAAGGTTGGCTACAGCGCGCATACACAAGCTCTGGTATCTAATATATTGTTGTCGAGCTTCGCAGCGCACGGATTAATTTAGTGGCAGTTTGGAAGCCAGTGTAGGAGCCCGCCTGCTGTGGTGCGCACGTGTGTTGGGCGAGGAGTCGTCGCCGAGCTGCCGTACTGCCGTGTCCGCCAGCAGCGACACAGGATTTGGTATTGAGTTGATATTTTTATAATTTGCAGCGCGCTTATTAATTTAAAGAAAAGGGTTTGTGTATGTGCGTAGCAGCAGACGGTAATTTTGATAATGATAGGAGTTGAATTCTTAAGGGAGACCATTGTTGTGCGAATACATTAAGTATTGATTTTTGTCATTGATTTTTTTTTGTTTTTGTAATTGTCAGGGAATTGTTTCACTATGTATTTAGTTGAGAAGTACTTCAGTCTGTCTCAAGAGTTTGATTAATTTTTAAAATTGCTTTAGTGCCACTGGAGGCAGATTTACATACGAAGCGATTGTTCAAAGAGCTTCTAGCGTTTTGTTAATTGAATGAGAAAAAATCGCTTTCAGAATATAGTTTTTGAAAAAAGGAATTACTTGTTTGGGTTATCATTTATCGAGTTTAGATTTGACCAAACCCTTTCTCTTGAATTATATGTAGTTGTAGGAAGCAGCAGCAGCTGCAGCAACAGCAGGAGCCGCCGTACAGAACATGCATTGCACTCTGCATGAATAATAGGTTTTTTATGTTTTTGTTGAATAATGGAATGCAGCAGATCAAGCAGTGGCAGTAGAAAGACCAAGTAAGTTATTTCTTGCGCACAGGACCAATGAAAGAAATAATAAAGTTTTCGCGATCTCTGTAATAGTAAAGTTAACAAGAGTACAAGCACGAGATTTTCAGTAGAAAACACGAGATAAGAAGAAAGAGCTCGCGACTTTCACTCTTTTGGCGGAAAACCAGAGCATAGCAGACATTCAAGGCGCTTCCACAGTGTCTACGAAGACATGGCAGTGAACAAAAGGACACACAGTCATGGGGCGAGACGTCTGTCATCATCGTAACAAACCTGTTCAATATCCAGCGTGCCGGCCAGGCGCACACAGCTGTGACTCCAGCAGTGTTGGGACGTGCGGACACACTCATTCTAGGAGATCATCGGACCACCATCAAACAACTGGACCACTTTGTCGGTAGTGCTGACACACTCGTTCACCAGTTGGTGCGCTCACAGGAGTATGCCCGCCGCGTTCCTCTTCTTAACCCAGATCTCGCACCTTCCGACTTCCATCCGTTAGGCCCAATCAAAGGCGTACACCGCAGAAAGCAGTATTTGGATGATGGGAAGGTTACTGATACAGCGCGGCGTTGGCTCCAACGCCGAACACTACAGTGGTACCAACCTGGCACGCACGTCCTTCCAGTAAAGTGACGTAAGGCCACCGCATTAAACAGGGGTTATGTTGAAAAATAGGATTTGGTAGTCAAAAGAGTGGGGAATAATATGGTGTGTTAGACTCTTGACTAAAACCAAGCTGCTGTCAGAAAAAAAATGTAAACTCCCAACAGTTTATTTCCATAACCTCGCAATAGAAATGGTGGCTAACCTCTCAATAACACTGTGATTCATATATAACCTTTCAATAATTCACTGACTGTAAGTCTAAACCGGAAAATCTGGCCGGCCGAGGTGGCCGAGTGGTTCTAGGCGCTACAGTCCGGAACCGCGCGACCGCTACGGTCGCAGGTTCGAATCCTGCCTAGGGCATGGATGTGCGTGACCTCCTTAGGTTAGTTAGGTTTAAGTAGTTTTAAGTTCTAGGGGACTGATGACCTCAGATGTTAAGTCCCATAGTACTCAGAGCCATTTGAGCCATTTTTTTGAAAAATCTGGACGTCAGCAATGATGCGTCATGGCCCTGAAAAGTCATTCTGAATAAACTGAAAATTCTTACCTCAATTATGTAGCCGGATAACGCGTATACATCTGCTCCTATAAGAAATTTTTCTGGCACAGCCCAGTGCAATGCTGGCCACTAGATTTTGTTATGTATAAAAAAAAACTGATTCTTCATTTACGATAATTGGCATCACTATGGATAGGAGAAATTAGTAAAAACTTTAAATTTGGATGAATGACTATCAAAAGTTATCTTTACAAGAAAGATTATTATTGAAAAATTATTGAAAATTATTTACATGTGACTTTAATATAACAATAGTACAAAATGAGTTGTTGCAAATTACATATGCGCGCGGCAATAAACAATAATTTTTTTTTGCTTTTACCTTATACTGCATCGCTCAGGCACCGCTATCGTACTCCACGACCGGCCTTGCTAAAAACATACAGGACACAAGTGCTCTCTGTAAGCTATACAACTAGACAACTGCTCTCTAAGAGCGACCTGACCCAACCGCCCGACTGCGAGCTACAACTCCTACTCCTGCACTGCTCTCTGGTCTGCGATTCTATTGCAGCATACATATCGCAGGCAGCGCGTGAGCATTCCATCGAAATTACATCTCCTCGAGTGCGCTAGCAATAAATTCCTTAGTCATGGACCTCTTATAATGTTTTGCATTACTTACTGAACGTCCCTCGTACGTCCAACCAGGGGTTTTCCTGATAATTCTGCCAGGACACAAATGTCGATTCCTGGTTCGACTTCGCCCACTTTGAAGGCGTGGAACTCGAAATTATACTAAATCATCGATCCTACTACGTTACAAAAAGCCGCGCACGAAAATGCTGTTCTTCAGGGGGTCATATCATGAGTTTTGTTGATCATAAAGATAAGGTACCAAGTGTTTTGGATAGCACTTGCATTTGCATATCCGTCGGAGGAACGGGCATAATTAGGTGTCCTACAGTACAAGTTCCAAATTTATCCATTACACATTTCCTCCTGTCAAGGCAAATTGGGCAAATTTACAAATTGGGTTCTTTTACATTATGTGTGGTCTAGGGTGAACCTTAGATGGCTAATTAAAGCACCTTTTGTTCATGGACGGTTCCCAACAAAAACCGCAAAAAACCATGATTTGCGGGTACTAATAGTACCAGTTGAGGGGATGGCCACTTTTATTTTTTCTGTTCGAAGCAGATAGTCGAATTTTTCACTGTACATAAGATGATACTTTTGGAGAAGTTCCAAACATTTTTCGATAACATTATCCAAAGGTTCAAAGTTACCATACTTACCCATGTAAAATATGCACGAAATGTTATGTGTGAAGCTTATAGTTTTACCTGACATGGTGAACACATGTCGAGGGTTTATTGTCATTGCAGAGTTTCTGTGGCAACCAAGCTTTTTTCACCAACATCACTTTACGATGCCCTGTTTCTGTATAATGGGCACTTCACGCCTAAACAAATATATACAAGATGGTACATCATTAACAAAAAATGGGCTAAAAGTGTCGTAATATGGCTGAAAAGATCCTAAAATGACTGCCAAAAATTCATGTGTTTTCTGTTGGTTTTAAAGGTTTTATATGCAGTGCAGCACTGTAACTATATATAAAGTCTGGTTTTTTTGGTAGAAGTTTTGCAATTGATTATAAAGTAACTTCCCGATAAGCTATAGACCTTCAACGTACCACCCCTGCTTTTAATGTCAGCGAAGATTATTTTGCCTTTCCTATATGCTGAGTCAGTCCTTCCGACAATCATTTCTTTTTCGATTTCTTTACCTTTTTCATACTACCTTTACGTCTTAGCTTCCCTGCACTTCCTACTTATTTCATTCCTGTGCGACTTGTGTTTCTGAATTCCTGAATTTCCCTGAATGGTCTCTGTTGTAATAAAAACATTTTAAATCGCTTGAAAAACAGCACTCACCAAAGACTAAAATCAGAAAATAGCTATTTAAAGATAGAAGCTTTGTAGTATAAAACGGTTTAAAAACGGACTAATAAACATTAAATAATCTCTCCTAGCCCCATACAGATACCTAACGTCATACAGATATAAGTAGTACTGAAAATATCTGCTTGTGAATTTTTAATAGCTATGTGCTACCTGTAAAGCTGAAAACTTTGGGGATACGTTGTAGCTGGTGACATTTTCTGTACAAAATACTTACTTTCCTCACAAATAAATGGCTAAATATTCAAATGATTTTGCATTTGTGGACATCATCACACATTGCCTATAAAACGGAATGCAAACTGTCGCTAAAACGAGGCAAGATTCCGTTCTTCTTCAAATATCGTCAAGGGAACCACAGTGCTCATCTTTGCATCCCAAACTGGGGCTGCAAACACGTCCGGATTTCCCCGGATTGGTCCTAATTTTGACGGCTTCCGGAAGCGTGCTGGAGAGATTTTTATACAATTGTCCGAGGTAAACCTAGACCTTTTTTCGTGTCTGGAAATAAATTGTAACAAATCATTGTTAAAATTCATTAAACGGGGACCTAATCATTGATAGTTCCTTCGTTTTAGTCTATTAAAAACGCAGCAGCAAACGTGGTTAGATGTTCTTCTATATGCATACAGTATGTTCCAAAATAATCTTTACAACTTTTATGACGTATATTTTAGAAAAGAGAATATGTAGAAAGGTGCAGTTTACGGCATAACGTCCACACACGCGTAAAGCTGACTTTTTTCTTATTTTTCCCATGTTACTTATTGACTGGCCACCCTCTAGCATTGGGCACAATGTGTGGAACGGTTGGTACAGACTTGATCTGACATCCAGGTCCTGCTTAACCCCATTACATCCTTTTTTTTCCTCCTTCGGGCCGCAGTTGCACGAACTGTGAGCTCGCATCAGAGCAGCAACAGCGTCCTATAATGAGGGCATCCTAGGCCAGACATAGAACTGGAATATCGCTGAGATAACCTGTGTGCTACAGACGGCGTACACATTTGAGGTGACCATCTGGCCCTCCGCCCCCCCCCCCCCCCCCCCCGCTCCGCCGCACCTTTAATCGTGACAGTCATGATTTTTCTAGCTCCGTCGCGAACATTTTCCAACGTAGTTAAGTGCACCTATTTCTCCTGGATTTAACAATTATGTAACGATTTATCCAGAATTATATGTTCATTTCACCTGTATCAGTATGCTGTTACTGAAATGGTGTTTTCCCAAATAAGTAATGTATGGAGCAGTGACAAAAAAAATTTGTAGTAGAAACTACAAAAGCAATGTTTGTGATTACAACGAATTACGATAAAAATTGAGTTGAATGTTTTCGTAATGCTGTTGAAGAATACAGATATGCAAAAGAAAATTCACAGCACTGATGAATACTGTATAAGCTCCCACTCCTTCGTCTTAGAAGGTACTAATAGAATATAAATTAGTGTCTTTTTTGTAACAAGTTAAAGTGGTAGTTTGCATTTATTACATTCAATTCAGACTTTTGTGTAATATCAAAAATTTTTAATGTGTCCCGAATTTGTCTCTATAAAATATACTCACCTTTAACACATTGCACTTTGTTAAGCGGCTACTACAACCTCAGGTGCTTACGAACATTATGCGGCAAACAGCGCCTTTCTACCCATACCCATTTCTGAAACACATGCGATCAAAGTCGTAAAGACAATTTTGGAACACTCTGTATTTTCCATACTTTTTTTATTGAGACAATGATAATCCGCTGGCAATGAGAAGCCGCCAAGAACGGGAGATCGCATACACCGCGACGCCGTCGCGTTCGCCAGGCAACTGAATATCTTAAATGTCATTTGCCTTCTGCTCATTGATGTGCAAAAAACAGATTTCATTTACGGTCATTTTTCTTACAGCAAATAAGTACTACGTCTGAACATGAATGTCGCTACTAAGCAGTTTCACAAAGCTCTATCACTCTCATACATAATTTATATCTGTTGCTCGGATGGAGGCGTCCGTCCGTTGGCGTTGTCGGCACTGAAATACAAGCAAGGAAACATTCCCCCTCTCATGTCCCCACTCCCTGCGCAGAATCGTGGCCATCGACCAACGTATCGTCTAGAGACTGTTTGTGCCCGGGAAAATATCCGCTTTGACACAGATGTTTCACACGGGGTTTCGAAGATTTTGTCTGGGGTCGGCAATTTAAGTGATGGCAGGCCTACCGCAGCGATACGTCAGGTTAATTAGTTATGTGTTGATGGCATCTGGAACAATTTAAGCCACCACAAGACACGAATCATGTATACTGCGTATAATGAACTTTGGCATACCCCTGAGATACGCCTTTACTTACTATCACCTTCTGTAAGTATAATATATCATTATTTAGTTCAGCTAATTAAATTATAACAGGCTGGTTTCACTCAGGAGATGAGTGGATAGCTTGGTCATCTAAAACGCCAGAGAGTCGTTTCAGTTAAAAAAATGAACACATGTTTCAACCGACAGGAAAACTACTGATTGTTTTCTCTTGAAAAGAAACAATAAGCAATTCAGACAGTAAGTAAAGCTACAATGTTGTCGAATCTCTTCATTCGATTGCTACCACTGACTTCTTTCACTCGAAAAAAGTAAATGAAGTTCCACCTAGACGGACAGGGAATCAGAGAGCTCAAGCAAAAAGCTAATGGAATGCGTACGCAATTTCAGTTACAGTGCCCTACTTTGCCAGCTGTTTGCTGTAATATCGCCATAATTCAGCACGTAGATTACGACAGTCGTCCCAGGCATCAGCGTGATGTCGCCTTTCCCCTGTGAGAGCTCATGCGGATCAGACCCTCAACGTCCTCCTAGCACCACCGCCGACATCACAGTCCCGATCATGTTGCCGCGAAACTAGAGGTGGCAAAAAATAACGTAACTCATAGAAATAACAGATTACTGAGAAGTAACGGTTACTGCGATAACCGTTCCTCTGATTCTGGCAGTTATTTCAATAACTTTTTAGTGTCAACAGTGCCTCGCGCCATCTGTTGACCGAAGATCGTACTGCGCATTTGAAGGCGTTCTATAGACCATGGGAATAACTGTGAGACTGCGCGCCATCTGTTGATAAGAACTGTGTACTATTTCGTGGGCCTTCGTTACTTTTAGCATAAACAATTAAATAAAGTTAATGACCGAGCCGTGGCTGATAGGAGCTGCAGTATAGGCATTAACAAGTACGGTCGTTCCCTTAAGCCACCGCCATACGTGTTAATTTAGCTTGGACGGGTAGTACAAGGAAAGTTACTTAGGAATTCGAGCGATTATGGAAATAACTGTCAGAGACCGGTATTCTCCTCTGGCAGTTATCGTTATTGGCCCGTAGTTCTAGTTCTCTGGTAGTTATCGGGCTACCACCACAGATAACCTGGAAGTTGGTAACGGAATAACTGTGTGTCTAGACGTTCCTGACTCGGTGACTCCAATTAAAGGTCGTAGTTCCAAGTGATATTTCCAGAGAGGATAGTAACTGGAGCGAACAAATATTTTCGTACTGCAACGGAAATAGCCGCTGGCCATCGCGAATGAAAATTACATGTCAGAAAGTATAACATAATACAGTGGAATATAATAATTATTATCCTCATCATTTGTCATGAGATTGTCAAAATATGTGAATATATCACAGTAACTGCTAATATTTACAGAATTGGTACACTGACAAAATAAATCACAGTTACGTACTTTTAATAAATTTATCGTACACAGAATACCTGATCTTGACTGTTGCAACCAAGTGCTGTCAAAACTGAAATATAGCAGAATTTTTACCTAAGCTGGTCTATTGGTCTCTGTTACGATATTCATCTACAGAGTAGAAGGAGGGGTCAATGGAAGCGTCTGATTCCACCCGTTTGCTTCGATGTAAAAGTGCTGTGGTGTGTGAATGTCATTACGGCACGGTGTTTATGAGTTGGTTTTTGTGTGTGTGTGTGGGGGGGGGGGGGGGCTGTCGATCTAGGTTGCAGTGCCGGAATTTGCTGGTGGTAATTAATTTTTTTTTTCTTCTAGCTGTGATGTTTTGTGTATTTATGAAGTATTGAATGTGATTTAATTTATGCAGGGATGACTGATTTGTGGACTTTTGGGATTGTGGTTTTATTTTTCGCAGTTGTAGGTGTTGGTTTTTTTGCATCAGTAGCTGTGGTGGACCTATATAGGTCACCGGAAATGACCGATTCCCATTTTCATAGTTGTGTGTGTTGATGTTTTAGTATCATCATCTGAGGTTGACCTATGTAGGTCAAGGGAAATGTCTGATTCCAATTTTCGTACTTTTAGTTGTGGGTATTGGTGTTTTGATATGGTCACGTATAGTTGACCTATATTGTTCAAGGGAAGTGTCCGATTCCTGCAGATTTTTGTTGGTGTAGCTGAATGCTGAATTTTTTTTTCTTTTTGTTCTTCATTTTGTGTTTTGGGAACATGGTGTGTTTTTTTTTACTAGCTTGTCCTCACCCTAAAACCGCCAACTTCCCGCAGTTGTTCCATTGATTTGATTGTATTTTTGGTGGGAAATGTTATTGTATTATTTATATGTATCTTCGTGTTTGTTCCCATGTGTATGTAGTGACGTCATAGACACACTTAAAATAGCCATTTCCGGCATATTGATGATGGGTGGAATCAGACACTTCTGTATTAAATAGTCTTTCAAACACACTGTAAACCGTGCCTTATCTGAAACCAAGTTTTTAATGGTTGCTGACTTGCTGGCAGTTTATTGAAAATGCATGTTCCTGAATATTGGACCCCTTTTGGACCAAGGTAAGTAATTTTAGGTCTTTATGTAGATTGCTGTTCCCATTTCTAGTACTGATATTATGTATTAAGCTATTGGTTGGAAATACTTGTAACAAATTTCATTAAGGAATAAATATACTAGGAAGCAATGGTTAGAATACAAAGTTCCTTGAACAGGTTCCTACATGATGTTCTTGAATTGATACCACAAACGATTTTTATTACACGCTTTTACATGCGAAAAACTTTTGCTACGTTTGATAAGTTACCACAGAACATGCTCCCTTATGAAATAATAGAATGAAAAAATGTGGTATGCCCTTCCCAACTGAATTTATTATCGAGTTGTAGTCCCAGAAATGTAACACTGTCAACATTTTCGATCTGCATGTGTTCATCTGTTATAAACATGCTGTCGCTGGAGAAATCGAGCAGTTTGCAAAACTGACATAAAACTTGGATTAGCGTACTCACACTTTCCCCAATAGGACTAGCTTTTACAGCACAGGAGTAAACGAATCTGTCACATTACGTATATTTTTTGTTGTATTACAAGGCTGTACACTTTATTCTATTATGTGAGCAGTACAAGAAATTAAGCTTCGAATTTAATCTACAGTACTCAGTTTACATATTACTTCATACTTAAAAATGCACGTTGTTAACATTTTACTTAAACAGCGCTTTGGCGAAGTTCCGCGTACTTTCTGTCGCAGCTGCGAAGATAATACACTCCTGGAAATTGAAATAAGAACACCGTGAATTCGTTGTCCCAGGAAGGGGAAACTTTATTGACACATTCCTGGGGTCAGATACATCACATGATCACACTGACAGAACCACAGGCACATAGACACAGGCAACAGAGCATGCACAGTGTCGGCACTAGTACAGTGTATATCCACCTTTCGCAGCAATGCAGGCTGCTATTCTCCTATAGAGACGATCGTAGAGATGCTGGATGTAGTCCTGTGGAACGGCTTGCCATGCCATTTCCACCTGGCGCCTCAGTTGGACCAGCGTTCGTGCTGGACGTGCAGACCGCGTGAGACGACGCTTCATCCAGTCCCAAACATGCTCAATGGAGGACAGATCCGGAGATCTTGCTGGCCAGGGTAGTTGACTTACACCTTCTAGAGCACGTTGGGTGGCACGGGATACATGCGGACGTGCATTGTCCTGTTGGAACAGCAAGTTCCCTTTCCGGTCTAGGAATGGTAGAACGATGGGTTCGATGACGGTTTGGATGTACCGTGCACTATTCAGTGTCCCCTCGACGATCACCAGTGGTGTACGGCCAGTGTAGGAGATCGCTCCCCACACCATGATGCCGGGTGTTGGCCCTGTGTGCCTCGGTCGTATGCAGTCCTGATTGTGGCGCTCACCTGCACGGCGCCAAACACGCATACGATCATCATTCGCACCAAGGCAGAAGCGACTCTCATCGCTGAAGACGACACGTCTCCATTCGTCCCTCCATTCACGCCTGTCGCGACACCATTGGAGGCGGGCTGCACGATGTTGGGGCGTGAGCGGAAGACGGCCTAACGGTGTGCGGGACCGTATCCCAGCTTCATGGAGACGGTTGCGAATGGTCCTCGCCGATACCCCAGGAGCAACAGTGTCCCTAATTTGCTGGGAAGTGGCGGTGCGGTCCCCTACGGCACTGCGTAGGATCCTACGGTCTTGGCGTGCATCCGTGCGTCGCTGCGGTCCGGCCCCAGGTCGACGGGCACGTGCGCCTTCCGCCGAACACTGGCGACAACATCGATGTACTGTGGAGACCTCACGCCCCACGTGTTGAGCAATTCGGCGGTGCGTCCAACCGGCCTCCCGCATGCCCACTATACGCCCACGCTCAAAGTCCGTCAACTGCACATACGGTTCACGTCCACGCTGTCGCGGCATGCTACCAGTGTTAAAGACTACGATGGAGCTCCGTATGCCACGGAAAACTGGCTTACACTGACGGCGGCGGTGCACAAATGCTGCGCAGCTAGCGCCATTCGACGGCCAACACCGCGGTTCCGGGTGTGTCCGCTGTGCCGTGCGTGTGATCATTGCTTGTACAGCCCTCTCGCAGTGTCCGGAGCAAGTATGGTGGGTCGGACACACCGGTGTCAATGTGTTCTTTTTTCCATTTCCAAGAGTGTATTTCTAATAGCGACCGATAACCTACAAACATATAATATGAAACACTAATAATCGTTCTAACATCAATTAAAATGTACCCGGAGTTAATAAGCTAAGGTTATGACACGATTGATACGACATTCCTGCTATTTCACACTACTCGCAGTTATACTGATAACTAAACTGATGGTTCCAACTATGTCGTTATTTAACTGTCGGAGTATTCGGTATTCGCTAGCGAAAAATAACTTGGCAGTTATTAATAACGGTTAACGATAACGGTTATCAAAGAATAACTGGAACTGTGATAACTGTTACTCCAAAATAACCGTTTGGCCCACCTCTACGCGAAACTGTGCCGTTCGTCGCACTTGTATCCACACACGTTTATTGGCCAATCAGGACTCTGAATTCTCGCGCGATTCTTGTTGCCGCCAAACTTTGCCGTTCCTCTCACATGTATTCCTACGCTTTTTGGCCAATCAGAACTCTAAAATTTCGTGCGGATCTCCCACCTTTCATGGGCGCACCGTATTTGCGTCCCGTTAGCCGCAAGGGCGGGAAACAGTCTCTCTCTGTCTCACACGTACGCCCTCTCTCTCTTCTTCCACCTGCGAGGTCTCAGGCTCCCCCAATACCCCCTGTGGTCACAAGTGCCACTCAACCGACAAAGCAGCCGCTGGTGAAGCACCGGCCAGCTGCCGGCCACCTAGCTTGTTCGACATCACAAACAACTCTTTCCTGTGTCCGTCCAAACCACATTCCCAATGATAATATGCACGGTTCTAAAACCTTACCTACCAGTATTAACCTTCATATGTTGATACTAGTATCGCTGTGTCAAATGGCTATCTCCATCCACGTGGTATTTGTCATACATTATTTTCGAAATAAATATCTTATAAGGTGCTTAAATCTGCCACCTTACAACTATGTATTTCCTCCAGTTACATTCCGTATCATATTGTATCTGTATCTATGGTCCAAGTTTCATCGAGCTATGTTAGTTGGCAGTGACACGTAATGCGGAAGTTACTTTCTTCCTTGAGTTTTACTGACTGTGTATGTTGTACGGCTGTGCTGAAATGCTCTTGATTTTCATATTTGTGGATATGATATACTTAATGCAACTTGAGGAATTTTTTTTCATGCTACCTTCATGGTACTGCGGTTGTAATAGGCGGTAGTGTACATTTGTTTCATATGGTGATGTAAGAGCAACATTCAATTGTGGACCTGTTCACCATTCTAACTGACATCGGCAACTGTGTAACATCCATTCAAAAATTTTGCGAACTGGCGGGCTTCCTTCCTAAAGTACTGGAAAGGAACCAACGAGTACTGAGTGGCTGGATTGCGACACTTTCGCATTAATAGGTCAGTCATACACACACACACACACACACACACACACACACACACACACACACACACACCAAGTAGTACTAGCATATTTATGCAGTTGACTATTGTTTCAGTAAGTATCACCTCAAGTCGGGATTAGTTCAGTTTTCTTCAACTACGAAGACGGTAGTGTGAGAGGAAGCACTTATTAATCACCCGGTGTGGAAACAGAGAGCTGAATATTTTAAGTTCCATAGTTTACTGTGTCATGAGGACGTAACTGCAAACGACTGGTGAATTATAATATATAACCACGTAACTGATCAATTGATTTCTTCACTCTCAAGCAACATATTGTTTTGTCACATCCGGAAATTCTGGAAAAACTGCTGTGCGTTCTTAGAGAATCGTCGCTTGTCATTCGTGGCTTGTAAAAACAGAAATCGTTCACACCACGAGATGCGTACGTTGTTATATAGTAATTGCGCTGACAACCGTGAGAGTGACCGACCTGCACCCAACATGATCATTGTCATCATCATCATATCATCTGAAAATTATCTTCAGCAATTAATCACAGAACTGACTTTTGAAAGTAACACCTCAGATCTTCTGGTTAAAAAGAGGCCCGAACCTTTCGAACGCAGAACAGGAAATCAGTAACCTGATCATATGGGCGTTATACCACCGAAGGAGTGTAAGTAGGAATCTAAAGAAAGTTATTTCTGATTAGCAAGTGCAACAAGTCAAGTGGTCAACATGAAATGTTCATTTCTGAGACACATAATTTAAGTTTAAATGGACACAGTTCAAGAGTATTCGACTGCTATGTACCGAAAACAGTTGTTAGGCACGGCAAAGACCCGCCATGTTCGATAGCCGCTCTAGAAAGTTGTTCCGAAAGCAGAGAGAGGTTCACCGTCGAGAAGATTTAGGGAGTGTTTTGCCGAACAGAATCAATTTGCAGATTGCATTATCACGATGCTGTATAATGCATCGTTAAAGCAAAAGGCGGATGTGTCCTTATCAAAGGAGACCACACTGGTAGTTTAGATTGCGGATCAGGACTGTGTAAGAGGAAGGAGACCAATTAAGAGAATGGCTTGCTGGAAAGCGCAGACTGGGATATAGTTGGCCGGCCGAAGTGGCCGTGCGGTTAAAGGCGCTGCAGTCTGGAACCGCAAGACCGCTACGGTCGCAGGTTCGAATCCTGCCTCGGGCATGGATGTTTGTGATGTCCTTAGGTTAGTTAGGTTTAACTAGTTCTAAGTTCTAGGGGACTAATGACCTCAGCAGTTGAGTCCCATAGTGCTCAGAGCCATTTCAATCATTTTGGGATATAGTTGCATCTAACTCTGTCCGTCTATGAGCTGGACTTTCAAAGCAGTGTATAGTAGAATAGAAGGCACAGTCGATTAATGATTACAAGCGCGGTAGCAGCAGACTAACATTATCAACGAAATTCTAAAGACCATTCGGAAGTCTTGTTTGTGGCGAAAAATTGAATAAACGTGCACGCCTCTGAAAAATAAACTAGAGGCCGTCGTGCACACATTCTGTAAACATATACAGGTTGGTGAGAACCCGTCTGAAAAGCTTGTGATTCTTTAGCAATGTACTCTGTGCTAATGTATAAATGGTAAAAAAATAGATACATTGGGCCGTTTCCGATTTAATGAACACCGAAGTTAGCCAGTCAGCTCGGAAATACAAGCAGGCTTCCAGAGACACTGTCGCCGAACGCGTTCTTCGATTGGTTTCCTGCCTTAAATTTATCACTTCCGAGAAAGTAGATTTTAAATGGTAAGGAGGATATGAACAAGAGGTAACTCATCGACCCACAAATATCTGCGCACAGCCACATTTTAGAGCGAGCAAGTCCTTGAATTTGCGCTCGCGCGACGATCTGATTGGCTAACTTCAGTGCTAAATGACTCGGAACGTATCGAATATTTCCCCAGCTCGAGTTTCCCTGCAACACTCTTACAAGTTTTACAGACTGCTTCTGACCCAGTCGTATTCTGTTTCACCTGCATTTTCAACTTGATACTCTCGTTCCGATTCTTCCCTCTGCTACAAAAATCTGAGGCGTGCCTGAGGGAACGAAATTAACGCCCTCGCAGTGGGGAAGGTCAAAAGACATATTTTACACGGTGTTAATCAAGATACGGGGTGCATCAGAATATGGGGTCTGATTTTAGAGTGTAATAATAATGCAACGGCAGCTGTGCCTGACAGGAAATGTGTGTTTATTGAATGGATATTGTCTACAGCTTTAGAAAATGGCCCCCAGATGCCAGTCTATGTGTCTCGACAATCAGCCTGAAGCAATATGGCGTCCGCCCAACAGACGGTTTTTAGTCTATTACAGTTTAGGAAGAGTGAGTCACTACCGCTGGTGTCGTCAGTTTGAAGAGAAAGGATGTTTACGCGAAGGTAAGAGTTCAAATCGACCAGACATTCCTAATTAAATAGTGAAAAGAATTTGGAAAACGTTAGTGCGGAGTCCACTCGCCGCACGGGCAAGGAACTTGCAATTCTTCATATGATTGTCTGGAGGGTGTTATGGCGAGATTTGGTTTATAAACCATATAGAATACACTTATTGCAAGCTATTCGGGATGGCTTTAGCAATTCTCTCCAGGAAGACAAGGAGACAACAGATTTCCATCACTGTCACTTATCAGTTATGAAACTACGTCTCATGTTAGCGACGAACCAGCATAACAAGACAGTTCTGACCATAAAAGAAACTCACCTGAAGTGAAAGTTTTTGTGCCATTCTTCCTGTAAAAGTTTGAGACCTCTTCTTTATTGCGGAAAGCACAATGATTTTAATAAGCTATCTTCAGATGCGACTCAGTTGAAAGGGTACAGTACCGCCCGACATTGAAAATAGGTACAACATACTTCATTATTCTTGTCAGAACAACACATTTTTGTTGTAAAAATAACTCAATTTCAATTAATACAGCGAAGCCGGATACCAGTGTGGGAAAGAATGACAATTTATTTATTTAATTGATCACATGTGCACTCCCACAAAATAAATCCCTACATCCAGTTTGGTGAGATCTGTGAAATGAATGAATGTATGGTCGTCTGCTAACCGCAGATAGTGAATGTGAATATATGATCATCTTTGAGAAGATCCTTTGGCCACCTTTGGTGGAACCAAAGAGATGAAACTTACTGGAGCTTTGAGCGCCTGAAATGTGGCTGACCAATACGGTAGCATGGTCTTCCCCCACCTCGACAGAGGTGCAAGATGACCTGAAGAACGGCCATGTTTCAGCACTCTGCCGCTGGATCTTGTGCTGTTAAGACCTGTCTTAGGTGTGCTCCGTAAAGACAAAAGAGTGGAGACATGGTATGCGTGTGGAATACTTAAGAGTAGTTTGAAATAATAATTTCTCTATTTCAGGAACTTTTGTGGGAAGAATTAAATGTCAGGCAGGTAATATTAATGGGATCGTAGTAATCTTCAGAAGTGGCCAACGGTCACAATGAAACCACGTGTAGCAATAAGTTGAAATACTTCCGTGTGCTTAAGTTAAGCTGAATTACTAGCGTGTGTACTATAAGTTGAAATATTTAAGGAATGGCGTGTGCAGGACTTGAAATTAGAGACGAGTACTTCCACGTGGTGAGTACTGTGTGAGTCTCAATCTGTGTATGAGAGAAAGGATAAAGAGAAGTACTCGTCCATGGTATCAGTTGAGGACTCGCGTGTGTGATGAATATGCTCTTAATATTACTTTGCATGTTATGCTTCCGTGTGACGCTTGATTCAAACTATAATACTCTGAGAGAGAAGCAAGGTGAGTCAGCCGTCTATCCAGCAACGCCACTTGGCTTGCATTGCACAGGAAGACGTGCATATATCTCCAGAGTTCGTAGTAGGAAAGGAGAACTACGAAGTGGGGCAGTGTCGTGTGAAACTGGGATAAATACTAATTGAAGTGGGAAAGCTGAAAGTGATAGTGTTGTGACTATTTATTGTGTTGTATTCCATGTTGTAGTGTGGTGTATGTCATGTAATTTGGGTATGTGTGGTTTGCATGGGAGAGTAGCAAGGTAGTTTCAGAGGTAGTGGGTTATGCTTGTTCCTTCTGTACCGCTCGCTCTAGAGGAAAGTTTCGTGATGATGGTTGTGAGAGTCGAAGTGTGAGATATAGCAAAAGATCCACCATCCTATCCAAAAAGTGCACTGTAGCGTTAAATAATTACGAGACCATAAGGTAGAGAATCACCAATGTAAGGCCACGCCCACTGGGCGGAATTTCTCATGTGTTATTGTTGTAGGTTATAGAATGTGTGTGTTTAGGTTATAGAATTTATCGGAATAAATAAGATAGTGAAAAGAAAGAGATTGGTGGCCTTTTCCTTCGAATTGTATGTTGTCATGATATCCAGAATTTATAATGTGTGCACCACTCACATTCAGTGCGATGGCCAGGTGTTGATAAAAGCCGTTAAATAAAGAAAAAAAAAAAAAAAAGAAAATGTGGTATTGCCAGTGCGTAGTGAACAGTCAGAGTTCTGTAAATTACTGATAGTCAGATGTGCGTTTCCGTTGCGTATTATTCATATAGGAGGATAATTTGTAACTTAATAGTGAGTACGAGAGTTCATGTTACTCGATAAATAAGGATGAATCCACTCGCTTGGCAGACCACTCATCTTGCAGGCCTGACTGCTTGATGCTACAGTATGAGCAAGGCATGTGGGTGCCTCTCACAGGGACACTACCCTCCATTCGTGGCCTCCAAGATCTCCCGACGTGACTCCATACAAGTTTCTTCCTTTATTGTAAGGATGTGTCATGGAAACTGTTTTCCCCTCTACTTCGTGCATAGATGAACTCAAGAACAGATTAAGAACTGCAGTGATTTCCGCCAGTGTGGATATGATACGTAACGCAGCGTTTGTGACGAATTTACCAATCCTCTAGACCAGCGGGTTCTGAAATTATTTTTTTTTATGACGAAACCATTTTGAAATGCTAAATATCTCACGTAGTCCTAAAATAAGCAAAACTTGGTTTGATGTTGAGTCTTCTCTCACAGTAATTTAATGAAAATTAGACAAAAAAGGGACACAATACAGAACTGATGTCTACAACAATATAAAAAACACACACAATAATACTACACACAAAATAACACTGTATTGATAAAATTGTTTCAGTTTAATGGAAAACATGAAGTTGTTTCTTATTTTTGAACAATTGTTTAATGTCAGGCTTGATACACAAGCATTGAAGACGCATGACAGCCTCAACATCCAGTCTATTGCGGCGTTTTATCTTTGTAGTTGCATATGCTAAGAATACAATTTCACACAAGTACGTTGTCGGGAACGGGATGAGAATAGGTAAAGTCTGTGTGACAAGTAGTGGATATTCATCACAAATCCTGCTCCAATAATCATCAAGTGACACTGTTTCAAACAATGATTACATGCTTGAATCTGATGTCATTTTTAAAAGGATTCAGAGGTTTAATTTGACATACTTTGTGGCTTCTAAAAATTCGCTACAAAGGATTCTGAACCTATGAATCCAATTCAGGCCTGTATTCTGATCTTCAATAAAATACGCCGCAGAAGACGAGCGCGTATCATAGAGACGCTGGACCAAATCTTCATTATATCATCTGCTGTCTCGCCGACTCATCCAGTGTCAAAGAGCTTTCTATTTCTCGCTTCCCAACACAAACAATTAAAAAAAATATTAAGGCGGTTATTTTGTTACTAATATTGAAAACTGTTGTTTGTTTTCTTTGTAAAGCTATATTTACTTCATTAATTTTCCCAAATATATCTGCCAAAAATGCTATTCTGAACAACCAAGTCAAACCGCTAAAACGGTCTTTCAATTTAACAAAGATATCAGTCATAAAAGCTTGTATTTCAGCTCTCAGTTCGAATTATCTTGTTAAGGTTTTACCTCGAGATAACCATATAAGTTCGGTGTGAAGCAGTAGTGTTTTACATCTGCTCCCGCAATTTTCACACAGTACTGAAAACAATCGGCATCATCAAGAATCAAATTAAGATTTCAGGACACCTTCTTTATCCTGTTTGTTTATGCAGGATACAATGGCTGGAACTTAAATACGGTGCTTTACTTTTTATTAGTCATACAGCTCGTGCTGTTTCATCAGTCACTGCATTGGCTCCTTCTGTACAAATATCGATAGAATTGTTCCAGTCAAGACGGTTTATTTCAAAAAAATTGTTAATCGTGTTAAAAATTTCTTTTCCTGTAGTGTTAGTTGGCAGCGATGTGCACATAAAGAAGTCTTCTTCGAATGAATATTTAGATGAATAACGTACAATTATCAGCAAGACGACCAGTCCAGTAACATCAGTCGACTCCCCCGTTTGCAAGATGAAATTTGTTGTACTGAAGCGATATATCCTGCGATATCGTTAATTGGAGGCGAAACTGTGTCGTTCGAAAGCGGCACTGTTGAAAGAAGCTTCCCAGATTTGTCATTGAGTATACAATTCCTTATGTCTGAGAGAAGTGGTTTTTTATTACATTCTCAGCGATAGTGCGCGCTTCACCCGCTTGTGCAACGTGATGGCTGACCAAATATGATGCCTCTATGGCTTTTTCATTCACAGTTTGAACCGTTTACTTCATAGTTTTTTGACTTTTTACTGTTGTTCTTTCTTACGTATAGAAGTTTCTTCCTTCTTGTCTCTGAAATCGAGGTGTATAGTTTCTAAATGTCGGCACAACTCAGCAGGTACTTTGGAACTATTTAGAGGTACACTATGTGATCAAAAGTATCCTGACACCTGGCTGAAAATGACTTACAAGTTCGTGGAGCACTACATCGGTAATGCTGGAATTCAACATGGTGTTGACCTACCCTTAGCCTTGATGACAGCTTCCAGTCTCGCAGGAAAGGTTTCTTGGGGAACGGCAGCTCACTCTTCACGGGGTGCTGCATGAGAAGAGGTGCCGTTGTCGGTCGGTGAGGCCTGGCACGAAGTCGGCGTTCCAAAACATCCCAAACGTGTTCTATAGGATTCACGTCACGACTCTGTGCAGGCCAGTCCATTACAGGGATCTTATTGTCGTGTAACCATTCCGCCACAGGCCGTGCATTATGAACAGGTGTTCGATCGTGTTGAAAGATGTAATCGCCATCCCCGAATGCTCTTCAACAGTGGGAAGCAAGAAGGTGCTTAAAACATCAATGTAGGCTTGTGCTGTGATAGTTCCATGCAAAAAAACAAGGGATGGAAGCCCCCTCCATGAAAAACACGACCACACCATAACACCACCCACTCCAAATTTTACTGTTGGCACTACACACGCTGACAGATGACGTTCACTGGGAATTTGCCATACCCACACCCTGCCATCGGATCGTCACATTGTGATGGTCTCGATAGATGCCTGCCTATTACACATTACGACCCTCTTCAACTGTCGGCGGTCTCTGTCAGTCAACAGTCGAGATCGGCCTGTACCCTTTTGTGCTGTACGTGTCCACGGTTTTACTTCACTATCACATTGGAAACAGTGGACCTAGGGATGTTTAGGAGTATGGAAATCTCGCGTACAGAGTATGACACAAGTGACACCCAATCACCTGACCACGTTTGAAGTCCGTGAGTTCCGCGGAGCACTCCAATCTGCTCTCTCACGATGTCTAATGACTGCTAAGGTCGCTGATATGGAATACCTGGCAGTAGGAGGCACCACAATACACCTAATATGGGAAACATGTTTTTGGGGGTGTTCGGATACTCTGATCACGTAGTGTATCTCCCGGTATCTAATGTATACTGTATAAAGTGTTCTAAAAGAACGATTTCAAAGTCCTGCTGTTACAAATGAAAATGCTCAGAATCTGTCTCAACCCAAGGAAGTTATCTGTATGCTGCATGCCATGCATGCCACTGCACTTTGAATTATCAGCACTTCGAAAATCATAAAACAAAGTAAGAGAAACTTGAGAAAATCCAGACCTTCATAGCGTCAAATTACCACGAAAAGCCAATTGTTTTGTAAATTTAAGTAGGACCCTCTGATCTGAGAATATCTGTGAATCACAAAGGGAACAAGTGAATGGAACAAATTAAGACGATATTATGAAAGAGACGATGGAAAGTTAAGCTTTCTAAAGAAATTATTTTTTTCGTTTAAAATAAGAAATATGTCAGAAAAATAGGAGTGATGGGTTATCTGTCACCCTATTTAGAATTTAGGATTAAAAAGTCAGAGACAAAAGTAGTGAAGAGTAGCAGAATCTAGAATAATAAACAATTTAATGTCACAGTGAGGAAAGATGCAATGCAAAAATTGGAAAAAAATTCTGAGAACTAGGAAGAAAGACTGAGCAAAAAGATAGTAACGAGGCAGACATCAGAAGAAGAGAACTAACTATGCTTGACAAAATAAGCTGTGGAATATAGGCAGTGATACCATCGGAAAAGAAGAAAGAGCTCTGGCAATGTTAGCAGAGAGGCCTTAAAATGTAGGTGGACAGATGAAGTACAGAATTACGAGATACCAGACAGAGCGCATAGGGTATGAACACTTCTCCTTTTTTTTTATTTCAACTGGAAGATACGGTTACAGCTTCTCCACCTTGCCCTCTATCTTCGCTCACGTTCTCTATTTGTGGGTTGCAATAAACGATTTGCTTTGTAGTTCTTGTCCCTACCACTCTCAGAAGATGTTCCTTACATGAAAACTCTTGTTTATTTATGCAATTTGTGGTACGCCTAATTCATTCCTAATGAAGTCGTATCAGTTTTTATCTGTCTTGCTGTAACCTCTTATTTATTTTGTAGGAAGCTTTTATCTGTTAATCTCTTCCAGAAAGAACGATATTTCTATGAAAAATTACCAGCACAGCAATGAAAGATGGAAGTGTTGAATAAGATGAGTGACACGAAGAAAGAAATAAAAACAAATATTGCGTTGTATAAAAGATTTTTGAGAGGTAGGAGACAGGACAGGCGATGATGCTGAAATAGATTGACATTATTTATAAATAAAAACGTTGATAAAAACAACAGAAGGCAATGAAATGTGTAGATGGTTCGCTAGTTAATATAAAATCAAGCTGGAGTTTTGGCTTGGCCGAACATGGTGTTATACTACGTATCGTTATATTTTTGTTTAAAGTTAACTGGACGCAGTTACAACATTTCTCTTATTTCGCAGCTGCTAGACCAATTTATGAAACTCGGAACTCAGTAGTATCGAAAGAGTTTATTTGTTAACCTCGTGTATTTGTACTTCATTATTCGATAAAACTGTTTTCACAGGCGACATGCAGCGCAGCTGCCAAGCGGGTTCCTGTTTGTTCACATTGGCCGTCGCTCACCATATAGATTCTTTATTAAATAACACAATACACTCCACAGATATCAATTTTTCCGGTCTTTGTTACGTTCAATTTAATTTGTGAATTTCAGTGGTACAGCGCTTTTGTTGCTGTTGGCAAACATGACCATATAAAATAAAATCTTGGTCTCGGGTTACTCAAGCACCACAGTGTTGTGGGGTTAGTACTACTGTTCATGAAAGACGCATAGAGACCACTCACTGCGTGGAGACGGTTATGTACTGTCTTTGTCGGTACAGTACTTTCAGTTGCTTTCAAAACGACAGCAGGCACATCTGGTGGAACCCCCTTAGGGTATCTACTAGTCACAGTTCTGTACGCAGCGGTCATCGCCTGGTGTTGTTGCCCGTGGGCGACCATCACCAGGTAGTTCTTTAGCGTTGTATGTCTCACACTTTTAAACAGTCTGAAATCGATACCAAATAAACGATATTTGATCGACTGCTTCGGATGAAATCGATTTATTTAGTATAAACCTTCACACTATAAAAGATGGCTCGGCTATTACATACCCAGTGATTTCATGACAATGCTACAAATTTTCAGGGGCTATGGAGAAGGGTAAATCTGTTAATTTGAAGTTACGTCCCTGTTCCGTAAACTACCGATTCGAAATTTACAAGTGAAAATCGTCCAGGTGCCTCTTACAGTTGGCCTCTTCTACTGTAAGCCCTTGGGTTTTCTCATTTTGAGAGCAAAAAAAAAAAAAAAAAAAAAAAATGGGCTTGCAAACATGGGCTCTCAAATGCATACCTTAAAGAGTTATGAACAGTTGTTCAGTGGACGACATGTGTTTCACAGTAACAAAGATCAACAAGTGCTCATAGCTCTTAAGGTATGCATTTCAGAGCATGTTTACTGGACTTATTTTCTTGTTTCGGTTCCTAATAACTCCTCCCGAAAAATGAACAGCCAAGGGCTTACAATAGAAGAGGCTCACTGTCAGAGTTATCAGAACGATTCTCGCTTATAACTTCAGTCGTTTCCCGACCAGGGTCCCTAACCTCAGATTGATACATTTACGCTTATCCGTTATCCCTGGAAGTTCATAAGAACGTTGTGGAATCACCTTGTATAGTTGCTTGAAATTATGTACCTCATTTCATTCCAGTCACTTTACACATGTTTTATTTATCAGGTGTCATCATGTGATTGAATTTTCGCTCCTGATTTATGCGTAAGGTTGCTAACATTAACTGAAAGTGAAAACGACTTTCTATTCGCAATGAGATAATAGCTTTCGTATGGGAGAGCTTTCATGATCTAATTTCACGAAAAAAAGTTCCAGTTGTTATTTTATTTTTTAATAAACAAAAGCTTTGGCAAAATTCAGTTATCTCAATCGAAGTCATAAATGAATTTTCACCTTTAGGTAAGAGAATGAGCTTGAAATTCGAAAAGTTGTGTGTATCTACGAAAGTTGTGAAAGTTTGTGTACCTGCTAAATAAAGGTTATGCAGAGCTCAATGCGCAGGCGTCGCAGGCGTCGATAGCTGAGGTTTGAGCAGGGACTGAGGACATTGCAACGGAGTGAAAGCAGGAAACGGGAAGAGGAATCGTGTACGAGTCTCCTACGGTTTGCATATGATGGGCTTACATCAATAGTGGTACAAGTCCATTACCTCCACTTTTCTGTCTATAATGATTCTGAAATTAATGAGCAAAACAAACAAAAAGAAAAGTTCATCTCTAGCAAGAACTGACATGCTTGAATATTTCTGGTATCTCAACTGCAGATGTTTCAGCGCTCATTTAACTTTAGGACTCTGTATCTTGAAAGTCGTGAGCTCTTTCTTCATATCTCGTGTTTTCTACTGAAAATCTCGTTCTTGTACTCTTGTTAACTTTACTATTACAGAGATCGCGAAAACTTATGTTTTTTTTAATGGTCCTGTGCGCAACAAATAACTTACTTGGTCTTTCTGCTGCCACTGCTTGATCTGCTGCATTCCATTATTTAACAAAAACATAAAAAACCTATTATTCATGCATAGTGCAATGCATGTTCTGTATGGCGGCTCCTGCTGTTGCTGCAGCTGCTGCTGCTTCCTACAACTACATATAATTCAAGAGAAAGGGTTTGGTCAAATCTAAACTCGATAAATGATAACCGAAACAAAAAACTATATTCTGAAAGCGATTCTTTCTCATTCAATTAACAAAACACTAGAAGCTCTTTGAACAATCGCTTCGTATGTAAATCTGCCTCCAGTGCCATTCAAGCAATTTTACAAATTAATCCAACTCTTGAGACAGACTGAAATACTTCTCAATTGAATACATAGTGAAACAATTCCCTGACAATTACCAAAAAAAAAAAAAAATCAATACTTAATGTATTCGCCTAACAATGGTCTCCCTTAAGAATTCAACTATTATCATTATCAAAATTACCGTCTGCTGCTACGCACATACACAAACCCTTTTCTTTAAATTAATTAGCGCGCTGCAAATTATAAAAATACCAACTCATTACCAAATCCTGTGTCGCTGCTGGCGGACACGGCAGCACGGCAGCTCGGCGACGACCCCTCGCCCAACACACGTGCGCACCACAGCAGGCGGGCCCCTACACTGGCTTCAAAACTGCCACTCGTTAATCCGTGCGCTGCGAGGCGCGACAACAATATCTTAGATTCCAGAGCTTGTGTATGCGCGCTGTAGCAAACCTTTACATCCTAAGAGAGTATTGCCAACTTTCAATCTCAATATGAGCAAAAATTGACTTGTACCACTATCTACGTGCACAGCAGGCAATGGCGTGTCCCCGCACGTCACGCCGGTCCGCTGAGTTGTCGCTGGAACCCTTCCGCTACCCTCCTTGGCTCATCACTGACAGCCTGCCCGGTGTCTCATCGTCTGCTTTAAGAGAAACAGCTCAAACAGAGACGAATAACATCTGTTGTCGGTGTTCTTTGGTGAGCCTGTTGGATCACCTCATACTTCTGCAGTCCATTCCAACGGATGTAGCCCGCATTGTAGTTTTACCATATTATTACTATTGTTCAACTTGTACGTTGAATGAGTGAAGAAAGTGAACTTAAATATCGAAATAGTAACAGTTGCCATCCTGGCAGATGCAGATGATGACGATGATTTATATCTACATCTACATCCACATTCCGCAAGCCATGCTATGGTGTGTGGCGGTAGGTTTTTTGTGTACCACTGCCACTTTCAGTCTTTACTGTTTCAGTGACTAAATATCCGCAGGAATTACGACTCTTCATAAGTATCAGCGTGAGCATGCTCTTCGGCGAGATATTTGTGGTAGGAAACAATATGCTGCTTGACGCTTCTAGAAACGCACACGCTCTGTATTTTACCAACAAACTACATCGTAATGCAAAACTCGTCTTTAATAGCATCCACCACTTGAGTTGCATGAGGACCTCCGCAACGCATCCGCGCTTGCTAAATGAACCTGTAACGATAGGTGCTGAGCTTCCTTGTATCGTCTGTATTTCCTCTGCCAGTCCTATCTGGTATGAGTCCCACAATGAAGAGCAATATTAAAGCAGTGGTAGAACGAGGGTTTTGTAAGCTACCTCCTTCGTGGGCAGACTAAACCTCCCGAGAAATCTTTCAATAAATCCCGGTCTGACATCAACGTTGCATGCGATAAGTATCATGTGGTCGTCAGACTTTAAATCGCTACGCACGTATACTCCTATATTTAATGGATGTGACTGCTTCCATTGATTGTTATGCAATCGTATAATCATACAATAATGAATCTTTCCTATTGATTCTGCACAATACCTTACGTTTGTTAATGTTGCGGGTCAACTGGCAGCCCCTGAACCATGAGCAGATCCACCATAAATCTTCTCGTATTTCGTCACAATTTTATAGTTTTGTGACTTTTTTCTTTATAACAGCGACCAAGAAAAGCTCTTGGGTTTTCCGACGCTATCCACTGGGTCGTTTGTATACAGGCATTGTAAAAAAAATGTGGAAACACCGCGAGAAATGCATGCGTGAACATAAATGCAGATGCTGGCCCATCCTGTAGATTGCCCTGTTGTGTTTGACAGAACCAGTGTAATGTCCTCAATACGTCGCAAGTATAAGCGGGGATCATCAGTACAGTGTTTCATTTGTGAGTGCATAATTTGAGAGCTCAGTTCACTCGATCGTGGGCAAATTGTTAGTTCTCGTAAGCTGACTGATTCCGTAAGGAAGGGATCCGAAGTGTTGGTGTTTCAAGAAACACTGCATTCATTATTTACACCTTATACAGGGAAAGAGGAAAACAGCATCCGCTGCATTACAGCGCGAGCGGAAGTGTGCGTTGAGTGATCGTGGCAGACGGCTATTGAAGAAAACTGTGACGGAAAAGTAAAGAGGAAGACAGCTGGAAAACTCACTGCTGCAGCGAATGCTGCACTCGCCAAGCCTTACATCAGCAAAACAGCACAAAGGGAACTCCATAAGCAGAGAAACCCAGGGCGAGCTGGAACTCCCAAACCACTGATCTGTGACAGAAATTCATGGAAGAAAATCATTTGCTCGGACGAGTCTTGTGTCACACTCTTTCTGTTTTTTGGTCAAGTTTATGTCAAAAGCGTAAAACATGGCTGGAGTCCAGTGATGATTTGGGCAGCTACAGTATATCGGACTATTCGATGGGACCCGTGGTTGCTGTGAGAGGTCGTATCACTGCCAAGGATTATGTGACCACTATGGTTGACCAGGTCCAACCTACGGTACAATCATTGATCCCCAATGATGAGGCTTTGTTTCAAGACGACTGGGTCCCTATTCACACAGCTCTCATCTCCCAGAACTGCTTTTGTGAGTACGAGGATAAATTTTCCCATTTCCGTTGGCCACCACCGTCACCAGGAAGTAAACTAAACTCCTCTCGAACAGGCCATGAAGGCCCAAAGGTACCGATCTGCAACCGTGTCATCCTCAGTCCACAGGTCTTATTGGATGCGGATACGGAGGGGCATGTGCTCAGCACACCGCTCTCCCGGCCGGAGGTCAGTTTCCGAGACCGGAACCGCTACTTCTCAATCAAGTAGCTCCTCGGTTTGCCTCACAAGGGCTCAGTGCACCCCGCTTACCAACAGCGCTCGGCAGACGGGATGGTCATCCATCCAAGTGCTAGCCCAGTCCGACGGCGCTTAACTTCTGTGATCTGACGGGAACTGGTGTTACCACTGCGGTAAGGCCGTTTCACCAGTTCTCAGAATTAATAATATTTTTCGGTCTACTTTGGAAAGAAGGATGCGTGATCGCTATCCACGTCCTTTATCGTTACCTGAACTTGCCACTACTTTGCAGGAAGTATGATACGCAATTCCACTGAAAGCCATACGGGAGCTTGGAATGGCAATGAGCTAGGTGCCTGGGGAGTGGTAGGACTAGTCTGCCAAATAAACACCACTTGCACAAGAACAGTTTTGTTAAAATAAACCAGCACTGCACTCGTAAGTAGCAAAAACCAACAGTTTGCGGAGAGGTTTACAATACAGTTATAAATGCCAGCATGAGTCCAATTATCGTCCTTTTAAAATCAATCGAATGTTGGCTGGACTCAAACACGGCACCAGTATACATTATTGGACGCTGGCCAGATAATACAGTCACAGGTACTTCTAAAACACATAAGCGGGATACATTTAACAAATACACGGTAATCAGTTGACAAAAGCGAGAGGCTTTTCAAAGTTCCTAGATTACACGTTCATTGCCGGTGTCCAGAAATGTTAGGTTGGTGCATAAGTTGGTGGCGTTTTTTCTTTGCATGTACACCACTGGCCATTAAAATTGCTACACCACGAAGATGACGTGCTACAGGACGCGAAATTTAACCGACAGGAAGAAGATGCTCTGATATGCAAATGATAAGCTTTTCAGAGTATTCACATAAGTTTGGCGCCGGTGGCGACACTTACAACGTGCTGACATGAGGAAAGTTTCCAACCGATTTCTCATACACAAACAGCAGTTGACCGGCGTTGCCTGGTGAAACGTTGTTGTGATGCCTCGTGTAAGGAGGAGAAATGCATACCATCACGTTTCCGACTTTGATAAAGGTCGGATTGTAGCCTATCGCGATTGCGGTTTATCGTATCGCGGCATTGCTGCTCGTGTTGGTCGAGATCCAATGACTGTAAGCAGAATATGCAATCGGTGGGTTCAGGAGGGTAATACGGAACGCCTTGCTGGATCCCAACGGCCTCGTATCACTAGCCGTCGAGATTACAGGCATCTTATCTGCATAGCTGTAACGGATCGTGCAGCCACGTCTCGATCCCTGAATCAACAGATGGGGACGTTAGAAAGACAACAGCCATCTGCACGAACAGTTCGACGACGTTTGCAGCAGCATGGACTATCAGCTAGGAGACCATGGCTGCGGTTACCCTTAACGCTGCATCACAGACAGGAGCGCCTGCGATGGTGTACTCAACGACGAACCTGCGTGCACGAATGGCAAAACGCCATTTTTTCGGATGAATCCCGGTTCTGTTTACGGCATCATGACGGTCGCTCCGTGTTTGGCGACATCGCGGTGAACGCACATTGGAAGCGTGTATTCGTCATCGCCATACTGGCGCATCACCCGGCGTGATGGTATGCGGTGCCATTGCTTACACGTTTCGGTCACCTCTTGTTCACATTGACGGCACTTTGAACAGTGAACGTTACATTTCAGATGTGTTACGACCCGTGGCTCTACCCTTCATTCGATCCCTGCGAAACCCTACATTTCAACAGGATAATGCAAGACCGCATGTTGCAGGTCCTGTACGGGCCTTTCTGGATACAGAAAATGTTCGACTGCTGCCCTGACAGCACATTCTCCAGATCTCTCACCAACTGAAAACGTCTGGTCAATGGTGGCCGAGCAACTGGCTCGTCACAATACGCCAATCACTACTCTTGATGCCTGCCGCGCTGGCCGTGCGGTTCTAGGCACTGCAGTCCGGAACCGCGGAACTGCTACGGTCGCAAGTTCGAATCCTGCCTCGGGCATAGATGTGTGTGCTGTCCTTAGGTTAGTTAGGTTTAGGTAGTTCTAAGTTCTAGGGGACTGATGACCTAAGATGGCTCTGAGCACTATGGGACTTAACAGCTGTGGTCATCAGTCCCCTAGAACTTAGAACTACTTAAACCTAACTAACCTAAGGACATCACACACATCCATGCCCGAGGCAGGATTCGAACCTGCGACCGTAGCAGTCGCGCGGTTCCGGACTGCGCGCCTATCCTAAGATGTTAAGTCCCATAGTGCTCAGAGCCATTTGAACCATTTGAACCACTACTCTTGCTGAACTGTAGTATCGTGTTGAAGCTGCATAGGCAGCTGTACCTGTACACGCCATTCAAGTTCCGTTTGACTCAATGAGCAGGCTTGTCAGGGCCGTTATTACGGCCAGAGGTGGTTGTTCTGGGTACTGATTTCTCAGGATCTATGCACCCAAACTGCGTGAAAATGTAATCACATGTCAGTTCTAGTATAATGTATTTGTCCTATGAATACCCGTTTATCATCTGCATCTCTTCTTGGTGTAGCAATTTTAATTGCCTGTAGTGTTGATATTCTGGTTGCTATGGATTTATATATCGATTTTCGCTTTTATTGCTACTTGACTGTTGCTGTGTGAGTTAACGTAATGTCATTGTGTCATTTGGAGAAAGTGAGTGGAGTTGCGGACGCTAGAAAATGTAGTGCCAAATCGAGAAATCGAAACACTTCCGACATACTGTTCTGTTAGATTTCAATAGAGGATCGACAGCAGCGGCGACAGCCAGACACACTTGCACCGCATATGGGGACAGTGCCACTGGACAGAGCACAGCAATAAAATGGTTTTCTCATTTTGAAGTGGGTTGCTTTGACATTAATGAGACTCCACCTTCAGGGAGACCGTCACGGCTTGCTGAAGATTGTTTAAACTCGAGTACTGGCAAATACGATGAACTGTGATCATTCCACCATCGTGCGACATTAAACTTACGGAAAAACGCTAGGAAATTATGCACCAGCCTAATACATTTAAAATAAAGTTTCACGATACTAATAAATAATTTAAACCTCACAAATAAGAAGAAGTTGAAATAATTGTGCTTGTACCTAACGCCAACAGCTATTAGCTCTTGAATGATAAAGCAATACCAGCCTAGTATAAGCGTAGTACAGTTGAGATGAAACTTGCAAGTAACAGTGCTGTGATGATGGTAGCCTAATGAAACAGAACTAAGCAAAGATACAGCTTCCACTAGGACCAGTTACAATATTCACATAGCCCGCATCTCGTGGTCGTGCGGTAGCGTTCTCGCTTCCCACGCCCGGGTTCCCGGGTTCGATTCCCGGCGGGGTCAGGGATTTTCTCTGCCTCGTGATGGCTGGGTGTTGTGTGATGTCCTTAGGTTAGTTAGGTTTAAATAGTTCTAAGTTCTAGGGGACTGATGACCATAGATGTTAAGTCCCATAGTGCTCAGAGCCATTTGAACAATATTCACATAACAAATTTCTTAAAACCAGACTCACTCACTCAGCAAGATCAGACCAGCTGTAACACTAAAATCTCTTCTTCCTCGGTATTCAAACGAATCTAGGGCAAATGATATTTAATTCCAACGCGAGATCGTAATAACAGATTGAGGGTGGAAGTAACTTAACAACAAATAATGAATAATCAACTGCTTTCAATTCGTCGGAACCAATAACAAACACCATGTAACAAACCAACTGCCACCCAATGGAGAGTGAAGTTTCGACAAACAGCACTAAACAGACTGGACTGCATGTTAAAAGTCGGCTATACGCCACAAGTTCACAGCAACAGGAAATGTTTTGAAACGTGCTCACAAAGGTTAGTCCTTTTTGGGTGAACAGGAGCTGTGCCAAATGGTGACTGCTACGCCAATACTCTCTCTCGGTCGCGATCCGCAATCCGACGATTTCTTCGCCTGATGCGCAGCCGTCCACTTAGCCGCTTGTCCGCATGCTCGCATAGGCGCCGACGCAGGTTTCGCTAACTCTGCCACGCGCTGCCCTGAAGGCGCCCATACAGATAGCCCGCTCGGAATAGTGTCGGCACTGTTGTAGCCAGCTGAAACCTCTCTTTTTGATCGGCAAACAGAGACTCTTCCACGTGAACCCGGTATGCCTGTAAATGGATTGGAAATCGCGGCACATGCCAAATGTTCAAATGTATGTGAATTCCTATGGGACTAAACTGCTGAGATCATCGGTCCCATGACTTACACACTACTTAAACTAACTTACGCTAAGGACAAGACGTACACCTATGCCAGAGGGAGGACTCGGCCCTCCGGTGGGAGAGGCCGCGCAATCCGTGACATGGCGCCTCAAACCGCGAGGCCACTCCGCGAGGCGCGGCACATGCCCTCTTGGACACCACGCACGATGCCGTTGCTGATTACCAACCAGAGAGCGTAACCACACACAATATAGATAAGAGCCGACATGTTTTTCCTAAACCGTAATAGGCATGGTAGTAATGTGTTCTGTTTTTGATGTTACCATATTTCTGTCGCATACCTTTACACACATGACAAAAAGATGTGAAACACTGATAAGACTTGGTTGGATGTCAATGTGACGTCTTACATGTACACGCCGCTCGCTCGTATGTACACTGAAGCGCCAAAGAAACTGGCATAAGCATGCGTATTCACATGCAGAGTTATGTAAACAGGCAGAATACGCCGCTGCGGTCGACAACGCCTATATACGACAATTGTTAGATCGGTTACTGCTGCTACAGCGGCAGGTTATCATTATTTAAGTGATTTTCAGCGTGGTGTTACATTCAGCGCACGAGCGTTTCCGACGTAGCTATGAAGTGGGGATGTTCCCGAACGACCATTTCACGAATGTACCTTGAATATCAGCAATCCGGTAAAACAACAAATCTGCGACATCGGGGTGGCCGGAAAGAGATCCTTCAAGAACGGGACCAACGATGACTGAAAAGAATCGTTCAACGTGACAGAAATGCATCTCTTCCACAAATTGCTGCAGATTTCAATGCTGGGCCATCAACAAGTGTCAGCGTGCGAACCATTCAACAAAACATCATCGATATGGGCTTTCGGAGCCGAAGGCCCTCTCGCGTACCCTTAATGACTGCACGGCATAAAGCTTTGCGCCTCGGCTGGACCCGTCAACACCGACATAGCACTGTTGATGACTGGAAACATGTTGCCTTGTCGGACGACTCTCGTTTCAAAGTGTGTCGAGCAAATGGACATATATGGGTCTGGAGACAAGCTCGTGAATCCATGGATCCTGAATGTCAGCAGGAGACTCTTCGACCTGGTGGAGGCTCTGTAATGGTGTGGGGCGTGTGCAGTGGCAATGATACGGGACCCCTGATACATCTAGTTATGGCTCTGACATGTGACACGTACGCAAGCATCTTATCTGATCACCTGCATCTATTCATGTCCATTGTGCATTCCAACGGACTTGGACAATTCTAGCAGGACAATCCGACACCCCACATGTCCAGAATTTCTACAGAGTGTCTCCAGGAACACTCTTCTGAGTTTAAACACTTCCGCTGGCCACCAAGCTCCTCAGACATGAACATTATTGAGCACATCTGGGATTCCTTGCAACGTGCTGTTCAGAAGATATCGCGACCAGTTCTACTCTTACCCATTTATGGACAGCTCTGCAGGATTCATGGTGTCAGTTTCCTCCAGCACTGCTTCAAACATTAGTCGAGTCCATGCTATGTCGTGCTGCGGAATTTCTGCGTGTTCACGACGGCTCTACACGATATTACTCAGATGTACCAGTTTCTTTGACTCTTCAATCTAAATTAGTGTTGCAACACTGTGAGATAGGTAGGGTTCCCACCAGAGTGCATTAGTCTTTGTTGGGGTTTATTGTTGATACCAGCCCTATTAGTGTATGTAAGGGGAGCGAACAGCGTCAGATGTTGAGTGATCACTGTGAAGGGCACGGAGGTGCAGCATCCTCATGTGACACAGCATTATTACCATGTGACAGTGTTTGAAAGGGGTCTCATTGGGGGTCTCATTAGATAGACACCTCTTTTTAATCACAATTTTTTTTCACTTAGTTGTGGATTCTAATTTTTGTTATGTGGATCATAGGCATTGGTTTGTTCTAATATACACTCCTGGAAATGGAAAAAAGAACACATTGACACCGGTGTGTCAGACCCACCATACTTGCTCCGGACACTGCGAGAGGGCTGTACAAGCAATGATCACACGCACGGCACAGCGGACACACCAGGAACCGCGGTGTTGGCCGTCGAATGGCGCTAGCTGCGCGGCATTTGTGCACCGCCGCCGTCAGTGTCAGCCAGTTTGCCGTGGCATACGGAGCTCCATCGCAGTCTTTAACACTGGTAGCATGCCGCGACAGCGTGGACGTGAACCGTATGTGCAGTTGACGGACTTTGAGCGAGGGCGTATAGTGGGCATGCGGGAGGCCGGGTGGACGTACCGCCGAATTGCTCAACACGTGGGGCGTGAGGTCTCCACAGTACATCGATGTTGTCGCCAGAGGTCGGCGGAAGGTGCACGTGCCCGTCGACCTGGGACCGGACCGCAGCGGCGCACGGATGCACGCCAAGACCGTAGGATCCTACGCAGTGCCGTAGGGGACCGCACCGCCACTTCCCAGCAAATTACGGACACTGTTGCTCCTGGGGTATCGGCGAGGACCATTCGCAACCGTCTCCATGAAGCTGGGCTACGGTCCCGCACACCGTTAGGCCGTCTTCCGCTCACGCCCCAACATCGTGCAGCCCGCCTCCAGTGGTGCCGCGACAGGCGTGAATGGAGGGACGAATGGAGACGTGTCGTCTTCAGCGATGAGAGTCGCTTCTGCCTTGGTGCCAATGATGGTCGTATGCGTGTTTGGCGCCGTGCAGGTGAGCGCCACAATCAGGACTGCATACGACCGAGGCACACAGGGCCAACACCCGGCATCATGGTGTGGGGAGCGATCTCCTACACTGGCCGTACACCACTGGTGATCGTCGAGGGGACACTGAATAGTGCACGGTACATCCAAACCGTCATCGAACCCATCGTTCTACCATTCCTAGACCGGCAAGGGAATTTGCTGTTCCAACAGGACCATGCACGTCCGCATGTATCCCGTGCCACCCAACGTGCTCTAGAAGGTGTAAGTCAACTACCCTGGCCAGCAAGATCTCCGGATCTGTCCCCCATTGAGCATGTTTGGGACTGGATGAAGCGTCGTCTCACGCGGTCTGCACGTCCAGCACGAACGCTGGTCCAACTGAGGCGCCAGGTGGAAATGGCATGGCAAGCCGTTCCACAGGACTACATCCAGCATCTCTACGATCGTCTCCATGGGAGAATAGCAGCCTGCATTGCTGCGAAAGGTGGATAAACACTGTACTAGTGCCGACATTGTGCATGCTCTGTTGCCTGTGTCTATGTGCCTGTGGTTCTGTCAGTGTGATCATGTGATGTATCTGACCCCAGGAATGTGTCAATAAAGTTTCCCCTTCCTGGGACAATGAATTCACGGTGTTCTTATTTCAATTTCCAGGAGTGTAACTTGATTCTGTTGTTTTCGGTATCACCAGTATTAACCTTTCACTCATAAGAACTTATTCTGTTCACTCGGTATGTTAGTTGGAGATATGCAAATAAAAGGCTGTGATCTTTGTTACTTATAAAATTGTTCTAGTTATTCTGCATTTATTTATCAAGCATTTATATGCTGTTCTTGAATATTAGCTGTACCTTTTTTTTGTACGAGGGATACTACTTTTTTGACATATGCTACTAACAGAAGCGACGAATGTAGGTTACAGGAATACATTAGCTATTAAATAAGACGTACTGCGTGTCAATGGTTCTCCATCGCGCACTCTATAAGCCTTATTATGTATTTGCGATATGCGCACATATTCTGTAACACTGCAACTGGTCTATCAGAACAGAAACACGTTTTTTCGACGATGACATTTCATATACATGGCAGACAGTTTTAACCTTTCAACATCCACAAGAGAATGGCTATAAAGCCGAATTCGTGATTGTAAAATAAATAAACAATTAATAAACAATTAGCGGTGAAGTGGCGGAAATTTCTTTAAAAAAATTATACGCAACCCTGATCCCCCACGAAAGAAAGATTATTAACTGCATTACAATACTTTATCGAGGCTGGTCTAAAGTTTAAATTAATTTGAATGAGAGAAAATATCGATTATTAACACGATCATGTTGCAGATCTGAAAAATAATTGCAAACTGCTTACATCCTAGCATTTTCCCGCCTACCCACTTCAGGCAAGTTTCTGATTGGTCGAGTCAGTGAGCGAATGCTGTATAACATTAAATGAAATCTTTAAACAAACTTAGAGCTTGAATGTGGAGTTATTGAAATAGTAATTATAAATCCAGCAGCATGCATAATGTCTTCAGGATAGCTGGAACTCTGCGCAAATATTTAAACAACAGATATATACAAGCAAAGTTAAGCGCTTGGCGACGACTGTAGTAGATGAACCACTGCTTCTCTATACGCCCCAGCGCGACGCTGCTTCCACTCACACCAGTTCTCCCATGCCTCGTAACCATTTCCTACTTTCGACATAAAAGTTTACTGGGTATGGTACCGCGTCATAATGTCGTTAGACCCAGAAGAAGGCCGCTGCAACCGTGGCCGAAACGTTGGCTTTTCTCCAGCAGCAGTAGTTTTATACAATATGACGTTGTACCATACCCAGAAATCTTTTATGTCGACTGGCTCTGGCCGCAGAAGCCTACGCAATTATATTTCCCACTTTGTTGGATGGGTAGTTCTAACGATCTCGACTGCCGGCTAGCTTACACCAGCGTGAGCTTTCATATACTGTCTGATAAAATATGATAAAACGTGGGCTGAAATGTGGCATCAATGACTCAGTTTTTAGTGAAAGTGTTAGCGTGTACCTACTTAACGGACTTCGAACGTGAGGTGATAATCGTGATAAGATGAGCGGGTTGTAGTGTATCGGACATTACACAAGACGTCCAGTTCCCTACATCAGCACTGACCAGATGTATCTTAAACCTCGCAGAGACGGTGTTTCCACGTAAGGAAACAGCCAAACAGGAGAACCATTAGTGAATAACGAACGAACGTCACATCGCCAGGTCTTGGAGTCATACGCCGGCCGCGGTGGTCTCGCGGTTCTAGGCGCTCAGTCCGGAGCCGCGCGACTGCTACGGTCGCAGGTTCGAATCCTGTCTCGGGCATGGATGTGTGTGATGTCCTTAGGTTAGTTAGGTTTATGTAGTTCGAAGTTCTAGGGGACTGATGACCACAGATGTAAAGTCCCATAGTTCTCAGAGCCATTTGAACCATTTTGAATCTCGGAGTCATACAGTGGGTTCGACGGTCACTGCGAGTGACATCAGTATTGCTCCAGAACGATTCCTGCACCTCGTAGAGACCATACCTCGGCATGTTACTGCAGTTCTGAGGGTGTGGAGAGAAACGACTCAGTGTTTATATTACATCCAGTGCCTTCCTATGAATTTTCCCCACTCACTGTAATTGAAGGCGTCACATAAGTTCTGTATCTTCATGAATAGTAGAGAATAGTGGTTCCATACAAAATTATCAGGCAACCGAGGACTGTTGCCCTGGTTATAACACCAATACATCCACATCAATTCCTCGCAAGCCACCTGACGGTGTGTGGCGGCTGGCACTTCGTCTACCACTGTCATTTTTCCTTTTTCAATCCTAGTCCACAGAAATTAAAACGAGGATAGCAATGGCAAAAGAGGCGTTTTATAAGAAAAGGAGAATCATCTGCAGCGGTATGGACAGAGAACTCAGAAAGAGACTCATAAAATGTCTTGTATGGAGTGTTCTTCTATATGGCGCTGAAACATGGACTACGAGGAAAAAAGACAGAGAAAGGCTGGAGGCTTTTGAGATCTGGACATGGCGGAAGATGGAAAGAATAAGTTGGATGGACAGAGTAAAAAATGAAGAGGTACTGAGAAGAGTGGGAGAGAAAAGGCAGTTACTAGATGTAATAAAGAGAAGAAAAAGAAATTGGATTGGGCATATATTAAGAAAGAATGACGGATTGATAAAAACAGTTTTAGAAGGTTATGTAGAAGGGAAAAGGAAGCGAGGAAGGAAGAGATTCCAGATACTGGATGACATGATGGACGGTACAACATACAGCAGCCTTAAGAAGGAAGCAATGGATCGCAGAAAATGGAGAGGCAAAGGACCTGCTAATATAGCAGATAACTGATGATGATGATCCTAGTCGCGAATGGTTCGAGGAAAGAAAAATTTCTGGTAAACCTGCGTCTCTCCACGATTCTTTGATTTTATCTTCATGGTGTTTTCCCGAGGTATAAATAGGAAAAAGCAATATATTGGTTGACTTTTCTAGGATTGTGCACTCTCGCAACTTCAACAGTAAACCACACCGTGATGCAAAAAGCCTCTCTTGCATCGTCTGCTACTGTAGTTGGCTTAGCATCTTCGTAACGCTTTAGCTCTTACTAAATCAATCTGTCACGAAACGCGCTGTTTTTCTCTGTTTCTTGTATCAGTCCTATCCGGTACGGATTCCAGAGTGACGAGCAACATTCAAGTTATGGTCTAACGAGGGTTTTGTAATCTACCTCCTTTGTTGATGGAAATACATTTCCCAAGGACCCCTCCAATGGATCCCACACGGCCACTTGCTTTAACTGCGATACACTTCATCTACTTGTTCCGCTTTAATTCGCTCTGTACGATACCCCTGGATATTTTATGGAGATAATTGTTTCCAGTGATTGTTGTGCATTCGTGTACTCACACAATGGTAAGTTTTTCTTTTCGTGTGTACGTAATACGTTACATTTGTTTGTGTTGAGGGCAACTGCCACTACCCGCGCGAAGTGTCGACCTTCTGCAGCACTTTCAGCATTTCACTACAGTTATCTACAATTGCAACTTCTTTGGAGACAAAAGCATCACCCGCGAAAAGCCTCACGGAAATTCCGACATTATCTACTATGAAACTCCCTGGCAGATTAAAACTGTCTGCCCGACCGAGACTCGAACTCGGGATACTGGCAGAAGTAAAGCTGTGGGTACCGGGCCTGAGTCGTGCTTCGGTAGCTCAGATGGTAGAGCGCTGGCCCGCGAAAGGCAAAGGTCCCGAGTTCGAGTCTCGGTCGGGCACACAGTTTTAATCTGCCAGTAAGTTTCATATCAGCACACACTCCGCTGCAGAGTGAAAATCTCATTCTGGATTATCTACTATGTCATTTATATACAGGGTGTCCCACGAAGAAAGTTGAGTATCCTGGGATATGACAGGAACGGTCGTTTGAAACAACAAACTTCATATGCACATATACCCTGGTTTAGAAGATAGAACACATTTAATGCAGAGGGTGATTATAATTAAAGTTAAACTTTCAAAACGCTGTAGAAATAACACCATTCGTCAGAATGACGTCAAATTGCAACGGAATATTATCGGAGAAGGGGGAAAACGTATGGCAGAAGAAAAAAAGTGTGAAAATTGATACATAGATGGCACTGTATGTGTCAGAATACGTAAATGGAAACACCTGTCACCCGCACGACCCATTGAAGTTCGTGTAAACACGCCGGGTAAACGTCTTTTCCTGCTTTCGCGTCTCCGACGTTCGCCATGACTGTCTCAATGCCGGATCGTTGTTTGTAAAGCTGTATTACATGAATGATCACTGTGCACACGTCGCCCTGCAGAAGTTCCGGACACTGAATGGTTTGAGAAACGGCGTTGGCCTGATGACTGCTGTCGGTCTGGAGAAAATGACTCGGAAATTCGAAAAGACGGGATCTTTTGGTGTGCAACCTGGTAGGGGGAGGAAACGCATTAATTCGACGTCAATGGAAGCAGCGGCCACAGCAATGGAGGAGGAGACGAGTGGTGGTGTGCAAACGTATAGCGCACGGAGAATTGCCCGAACATTGGACATACCCGTGAGCACGAAGCGTAAAATCGCACGAAACATACTTCTTTGCTATCCATTGAAAATTACCCACGTGTACGAGTTCCTTCCTGTTGACTTGCCAGCAAGAAAGACCCTAACTTCAGAAATTTTTGCTCGCATGGAAGTGGACAATGAATGGCCGTGGAAGATTTTGTGGACAGACGAAGTCCACTTACATCTGACAGGATATGTCAATACATAGAATTGCCGAATATGAACAACGGAAACTCCACACGCAAATAAACCAGTACCACCTCATCCTGAAAAGGTCACTGTGTGGTGCGGGTTTACAGCACCATTTACCATAGGACCGTATTTTTTCGAAGAGACTGGTGCTTCCAGTGTTGTTACCTGTACTGACACTGGTAAGAGCTAGGAGTGTCTTTTGCGCAACCACGTCATTCCAGCCGTGCAACGGCGTGGATGTGTGGATGGGATCATTTTTTTGCAAGATGTCGCACCTCGTCACATTCTAAATCCAGTTAAGCAGCTGGTGAAGCGCCATTTCAGAAATGCTAAAACTATCACCTGCCATTTCCTTACAGCCTGGCCGTCCCGATCACCTGATCTTAATCGGAGTGACTTCTGGCTGTGGGGCTGTCTGAAAGATGTTGTGTTCAGTGTTCCGCTGAGCAGGAGAAGCTATACATTGTTAAAATGGTGGAGCGTAGTCCTTCTACCAGCACACGATAATGCTTATATGCGAATGCGTTAAGAAACTTATCGTAAATGGTTTATGTAATGTTTCCTAATTGTTGTACATGAATACATATGTAAACCTGACCGTGCATTGAATAATACAGAAAATAAATAACGAAGTACATTGTTTAACATCAAACGTACACCTTAGTCATTGTCGCACGATTCATTTGTCATTTGTGTTAAATTGTGATTCTTACAGCGCCATCTATTGCTGCATTTCGTAACTATTTATTTTTCTTCTGCCATACGTTTTCCCCCTTCTCCTTCAATATTCCGTTGCAATTTGACGTAATTCTGACCACAGGTGTTATTTCTACAGCGGTTTGAAAGTTTATCTTTGATTATAATCAGCCTGTACATTTGTTTATGGGCTAGTGGCGTATACGTGTGTGTCTTACCCACCCAAACATCTTGACGTTTCCTTCTAGTCCATAGCCTCTTTGCTTCAACTCTCTCTGCTCGGGATATCTTTCCTCCGTTACACTACCCCGTTTATTGTACAGTTGTTCATGATGTGACGTGAGTGAAGTAGTACGAGGGATGGATAATATATATAGAGAGAGACATCGGTTGAATGTGTTTTTACTAAATGTGTTTTTACTGACCAAAGTGCCACACATGCACACTAGTGAAGAATATGCAGATATGGTGTGCGTTTACGGCTTCTGCAATGGTAATGTTCCTGCAGCATTCGATGAATACTGCCGGCGCTTTCAGTCAGGTCGAACTCCTGATCGTAGAGTTTTTACCGGGGTTTTCTGCACATTGCTTGAAACAAGTATTCTTACAAGTTCGCATGTATTTTTCTCAACGCGTACCTCAACAACCTGAGCAGGAAAAACTATACATTGTTGAAATGATGGAGCGTAGTCCTTCTATCAGCACACGATAATGCTTAGATGCGAATGCGTTAAGAAACTTGTTGTAAAAGGTTTTTGTTATGTTTCCTAATTGTTGTACGTGAATAAATATGTAAACCTGACCGTGCATTGAATAATACAGCAAACAAATAACGAAGTACATTAAATGTGTTCTACTTCTGAAACCATTCGGATATGGCATATGTTTTCGGAATATGGCATATGTTTTCTGCTTTAAATTATCTTCCCTGTCGTATCTCAATACTAACCATTCTTCCTGGGACACACTGTAAGTTGTGAAGCTATGATGCTGTAACACTCACGTAGTTACCTTAACGTCTGAAAACTTCCCTCCGTTCAGAATGTCATGCTTTATTCTGTTTGCTAGAAATTCTTCGATCTCATCAAACGAATTTGCAAATGCGAATAAGGACTACTGTCATCTGTATAATGGAATGACGACAATGAAAATTTTTGCAGAACCGGGACTCGAACCCGGATTTCCCGCTTATCGCGAGCGGTTGCCTTACCATTATTTATTTATTTATTTATTTATTTTTAATCAGGGTGACTTGGTACTATCATGAAACTTCAGTAGACCATTGTCAAATAATCATGTAATATAAGCTGCTAATGGGAGAATATATCAGTTTTGATAACAAAACAATAATAAAAGGGGAAAAGGGAGACAGAAGAAAAAAGAAAAGAGAGGAGAGAAAAAAAATAAACGAAAACATAACCGAAAAGCCACCACCAAGCTCTCATCATATGTATAAACAATTTTTTTTCTTTATTGTTATTTTCACACCTGATACAGGTAGGCCAGCAGTGGCATACTATGCCACTCTTCCGCCACAGATATGACTAATGATACAAAAGGAGACAACCGCAGAACAGACAAGGTGGATATACAAACGTAGACATACAAAGTTAAAATACACGGAGCCATTCACGGGCGCAGTGTCCAAAATAAATACGTTCAGAAACGTGGACACGCACAGATACGACACCGATGACACACGCGAACGTTGGAGCAGTAACGATGAAAAACTGGAACACTGGAACACGAACATGACGGCAGACAGACACTAGGCGATGATCTCTGGCACGCGAAAGTTCAGTATACGTGTACGAGTCCGGGGATCTGGCAAAAAGGGGGAAAGGTGGGGGAGGAGGGAGAGGGGAGGGTGTAGATGCCAGTGGCAGAGGAGATGGGAGAGGGAGGAAAGAAGGTAGGGGGTTGGGGGAGGCCCGGGGAAGTGGAGGGAGGGAGGAAGGGAGGAGGGTGAGAAGGGAGAGAGGGTGCCCTTGGGGAAAAACACAGGGGGTGGATAGGGAGGATCAAAAAGTTGGCAGAAGGGATGGATGGAGGGGAGGAGGGCATCATCAGGGAGTTGGTGGAAGCCACCTTGATCGAGGGTATGGAGAGTGGAGAGTTGGAGAGCAGGTGGAATGTGGGAATGGAGGTGCGGCAGCAGACGGGGGTGGGAGAGGATGGGAGAGACAAGTGGGTGAGGTGGATCAAGTTTGCGGGAGGTGTAGAGGATCCATATCCATTTGAGGAAAAGTACTAGGTGCGGGAATGGGATGAGGTCATAGAGGATCCGTGTGGGGGATGGGAGGCGGATGTGGTAGGTGAGGCAGAGCACATGGTGTTCTTGGATTTGAAAAGATTTGTAAAAGGTAGGAGGGGTGGAGAGCCAAGTGAGATGAGTGTAGCAGAGGACAGGGTGGATGAAGGATTTACAGGTGTGGAGGATGGTGGAGGGGTCCAGACAATACGTGCGGCCAGAAAGGAGCTTGAGGAGACGGAGTCAGGAGCGTGCCTTGGCTTGGATCGTCCAGAGATGGTGGGGTCCAGGAGAGGCAACAGTCAAGGGTGACGCCAAGATACTTGAGCGTGGGAGTGAGGCTGATAGGACGGCCATAAAAGGTGATATATCTACATCTACATCCATACTCCGCAAGCCACATGACGGTGTGTGGCGGAGGGTACCTTGAGTACCTCTATCGGTTTTCCCTTCTATTCCAGTCTCGTATTGTTAGTGGAAAGAAGGATTGTCGGTATGCCTCTGTGTGGGCTCTAATCTCTCTGATTTTATCCTCATGGTCTCTTCGCGAGAGCAATATACTGCTTGACTCTTCGGTGAAGGTATGTTCTCGAAACTTTGACAAAAGCCCGTACCGAGCTACTGAGCGTCTCTCCTGCAGAGTCTTCCACTGGAGTTTATCTATCATCTCCGTAACGCTTTCCCGATTACTAAATGATCCTGTAACGAAGCGCGCTGCTCTCCGTTGGATCTTCTCTATATATTCTATCAACCCTATCTGGTACGGATCCCACACTGCTGAGCAGTATTCAAGCAGTGGGCGAACAAGCGTACTGTAACCTACTTCCTTTGTTTTCGGATTGCTTGTCCTTAGGATTCTTCCAATGAATCTCAGTCTGGCATCTGCTTTACCGACGATCAACATTGTATGATCATTCCATTTTAAATCACTCCTAATGCGTACTCCCAGATAATTTATGGTATTAACTGCTTCCAGTTGCTGACCTGCTATTTTGTAGCTAAATGATAAAGGATCTATCTTTCTGTGTATTCGCAGCACATTACACTTGTCTACATTGAGATTCAATTGCCATTCCCTGCACCATGCGTCAATTCGCTGCAGATCCTCCTGCATTTCAGTACAATTTTCCATTGTTACAACCTCTCGATACACCACAGCATCATCCGCAAAAAGCCTCAGTGAACTTCCGATGTCATCCACAAGGTCATTTATGTATATTGTGAATAGCAACGGTCCTATGACACTCCCCTGCGGCACACCTGAAATCACTCTTACTTCGGAAGACTTCTCTCCATTGAGAATGACATGCTGCGTCCTGTTATCTAGGAACTCCTCAATCCAATCACACAATTGGTCTGATAGTCCATATGCTCTTACTTTGTTCATTAAACGACTGTGGGGAACTGTATCGAACGCCTTGCGGAAGTCCTGAAACACGGCATCTACCTGTGAACCCGTGTCTATGGCCCTCTGAGTCTCGTGGACGAATAGCGCGAGCTGGGTTTCACATGACCGTCTTTTTCGAAACCCATGCTGATTCCTACAGAGTAGATTTCTTGTCTCCAGAAAAGTCATTATACTCGAACACAATACGTGTTCCAAAATTCTACAACTGATCGACGTTAGAGATATAGGTCTATAGTTCTGCACATCTGCTCGACGTCCCTTCTTGAAAACGGGGATGACCTGTGCCGTTTTCCAATCCTTTGGAACGCTACGCTCTTCTAGAGACCTACGGTACACCGCTGCAAGAAGGGGGGCAAGTTCCTTCGCGTACTCTGTGTAAAATTGAACTGGTATCCCATCAGGTCCAGAGGCCTTTCCTCTTTTGAGCGATTTTAATTGTTTCTCTATCCCTCTGTCGTCTATTTCGATATCTACCATTTCGTCATCTGTGCGACAATCTAGAGAAGGAACTACAGTGCAATCTTCCTCTGTGAAACAACTTTGGAAAAAGACATTTAGTATTTCGGCCTTTAGTCTGTCATCCTCTGTTTCAGTACCATTTTGGTCACAGAGTGTCTGGACATTTTGTTTTGACCCACCTACCGCTTTGACATAAGACCAAAATTTCTTAGGATTTTCTGCCAAGTCAGTACATAGAACTTTACTTTCGAATTCATTGAACGCCTCTCGCGTAGTCCTCCTCACACTACATTTCGCTTCGCGTAATTTTTGTTTGTCTGCAAGGCTTTGGCTATGTTTATGTTTGCTGTGAAGTTCCCTTTGCTTCCGCAGCAGTTTTCTAACTCGGTTGTTGTACCACGGTGGCTCTTTTCCATCTCTTACGATCTTGCTTGGCACATACTCATCTAACGCATTATGCACGACGGTTTTGAACTTTGTCCACTGATCCTCAACACTATCTGTACTTGAGACAAAACTTTTGTGTTGAGCCAACAGGTACTCTGAAATCTGCTTTTTGCCACTTTTTCTAAACAGAAAAATCTTCCTACCCTTTTTAATATTCCTATTTACGGCTGAAATCATCGATGCCGTAACCGCTTTATGATCGCTGATTCTCTGTTCTGCGTTAACTTTTTCAAATAGTTCGGGTCTGTTTGTCACCAGAAGGTCTAATATGTTATCGCCACGAGTCGGTTCTCTGTTTAACTGCTCAAGGTAGTTTTCAGATAAAGCACTTAAAAAAATTTCACTGGATTCTTTGTCCCTGTCACCCGTTATGAACGTCTGAGTCTCCCAGTCTATATCCGGCAAATTAAAATCTCCACCCAGAACTATAACATGGTGGGGAAATCTACTCGAAATATTTTCCAAATTATCCTTCAGGTGCTCAGCCACAACAGCTGCTGAGCCAGGGGGCCTATAGAGACATCCAATTACCATGTCTGAGCCTGCTTTAACCGTGACCTTCACCCAAATCATTTCACATTTCGGATCTCCGTCAATTTCCTTCGATACTATTGCACTTCTTATCGCTATAAACACGCCTCCCCCTTCACTGTCCAGCCTGTCTCTGCGGTATACATTCCAATCTGTGTTTAGGATTTCATTACTGTTTACGTCTGGTTTCAGCCAACTTTCTGTCCCTAGTACTATATGGGCGTTGTGACCGTTTATTAATGAGAGCAGTTCTGGGACCTTTCTGTAGACGCTCCTGCAGTTTACTATTAGCACATTAATATTGTTATTCCCTGTTGCATTTTGCCTACTCCTACCTTGCCGCGTCTCAGGAGGCGTCTTGTCAGGCTTAGGGAGGGAAGTTTCTAACCTGAAAAAACCCCATATATAAGTAAAGGAGACGGAAGGAAGAGGTGGTTTTGCCTACAATGATCGCCTGGGTCTTGGAAGGATTGACCTAGAGCAACCACTGGTTACAGCAGGCGGTAAACCGGTGAAGATGGGATTGGAGACGGTGTTGGGAGTGTTGCAGGGTGGGGGGAGGGCAAGGAAGGTGGTGTCATTGACGTATTGGAGAAGATGGATGGGGGGTCAAGTCAGCAGCATGTTCGCTGTATGTAGAAGGTATAGAAGAGGGGAGAGGACAGAACCTTGGGGCACACCGGCGGAGGGGTAGAAGGTGTAGGAATCTGTGTTATGAATGGTGACATAGGAAGGAAGTTGGGAAAGAAAGGACCCGATCAGACAGATGTAGTTGTTAGGAAGGGCGAAGGTTTGGAGCTTGAAGAGGAGACCAGAATGCCATACATGGTCGTAAGTGCTTTCAAGGTCGAGGGAGAGGAAGATGGTGGATTGGTTCAAATGGCTCTGAGCACTATGGGACTCAACTGCTGAGGTCATTAGTCCCCTAGAACTTAGAACTAGGTAAACCTAACTAACCTAAGGACATCACAAACATCCATGCCCGAGGCAGGATTCGAACCTGCGACAGTAGCGGTCTTGCGGTTCCAGACTGCAGCGCCTTTAACCGCACGGCCACTTCGGCCGGCTGAAGATGGTGGAGCGACGGGAGTTGTGCTGTTCAGAGAGTGAGGTGAAGGAGAAGGTCATCAGTAGAGAAAGATGGTCGAAAGACACACTGGGTAGTGGAAAGAAGGCGGTGCTAGCGGAGATGCTATTGGATGCATCAGGTAAGGATGGATTCCAGGACCTTGCTGAATACTGAGGTAAGGCTGATGGGACGGTAGGAGGAGACAGCAGACAGTGGTTTATCGGGTTTGGGGAACATCAGGATGCAGGAGGTTTTCCACAGGTCGGGGTAGAAGCCAGTGGACAAGACCACATTATAGAGTCAGGCCAGGGTGGAGAGGAAGGAGGTGGGAGCTTCACTGAGATGGCAATAGGGAACACGATCATGACTGGGAGTGGTGTTGCATTTCGCCCTGAGTGTAACAATGATATCCTGAGATGTGATGGGGGCATTGAGTTCGTTGTAAGTAATGTTGTCCAAGTACTGGAAGCCAGGAGCAAGCGGAGGGAAAGAGCTGTCGTTCGATCGCTGAGGGAAGAGGGAGCAGTTAAACTGGGGATCATCAGGGAGGGTGAAGATATTGGAGAGGTAGGAGGCAAAGTGATTGGCCTTACTAAGGTTGTCAGGGAACAGTCGGTCATCATGAAGGAGAAGGTAGTTGGGTGGGGGGGGGGGGGGGGGGTTTAAATCCAGTAAGGCGGCAGAAGGCTGATCAGTACTTGGACTAGTTGATAGGTAGAGTAGCATTAAGTCGGGTGCATGTCTGGTGCGAGCAAGTTTCTGACGTGTCATTGTAGTTGCCGGTGGGGTCGAGGTGTGTCCTGGTTGCGCGTGTGAAGGAAGGCACAGTACAGACAGTGGGATTCATGGAGGATGAGGATGGCCTGTGGAGGTAGAGTGGGACGGTGCGGGTGGATGGCGACAGTGGGGACGTGGGGCTCCACAGCCTCAGACAAGGTCTGCTAGGGAAAGGAGGTAGCATAGGTAACATCGTCAGGGTGGTGGTAGGCGAGGGGGTGGCTATCGATCTGGGTAGAGAGGGTATCCCAGTAGGCATTCCACTCGACACAGGAATAATCATGGACATACTTTGTGGGAGGGTCGATGTAGGGGATTGGGATGGAGGCATCGACCATCTGAAATGGTGAGGAGGACAGGGTGATAGTCACTTCCAATGGGGTCACTGATGTCCACTGCTATGCAGCCAAGGAGATTAGGGGAGGAGAGAACGACATCGGGAGAGGTATTGGATTCGGGATGGGTGTCCTGGGGAATGGGAACTAGGTCACCTTGGACGGAGGAGAGGAACCAACGCCACCACCATAACTGGGCGGCAGAACGACTATGGATGTTGAGGTCGGTGGCACTCATGTAGGAGAAGAAGGTACAGTCGATGTGGGAAAGGAAGTCAAAAGGAATAGGTGCAGTGGGGCGGACATAGATGGTGGCGCAAGTAATGGTAAGGCCGGGGAAGAAGAGACTAAGGATCAGTTGTTCTCTGGGGTCAGGAAGGAGGGGTTGGAGCCAAATAGGGATCTGGCGGTGGTGGCAATGGCTACTCTGTCACACGCTATTCGGAGAGGATTATTGAAGCTATGGAGGAGTTAGGGTGATGTGTAAACGGTATGCTGGGGCTGAAGAAAGGTGTACAGGATGGCGGGTATGGGCGGGCGGTGGGCGTTATGGAATAATAGAGTAATTTTTAGAGAAAGGCCATTTATTGGCTAAAGCATGTGGAAAGGGGATACATAGGCCTAGGGAGGTGAGGGTGAGCCAGAGCTTATTTGGCGAACATTGTTCGCGAAGCTACCGAAAGTTGTTGTCCGCCAAAACTAAGTCCACAGTGCCGCAGCACCGGGAGAAGCGGGAGATGTTCAATGCTACAGGGCGCGCATCCGACTCGCGGGTGAGCAAGAATACAAGAGAGCGAGCCCAGCGACGGGCGGCCGGGTATGTTCGACGCACTACGCTGCTTCCTCCGCCCTGATTGGCCAGGACCGAGCAAACCGTGCGGGCGGCATGGAACTTTCCAGAGCGTTGCCTGCTAAGCAACGCCTGCGGTGGCGTTACCTCGTCAGCACATGAGAGAGGCGCGTGAACAAGGTGCCCTTCATCGGTGCTGACTTCCTGTCACTAAACCGTGGGACGAAAGAATTTACAGGCAGCTAACACTGCCGGCCGTGGCTTGGCCGTAATGGAAAAATGAAGTTACCGGTTTGAGGCTCATATAATAAACTAAAATCCCTTATTGTCTGGCTCATCCATTACATTCCTCCCCCTTCTGTGGGAGCGGAGAACGTACGTGAATTCGCTCAATGTAATTATTATTTGAATGTAAACAAATGTAGCTTGTAAAAAAAGGAACATTACTTGATTAAGAATGGCCCTCACGGAAGACGGCAGGGGTCTTAATCTATGGGAGGGTATAGAGACTCTAAAGACCTCCTAAGGGTCGCAAGGGGACTTACACATGTCAACAATATTGTGTGTATACAAGAAACATCATAAAACATCAAAACATTGTAAAACATCTGAACATCATAAAATATCATAGAATATCAAAACAAAATTAGGACAAAACATAGAAGTGTGAATTAGATAAATATGTCAAGTGTTCTTGTTGCTAAGTTGATGTAAAAATGTCTTTTTTTTTGCTTTTGTTAAAATAAGTTGAAAATATAAACATATCACCACTGATGAGTCACTGCGGGGGCGCCTGGCGCGAGGCGGCGTGGTGTGTTGTCCTCAGAGGGCAGCGCGCAGGCTGTCGGCGGGAAGGGGGCGTGGCCGTGGCCAGGGTCGTGCACTGGAACTCAGCGCAGGGGGAGTATGAGGGGAGATTCACACGTTTCAAAACACAGTTGAAAAGGGAGTTATTACTAAGGGAACACTTCACTACACTACACTAGTTTTTCCACATTAGGTGATATTAGAATTGCACTCTTAAAACTAAGGGAGGGCACATGCCTGATAGGTTCTTGTTTTCTATTTTTTGTTTAGTTCGCGGCTGTTTGCCATTAATTTAAGTGTGCCAACAGGCAAAAGTAAGAAATTTGTCCTTTTTCATGATCTAGCAAGTCATCAATTGATGATAGGACGTGATCATTTGATTTCTTAGATAAAGCAGGGAATCACGAAAAAGCTCCCAGGTATAAAATACATAAGTGGCGCGAATACTAAGTGAGTAAGCCGTAGAGGCAAATTTTTCTCGGCAAGACGCCGTACACTTCGCGCATGGAATGCGCCAACCGGCCGCCACGTTTGCTCCACGTGGGCCACCGAGCGAGGTGGCGCAGTGGTTACACACTGGACTCGCATTCGGGAGGACGACGGTTCAATCCCGCGTCCGGCCATCCTGATTTAGGTTTTCCGTGATTTCCCTAAATCGCTCCAGGCAAATGCCAGGATGGTTCCTTCCAAAGGGCACGGCCGACTTCCTTCCCCGTCCTTCCCTAATCTGATGAGACCGATGACCTCGCTGTCTGGTCTCCTTCCCCAAACCAACCAACCAACCAACCACGTGGGCCGTGGCTGCTCCACTAAACACGCACAGGGCGCGCGCTGCAGCGAGGCAGCCCACGCTAGTCAGCCACGTGAGCCGGACGCCGCCGCGCTGCCCACTGCCTGAGTTCGAGGGGCCTGCGCTCCGCTGCGCGACCGGCCGGGCCGCCGTCATCCGCCGCCGCGCCAGCCGCCGCCGCCGCGCCGCCCACCGCCGCCCGCCGCTGTCACCGATGCGCCAGGGACCTGCCGCCATCGTCGACCGGCCGAGCCAGCGCCGTCCGCCGCCAACACATTTGCCGCCGCCCGAGGGTCCGGACGCCGCCGCCGCCGCCCGCTGCCGCCCGCCGACCACCGCCCGCCGCAGCCACTGCACCACGCCGTCGCCGCCACCAATGCGTCGCACCGCCTCCATCGCCATGTAAGTCGCCGCGATGCTTTCAACAATAGCTTCGACGATCTTCCGCCGCTGGATTGAGAATCTTTGTGGCCGTCCTCTTTTTGTAACAATCATTACTTTTTTTGGTCACTAGCGTCCCATAAATTTGTAAACATGCCGATGGGAACACGAGCGACGGAACGGGATACCCCCGTAGAGGCAACTGCCTCGCAAGACCCATTCGAGGCCATAAATGCGCAAATGCGCCAGTTATTCGCACAAAATCAGGAGCTACTTGAGCAAAACCGCGTCTTGAAACAGACGCTGGAAGCTAGTGCGCGAACTTCCATACCTGTGGCTAGCTCCACCCCTGTAACAAATGCACAAACAGAACACAGAGTTATGATTGATGCTAATAGCAGTCTATTGACCAAACAGAAGTCACAATTGAGAAGCAAAATTGAGGAAGAAATGAAAACAAATTTTAAAAAATGAAGTTACCGGTTTGAGGCTCATATAATAAAGTAAAATCCCTTATTGTCTGGCTCCTCCTTTCGATTAAGAGGAAGGCATCCACGTGGTGGGTTCGGAGGGTGTGTATGAGGAGGTTCTTGTTGGTGGGTAGGGAGTGGATGTTGTTAAACAAGATACGGTGCTGTCGCACCATGACAGGAATTTAGACAAGGGTGTTGAGACAGGAGAAGGTGAAGTGGGCTTGGTTTTGGGAATAGGTGGCATAAGTGTTAAGGTGGAAGACGGATCGGGCAGCGAGGGATACCTGCTGGAGGGTGTGGGGGCGCTGGAACGGATGGACGTTCTGGAGGATAATGGTGATAAACCTAATGATGACCTCCTCAACAGGGGGGGATAGAAGGGGGGAGTTGCCAGGAGGGGTGGGGTATGTACAGGGTGGACGGGGTCGGGCCTTGCATTTCTAGGAGTGGGTGGGATGCGGAAGGTTGCAAGTGTTGCAGGAGGGAGGGGACTGGAGGTTGGGACACTGCCTGGGGAAGTGGGCCTGTCTGCAGTGCAGGCAGATGGGGGCCTCGCGGCACTCTGGCATTGGGTGTTCATTGTAACACAGGCACCTCTGGCAGTGGAGGGATTGAGGAGGGGAACAGGAGGGGCCAACTTTGTATCAGCGATGGAACAGAGGGCACCCTCCTTCAGGCGAAGGTCAATGGAGGGCGTGCTCAGAACACACCCGCATAGGTGAGTGGGGCCAGCAGGATTGAAAATCCGGTGCACCACATGGACATCTAGGTAAGGATACACATTAAGCCGCCAGAACCTCCTCCTCCATGATCGTTGGACTAAGCCGAATGATGACGGTGGTGAGGGTCAGCGGGCGACATGGGGCTTGGGGTTGGCGGGAGGGGGAAGGGGAAAGAGCAGGGGAGATGGAGGTGTTGGGACCAAAGCAGGTGATGGGGATTCGGGAGAGGATGTCGGAGTGAAGGGTGGGGCTAGGGGAGATGATTAGAACAGAGTCCCAACGGGGAGTGAGGAGGGATATGGGGGGTCCAGGAGAGTGTTGGGGGAGGAGCTGAGTGATGTTCCGGGCCTCGAGTAGTGAGGGATCAGGATGGGACAAGAGGTATTGTAGGAGGAGGGGGAAGGGGAGGATGAGGAGGAGGAGGAGGAAGCAGAGGTGGCAGAAGGGAAAAGCAGGGAGACATCAATGGCATCCTGGGGGGGGGGGGGGGGGAGGAGGACGGAGTTGGGACATTTTGGGATTGGAGGATGCAGGGGTGCCACTGGGGCACTTAACAGCAACTGAATTGTGAGAGGAGGCATGTGGGATGGGAGCAACTGGGACAACTGAGAGATGGCAGGAGGTGACAGGTCCTGGCATGGAGGCTGGTGCTGGCACCAAAGATGGGTATGGTGACAGTGATGCCAATGGCGAAGAGGATGGTGATGGCGAGAGCGGGGCATGGGCCATGGGCCCTCCGGGCCATCACCCTGACGGGGGCAGCAGAGACGGTGGAGACGGTGGGAACAGGGTGAAGGAGTGGAGGGAAGGGATCAGAGGAGGAGGATAAGGAGGAAGGAGCAGGGGACAGGGCTATGAAGAGTGATGAAGAGGGGAGGGTGAGAAGCGGGGGGATGGAATGGGAGGGCCATTGGGCACACCACGCAATTGTGGTGGTGGCAGCGGAGGGAGAGATATATACAATGGTGGTGGTGGTAGTAGTGGTGGTGGGGGTGTTCATAGTGACAAGGGGAAGGGAAGAAAAGAACAAGACTGGACATAACAAGAAGACTGGGCACTCATGAAGACAGACGCAGACGGTGGACGAAGACGGCAGACGAAGACAGCGGACGAAGACGGACACTGGGGCCAAAGCCCCACTGCGCTCCTGCTAGTGGGAGCGGCTGCTGCTAGGTGGATGGCTGGCTGGCTGGACAGCTGCACTGTTGGCTGGACGGCTGGCTGGCTAGCTGGCTGGACGGCTGGACAGCGTGCTGGCTGGCTGGTCCTGGAACACCTAACACTTCGATAAGTGGCTATGCTGTTATCGAAGGGCGGTACTCTTTCTAGGTACCACCAGAGATGAACAATTTTATATATATGTATATATACATATAGCTTTTATAGAGAATCTAAGTGCAGAAAACCAGCCACATCATATATTCAAAATAGCAAACTACGAAATATTCCAAGCTGATTTCCAGTATTGTATACACTCATGAATACAGAGTGATCCATTGATCGTGACCGGGCCAAATATCGCACGAAATAAGCATCAAACGAAAAAACTACAAAGAACTAAACTTGTCTAGCTTGAGGGGGGAAAGCACATGGCGCTTTGATGGACCGCTGAATGGGGCAGCCATAGGTCAAACGGATATCAACTGCGTTTTTTTTAAAATAGGAACCCCCATTTTTATTACATATTGGCTCTGAGCACTATCGGACTTAACGTCTGAGGTCATCAGTCCCATAGAACTTAGATCTACTTAAACCTAACTAACCTAAGGACATCACACACATCCATGCCAGAGGCAGAATTCGAACCTACTACTGTAGAGGTCGCGCGGTTCCAGACTGTAGCACTTAAAACCGCTCGTCCTCCCCAGGCGGCTATTACACATTCGTGTAGCACGTCAAGAGACATGAATGTTTTAGTTGGACCACTTTTTTCTCTTTGTAATAGATGGCGCTTTAATAGTCACAAACATATGGCTCACAATTTTAGACGAACTGTTGGTAACAGGTAGGTTTTTTTAAATTAAAATACAGAACGTAGGTACGTTTGAACGTTTTATTTCAGTTGTTCCAATGTGATACATGTACCTTTGTAAACGTATCATTTCTGAGAATGCATGCTGTTACAATGTGATTACCTGTAAATACCACATTAATGCAATAAATGCTCAAAATTACGTCCGTCAACCTCAATGCATTTGGCAATACGTGTAACGACATTCCTCTCAACAGCGAGTAGTTCGCCTTCCGTAATGTTCGCACATGCATTGACAATGCGCTGACGCATGTTGTCAGGCGTTGTCGGTGGATCACGATAGCAAATGTCCTTCAGCTTTCCCCACAGAAAGAAATCCGGGGACGTCCGATCCAGTGAAGGTGCGGGCCATGGTATGGTGCTGCGACGACCAATCCACGTGCCATGAAATAATCTAATCAATACCGCATCAACCGCAAGCGAGCTATGTGCCGGACATCCATCATGTTGCAAGTACATCGCCATTCTGTCATGCAGTGAAACATCTTGTAGTAACATCGGTAGAACATTACGTAGAAAATCAGCATACATTGCACCATTTAGATTCCCATCGATAAAATGGGGGCCAATTGTCCTTCCTCCTATAATGCTGCATCATACATTAATCCGCCAAGGTCGCTGATGTTCCACTTGTCGCAGTCATCGTGGATTTTCCGTTCCCCATAGTGCACATTATGCCGGTTTACGTTACCGCTGTTGGTGAATGACGCTTCGTCGCTAAATAGAACGCGTGCAAAAAATCTGTCATCGTCCTGTAATTTCTCTTGTGCCCAGTGGTAGAACTGTACACGACGTTCAAAGTCGTCGCCATGCAATTCCTGGTGCATAGAAATATGGTAGGGGTGCAGTCGATGTTAATGTAGCATTCTCGACACCGACGTTTTTGAGATTCCCGCGCAATTTGTCTGCTATTGATGTGCGGATTAGCCGCGACAGCAGCTAAAAAAGCTACTTGGGCATCATCATTTGTTGCAGGTCGAGGTTGACGTTTCATATGTGGTTGACACATTTCCTTTTTCCTTAAATAACGTAACTATCCGACGAACGGTCCTGACTCTTGGACGATGTCTAGGATACAGAGCAGCATACATAGCACACGCCCGTTGGGCAGTTTGATTACAATAGCCATACATGAACACGATACCGACCTTTTCCGCAATTGGTAAACGGCCCATTTTAACATGGGTGATGTATCACGAAGCTACTACCGAAATACCGTCCATCACAAAGCGAAAAAAGTGGTCCAACTAAAACATTCATATTTCTTTACGTACTACACAAATATGTTATGAAAATGGGGGTTCCTATTTTAAAAAACTTAGTTGATATCCGTTTGACCCATGGCAGCGCCATCTAGCGGGCTAACCATAGCGCCATCTGATTTCCCCCTTCAAGCTAGACGAGTTTCGTTCTTTGTAGTTTTATCGTTTGACGCTTATTTCGCGATATATTTAGCTCGGTCACTATCAATGGACCACCCTGTATATATAGACACAACAAAAAAAGTTTTCCATCACTTCGTTTCCCAGAACTCCTGAAGATTAATGTTGACTGTGGATATTGTATCTCAGACACAGTCCCTTTGACTGTTCAGAGATATCACTAAACCCGCCCAAAGATGTAAACATCATGCATGAGCAGCGCCTGTTAGACGTAGGGGGGTCCAGCAGCCAATCAGTTCCAGTTATTCCACGAGGAAGGAGGTACACGGCTCGTGTTGTCGGTAGTTCAACCATGCCTAGACGGTCAATACTGCGGTTCGATCGCGTCCGCATTGTTACTTTGTACCAGGAAGGGCTCTCAACAGGGGAATGGGTCCAGGAGTCTCGGAGTGAACCAAAGCGATGTTGTTCGGACATGGAGGAGATACAGATAGACAACAGTCGATGACATACCTCACTCAGGCCGCCCAAGGGCTACTACTGCAGTGGATGACCGTTACTCCCGGATTATGGGCGTTGTCATACGACTGAAATTGTGCGCAATAGGCTGCATGATGCGCAACTTCATTCCCGTTCGTTGGAATCAAGTTGTTTACTACTTTATACCAAGAGGACGCTACGTGCATCGACAAAATCGGAAGACTGATATTGCACCAAGCTGTCGTCCAGTTTGTCTGCGGCGAACCTCTTTCAACGAAGTTCGGGGAAGGGACTGCTTTCCCACAAGTCTGTAGGAATTTCATGGTGAGTTCGGGTCTCCATCAAATGCGGCCAACATCAATAGGGGGTTCAAGACTAGCAGGACGGACACAGAGAAATAACCGAGAAGTGAATGTGTGACTCTTGAGTCATCATCGAAACGGTACGTCACACATTGCGTCTTCCTTCGTATGTCAGCCAGGTCCAACCCTAAAAAGGAACCACCTCAAAGCGTAAGCGAAATATATGTCTTTTCCATAAGAAACGAACAGACACTTGCTGTAGTTTCTTCGCCATCATCGAGAGAAGCGGATAAACCTGAGCCACGTAATAAGCTTTGCATATGTATCCACTATTCGGACTTTCCAGAGCAGAGTAAGTGAACGTCTTTCATATTCTAGTAACGCTCCCTGAATTTTTTCCGTAACAGACTTCCAGTTAAGCGTCACCATTTTGAGTGGGCAACGATCAATGATGATACCGAGAGACGTATGCCGATCCACTGCAGTAGCTCATGGAATAACGACGTCATCAAAATCTCGCAAAGTAAGAAGCCTGCATTTACCTTCATTAAGCAGTGCACCTGAACTCCAACAATAATCATAGATTACAGCCTACAGTCGAGGTATGTCCGCAGAATAGAGGAGTAGAACCATCGCGTCATCCTAACACGAACAGCTACAGTTCCTTCGGAAAGTGTCCAGCCTTTCATCTGGGATGCTAGCATCCGAACTAGGGGTTCCAGAGGCCACGCGACAAAGTCATTGACAGTGGGATTTCTTGAGGTGCTCCCCGACGGATATTTATCGGGGGCGTCAGTGGGCCATTAACAACCACCAAAGCTGAAATACCCGTCAACAGTAAAACCATTTGCCTCCAGAATCCGAAGTCGTGGCTAACACGATCAAAGTCCAGGAAAGTAAGGGCACAAGAGACGGGCGTTACAGCAAAAACCGAAACCACGTCACTACACTCGACTATAGGGGTAAGAATGGTACACCAGGTACGCAGCGCTGATATTTTGCAACAATCATCACCGTCAGAGCCGGCATCCTGCTATTATCTGCACTGGCCATAGTCTTATAGTCAAAGTTTAACAAAGTAATTGGGCGAAAGCTTTCAAGGTAAGCCGGTACAGGGCTTTTCGGGATTAAAACAATTTTTCCCACTTTGAACGGGTTCGGCACAACTTTACCCTGTAACACTTCATTCAAAAGAGACGTAAAGGCAGAACCCAACAACAGCCAAAATGGCACGTAAAATTCCTTGGAAACTCCATACAGACCCGGAGACTTTTGAGAAGGCGATTCCACAATACGTTCGTAAAATTCCTCAGGCTGAAATGCAGATAAGAGCGTTTCATTGTGTTCAGGTGTACGTGCCGTATCCAAGATGCTGACTCGTCGGTCGTAAAAGGTTTTACTGGACTCATCAATGTCGCAGATGTCTACATAGTATTGGTGTAAGACAGGCACTTTATCAGCCTGTGCCATTGCGGTACGTCCATTATTTCTCGTGAGAGAATTAATACAAGCGCGTCGGCGACGGGTCTGATGCCGAAGCAAATGATATAAGGAAGTCAGTTCTTCGCTCACCAATGATCGTGGCTTGGATCGCATTTTGAACCCTTCCATTTGTATTCTCTTCAAGGTCAACGGTTTTGATTTTACACGCTTATCATACGCAATTCGTATAGGGTCGTGATCTGTAGCATCATGAAGTTCACGCAGACTGGAATAGTAATATTCGTAAGTTCTCTGAAAGTCTCGCGCTCTGGCAGCACAGAAAAGTATCAAAGTTTGCCTGAGCCTCGAGTTTGCCAGTCGTGTCCACCAGTCAAAGACGGAAGAGTACTTCCCAGTGGACTGTAGAGTACGCTCCCACACGGCTCGCATCACGTAATCGAGAGAGGCGTCAGCTAGGTGAGCGACGTTTAACATACACGGAGTATGAAACAATTTGACTGGTTGCCGTTCTAGATGAAAGGTTGTAGTCACAGCACAGTGATCCGCAAAGGACGCTGGGATGACTTCAACATTAAGAATACAATCGCGCAGGCAGTCTGATAAGTAAAACCTATCTAACCTGCTACTAGAAGTCGCAGTAAAGTGAGTAAATTTAACTAAAGTCGGGTATTTACATGTCCAGAGGTCATGAAGGCGTAAGAAGCAGACCAATTCAAGTAATTCGCGACAGAAATTAAAATTCAGAGATTGATCTGCAGGACGCAACACACAGTTAAAATCATCACCCGTCAGAATGCCCGGAGGACTCTTACGCAACTGATAACAATAACCTCTTTAAAAAAATAAACGCAAACGACCCACTGCGTGACCAGTGCCAGAAGGAGCATATTAAAGAACCAACGTAAGATTAAAAAGTTGGCAACCTATGCCCCGGCCAGAATCCAAAATTTCCACCTCTGCAATAGGAATGCCTTCGCGAAAAAATAAGACGGTCCCAGAAGGAAATTCGCGTGCTGCATTGAAGATCACACGAATACCAGGTAAGGAAAAATACCTAAATAACACCTCCTGATAGAAGACTATGTCCGCACATAAATCATAAATGAACAAAAGCATCGAAGCCAATCGCAATTCTGACTACACACGATTAACATTTAAGGAAAGGAATGTGGGCTTGGGTCATTGATCACAGCTATACAGGGATGTACGGGAAGCCCGAGCAGGATTCGATAGAAAGCTGAGAGTCGAGGTCCACTGCGGAACCCACAGAAGAATCGCAACAGTTTTTCTTAGCTTTCTTACGTGCCACCGCACGGTCAGGTTGTGTACGCTGTTTCTGTCGGCTACGTTGCATGACTGCCTCTGCAGACGGAGGTGTGGGAAGGGTCATAGGCACAGCGTCCTGCCCCTTAGAACACGGGTCATGAAATGCAGTGCCAGTCACAAAGGCGGGAGCACTCCGTGGAACTGCCAATGCAACAGGTGATACTTGGTCGGTGATTTTATCTCAGGAGTTGCTGAAGGAGGAAAATTCAGGAAAACTTCGGCGGCTGAAGAAGAAGGAGCAGGAGGTCACTGCATCATCTACATCTACATTTATACTCTGCAAGCCACCCAACGGTGTGTGGCGGAGGGCACTTTACGTGCCACTGTCATTACCTCCCTTTCCTGTTCCAGTCGCGCATGGTTCGCGGGAAGAACGACTGCCGGAAAGCCTCCGTGCGCGCTCGAATCTCTCTAATTTTACATTCTCCTCGGGAGGTATAAGTAGGGGGAATCAATATATTCGATACCTCATCCAGAAACGCACCCTATCGAAACCTGGACAGCAAGCTACACCGCGATGCAGAGCGCCTATCTTGCAGAGTCTGCCACTTGAGTTTGCTAAACTTCTCCGTAACGCTATCACGCTTACCAGATAATCCTGTGACGAAACGCACCGCTCTTCTTTGGATCTTCTCTATCTCCTCTGTCAACCCGGCCGGGTACAGATCCCACACTGATGAGCAATACTCAAGTATAGGTCGAACGAGTGTTTTGTAAGCCGCCTCCTTTGTTGATGGACTACATTTTCTAAGGACTCTCCCAATGAATCGCAACCTGGCACTCGCCTTACCAACAATTAATTTTATATGATCATTGTACTTCAAATCGTTCCGTACGCATACTCCCAGATATTTTACAGAAGTAACTGCTACCAGTGTTTGTTCCGCTATCATATAATCATACGATAAAGGATCCTTCTTTCTATGTATTCGCAATACATTACATTTGTCTATGTTAAGGGTCAGTTGCCACTCCCTGCACCAAGTGCCTATCCGCTGCAGATCTTCCTGCATTTCTCTGCAATTTTCTAATGCTCCAACTTCTGTGTATACCACAGCATCATCCACGAAAAGCCACATGGAACTTCCGACACTATCTACCAGGTCATTTATATATATTGTGAAAAGCAATGGTCCCATAACACCCCCCCTGTGGGACGCCAGAGGCCACTTTAACGTCTGTAGACGTCTCTCCATTGAGAACAACATGCTGTGTTCTGCTTGCTAAAAACTCTTCAATCCAGCCACACAGCTGGTCTGATATTCCGTAGGCTCTTAGTTTGTTTATGAGGCGATAGTGCGGAACTGTATCGAACGCCTCATCTCAGACTGTAACAGAGGACATAAAGGCGAAGTGGGGGACTCCGCTCCCTCACCAAACACAGGCAGCTCAGAAGGAGTCACTTCGAGAGCAGGAGGGATGCTGGAGATAACTTCTTCGCCACTCACCGTAACACGGGCGCCAGTTATCGTACCATCGAGTGGAGCAGGGGACACAATCGATGTGGAGGAAGTTGGCGCAGAAGGCACAGCCAAATCCACACCATCACCATCTTGAGAGCGACATCGCTTGTTTGTCACCGTTGCAGGGTCTGTCCCGGGGATAGTAGGATTCTGAACCTGTCGCGGAGGTAAAGGCGGAAATTCATTGACATGATTATCAGAATTGTATTTTTGTTCATTACGGTCCGAAGCAGTCGTAGGTCCGACGGCGGGAGTGGAAGGAACAAGATCAGCAACCGTCAATCTGCGGCGCTGCACTAATGACGGTTTTAATACAGAAGCCCTCCGCGGGCAATTAGACCGAACGTATCCACTTTCATTACATAGGAAGCAGATTCCCTCTTCACCAGTATACATGACACGAACGCGGTAACGACACACTTGTAAATGTGATGTAATATTGCGTTTGACATGCATTTCCACGCCGGCCGTGGTGGCCGTGCGGTTCTTGGGGCTGCAGTCCGGAACTGCGGGACTGCTACGGTCGCAGGTTCGAATCCTGCCTCGGGCATGGATGTGTGTGATGTCCTTAGGTTAGTTAGTTTTAAGTAGTTATAAGTTTTAGGGGACTGATGACCTAAGACGTTAAGTCCCATAGTGCTCAGAGCCATTTGAACCATTTTTTTTTATTATTATTTTTTTGCATTTCCACGGAACTAATTCCACTATAACACCGTAATCTGTATTGGATAGACCAGAGTTCACGGCGAACTTTTTTCACGGTACCATAAGGAGTCATTATGTCCTTTAGAAGATTATCATTAACTTTCGGCGGGAGGTTGAACACTCGAACATTAGTATTGTCAATTTCAGCATTTGCGAGTGACACCATACTAGTGGAATCGGGACTTGACTTGAGAACGATGTCGAGACTGTAATATTTCAGCGTGAAGGGATCCATAAACTTCACGCAAAACACGTATTCGTCTGCATCAGTACAAGCGGTGTCGACCTGATCAGAGTTCACATGAAATGTATCGACACGCCAATCGTGGATTTCTAGAGACCCGGACTGTACACTGTCGCTTTGTTTTATCGAAAGTAAAGCTCACAGTACCTTTCCGTGGAATACACGTGGAAACCATGGTAGCCATAGCGGAGCGGCGGGCCGAAGTGGCCGAGCGGTTCTAGGCGCTTCATTCTGGAACCGCGCGACCGCTACGGTCGCAGGTTCGAATCCTGCCTCGGGCATGGATGTGTGTGATGTCCTTAGATTAGTTAGGTTTAAGTAGTTCTAAGTTCTAGGGGACTGATGACCTCAGATGTTAAATCCCATAGTGCTCAGGGCGATTTCAAGTAGACGAACACTAAACAAACAGTAAGGCGGACAGGAGGCACTACGACTCATTGGTCAGACAGAACAACACTAACGAAGAAAACTTCACATAAGCGACGTTGCGTCAAGTGAAACAAACAAGAACCTTCTTTTTTATGTTATGGGACTTAACTGCTAAGGTCATCAGTGCCTAAGCTTACACACTACTTAACCTAAATTGTCGTAAGGACAAACACACACACGCACGCCCGAGGGAGGACTCGAACTTCCGTCGGGACAAGCCAAACAGTCCATAACTGCAGCGCCCCAGACCGCTCGGCTAATCCCGCGCGGCCGAAGAACCTTCCCGCTCGGCGCTCGAAGCGGAACTGTGCTTTGGTCATCCGTGCAGGAATTACGGTCAGACCCAGACTTGCCTATGCTGTCAACCATGCGTCTACGACCTGAACTCGTAAATCCATTATGTATATTCCCGTACAGGTCAGATGTTGTACTTGAAAGTCGCTTGCCCGGTATTGGCAGATAAATACGATGTTGCAGTGCCTGTGTTATTCTGATCACGAAGGACATGTTCAGTGTCGTCATTCGATTCTACGGCTGATGGTAGTCCTTATTCGCAATTGCGAATTCATTTGATGTGTTTCATAACGGCTGTGTTCGCCGCAATGCCTGTTCCTTTGGACACGCATGCATGTCCAACGAAACTTCGCATCGTAATCGTAATAACACAGGCAGTCCAACATCGGACACTTCAGTCTAATTACAGAGGTGGCCTGATACCCCATAAGCTCGTATTTTGTTCATTAGGCGGCAGTGCGGAACTGTACAGAACATAAAATGACATAATTTTACCGCCCAAGAAACTGGAAGTAAAGATTCGAAGCTTGAGCAAGTCCCAGGTGTTGTAAAGCAACTAGATGAAAAAAGCAGCTCGTCAAAGGCGCTATTCAGTGCGGGAAACAGAGTGTGCGCTGAATGCGGCCGCGGCCCGTGGGCTGAAGGTCCCTCTCTACAGCGCTGCCTCCTCCCCCGCCACCTGGGCCTTTGATCTCCCGAATCACGTCGCGCCGGCCGTCTTTGCGATTCGCCAGCAGGGCGACCTCTTCCTCGAGTCCACAGCGTGACCGAGTACAGACTCTCCCACCAGTTGCATAGCATGGCTCGGATGAATTTATAAAATTCCACGGCATCTGGAGTCCTGTATTACACAGCCATTCATTTAAAATTATGATTTGTCCAGCACAATCACATAGAATTTTAGATTATCAGCTTCAGGCGTGAATCTGACCGGTCAGTAATACCTTTTCTTAAATTATATCGGTCAAGGTGACTCCATCGAGACTGGATTACATTCCGGAAATCGAGAAATACTTCATCTCTCTGACTGCCTTGATCAATGGCTTTCAGGGTGTCAAGTAAAGAAATGGGAAAGTAGTTTCGTATGACCACTGTTTTTGGAGTCAGTGATGATTATCATTCTTCTCGGTAATCCTTATTACGTTCGAGCTCAGAAAAGGTTCTAAGAATCTACAGAATACGGATGTCAGGGTACTGGACGATAATTGCGCGGATCACTTTTGCTGTTAGTAGACTGGTTTGACCTGTGCTTTCATCGGACTACAGAGCAAAGTTTTTAGCTCTAATGACCTATAATGTATTACGATTAAACGAAGGGCTAAGTCAACCGCAGGTTCTGTATGGGGCCTGATAGGGATAATGTAGTTTCAGTGATTTTAACTGTTCCTCAACGCTGCTGACTGCATATGTGAAGTGTCAGATGGATTTATTATGATTGCTTATTTAAAAGCATATACATTTAGTTTTTCAGTATAGAATCCAAAATTTTTGTTCAACACTAAGCATCTCTGAGCGTACAACAAGACGAAGTCTAAAACATCGCTAACCATTAGTGGGTATTTGAAAGTTAGATTTAGTTTCTTGCTCCACTTCTGAGTTGTTGCTGATTCTAAATTGTAATTATTACAACGGTATATCTATTATGTTACACTGCATCTGGTGGTTTGTCCTCATCTGTATGGTATAGCGAATTAAGGGCTTCTCATTACTTAGTGTGTAAGACACCTGTTAGCCACAAACTGTTAGGCCACTGTAGTTAAAGTTATGTGAAAAAACTCGTTTAGTCTATACTACTTTTAAATGTTACCATCCGTACATTAGTATGACAAACGTCAAATCAAAATATGCTATCTGAGACAAATGACATTAATATGTCTATTGTATTAAACTACAGTCTTGAATAATCTTTGTTGTGCTGCTCTCCATACTGTCCTCATTTATGCATAACTAATGCAACAACCATTCACCCGAAAGTGCTTGCTGTAACGAAATCTTGATCTCGCTCTACAATTTTTACCCTTCACACTACCGTCAAATGCCAAATTTACTATTCCTTGATGTCTTAGAATGTTTTCTATTAACCGATCCTTCTTTTTTGATTTAAGTTCCCAAATTAGATCACTTGTTCATGCCTGACATCTTAACTCAAGTAACAATCTTTTTCTTGCAACGATTGAGAAGTAATAAGATAAGCTCTATCAACTAAATTTCAGTATTGGTTTTGAATCTTAATATTAATTTCCATTTTCATAGCAGCCTCAAGATCACATCGATTGCTAAAACATTGTCACCAGTGTAATGAGACAAGTCATTGTCTTTCCTCTAAGAGTGAATTACTGCAGACTTGTCTACACTAATTACGTGACAAAAATATGTAAGCGTACAGGTTTTCACTATACACACCTCATACCTTCTGTTAACTAAATGTGTTATGAATTCATTACACATTTAGTTAATAGAAGGTAAGAGGTGTGTATTCATTAGGTTAATAATTCTCTAAGTATCATACAGGGGCAATATCTTTATTGTCCTCTGCAGATGCGCTGCTGTTTCTCTCAGTCGTGTCAATGAACTCGAAACTGTTTCTGCTCTTAATCGTAGCAGAATTTACCGAGCCATTCTTTGTAGCCCCTCCAAATGTTATTCCTAATTAAATTTTAAAATTTTGTGCCTGATTCGTAGTTGAAAGTCATCAACTCTGAAACGTATGTCTAACGACGTGTAGTACTTAACATTTTAGAGCCAGTTGCCGGCATCTGATCACTACTAAACTCCTATGAAATACTTTCTGAGAGTACGTGTTATTTAGGATAGTAGCACGAGCTACAAATAGCGCAAGGATATTAGTCAAAGCTCTCATTCGATGTTAGGCATATTTTGCTAGCATGAGAACCGACCAGACTGCAAGCGGTACAATCTTGAACAGTGAGAAATCAACAAGTGGTACCTAGAGCGTCGTTAACCCAGAAACTTCCGATGCCATTAATCCTCGGGATACTTCATCCATGCCAGAGAACTGGGCACATTTTTCATATTTATGAGACAGCCTGCTAATTTACTGCCTGTTCCAGGGCGCGTAACTTGCTTAGCTGATACTTTTTCTGTTCTTTCAGCACAACATCGTTCAGGCATAGTACTAAAGTTCAACAAGTACTCAGTATATCAGCCAGAGCGAGCCCACCATATAAAATTAATCACAACTCCTTGGAATTCTACAATCTAAAGAGAGACAGAGAAGGACGCATAGGTTAAGTAGCGGTAACAATCTTCCGGTTCCCAGCACGGGTGTGTCCACCAAGAAACCTCCCACTACCGCTGTGCCGTTATGACAAATCATATTCACGACCGTTCAGGGCGACGATCACTAAGGTTAGATTCAATCATGGGCACATAATGAATCATCTACGTCGTGTCGTCTTCACTGCGCACTTGTCTAAGTGTGATGAAGAGGACTTCAACTAATTCATGTTTGGCTTGCTAAGAGACTTTGAGGAACTGCGCTGTTTATTGCCAACTTGCATTGAAACATCATTATCGCAACACAATAGCAGTTTTAATGCGGTGATACATACATTAAACAAGAAGACTCGCGCCTGCAAAACATACCACAAAAAAAGACGACTGTTAAACAAGGAACAAAATATTTTAGCCAGTGTACATTCCCCGAGTTATGAATAGTGGGACAATATGCGAAAGAGGAGACCTTTGTGTGCATCAGACTTACGTCTGTGTGTGTGTGTGTGTGTGTGTGTGTGTGTGTGTGTGTGTTTGTGTGTGTGTGTGTGTGTGTGTGTATGTCTGTGTGTGTGTGAGAGAGAGAGAGGGGGGGGGGGGAAGACATATCATCATTAATATCATAGTAGTAGTACGAGTGTCATTAATGACGTTTGATGTTTACTGTTTCCCATCACGTTAACGAAGCGCTGTTGCCGGTACAGGCGTAAGTATATGTGTGTTTCAGTGAAGTCAAGGACTATGCCAGCTGTAGCGCATTTACCAGCAACGCCACTAAAGCTGGAAAGACTGCGACGTCAGAGTGACCATACTGGTACTACTCTGCCGCTGGCGTAGTCCTTCACTCGACTGAAGTACACAGACACTTACACCTGTACCGGCAACAGCGCTTCGTTAACGCGATGGGAAACAGTTCTCCGTTACAAAAATTCCCGTATCGGCATTAGGACAGAAATAATTGCCTCGTAAACGAACAATGACGCTAAAAAGAAAATAATTATTCTATAACATTAAATAATTTGGCTATAAGAAGTTAATCACTTATGACTTAACTATGAAAAATTTCTCCGATTCGAATTTAAGCTGGTGAAATGAGTGTAACATATTTAGCATAGTTTAAAGAAATTGAATCTTTAAGTGCAAGATGATATTTAAACACCTCTGAATAATGTTGAATATAGAAGTACATGTAACTAAATTTGATTAATTGAGGACATGTCGCTAATGTTAAATATACGTACAGACGCAACGGTCTGATAGTGAATGTGCAATCGCTGTAGACTAATAATGAATACAGATCTGACTGCAATGAATATTTAAACGTAACGGAATAAATTCACTTCTATGTATAACAAAATGCTCGCATGGACACGTTTCTGTCTGCATGAAATGAACGGATCATATGCCATTATCGACTAGTCGTGTGGAGTAGTGCGGTCACTGTAAGGTGTCAGGCAAATCCAACACCTTCCATGAAAACCCTGACATGATAAGCAAATCCAGTAGTATGTCACATAGCTCCGAATAAATCGTGACATTAAATTAACCAAAGTAATACGAGTAACGAGTGAGCAAATGGGATACCACAGAATAACACAAGAATGCCTAAATGCATGTCATACCTTCCCACCATGAGACAGACGCAATTCCGAGGGGAGAAACGAGAACAGAAGCCGAGATCAGAACCGTGTTAAGCTAGAAGGCCCTACGATAAGGGACGGACTGGACACCCACGTCGCCAGCTAACTACTAGGACCACCCCAGCTGCAAGTTTTAGCGTGAGACTTTTTCGCGTCTCTGTTACGTTAGGACCACCCCCTAGCCCATGTTAAAAGCTAGAGCCCTCCAGAAGAACAGTATAGATCTTACTATAACGCTAAAAGGACCACCCCATCAGCAAGTTTTAGCGTGAGACTTTTTCGCTTCTTTGTTACGGTGCAAACTTTAAAAACATTGCCCCACCACGAAAAATATAACGTTTCTCATTGGATAGACAGAATTTTTGTAGGCAGAGCTTAAGGTTAACATTGAGACCCTGATTGGTCAGATGAAAACACAGCCAGATAGTTTTTTTTTAAACCAACTTCGGTAAATTGTAGTAAGGAGAAGTTAGGTGAGAGTTGCTTCCGAGACAGCGAGGTGAGCGGAGCTGTGCTGCCCACCGCCCCCTGACGAACAACGACAAGGTAATGAACGCACGTGATGCCGCATAACAGTGCATAAAGCTTCACTCAGAACTGCAGAAGTCTCATCTGTTACACCCCCTTTTTGCGTAATACTAGTGTCGATCGTCAATTAAAGCTCATGGTGTTCACATTTGCCACTTGAAGTAAAAATCTGAAACGCGATGATTTTTCTGTTATATAGTAATTGAGAAGCCACATCAGCCACTGTAATTTACAACAAGTTAGATAAGCAATTAAAAATAATTGATGGTCACTGTAGACCATTTTGATAGTTTCCTCTTTAGTGAAACTTAATTTAGATTATAGATGTGATATGGCATAGGTCATCCTTCGATCCATTGTAGAACTTGGAAACCCATTCAGGGAATATTCGTTCACATTTTTGTTGAACGCAGTTGGTTTTTACCATCCTGTATTAAAACATTTCCTTTTATCAATAGTACAATTTATAAACAATGTTTGGTGTGTAGAATAAAATTTCCAATGGTAAACTTAACTGCTTTTTCGACGTTATTTTACCAGCTAACTAAAAATAGGAAAGCCTTGAACCCCTTCCACTAAATTTAGTTAGTATTAAGATTCTTTTACAGGGAGTGCAGTGGAGCTGACGCTGGAATCATTAAGTATTTGGTTATATCATCGCTAGTCTCACTGAACTCTTCTGAATTCTACATGTCATGTGTGGTCTGGCGTCTCCTTACCAGCAACAGGTCCCAGGTTCAAACTAGTCAATTCCCTAAAAAACACGCTCAGAGCATCGTTGCGCGAAAGTGGTAGGGAGACACGATGCAGAATGTTAGAAAATGGCGACCCTGCCAGGATAGTAAAATACCATGATTGAAGGTCGACCACATGCCTAACTAGGTCAGAAAAATAGCCTGTTAAAAAATTTTCGTAATAAAAAAAATTTTTTTGAACGTTATAAATAATCGAAAACAGTAGCGTCAGCGATAGATAGTAAGAAAGTATTCATGAGACATTCTAGCAGAGACAATAGCATCATTAAGTTATGAATTTTAAAAATTGTTAGAATTAAGTTTTCTCTCCAATGCAAGCGCACAGGTGGCGGATACGTCGTTGACAAGTTGGTTCTGACCCAACAAGTAAGTGAATTGATTGTCAAGTTGTGTGTGCAAAAAGTATATGAAACGCGTGAGATCGTATGAGCGTATGTTGACTCGGAGTAGGGCGCGTGAATTGCTTTTAAAACAGAAAATAAGGGATTCGGAAAGATTAGCAATGGCAGATCGAGACCTTGACCGAATTGAGGTAGAGACCCAGCATGAAAATGGACAGAGAATAGAGGACAGTACAAGAGACGATGCAGTATCGCGAGAAATAAGACAGATAACGCCCCATAACGAGGATAATGTACGTCAAGGCATAGAAAACGTAAGTGAGCATACGACAGAGGAGCAGGAAAGTAGAGAGACAGTCGATGAGCATTCTAACTTGCGTCTTGAATACGTAGAACCCATAGTAAAAGTAATCAGAGCTCACTCACCACACAGTACAAGGAATGCGAGCAGAAGCGTGTCACAGCACAGTTCAATGCAATCGGTTGCAAACCAACAATTGGGCGAAAACACAGAGCGTAGAACGTCGGAAGAAAACGCAATAGGACCCACCAATCTGGCAGAATTATTACAAAAATGGTTCAAATGGCTCTGAGCACTATGCGACTCGACTTCTGAGGGCATCAGTCGTCTAGAACTTCCTGGCAGATTAAAACTGTGTGCCCTACCGAGACTCGAACTCTGGACCATTGCCTTTCGCGGGCAAGTGCTCTACCATCTGAGCTACCGAAGCACGAAGTTTCATATCAGCGCACACTCCGCTGCAGAGTGAAAATCTCATTCTGGAAACATCCCCCAGGCTGTGGCTAAGCCATGTCTCCGCAGTATCCTTTCTTTCAGGAGTGCTAGTTCTGCAAGCTTCGCAGGAGAGCTTCTGTAAAGTTTGGAAGGTAGGAGACGAGATACTGGCAGAAGTAAAGCTGTGGGGACCGGGCGTGAGTCGTGCTTCGGTAGCTCAGATGGTAGAGCACTTGCCCGCGAAAGGCAAAGGTCCCGAGTTCGAGTCTCAGTAGGGCACACAGTTTTAATCTCCCAGGAAGTTTCATATCAGCGCACACTCCGCTGCAGAGTGAAAATCTCATTCTGGGAACTTAATAATAGGTTACAGTCAATTGAGAACAGACATTGACAAGGTACAAGTGGAAGTACAAATATTGCGTAATGACACTCAGGACGAGGTCAATACATTACGTAACAACACCAGGGAGAAGTCAAAAAACTAGAGAAACAGATAAACGTAATTAAGAGACAAGCAGCAGGTACAGCGCGTGATGTTGTTGAAAACAGTGTGTTACACAAACGTATCACAAAAGCAGCGCTGAAAAGATATGATAACCGCATAGTCAAAATACACTCCTGGAAATTGAAATAAGAACACCGTGAATTCATTGTCCCAGGAAGGGGAAACTTTATTGACACATTCCTGGGGTCAGATACATCACATGATCACACTGACAGAACCACAGGCACATAGACACAGGCAACAGAGCATGCACAATGTCGGCACTAGTAGAGTGTATATCCACCTTTCGCAGCAATGCAGGCTGCTATTCTCCCATGGAGACGATCGTAGAGATGCTGGATGTAGTCCTGTGGAACGGCTTGCCATGCCATTTCCACCTGGCGCCTCAGCTGGACCAGCGTTCGTGCTGGACGTGCAGACCGCGTGAGACGACGCTTCATCCAGTCCCAAACATGCTCAATGGGGGACAGATCCAGAGATCTTGCTGGCCAGGGTAGTTGACTTACACCTTCTAGAGCACGTTGGGTGGCACGGGATACATGCGGACGTGCATTGTCCTGTTGGAACAGCAAGTTCCCTTGCCGGTCTAGGAATGGTAGAACGATGGGTTCGATGACGGTTTGGATGTACCGTGCACTATTCAGTGTCCCCTCGACGATCACCAGTGGTGTACGGCCAGTGTTGGAGATCGCTCCCCACACCATGATGCCGGGTGTTGGCCCTGTGTGCCTCGGTCGTATGCAGTCCTGATTGTGGCGCTCACCTGCATGGCGCCAAACACGCATACGACCATCATTGGCACCAAGGCAGAAGCGACTCTCATCGCTGAAGACGACACGTCTCCATTCGTCCCTCCATTCACGCCTGTCGCGACACCACTGGAGGCGGACTGCACGATGTTGGGGCGTGAGCGGAAGACGGCCTAACGGTGTGCGGCACCGTAGCCCAGCTTCATGGAGACGGTTGCGAATGGTCCTCGCCGATACCCCAGGAGCAACAGTGTCCCTAATTTGCTGGGAAGTGGCGGTGCGGTCCCCTACGGCACTGCGTAGGATCCTACGGTCTTGGCGTGCATCCGTGCGTCGCTGCGGTCCGGTCCCAGGTCGACGGGCACGTGCACCTTCCGCCGACCACTGGCGACAACATCGATGTACTGTGGAGACCTCACGCCCCACGTGTTGAGCAATTCTGCGGTACGTCCACCCGGCCTCCCGCATGCCCACTATACGCCCTCGCTCAAAGTCCGTCAACTGCACATACGGTTCACGTCCACGCTGTCGCGGCATGCTACCAGTGTTAAAGACTGCGATGGAGCTCCGTATGCCACGGCAAACTGGCTGACACTGACGGCGGCGGTGCACAAATGCTGCGCAGCTAGCGCCATTCGACGGCCAACACCGCGGTTCCTGGTGTGTCCGCTGTGCCGTGCGTGTGATCATTGCTTGTACAGCCCTCTCGCAGTGTCCGGAGCAAGTATGGTGGGTCTGACACACCGGTGTCAATGTGTTCTTTTTTCCATTTCCAGGAGTGTAGAAGCGCAAACGAAGCGACAATTTCAGAAATTGCGAAAGAGTTGTTGCAAACCATTGAAGAGCGTAGTGAACAGGATCGAACAAGCACAGAGTCTGCAACCACATCCGTATCTGTAACAGCACCGGAAAAACAAGCAATTAACAAAGATATTACGCATTTGCGATTCCAATCACAGGCGGAAAGTAACATACGTGAAATCAGACAGCCCGCACCGCGGGTACGCGAAAGTTACAGTGGACAATATCCAATGGATCTACCACAACCGGAAAGAACGACGGGAGAAATGATCAGAAACAATAGTGGCGAAGAATCGCGAATTTCATATGGAACTATGACGAAGTACGACCACGATCGTTTCCTCACAGTCAGAAAATTTCAACGCTTTCGAGAAGGAAACTCTTTACATCCACGAACTTTTATTGATCAATTCCGAGTAGGATTACCAGAACACTGGACGCTAGCACACAAATTAGGCTTTATATGTGCACACATGTCAGGAACAGTCGCAGAAACCATGCAGAATGTTGCAGCGACATGCCGATCCACGAAGATTTCAGAGAGAAGTTTCTCTCACGATATTGGTCCAGCGAAGCACAGAACAGAGTGAAGTACGAATTATTACAGAACCCATACTTTGAAAATTCAGGAGAGAAGAGTCCCGTGAAATTTTTCGAATTAATGGAAAAGAAAAATCAATGCTTAGATGTACCATAGAGTGATGGAGAGTTGATTAAATTATGCGCGATGAAGCTACCATTGAAATACCAGCAATCATTAGTAGGTCGCGGAGGCAATGACGTCGAAGCATTTAAAGGTATTTTAAGGGAACTAGAGTTCATATTTTCGGAAGATGACGCAAGAAAAAGACGAAGCGCACGTGAAAACGAAAGCAAAAGGCAGTGGAATCCACAACACACAGTACGAAGAAACAATAATTACGAACCACGTGATAACTTCACGCCAAGAAACGACAATAGATTTCAACAAAGAACCGGTTATGGATTTAGAAGAGAATATGGCAATAACTATAACTCACCCAGGAACGGCAACAACTATTACAGAGGGAATAACGACAACCGGAACGGGTACTGGAGAACCAATAGACCGACAAATTATCAACGAAGAAACCACTATCAACAAGCTGAACAAGAAAAGAGAATACAGATAGAAGAGGTGGAGGTAAGACCACCAAACCCCGATAAACGTTCGAATTGACAGCTAAGCGCCCATGCCAAAGAGAATGACGCACCGACCCAGGACAATTGCAGCACCTTGAACAGAGAAGTAAAAATCTTATCGCGAGAAGAGAAGAAGGAAGAAACAAATCCGCAGGGACCAAATGAAAACGAAGACAAGAAAATAACAATATCGTGTTGGGACGAAATTAACTGGGAGAATACTGACGAGGAAGATGAATTACCAGAGGCATGCACAACGAATGTAGGAGGAAAGGACAAAGTAATGAGTTTTGCAGAGCTATTTGAGATGTAAACCAGGGAAAGCGAATTCAATGAGGATAATGCGTAGTCGACAGAAGTTGAAAATAAGTTACGAGTGGGCACACAACACAACGTATATAACGAAGAAAGTTATGCAGCGATAATTAAAGCATTTAGATGCGATTATGTGGAAATAGCGGCGAAGAAGGAGAAGATAGACGAGGATGAGGAAAAAGTAGAGGATGTCGAAGGAAGCGTAAATGAAGGAAGAAATAGGAAATAAAAGAGAGAGAAGTAGCAGTCGAAGCTTATCCTACAGAAAGTTCGAATTCACAGGGGAAATTCCTAAAAAGACTCATGTATGATTCAGTGGAGGATTCGTTGATGCAAGAAGCAGAAGAACAGAACCAACCGTTTCAAATTCAACCAATTGTGAAGGCCATGGTAAAGTATATCCCAGTCAGTATTGTAATTGATAGCGGAAGTGAACTGACTGCGATCTCAGAAAATTTATTCATGCAGTGTAATGCCAATGAGGAATTGCCAGTTCTGAAAACACGTATGATTACAGTAAGAGGTCCTATTAGAAACAATGCTGCGGAAGTTACGAGACAAACAAGGTTGACTCTTTCGTGCCAAGGCCAAAAGATCGAAGCCAACTTCGTGATTATACCTAAACTAACTGTAGATTTGATTATAGGTGCAGATTTTTTAAATGAGAGACGAGCGATAATAGCTATGGGGAAAGGTAGCGTAACATTCGGGAATGTCACACTTCTCTTTGAGCAAAAGCTAAAATTAGAAGAAATACCAGTTATAAACAAACAATTAATAATGCTGCATGATAAAGAGGATGAAGAATTAGAATGGTATGCACAAAAGGGGGAATCGCCTCAACTCATGTTAGAAGTCCATAAAGAAATCGACGAAAAATTGCAAGAAGTTCAAGGTAATTCAGAACACAGTAAAAGAGAATTAGAGGGTATTTTACGAGATAAAGCAGAGGTATTTTTACCTAAGACTGGCAGTATTAAACACTTTCAGTACAAGTTTGAAGTAAAACAGGCAAAACCTTAGCACTTCACCATGTGAGCCATATCAAAAAGTTTGAAGATTAATTTTATTACTAGTAAATAATCAGCATGATATTTCAAGATTATGTTGCAGATAAGATAGTCAGGAGAAAGAAGAATAAAGAGAGAGGAAGGTGGGAAAAAGAAAGTAGTTTCAATAAAAACAAAAACAAAAATAACACCAATATTACCATAGATTAAGGTGAAGGGATAAAGCATAGATAGTCTAACAGCATGAAATACTAAAATGCTATACACCACGACACTACACAAAAATAAAAAACGAATTTGAGGATTCTAGTAGACGTTAAGACTCAAAACATCTTAAAATTGTAACATGGAAAGGGCGCCGAAATTTGTAAAGCTTTTTAAAAAGGCGTAAAACAATGTAGGTACTAGACATATGTTAGATTAATATAAGTAAAACTTTTTGTAAGAACCATTGTAAAAACTCCAGCAAAGACCAGATGCAACGACCCACAAGTTGCAATGCGAAAAGTATCAAGAAAGAAAAGGACGTAATTAGCAAGACACGATTCCTACAAGGCAGAAGCGTCGAGAGAAGGGAAAGGACAGCGAGACCAACAGAGGGCCCTTCTTGTAGCGAAAGTGGGCAGTAAATAAATCTGCTGCCAAGCGGAACCACAAAGTGCCGGAAGCCTGCAGAGAGACGACAGGACACTGAACGCCAGAAGGGTCTCCAAGTGCCTCCACTCAGCGGAGTGGGCAAAAAAAATGGCTCGACGAGAAGACCACTTGGGCAAGCCACCACTGGCAAAAAAATATGTGTAAAAGTCACACTACCGCTATTAAACGAAACTGAAGAAAACGTCCACAAAGTAGAAATGACATGTCCAAACCATTTATCAAACTGTTACTAGGAGGAGAACTTCAAAGCGACTAGTTATCGATAAATATTTCCATATCCTGTCCAGAGAAGAACCAAGAGGAAAGTAAGAAGCAGAGAAAAAGCAGGAAGAACAGAAGTTGAAGATTCGCAAGATTGATACCAAGAAAGAAGATGGGTGAAGAATAGACGACATACCTTCCCAAATCACTATCCTATTGTAAACAAGTCGTCTGCGAAGTATTACAACGAAAAACGACTGTTTTCAGCGACACATAACGATGACTTTCATGCATACAAAGCCAGTAAACCACGAGATTCTGCACTCACAGTTCCATTCCATTATGGGACCTCCACAACAGCAACACACACTTGCAAAGCCAACAAGGAATGACGAATGAAGCTGCACGTCAAATACTTGCCCACATCCATCTCGCTTCATGCAAAAACATTCGCCAACCTCATGCTTAAGCATTCATATAATTGTGTGAATGTGTGAAATCAAATTATGTGATGTAGGAATTGTGCAAAAGAAACGTGTGGAAAACTAAATAAGTTAAGCACACCAGACAGCTAATAAACTACAAAATAACAGTCATTGACTATGGACTTAAGTAAAAAAATAGACTATCGATAAAAATGAGTCATTACTTCTGAAATGGACAGTATGTAAAGAACAAAAGTAAGGCATAATAAACACTAAAACTATATGCCACTTATTTTCTCCTCATAAAAAATAAAAGAATAACTATATTTTACTTATCTTCTTCTTATAAAAACAAAGAATAAAAAATTATCTTGTTGGATGTTTTCTCTTTTTTTAAAACATTTGTACCATTTGTTAGGATAATATCTCAATACTTGTGTATGTATATTTCTATGTCAAAGGAATTCTTGGAAATAATTCTTATTTGTTAGTGTAACAATGTTGAAATAAGTGTCTAGAAACAAAAACATTTTACTTGTACATGATATTTAGAAAATGTGTTAGGAATAGATTTTACTTAATTACTACATTTATAAAAAATATATATATTTCTAAGAAAATCGATGTGACAGACTCCTCACTTTCGATAACAAACTTCTTAAAAAACAAACTTCACACTTAAATAAAGAAAGAAAATAATTAAAAATTAATAATAGCATAAAAATATTCTTCTCTTGTCATTTATGAGAATAATGTGGATGAATATAAAAATATAAATTAGTAATACAAACTAGCATAGAACAGAATAACGTGGCTGAACAGTAGGCAACAAAATCTAGATAACGGAATAATTTTTGACTGACTTAGACAGTGATTCTGTCATTGCCTAACTTCAGTGCAAAAATTAATTTCGAAGGGTGGTGATATGTAAGGTGTCAGGCAAATCCAACACCTTCCATAAAAACCCTGACATGATAAGCAAATCCAGTAGTATGTCACATAGCTCCGAATAAATCATGACATTAAATTAACCAAAGTAATACGAGTAACAAGTGAGCAAATGGAATACCACAGACTAACACAAGAATGCCTAAATGCATGTCATACCTTCCCACCATGAGACAGACGCAGTTCCGAGGGGAGAAACGAGAACAGAAGCCGAGAGCAGAACCGTGTTAAGCTAGAAGGCCCTACGATAAGGGACGGACTGGACACCCACGTCGCCAGCTAACCACTAGGACCACCCCAGCTGCAAGTTTTAGCGTGACTTTTTCACGTCTCTGTTACGTTAGGACCACCCCCCAGCCCATGTTAAAAGATAGAGCCCTCCAGAAGAACAGTATAGATCTTACGATAACGCTAAAAGGACCACACCAGCTGCAAGTTTCAGCGTGAGACTTTTTCGCTTCTCTGTTATGTTGCAGACATTGCCCCACCATGAAAAGTATAACGTTTCTCATTGGATAGACAGAATTTTTGTAGGCAGAGCTTAAGGTTAACATTGAGACCCTGATTGGTCAGATGAAAACACAGCCAGATAGTTTTTTTTTAAACCAACTTCGGTAAATTGTAGTAAGGAGAAGTTAGGAGAGAGTTGCTTCCGAGACAGCGAGGTGAGTGGAGCCGTGCTGCCCGCCGCCCACCGACGAACAACGACAAGGTAATGAACGCACGTGATGCCGCATAACAGCGCATAAAGCTTCACTCAGAACTGCAGAAGTCTCATCTGTTACACCCCCTTTTTGCGTAATACTAGTGTCGATCGTCAATTAAAGCTCATGGTGTTCACATTTGCCACTTGAAGTAAAAATCTGAACCGCGATGATTTTTCTGTTATATAGTTATTGAGAAGCCACATCAGCCACTGTAATTTACGACAAGTTAGATAAGTAATTAAAGATAATTGAGGGTCACTGTAGACCATCTTGATAGTTTCCTCTTTTGTGAAACTTAATTTAAACCTAAATTATAGATGTGATATGGCATAGGTCATCCTTCGATCCATTGTAGAACTTGGAAACCCATTCAGGGAATATTCGTTCACATTTTTGTTGAACGCAGCTGTATTTTACCACCCTGTATTAAAACATTTCCTTTTATCAATAGTGCAATTTATAAACAATGTTTGGTGAGTAGAGTAAAATTTCCAATGGTAAACTTAACTGCTTTTTCGACGTTATTTTACCAGCTAACTAAAAATAGGAAAGCCTTGAACCCCTTCCACTAAATTTAGTTAGTATTAAGATTCTTTTACAGGGAGTGCAGTGGAGCTGACGCTGAAATCATTATGTATTTGGTTATATCATCGCTAGTCTCACTGAACTCTTCTGAATTCTACATGTCATGTGTGGTCTGGCATCTTCTTATCAGCAACAGGTCCCAGGTTCAAACTAGTCAATACCCTAAGAAACACGCTCAGAGCGCCGTTGCGCGAAAGTGGTAGGGAGACACGATATAGAACAAACAGATACCACGCAGAATGTTAGAGCACTAATGGAAGTTTTTCTGTTTGAAGCCATTTCGGCGACTTCTGCGTCGATGACGACGAGATGAAATAACGAAAACAACAAAAAACACGGTCTCTGAGCGGAGATAATCCCAAACCCGCCGTACTCTCATTTTCAGCGGAGAGAACCTAGCTAACAGCATCCGTCGACGAGTTAAGTATTGCCTCGCACAACTATAGTTCACTCATAAATGTATCAGGCATGGTGAGACACAGTACTCAGAGATTACTTCGCTGCCCACGTATGTTAATATCACCACACTTCACCGCCCACTTTGTTGAAAGACTCATATTGCCGTGCAAAACACTGTATAAATTGCTCGTCTTTAAAGTTCATTTCTTCATATAGAGTTTGGTTTCCAGTGAAAATTCACGCAAGTATTGAGTTACAACAATATGTAACAAGATAGCTTATACATGTCTGACATTCCATCCATCGCTTATACTATGAACATAAATTTCTTAATTTTTAAAACGTCATAAAGTTTTCATTAAATGGTTTCTGTCACTACAGTTTGTTTGTTAGTTTTAACATATCCTCGTTCACATCACATATACAAATTAAATACATAACACGTAATTATGGTAAAATACATGCATATGATACACTTATACTTAATTTTATACATAGGCTTTTATCACTTATGGGAGCTTTTTTCTTCCTTAGGTAGAGGAAGGAGAAAAACATACAAAATAGAAAACACTACGCATTGCTGACCTAACCACGCTTGACGCCGCCTCCTTTGCTTGGGAGGAAAGGAAGGAAATACTCATCTACTGGTTCAAGGATTTATGAGGAGATGTTACTTGTACAGTCATGAACTAGTTGCAAGGAACTCTTATTTCCACTGACTGATCATTCATGTACTATCATGTTGTTTCTTCATGCGGCCGGCGAAGTGGCCGTGCGGTTAAAGGGGCTGCAGTCTGGAACCGCAAGACCGCTACGGTCGCAGGTTCGAATCCTGCCTCGGGCATGGATGTTTGTGATGTCCTTAGGTTAGTTAGGTTTAACTAGTTCTAAGTTCTAGGGGACTAATGACCTCAGCAGTTGAGTCCCATAGTGCTCAGAGCCATTTGAACCATTTTTTTCTTCATGCGCTAGTGCTGTGTACTTCAATTCACGTGTAGCTTAGGAGTTCAGCCATCGTAGGCTTACCTTTCTCGAACACATGGAATTCATGTGACACGATAAAAATTAATTGGCTTTTGTAAAATCCCATGCTTGAATGTTGATGTGTACTTTGCAGCGAATAGGTACTGGTATATGTAACTGAGCTAACTGCGACGATGCATATTTTCATTTTTCGTTTGCCTTAGGACCTTTATATAAATATCCTTATAAGTGAACTGTTTACTCGAGGTGCGGCCCGTTTCTTCATTTGGTACCTGCTACTGTCGACGTCATTCTCTTCTTCTGCGCTGTGATGATGCACTGGTCGCAGAAAGAAAAAAATTAAAACAAACGTAAAACTAATTGCATTATGTAGCTCGGTGGCCGCTGATACATTTGGTCATTACATTAGTCCGCCGATGTTTCCATACTTCGTTTAAATTCAAAGACATTCGTTTATTCTATTGCCCTTTATGATAATTTACCCTGCAAAGACAATAATTTGACGTTTCTTATGGTATTTTATCGTTTCTTCTTAGCTTACATCTCTCGTGTATTTTTTCATAATGCTTCCTTTCACTTGTAAATGTATTGTATACAGCTTAGAATTTCATTAAATCTCTGTGTACGTATATCAATAGTTTCCTTAGCTCTTAGACAATAGATATAATTGCCTAGTATTTCCGTTTACTTTGTATTTGAATTAGGTGCTTGTACATATCGCATTCCTATTTGGTTGCGTCTTCTGCCAGTCTGTCGCCCATGCGCACAGGTCAACGCCTCCTCTCCTACTACTGACGTCGGCGCGTATTGTTGAACACGCACAGCTGAGCCATCAGCTAATACTGTTTATACTTTCGCTTCGCATGACTCGGTGTATTACTTCTCATTCCTGTTGATTTTATGATTACGTGTAAAAATCAAAAGAATCACTTATACCTATACACATTACTTTATCCTAATATACTCTCCAGAAAAAAATTACTCTTAGAGTTTTTTACATTACGTACAACTATCTTGTGATAGAAAGAAAAATGTTACCTTGCTTCATCATTCTATAAACAATGTTATATCTTTGTGACAGTGGAGACCCTTATCTGTCCCTGTTTTCTTATAGACTAATCTGAACGTTCCAGGATAATAAAATCTGGAAATTATATATGGTCCTGAACAGAGTAATTGCCTCTTCTTATTCAGTTCGTCAATTTTTGTCGCTTTAGGGTGCGTCCATAAGAGGACTCGTAACCCTTCAAAAAACTGTGTAACACGTTTCAGTTTCTTATTACAAATTTTCTTTCTACAATCGGCCCTGTTTTCGAGTGTAATCATGGGGGTACTTTGGGTATAGGCGACTCCCACTTATTCGTTTGTTTTGTACGGAACATCATTTCGTTAGGTGCGAAACCTGTTGAAGTATGTGGAAGGTTATTGACAATTTGCATGAAAGGAGTTACGTATTCTACCCATCGGGTGTGTCTGTGAGGGTTGTACGTCGTAATAAACCGGTTAAATTCTTTAAAAACTCGTTCTACTGGACTTGCTTCTGGATGAAAAAAGCTTAGTAATACATGTTTTATGATCTGTGAGATCATAAATTATTTCAACTTTTGCCCGACTGAGTATGAAGCGTAGACTACCGTATTTGCCATTGAATGGTGCGGGGCTGAAAACCTAGCGTCCGAGTCTTTCTTGTACTGCCTCAGACCAGTATTCGTCGAGGAAAGCTCGTTCAAATTCTATATAAGTACTCCAACTTTCGGCCACTTCAGTTGTCCATAAAACAACACCTTGCATATATCCCACGACAAATCTGATTTTCTGTGCTTCCGTCCAGTTTGACGAAAAGCACTGATAAATATTACTGGGTTCATTCTTTGCCTTCGGTAGTAAATGTAGGAAACTGTCGATGTCTCAGCAAACCCTCGTCTGAAAAAAATAGTTGGTAGGCACGTGGCATTTTCTGTCGTATTTATGTTGTTATTGTAGTTACCCGCAATTCCGGTTGGTAATTGCTCAGGCATTGGAGTTGTGGGATGTTTACATTTCGCACTCTACAACTGTCGCTGGTACCTGCTGTAGGACTCGTGACAATTTGTTGATAAACAGCGACAGGTTGTGGTTTGTTCGCCGCAACCTGTGTATTATTCACATGCATATTTCGAGGTCCGGTAATACTTTGTTCTAAAAGATTGCGGATCCTACCTTGCGTGGCTTGTATGTTTATGTTAACTTTGTTCACTATTTCATTTTCTTTTTTCTGAATAGCTTTTTCTACTACATCTGTGTACTACTGCTCTCTCCTTCGTAGCACATACTGAGTCAACTTCTGACGTTGCTACCTTAAAGTAAGCTCTTCTACAGCTAGAGATACAACTTCATATTTGTTAAGTCCCATAGTGCTTCGAGCCATTTTAACACCTTCATTGTCTTTGTTTAGTTTGTTAACGATAGTGGTTACCTTTTCTATTGTCGAACACAACTGGCGCTGCCTGGCTTCAATGTTTTTGTTCGCGTCTGTGATTTTCATTATCTGTTGCTCTACTAGATCATAAGGGTCGTTAAAAGAATCTACCTTCTGTTTTAACTCCGTAATGTAACTGTTAACCTCAGAAAATACTTCATGCTTTACTTGTATTTTCATATCTCTCAATTTTTCGTCGATTTCAGTGCGAAAATTTTTGGCTTTTTTGGCTAAGTAATTGAACTTCTGTGAGACGATGCCTTGCAAATCCTTGAATAGTCTACTTGTTTTTGTTCTTGTTTCGTTGTATTTGTTGCTGTTTTACCATGTTCATCTTGTGTAACGGTATTCAGATTCATATCTACTTTCATATCACTGAAACTACTGTTCACATCATCTAATTTCGTGTTTGTGTACGACAATAACTGCCATGGCAATGCATAAGTTGTACTAATGAGAACAAGTGGCGTTTGTAACGTGTTCTCAACATTCATATTTCTATCGAACTCTAATATTTCACTCATGAGTGGTATATCGCTCTGGGAGATGCGTGACATTGTCTCGTCACTTGTAACATTGTGTCGGCAAAGTTATTCTGCTGTAGAACGTCGCTATCATTTGTCATACCTGCGGCACTCATCTCTGGCCTAATTAAACTTTCTGCGGTAGGCTTACATGCCGCCTGAACTTCAATTGTTCGATCACGCAATTCTATGTCATCTTGACTGATATCGTTTTCGCTATTGCTATCAACAATGGACGAATATTTTTCTGCCATGTTGTATGAATATGTAAACATAAAAATTTCGCAAAAGATGGAAAAATTTCGTATGCTAATTATTATTTTTTTTTTTTTTTTTGGTCATCAGTCTACTGACTGGTTTGATGCGGCCCGCCACGAATTCCTTTCCTGTGCTAACCTCTTCATCTCAGAGTAGCACTTGCAACCTACGTCCTCAATTATTTGCTTGAAGTATTCCAATCTCTGTCTTCCTCTACAGTTTTTGCCCTCTACAGCTCCCTCTAGTACCATGGAAGTCATTCCCTCATGTCTTAGCAGATGTCCTATCACCCTGTCTCTTCTCCTTATTAGTGTTTTCCACATATTCCTTTCCTCTCCGATTCTGCGTAGAACCTCCTCATTCCTTACCTTATCAGTCCACCTAATTTTCAACATTCGTCTATAGCACCACATCTCAAATGCTTCGATTCTCTTCTGTTCCGGTTTTCCCACAGTCCACGTTTCACTACCATACAATGCCGTACTCCAGACGTACATCCTCAGAAATTTCTTCCTCAAATTAAGGCCGGTATTTGATATTAGTAGACTTCTCTTGGCCAGAAATGCCTTTTTTGCCATAGCGAGTCTGCTTTTGATGTCCTCCTTGCTGCGTCCGTCATTGGTTATTTTACTGCCTAGGTAGCAGAATTCCTTAACTTCATTGACTTCGTGACCATCAATCCTGATGTTAAGTTTCTCGCTGTTCTCATTTCTACTACTTCTCATTACCTTCGTCTTTCTCCGATTTACTCTCAAACCATACTGTGTACTCATTTATCCTTTCACCTTGTAGTTTAATTCCACTCCTGAACCTTGCTTTTATTTCCATCATTGCTTCCTTGATGTACAGATTGAAGAGTAGGGGCGAAAGGCATCAGCCTTGTCTTACACCCTTCTTAATACGAGCACTTCGTTCTTGATCATCCACTCTTATTATTCCCTCTTGGTTGTTGTACATATTGTATATGACCCGTCTTCCTATAGCTTACCCCCACTTTATTCAGAATCTCGAAATTACAGGTCGACAAATCCTATGAAGGTGTCTTGATTTTTCTTTAGCCTTGCTTCCATTATTAGCCGTAACGTCAGAATTGCCTCTCTCGTCCCCTACTTTTCCTAAAGCCAAACTGATCGTCACCTAGCGCATTCTCAGTTTTCTTTTCCATTCTTCTGTATATTATTCTTGTAAGCAGCTTCGATGCATGAGCTGTTAAGCTGACTGTGCTATAATTCTCGCACTTGTCAGCTCTTGCCGTCTTCGGAACTGTGTGGATGATGCTTTTCCGAAAGTCAGATGGTATATCGCCAGACTCATATATTCTACACACCAACGTGAATAGTCGTTTTGTTGCCACTTCCCCCAATGATTTTAGAAATTCTGATGGAATGTTATCTATCCCTTCTGCCTTATTTGACCGTAACTTCTCCAAAGCTCTTTTAAATTCCGATTCTAATACTGGATCCCCTATCTCTTCTAAATCGACTCCTGTTTCTTCTTCTGTCACATCAGACAAATCTTCACCCTCATATAGGCTTTCAATGTATTCTTTCCACCTATCTGATCTCTCCTCTGCATTTAACAGTGGAATTCCTGTAGCACTCTTAATGTTACCACCGTTGCTTTTAATGTCACCAAAGGTTGTTTTGATTTTCCTGTATGCTGAGTCTGTCCTTCCGACAATCATATATTTTTCGATGTCTTCACATTTTTCCTGCAGCCATTTCGCCTTAGCTTCCCTGCACTTCCTATTTATTTCATTCCTCAGAGAATTGTATTTCTGTATTCCTGATTTTCCCGGAACATGTTTGTACTTCCCCCTTTCATCAATCAACTGAAGTATTTCTTGTGTTACCCATGGTTTCTTCGCAGCTACCTTCTTTGTACCTATGTTTTCCTTCCCAACTTCTGTGATGGCCCTTTTTAGAGATGTCCATTCCTCTTCAACTGTACTGCCTACTGCGCTATTCCTTATAGCTCTATCTATAGCGTTAGAGAACTTCAAACGTAACTCATCATTCCTTAGTACTTCCGTATCCCACTTCTTTGAGTATTGATTCTTCCTGACTAATGTTTTGAACTTCAGCCTACTCTTCATCACTACTATATTGTGATCTGAGTCTATATCTGCTCCTGGGTACGCCTTACAATCCAGTATCTGATTTCGAAATCTCTGTCTGACTATGATGTAATCTAATTGAAATCTTCCCGTATCTCCCGGCCTTTTCCAAGTATACCTCCTCAACTTGTGATTCTTGAACAGGGTATTCGCTATTACTAGCTGAAACTTGTTACAGAACTCAATTAGTCTTTCTCCTCTTTCATTCCTTGTCCCAAGCCCATATTCTCCTGTAACTTTTCTTCTACTCCTTCCCCTACAACTGCATTCCAGTCGCCCATGACTATTAGATTTTCGTCCTCCTTTACATACTGCATTACCCTTTCAATATCCTCATACACTTTCTCTGTCTGTTCATCTTCAGCTTGCAACGTCGGCATGTATACCTGAACTATCGTTGTCGGTGTTGGTCTGCTGTCGATTCTGATTAGAACAACCCGGTCACTGAACTGTTCACAGTAACACACCCTCTGCCCTACCTTCCTATTCATAACGAATCCTACACCAGTTATACCATTTTCTGCTCCTGTTGATATTACCCGATACTTGTCTGACCAGAAATCCTTCTCTTCCTTCCACTTCACTTCACTGACCCCTACTATATCTAGATTGAGCCTTTCCATTTCCCTTTTCAGATTTTCTAGTTTCCCTACCACGTTCAAGCTTCTGACATTCCACGCCCCGACTCGAAGAACGTTATCCTTTCGTTGATTATTCAATCTTTTTCTCATGGTAACCTCCCCTTTGCCAGTCCCCTCTCGGAGATCCGAATGGGGGACTATTCCGGAATCTTTTGCCAATGGAGAGATCATCATGACACTTCTTCAATTACAGGCCACATGTCCTGTGGATACACGTTACGTGTCTTTAATGCAGTAGTTTCCATTTCCTTCTGCATCCTCATGTCGTTGATCATTGATGATTCTTCCGCCTTTAGGGGCAATTTCCCACCCCTAGGACAAGAGAGTGCTCTGAACCTCTATCCGCTCCTCCGCCCTCTTTGACAAGGCCGTTGGCAGAATGAGGCCAGAAGTCTTCGGCCGCCAATGCTGATTATTTATCAAAATTTAGGCAGTGGCGGGGATCGAACCCGGGACCGAAGACGTTTTGATTATGAATCAAAGACGCTACCCCTTTTTTTTTTTTTTTTTTTTTTCTCATTTTGTTCGCTTTTGTTCGTTGTGTCTGCTCGGGGTGGACGCCGTAAGATATCCATTTATGTTCGTTGTTGTTCGATTGACTCAGTTTTTTTATTACAGAGGGCACGTAACTCCCTGACCGAACACGCTGAGCCACCGTGCCGGCTTTCCTTAGACCACGTGTGCAATTGCTAATTATTACAACTGATAATTGTAATGTACGCGATGTCAAAGCTTAGCAAGCCTAGTTTACATATACGATGACACACAAACTATTGTGTTTCAATTCTTTATATTTTACTGACATCTTGCTTATCACGCTGAAAAATTCCTGTAGATTTTCCACAATGAAATTCAAGGAAGGAATAATGAGGAAAAGTTTCTATCTACATCAAAAGAGGCGCTACCAAACGTAACCATGCAAGCAAATTGCGTAGCCGTCTTACTTTTGCTCCGCCGAACGAAACAGTTTAGTACGGAAAATTTTACGTAACCTGGGACCAACTCTTATTTATTCCCAAAAATCTCTCGTCAATTTTTGCCTTTTTCCTTTACTTGCTACCCGTTGTGACAAACAGACAATACAGACAATTATTTTTTATGACTAACAACAATATCATAGAAATTTCTTACTATAACAGTAGTTACGAAACCTTACTTAAAACGGGTGTCCTGAAGTCGTGGCACTTATGTCGCCAGTTGTATCATAAATGGAAAAATTAAAGGATAGTACAACTGCATTATTATTAAACGTTCTGCGTATACGAAATCGTGCTATTGTTCATTCACTTTACCTTGTGTCGTTTCTCTTTTTTTTCTGTGTCCATCACTATGTATATTTTAATTATATTTGTCGTCTTCCAGAAGCTTCTGCTTCTTGTTAATGTTGCGAAAACATGACTGTGGACTACCTTTCCTAAATTTCAATTGTAGATGCAGGTGGCCTACTCCAGGAAACACTAGTGCCTCTCAAGATAATATAAAACATGAAGGACACTCCTCCCAGCTTGACACCACTTCACTTTAATGAAAATACTTAATACTGTTATTAAGTCTTCTCTTATTCAGACTCACATATAACACAAAACACTCATAGCACATCATATTCCGAGCAATACATTTTAGCAATCCATCTACATACGGGAGGGTGAAACAAAAAATCTACCAAAAGGCAAATGATGTTTTTTGTTCATTTGTCTGCACCTTACTGCACATTCATAATTAATATCTCTGCAGGCTCTTATGGTCGGTCCTTATTTCTGTCATTATCACTGTTTAATTTTTTAATAAATTTTAAATTTACCATACCAAAGGGGTCTTTCACCGTCTACCTACACACTCTGCCCTGCTCATCGTGTCCATTTGCATGTAAACTCCCTCGAACATATTCTGAAACTATCCACATAACACACCTGTTATGCTGGGCAGTCTAGATATCAGGGATTACCAACCCCTTTCACCCCCACACCTACCCAATGGTGGTTGCTCTGAAATATCTGTGTTAGTTATTTCTAATGTTCATCCTATAAGAGAAAAGGAAGAGAAGGAAACATAGTAGTTTAATATAGAATGAGGGTAAGGAATGTGAGAGGAAGCTGCCTGGTAGAATTTTGTACAGATCATAACTTGATCATAGCTAACACTTGGTTCTAGCATCATGAAAGAAGGTTGTATACATGGAAGAAGCCTCAAGATACTAGAAGGTTTCAGAGTCTTATATAATGGTAGGACAGAGATTTAGGAACCAGGGTTTAAATTGTAGGACATTTCCAGGGGCAGATGCGGACTCTGACCACATTCTATTGGTTATGAACTGTAGATTAAAACTGAAGAAACTGCAAGAAGGTGGGAATTTAAGGAGATGGGACCTGGATAAACTGACAGAACCAGAGGTTGTAGAGAGTTTCAGGGAGAGCATTAGGGAAAGATTGACAAGAATGGGGTTAAGAAATACAGTAGGAGAAGAATGGGGAGCTTTGGGAGATGAAATAGTGAAGGCAGCAGAGGATAAAGTAGGTAAAAAGACGATGGCTAGTAGAAATCCTTGGGTAACAGAAGTGATATTGAATTTAATTGATGATAGAAGAAAATACAAAAATGCAGTAAATGAAGCAGGCGAAAAGGAATACAAGCATCTCAGAAATGAGATCGGCAGGAAGTGCAAAATGGCTAAACAGAGATGGCTAGAGGACAAATGTAAGGATGTAGAGGCGTATATCACTAGGGGTAAGATAGATACTGCCTACAGGAAAATTAAAGAGACCTTTGGAGAAAAGAGAACCACTTGCATGAATATCAATAACTCAGATAGAAACCCAGTTCTAAGTAAAGAAGGGAAAGCAGAAAGGTGGAAGGAGTACATAGAGGGTCTATACAAGAGTGATGTTCTTGAGGGCAATATTATAGAAATGGAAGAGGATGTAGAAGAAGATGAAATGGGAGATATGATGCTGCGTGAAGAGTTTGACAGACCACCAAAAGTCCTAAGTTGAAACAAGACCCCAGGAGTAGACAACATTCCATTAGAACTACCGATAGCCTTGGGAAAGCCATCCCTGACAAAACTCTACCATCTGGTGAGCAAGATGTATGAGACAGGCGAAATACCCTCAGACTTCAGGAAGAGTATAATAATTCCAATCCCAAAAAAAGCAGGCGTTGACAGATGTGAAAATTACCGAACTATCGGTTTAATATTCCATGGCTGCAAAATACTAACACGAATTCTTTACAGACGAATGGAAAAACTGATAGAAGCCAACCTCGGGGAAGATCAGTTTGGATTCTGCAGAAATGTTGAAACACGGGAGGCAATACTGACCCTATGACTTATCTTAGAAGATAGATTAAGAAAAGGCAAACCTACATTTCTAGCATTTGTAGACTTAGAGAATGTTGACTGGAAAACTCTCTTTCAAATTCTGAAGGTAGCAGGGATAAAATACAAAGAGCGAAAGGCTATTTACAATTTGTACAGAAACCAGATAGCAGTTATAAGAGTCGAGGGACCTGAAACGGTAGCAGTGGTTCGGAAGGGAGTGAGACAGGGTTGTAGCCTATCTCTGATGTTATTCAATCTGTATATTGAGCAAACAGTAAAGGAAACAAAAGAAAAATTCAGTGTAGGTATTAAAATCCATGGAGAAGAAATAAAAACTTTGAGGGTTGCCGATGACATTGTAATTCTGTCAGAGACAGCAAAGGACCTGGAAGAGCAGCTGAACGGAATGGACAGCATCTCGAAAGGAGGATATAAGATGAACATCAGCAAAAGCAAAACGAGGATAATGGAATGCAGTCGAATTAAATAGGGTGATGCTGAGATAATTAGATTAGGAAAAGAGTCGCTTAAAGTAGTAAATGACTTTTGCTATTGGGGAGCAAAATAACTAATGATGGTACAAGTAGAGAGGATATAAAATGTAGACTGCCAGTGGCAAGCAAAGCATTTCTGAAGAAGAGAAATTTGTTAACATTGAGTATACATTTAAGTGTCAGAAAGTCGTTTCTGAAAGTATTTGTGTGGAGTGTAGCCATGTATGGAAGTGAAACGTGGACGATAAATAGTTTAGACAAGAAGAGAATAGGAGCTTTCGAAATGTGGTGCTACAGAAGAATGCTGAAGATTAGATGGGTAGATCACATAACTAATGAGGAGGTATTGAATAGAATTGTGGAGAAGAGAAATTTGTGGCACAACTTGACCAGAAGGAGGGATCGGTTGGTAGGACATATCCTAAGCATCAAGGGATCACCAAATTAGTATTGGAGGGCAGCATGGGGGTTAAAAATCGTAGACGGAGACCAAGAGCTGAACACACTAAACAAATTCAGAAGGATGTAAGTTGCAGCAGGTATTGGGAGATGAAGAAGCTTGCACAGGACAGAGTAGCATGGAGAGCTGCATCAAACCAGTCTCTGGACTGAAGACCACAACAACAACAACAACAACAACAACAGCATCCTATAATCTCTGTTATCACTTCCTTGCAGTCCCATACGTACAACTGATGGCGGCTACTGCTTGGAATCAAGTGACTCCAGTGAACCCCAGACTTCTTCCTCAGAAACTTTACATTAGCTACAGTCATTTGCCTCAATATTTCAAAACATTTTCCGTCGCTATAGTCACCTACTTGAAGGCTTATTCCCAATTCAAAGAGTAAATCCGAAATGAACTGATAATAAATGAGCTCTCACATCAGCATGTGCACAAGGAGTGTACAAGGAAGCCTGAACACGTGACTTCGTGTCAACAGCATTTTCAGTCAGAAAACAACAATTTGAGGTAACTCATAATTGATGGTTCTGAGGTGAAGCTGCCCCACAAAATACATTAATTATTCTTAGTAATTTAACACAGAATTTAGCCTATCAAGAAGGATTTAAAATATTTTCCACATCGATTCAAATGATGATACTTTTTTATGGAAATATTGATACTGAGTGATTTGTGTACCTAATGTTACTTGTTTAAATAGAAAAAGGCAAAGATTCCAAAATTAATACTGACGAAAAGAATGCAAACATTTATAACCTGACTGCTACTGAATAGAAACTCATCAGTTCAATAACGATCGAAAAAGAAAATTTTGTAATAAGTTAAATGAATTGCTGTATGTAGCAAAGATTTTGAATCAGTAGCTAGTTGTATAAAATTTAAACTGCCGATAATTAATTATGGTCTCCAGCCCATAACAGAGAAAAAGTTGAAATGACACGGAGCTTATATAATAAAAACTTTTGCAAAGGAAAGACTTTGCGAGACGAAAATGTACTGGCCCAAGTTTCATTGTAGTAGCCATGCATGATTTAATGATATTTACTACTAACTGCATTGAAAACATCTGCAATTGACAAAATCTGATCAAGGTTACTTAGTAGGAATCCATCATAGAAAACGTAAGGAGTAATGACACTCACTTTAATGATGCCTGTCGTCAGGTTTTATGAAGCGAACACTCATGACTAACCACTGTTTCATAACCAACGTTACCTTAGAAAAGTTCGTAACCATTTCAAGAATTAACGACAAACACCTTTGTGCTGACAGTGTAACGAAAGTCAAAAGCACTTGAAATACTTATAAAACACACAACATAAAATTATATACGGCACTTTAGTTGAAACATATGCATTTTGCTACTGAAATTACTTTTACATTACAGAATGGATGCAGAAGAAACTCTACATTGCACAAAGGACTTTAATTTCAACTGCATCTGATTCTACAACTTTCCAATTTAAGTCGACTACAAGTAATTAATTTTAACTTCAGTGAATCGATACTTCTTTCACCTATGACAGGACGTGACCCTGTTGATGGTTAATGAAGTGGGGTTATCAGTAATACTCAACATGCCTATAACTCAATTAAAAATTCTGTAGTGTTCAAAAGGTATCTACTATGCTGGGAACCCATGTATGTAACTAAAAAACTCAAACGGTTTCTTCACGCAACTGTCAGAGAGTAGAAATTTGTTTCAGGAAATTCATGACACTTTGCTACATTAGAACAGTTTGTTACTTTGCTACCGATCATTCAACGAATATCATCTGACACCTGAATCAACGTTATAAAACAGAAATGACAACGAAACCTCAGTGTACAAAACGTTATAAAGACACAAAATGCAAATCGTAACTTGTGAAAAATTAGCTACTGCAAGTCACATGCCAATCATGTTGAACTGTACAATCGGATTAACTGTCAAGTTCATCAGTAACAGTGCACAGGAACAATAATTTTCCACGTCAGCAACCTTCCAACTACAGGAAACAAGCCATATCTATTCAGGACATTGCATGAATCGCCAAAGCAAGCGTAGCCTCAAAGACAACACCAAGAAAATGTCCAGTAAATATAAATCATGACACACAAAGACAATTTTAAAATAAAAACAAGCACAGTTACAGTCATTACAGCACCATCATAAGTAAAATAAAGGTATATAAATCACAAACATCAGTCATCAAACATTTTTTTTTGTAGGTACCATGGATAATTCAATTTATCATGTCTTCCAACAGAAAGGGACACAAAAACAAATAATTAAGGTTAAGGTTCCCAATATATCAATGAAAAGCCACATTATCTTGGATATACGAAAAACTAACCAGGATTACACGGTACACAGCATACAGTGTTACAACTTTATAGTTTTATAAAGGTATTCTTAGTGATAGTATGCAGAAGACCTGACAATTAGAACATTAGTTCATCTTTATATGTGTGGTTAAAATATGTAGCACATGACTTCTAATGTATAGACAAACAAAAGTTGTATGATACTTGGTAGAGCATTTGCCCATGAAAGGCAAAGGTCCCGAGTTCAAGTCTCGGCCCAGCACACATTTTCAATCTGCCAGGAAGCTTCATATCAGCGCACACTCCACTGCAGAGTGAAAATTTCATTCTGGAAGAGTTGTATGAAATATATTTACCCAGAGCCTTCAAAACGAGGTATTTAAATATATGAAATCAGCCTGGAACATCAGACAAATAACAAACGAACTTATAAGAGTTATTCCAAAACAAGAAAAAATCATGGTCATCAGGTTTAGCCAACTTAACATTGTACTGAATCTGAGAAAGTGTATGAACAAAGAATGCACAACTCAAAAATATAAAATTAAAAAATATAAAAACAATTATCAACCATTACAACCTTTAATACTCATAAACCACTGATAGAGAATGTTGAGCAATAGTGCTGGGAAACATAACTGCAGCAGGGACCAAGATACCTCAACTTCAGTGAGCCTTAGAGCCGCCACAAAGTCATCTTATTACACAACATAATATAACATTTGATATTTTGAAGGGGGGACACATTTGGGTAATATAACTGATCAACATGAACCACATGCAATAGTATCAAAAATAGCAATAACATTATCAGGAAATAAAAAAAGGATAATATACATATGATAAAACACAAGTTGGAATAATGACAAAGCATTCCCATAACAAGTGTAATACATTATCTGAAATGTTTCCTGGGGTGGGGGTGAGACAGGGGGAGGAAGATTATATAAACTGCGAATCTGAATGATATAAACAGTACCAGAGTAAACTGTAAGAATAGAATTATCAAAACACACATAAAGGATACTCCACATACATGGTAATGCGCTAGCCTGAATTGCCTTAATATAAAGACCAGAAAATGCACCAATATAAAAACAAGGGTAAAAATGACAAGTAGAATTACCTTAAAAATGTAAAATCTTAATTTTATGCAAGTTGAAGTAAGAAGGCTAGAGACTTCAAAGTGCTTGTAATGCATATGCTACATGTTTTGAGGTAATTGTATTTGTCATTTTTACTCCTGTTTTTATATTACTGTACTTCCAGGCGCTTATGTTAAGGCATTGTTACAGTACACTGTTATGAGAGTAAGTGCTTTGCAGTTGTGACAACTGTTATTCAGGCTAGTCATGTTATTCAGGCTTGCCATGTGTGTAGATTATTCGTCTTGTATTTTTTTATAATTTCTTTGTTATGTTTCACTCTGATACTATTTTATATGAGTGACATTCTTAAATCGTATTACCTGAGGTCCCCTCTCCTCCCCCCCCCCCCCCCAGACGATATGCAAGATATTTTACTTTTTATAGGTTTGCTTTGCAATTATTCAAACATGTCTGTTATCATGTATGTGTCCTATTCTTTTTGTATTTCCTAATAATCTTATTGTTCCCAGAATGAGATTTTCAATCTGCAGCGGAGTGTGCGCTGATATGAAACTTCCTGGCGGATTAAAACTGTGTGCCAGACCGAGACTCGAACCCGAGTTCGAGTCTCGGTCCAGCACACAGTTTTAATCCGCCAGGAAGTTTCAATCTTATTGTTATTTGTATACCATTACATATGGTTCATATTGATGTGTTATGTTACCCGTTTGTGTCCCTCCTCTATAATATGAAATTTTATACTACACTGCTTAATAGGATTACTTTGTGGTGGCTGTATGGCTTATTGCCGTTGAGGAATCTTGGTTCTGCTACGATTCTGTTTCCCATCATTATTGCACATGTTGTCTGTGAGTTATTTAACAGTGTTGATGGGAAGCAGTAAATGAAAATTGTTTTCATGTTTTTAATTGTTTTTATTTTTAAGTTAATCATCCTTTGTTCACACATTTTATGCCTTTCGACATGATTTCTAATTGATTAAACCTGCTGATTGTAATTCTTACTTCGTTTAGAAAAACTTTTATAAGCTCATTTGTTAATTGTCTGATGTTCCATATGCTCTCACACATTTATATATCGTGCATTGACCATTCTGGGGAAATGTATTTCATATAACTCCTATTTGTGTATAAGTTAGATGACATTTCCCATATGACTTTAGCAACACATATGAACATAAAATAACAGGTCTCCTGTGTGCTGTCACTAAAGTACCCTCTGTTAAGTTATAGAGCTGTAATACAGTTCATCTCCGTGGTCTAGGGGTAGCGTCTTTGATTCATAATCAAAACGTCTTCGGTCCTGGGTTCGATCCCCGCCACTGCTTAGATTTTGATAAATAATCAGCATTGGCGGCCGAAGACTTCTGGCATAAGAAGTCAGCTTCATTCTGCCAACGGCCTTGTCAAAGAGGGCGGAGGAGCGGATAGAGGTTCAGGGCACTCTCTTGTCCTAGGGGTGGGAAATTGCCCCTAAAGGCGGAAGAATCAGCAATGATCAACATCATGAGGATGCAGAAGGCAATGGAAACCATTGCATTAAAGACATGTAACGTGTATCCACAGGACATGTGGCCTGTAATTGAAGAAGTGTCATGATGATCTCTCCATTGGCAAAAGATTCCGGAATAGTCCCCCATTCAGATCTCCGGGAGGGGACTGGCAAAGGGGACGTTACCATGAGAAAAAGATTGAATAATCAACGAGAGGATAACGTTCTACGAGTCGGGACGTGGAATGTCAGAAGCTTGAACGTGGTAGGGAAACTAGAAAATCTGAAAAGGCTCAATCTAGATATAGTAGGGGTCAGTGAAGTGTAGTGGAAGGAAGAGAAGGATTTCTGGTCAGACAAGTATCGGGTAATATCAACAGCAGCAGAAAATGGTATAACTGGTGTAGGATTCGTTATGAATAGGAAGGTAGGGCAGAGGGTGTGTTACTGTGAACAGTTCAGTGACTGGGTTATTCTAATCAGAATCGACAGCAGACCAACACCGACAACGATAGTTCAGGTATACGTGCCGACGTCGCAAGCTGAAGATGAACGGATAGAGGAAGTGTATGAGGATATTGAAAGGGTAATGCAGTATGTAAAGGGGGACGAAAATTTAATAGTCATGGGCGACTGGAATGCAGTTGTAGGGGAAGGAGTAGAAGAAAAGGTTACAGGAGAATATGGGCTTGGGACAAGGAATGAAAGAGGAGAAAGACTAATTGAGTTCTGTAACAAGTTTCAGCTAGTAATAGCGAATACCCTGTTCAAGAATCACAAGATGGGGAGGTATACTTGGAAAAGGCCGGGAGATACGGGAAGAATCAATACGCAAAGAAGTCGGATGCGGAAGTACTAAGGAATGACGAGATACGTTTGAAGTTCTCTAACGCTATAGATACAGCTATAAGGAATAGCGCAGTAGGCAGTACAGTTGAAGAGGAATGGACATCTCTAAAAAGGGCCATCACAGAAGTTGGGAAGGAAAACATAGGTACAAAGAAGGTAGCTGCGAAGAGACCATGGGTAACACAAGAAATACTTCACTTGATTGATGAAAGGGGGAAGTACAAACATCTTCCGGGAAAATCACGAATATAGAAATACAAGTCGCTGAGGAATAAAATAAATAGGAAGTGCAGGGAAGCTAAGACGAAATGGCTGCAGGAAAAATGTGAAGACATCGAAAAAGATGTGATTGTCGGAAGGACAGACTCAGCATACAGGAAAGTCAAAACAACCTTTGGCAACATTAAAAGCAACGGTGGTAACATTAAGAGTGCAACGGGAATTCCACTGTTAAATGCAGAGGAGAGAGCAGATATGTGGAAAGAATACATTGAAAGCCTCTATGAGGGTGAAGATTTGTCTGATGTGACAGAGGAAGAAACAGGAGTCGATTTAGAAGAGATAGGGGATCCCATATTAGAATCGGAATTTAAAAGAGCTTTGGAGGACTTACGGTCAAATAAGGCAGAAGGGATAGATAACATTCCATCAGAATTTCTAAAATCATTGGGGGAAGTGGCAACAAAACGACTATTCACGTTGGTGTGTAGAATATATGAGTCTGGCGACATACTATCTGACTATCGGAAAAGCATCATCCACACAATTCCGAAGACGGCAAGAGCTGACAAGTGCGAGATTTATCGCACAATCAGCTTAACAGGTCATGCATCGAAGCTGCTTACAAGAATAATATACAGAAGAATGGAAAAGGAAATTGAGAATGCGCTAGGTGATGATCAGTTTGTCTTTAGGAAAAGTAAAGGGACGAGAGAGGCAATTCTGACGTTACGGCTAATAATGGAAGCAAGGCTAAAGAAAAATCAAGACACCTTCATAGGATTTGTCGACCTAGAAAAAGCGTTCGACAGTATAAAATGGTGCAAGCTGTTCGAGATTCTGAAAAAAGTAGGGGTAAGCTATAGGGAGAGACGGGTCATATACAATATGTACAACAACCAAGAGGGAGTAATAAGAGTGGACGATCAAGAACGAAGTGCTTGTATTAAGAAGGGTGTAAGACAAGGCTGTAGCCTTTCGCCCCTACTCTTCAATCTGTACATAGAGGAAGCAATTATGGAAATAAAGAAAGGTTCAGGAGCGGAATTAAAATACAAGGTGAAACGATATCAATGATACGATTCGCTGATGACATTGCTATCCTGAGTGAAAGTGAAGAAAAATCACATGATCTTCTGAACGGAATGAACAGTCTAATGAGTACACAGTATGGTTTGAGAGTAAATCGGAGAAAGACGAAGGTAATGAGAAGTAGTAGAAATGAGAACAGTGAGAAACTTAACATCAGGATTGATGATCACGAAGTCAATGAAGTTAAGTAATTCTGCTACCTAGACAGTAAAATAACCAATGACGGACGGAGCAAGGAGGACATCAAAAGCAGACTCGCTATGGCAATAAAGGCATTTCTGGCCAAGAGAAGTCTACTAATATCAAATACCGGCCTTAATTTGAGGAAGAAATTTCTGAGGATGTACGTCTGGAGTACAGCATTGTATGGTACTGAAACATGGACTGTGGGAAAACCGGAACAGAAGAGAATCGAAGCATTTGAGATGTGGTGCTATAGACGAATGTTGAAAATTAGGTGGACTGATAAGGTAAGGATTGTGGAGGTTCTACGCAGAATCGGAGAGGAAAGGAATATGTGGAAAACACTGATAAGGAAAAGGGACAGGATGATAGGACATCTGCTAAGACATGAGGGAATGATTTCCATGGTGCTAGAGGGAGCTGTAGAGGGCATAAACTGTAGAGGAAGACAGAGATTGGAATACGTCAAGCAAATAATTGAGGACGTAGGTTGCAAGTGCTACTCTGAGATGAAGAGGTTAGCACAGGAACGGAATTCGTGGCGGGCCGCATCAAAGCAGTCAGTAGACTGATGACAAAAAAAAAAAAACCGTGTACCCTGTTCTGTTTAATCCTGGTTCATTTTTCGTATATGCATGAAGATGCAGGTCCTTACCTATACACTGGGAACCATAATGTTAATTATTTGTCCTGTGTGCCTGTCTGTTGGGTGATATGATGCATTGAATTATCCATGGTACCTATCAAAAAAACTGTGTTTGATAACTGATGATTGTGAGTTTTGTACCTTTTTTTTTTACTTATGACTATACTGTAATCATTGTAACTAGGGTTGTTTTTACAATAGAATTATCTTTGTATGTCATGATTTATATTGACTGGATATCTTCTTGGTGTTGTCTTTGAGGATACAAGTGCTTTGGCTTCTCATGCTATGTCCTGGTTATGTATGGCTTGTTTCCTGTTTTGTGTGCTGATGTGAAAAATTATTGTTCCTCTGCATTACTACTCATAGACCTGACAGTTAATCCAATTGTATTGTTCAACTGGTTTGTGACTTGCAGTAGCTAATTTTTTTGTAAGTTATGTTTTTGTATTTTGTGTCTTTATAACGTTTTGTACATTGAGGTCTTGCTGTCATTTCTGTTTTATAACGCTGATTCAGGTGAAAGATGATCGTTGGATGAAACCAGTAGGAAATTGATAAACCGTTTATAATGGGACATCCTCCTATAGCATTACTTCTCTTCAGCAGTAGTGGTCGATACCAGTATTATTTTTCGAATTTTGCACAGGTCAGTATTATCTCAACTCTTTTCTGAAAACTTTCATGTAATTTTATATACGTTATGTTTCAAGTTAAAATTTACGAAAATGAATTACTTTACTTTCGATTTTACAGTCGATAAGTGCCAGCTCTGAATGTGCAGTTAAAATCACTTTTAGCAACATTTGAAATCACGAATTATTTGGCATACTAAAAATTTCTATTATTAATTATGCAATGTAGCGCTGTTTATTACGTTTATTTCTGGATTCATTTATGAAATAATAATCGAAATTAACAGAAATTCATTTGTCAACAAAAATTATGAATCCATTGCAATATGCTTATTACTGCAGAGCGAAGTAGTAGTAAGCATGCCTCTGATGTGGTCGGACGTATTTTAGTATTTTGAGCGAACAATGTAATTTCGGCTGAAAATTGAAAAGACTGTATGATATACTATAATGTGACAAAATGCATTAATCTAACAATAAAAATGCTGCACAACAACCTTCAAATTTATTTAGTTCAGTTCAACCATGAGGACCTAAAATGTGAGGATTTCAGCTTCAAGAATCAGACCCCTACACAAGAAGAACTGGAGCCAACTCTACACGAAAAGCAAAATAAACTACAAAGTTTATTATAATCTTCAATCCTCTCAAATTTTTCATGAAAGACTTTGCTTATTGTGGACAATAGCTGGAATTAGGAAATGAGGAGATTACATGTTCTAATCTAGCCAAGCATCATGAATTTCCAGTAAACAATAACTGACTTGCTTTTACTTTGCGGTGAGTTGCTGATGATGCGACGCAATGCATTTTGTAATAAACATTTTTGACAAAATTTTCTTCTTTGAATACGAGCAACTTTACATAATTTTGGGCCAAAAGTACTCTTTTTCAGTCACCAATTCTTCTTATATGCTTTACACTGTGCCTACATACATTCTCGCTCACTCATACACTTTGCCTTGTCATATATGAAACACTGTGTGCACAGCAATATATGTTATCCATTTAAGCATGCTACTTTACGTCCTAACCACAGCACAGATGAATAAAACACACTGCCCTCTGTCCCCGTCCCTCCCTCTCCCTCCCTCTCTCTCTCTCTCTCTCTCTCTATCTATCTCTCTCTCTCTCTCTCTCTCTCTCTCTCTCTCTCTCTCTCTCTCACACACCTCACCCTCTCTATATGTCTCTTTACTACCGCTTCACACGTTTTCACGCCCAATGAAATTATTATTTCTACTACAGTGTTTTTATGACATTATATTTCGAAAATTTCATAATCATATTACAGTATTTAAGTAGTAGATTCTGACAAAGGTCATAAAGCAGGTGCAAGTAGAAGAAATTACTGTAAAATTACAGAATTAACTAACTGAAAATTCGTGAGGTACTGTTTTGTTTTGTTATAATATTTTTTAGGCAAGTAGTAGATAGTCCTAAAGCTTCACCTTGAAATACTGGTTACTTCCAAGTAGTAGGGGTTTGGATTGGTGTGGAGTGTCCTCTGCGAAGTTGAGCTCTTAATTTCTTCTGGAAGGCTCAACTAGCAGACCCTAAAGAAGTCATGTCAACTTCCACAAAATTTTCTCGCTGCATTCCGTACAACGAAGAGGAATCAACATATTTCCGGCACTTCACTCTGCAATCACTAAATCTATATCTCGGAATCATGCTTATGGTAATCGAAGGTTAATTTTAATTTTTTATAGTGTAAAATATTTGTTTCTAGCACTGGGACTCCTATGCACTGTGAGAAAGGCGTCCTAAGTGTATCTCGATAGAGTCCTCTAGAATATATTAACATGTCACCACCTACAGAGAGTACCATTAACCATCAGATCAAATAAGGACACACAATGTCATCACTTTCAATTGCCAACACGTTCCTTGACTGCAAATAACGTTAAATAACGTTCGGTACCTGCAAATTTCCCTTTCGTTTTGACAGTTTCCGCAACTTGCCGCTGTGCAGACCATACTCTGATACATATACTGCCAGAAAAAATATGCATCAACCTCAAGGACTCATTCCAACAGCACCATGGTATAATATGTGTATACTGAGTGATTGCAGTGTTAGTGATTCATTTCTCACTGTTATCCGACATCAGATGGAGCTCAGGAGGCTTCTCTGTGCAGTGACTCTTTTGACTCTTGGTTGTAGCTACCCAGGACCCGTGGTCGAGGTTCAAAAATGGTTCAAATGGCTCTGAGCACTATGGGACTTAACTTCTGAAGTCATCAGTCCCCTAGAACTTAGAACTACTTAAACCTACCTAACCTAAGGACATCACACACATCCATGCCCGAGGCAGGATTCGAACCTGCGACCGTAGCGGTCGCTCGGCTCCAGACTGTAGCACCTAGAACCGCACGGCCACTCCGGCCGCGGTGGTCTCGCGGTTCTAGGCGCTCAGTCTGGAACCGCGCGACTGCTACGGTCGCAGGTTCGAATCCTGCCTCGGGCATGGATGTGTGTGATGTCCTTAGGTTAGTTAGGTTTAAGTAGTTCTAAGTTCTAGGGGACTGATGACCACAGCAGTTAAGTCCCATAGTGCTCAGAGCCATTTGAACCATTTGAACAACTCCGGCCGGCCGTGGTCAAGGGATAACGTCTTTGATTAATAAACAAAACTTCTTCGGTTCCGGATTCGAACCCCACCACTGCTGATATTTTTGGATAAAACTCATCAACAATGGCAGCCAAAGACTCCCAGCGTAGGAAGTTGTCGAGTTGGGTGCTCTGTGAGTCAGCACCGACACAAACAAGGAAAGAGAAGTCGCGATGGGCGGTGGCAGGAATACAAAATCATCTATACAAAACACTTGAAGATAAAATGAACACTTTATTTCTTAAAGGAAAATAAACATAAATTCTCTTTATGAAGTAGCTTTCGGTGTCTTCTGTTTGCAAGTACTTTAGCCACTAATACTACTCGCAGAACTGAGGCTAAGTATCATCTTCTTATAACACAGTGTTGATGTCCTCGAAGTCTGCGACCGAACTGGAGACCACTAGCGATGGGTTGCTGGTTATATCAGCGTCGACTTTTCTTTATGCAGCAGCTACCTGTAGCATACACTTGCAAGTACATTAGCCACTATAACTACTAGCAGAACTGGGCCTAATTATTGTTTTCCTATTACTCAGTATTGATGTCCTCGGAGACTGCGACGACTGGGGACGACTAGCGATCGGTTGCTGTTTACATCAGCGTTGACTTGTCTTTATGAAATAGCTTCCAGTGCCTTCACTTTCCAAGTACTTAGCCACTATTACTACTCGCAGAACGCTGGCTAATTATTACCTTCCTAATACTCAGTATTGATGTCCTCGGAGACTGCAACCGAACTGGGGCCGACCAGCGATGGGCCGCTGGTTAAATCATCGTTGACTTCTCTTTATGATGTAGCTTCCAGTGCCTTCAACTTACAAGTACTGTAGCCACCATGACTACTCGCAGGACTCAGGCTACGTATCGTCTTCCTATTACGCAGTTGTGATGCTTTCGGCGTCTGCGACGAACTGGGGACGACTAGCTATGAGCGGCTCGTTAGATTACTGTTGACAGGGGGCGCTGAACTCTATCTTCCTGGCGCTGTGGAGTAGGGGTCAGTGAAATGAAATAGAAAGAAAACAAGGCGTTCTGATCATATGAGCATAGGGTAATATCAATAGCAGGAAGAAAGTGGTATAATGCGAGAAGGATGCGTTATGGATAGGAATCCAGGGCAGAGAGTGAGTTACTGTGAACAGTCCAGTGGTAGGGTTGTTCTCATCAGAGTCGACAGCAAACCAACACCAACGATAGTTCAGGTACACATGCCGACGTTGCAAGCCTAGGATGAAGAGACAGAGATTGTACATGACGTTACTGAACGGGGAATTCAGTGGGTAAATGGAGATGAAATTCTAATAGTCATGAGGGATTGGAAAACAGTTGTAAGTGAAGGAGTAGAAGGAAGGGTTACGGGAAAATATGGGCTTGGTACTAGGAATGAGAGAAGAGAAAGCCCAGTTGAGTTCTGTAATAAATTTCGGCTTGGTACTAGGAACGAGAGAAGAGAAAGGCCAGTTGAGTTCGGCTATAAATTTCAGCTTGTAAAAGCGAATACTCTGTTCAAGAATCACAAGGGGAGGGGGGGAGGTATACTTGGAAATGGCCGGGAGATATGGGAAGATTTCAGCTAAGTTACATCATGGTCAGACTCCTAAATCAGATACTGTATTGTAAGAAGTACCCGGGAGAAGACATAGAACCAGCTAACAATTTAGTAGTGGTGAATAGTAGGCTGACGAATTTACTGTATTATTATTAGACCATGTGGCATTGGACTTCCGGAAAGTGGCTCTCGTGTGTAATAGGTCTGAATAGACACCCTATGGTGATCCAACTACTATACGGAATTTTTGGAATAAATAATAATAATGGCGCGTAACAAACTTATTTTTACGTCTATATTTGATTATTAGTAGCACTGATAATCTCTTTGAAGTGACTGAATAGGGAGCACTTAATTCTGTATGTTTGATATTGCCTAGCAGAAGGACATTATTCATTTAAAAGAATACCACAGCCTGAAATCGTTTCACAATACATAAACTCACATGATAAACACTTGAACTTGATTTAGGTTAATGTAAACTACACAAATTGTAATTAGTGAATGTAATGTCATTGAGCTTGCACTTTGCTGAAGGCACAATGTGTACTGTGGTGGCAGCAATTTCCTTAAACGCTTAATTAAAGAACAATATAGATCTGCTTGTCAATATAGTTATTGAAAACGCTAATTGAGAATCACGTTGCTCCGACGGAACCGAGTAATTTTTGACTATGGCAATGTACTGAAAAGCCACCACATCGAGATGGATAGTAATTAAGGTGGCACAGTACCTGGCACCTTCCATCCGTTGCATGAAGCGGCGTCTGCTGGCAATTTCGGCGTTAATTCCGACTATTTTTTCTTGTAATACGGCTACGCCGATGGTCACGCACCGTAACTTTGCACTGAAATCGCTGGATATGGGGTAATAATGAGCTATTTCCTTTAAATAATTAATTACACTCGGGGAGTGCAATTTAAATCACAAAATTATTATTGCCTCCAAACTTTACACACTGTAGAGAACTTGGTTTGACTATTACACAAACTGATTCACAAAATATAAATGTACTGTTAATGGCGTCGGTATAACAATCACTGTTCATAACTCAGGGCAGTGCAGTAGGTGGTATAGCACTTTAGTCAAACAAATCAGTAACAGCTTGCACTGTATGTGCTTGAGCATTGTCCTGCAAAATGGTGGTCAAGTCCTGCAGAAAGTGTCATCACTTTTGTTTCCATGCTGTTCATTTTTGGAACACAACCTACGACCAGCTTCGAAACAGAAATGATGACATTTTCTGCAGGACCTGACCATCATTTTGCAAGACAATGCTCAAGCACTTTCGGTGCAAGCTGTTACTGATTTGTTTGACTGATGTGGCTGCTAAGTGTTATACTACATACTGCATTCCCCTGACACAAGCCCTCGTGAGTTCAACTGAAGGAAACACTTCACGGTATTCGCTTCAGAACTGCTACAAATTCATCGAACTATAGACCGCCCAGCTCGAACTGTCAACACAACTGGCACTGCTAAGAGTATCCTACGACTTCCACATCGCTGGCAATGGGCTCTACACAATGCTGGTGACTACTTTGAAACTCAGTTAAAACTTTGAAACACGTCTCTATTTTGTACGGACTGTGAATAAATAGTTGCCACTACTAAAGTTCCAACCCTCGTATATTATTACTTATGTCCTACGAATATATGCCATTTCAAACCACCAGCAAATTTATCTCCCAAAAATCCGTCGTTTACTGATACAATTTGTTGTGATAAAATCACAGGAAATATTATGCTGTAGATTAAATAATTTTCGGATTTAACGTGTCGGCCATGAAAGTATGCCGTTTCAGGGCAAAGACATGTTGATCCATCGTAAACGCATTTTTCTTGGTACCATTTGCTATAATCATGTGCCTATTAGTAACATATTTGCGATTGAAGCGTTCAGAAAGTAGTAACGTACAAGACAATGGCACATATCACAGAAGCAGAGTGTCGGGTAATGAATAGAGCATAATACTGCAGAAGTATAAAGTGATGGGTGATATATTGTAGGTTCGCGTGTCTCAACATCCACCTTTTTTAACACCTTCTCGTTTTCTAATACATTCTGAAACTTTCCTGTTAATTTGATGCAAATATATTCTTTAATATTTGTTGTTATGTAAATATAAGTGCACTTTCTCTCAACACTATTGAAACATGGAAGCCAAGGGAAGGCAGGATTCGGTTACCATTGTGTACTGGGCCGTATCAGTTACTATTGGTTGCCTTTTACAGTTACACACAATTTATTTTCAATCAGTAATTCCAGACCCATCAATAAACAAAAAATACCACACGTTCTTAATGAAGGAATAAACAAGTGTAAATAATAGAGTTTTCAGTGAGTTGCAATTTAGCAAATCACCATTAAATATAGATACAACATATAATGTTTTAAAAGCAAGCCACTGTGATCTGGGCAGAAGCCCTTACATGCCAGGAATGGCAATAATTAAGAATTGTTAATAACTCGCTTCAACTTACAAATTACAGATATTGAAATATTAAAGGCGAGTCGCCACAAACACAGCAGACTGATCAGACGCCAGGAATGGCAGTAAATAAGGATTTAAAGGCTTACTGCGTAAATATAAATACCAAATTAGAATTTTAAGGCAAGCGACCACAATCACGTCTGAAGGCCTTACACGCAAAGAACGGCAAAAATTAAAAATTGTTTAAGAACTCGCTGTAATTTACAACCTACAGGTATTGAAATACTAAGGTAAGTCGCCATAAACAAAGCTGAAGGCATCAGACGCCAGTAATGGCAATAAATAAGGTTTTAAGTCTTACAGCTAAAATACAAATACCTAATTAGAATTTTAAAGCAAATGACCACAATCACGGCTGAAGGCCTTACACGCCAGGAAAGGCAATAATATAAAAAAAATTTGAAACCTGCTGTAAAACAGCAAATATAAAAGCAAAAATTAATTTAAAAAAAAAAAAAAACAAGCAACTGATCCAGACAGTGCTTCGGGAATCGGCCTCTGAGAAGGTCCGGCAACAAACACTTTCACTAGCGATGAGGTAGGCAGCCAACAGTTGCATTCACTTCACAAGATGGCAACTCAGACTAGTGGCAGTCTAACGAATGACTAATGATAATCTTGCTGAAGCTACCTGACGTCCGATAAACCAAATGCAACGATGGAACAATACGCCAAAGCCAGAACCAGCGGTCTGCACTACATCCAGAATACTGTGTTTAGAGCGCCTGGAACGAGGAAGGAATCATTACCACCAGAGTAGAAGAATCACCAGCCGGCCTGCAATCAAGGAAGCTGTCAAAACTACACGCCTTACCGGACCTCAGCAGCAAGGCGAGGATATGTACACTGTCGCTACGTACACTAACCCCCAGGGCAGGTAAGTGGGGCGTTAGTGGCCACCAGGCAAGAAAAATTACAGTTGGTTGAACTTAACAAACTGTAACAAGTTGAACGCAGCAAATAGTAATAAGAAGTCGAGGAAAGCTAATCAGATCCGCCTTCTCCAAGCACTCCATTCGCTGCTCTTCTCCTCGGCGACACTACGAGCAGTTACATGAACCCAAGTCACTGGAGAATCGCGAGATATCACAATGATGGAGGTTTCTCTGCTTGGATTGAAATGCACTCAAGCTTGCTGGATTCGCTTTACGTTGAGGTCGTGCACCATCGTGAGCACAGCTCTTCCATCCGGCAGTCCATGTTTGCCGCCAGCAGTCCTGGCGTGTTCTGGCACTACACGGACCTGGCTCCTCCTGAGTTCCCAACCGAACTGGTCCACTCACACGGCCCAGAAAAACAACGACGTCCCCCCAAAGATGGGGCAACAGTTACCACATATCGAAAACCGCCGCTGCTGTCACCAGCGGACAGGCAACGCTTGCGAAATCGAGTGGCGCCAGTCAACACTAGAAGAAGACAAACGACCGCAACCATGCCAACTAAACGATACCGTCTGGCCTCCAACAGAGGGCGGAAACCTACAAACAGCACCAACGCGAGCCGCAGCACGGCTCAAGTATATTTGTTAGATTGGCTTTATGTAAAAGAAAGCTTGCACTACTTGCAGTAAGAGATTTTGCACTTTCTTGTTTACTCTTGTATTTCACATGTTCTTAGGATCGTGCTACTGAATAAAACAAGTGATTAAATAAGAATGACTTAATGGTTTTACTAAAAAGTGAGAATGATGAAATAATTTTCATCTTATATGGAAGACTATTGCGAATTTGTATCGCACTGTTTGTAATGGAACTTTTACATGCTGATCTCCAGACTGACTGTATGTGGAACTTTCGTTTTTGTCTTATCACACATTCACAGATACAGAAGTTTTTATTTATGCACAGACATACAGAACAACACGGCCGGCCGAAGTGGCCGTGCGGTTAAAGGTGCTGCTGTCTGGAACCGCAAGACCGCTACGGTCGAACGTTCGAATCCTGCCTCGGGCATGGATGTTTGTGATGTCCTTAGGTTAGTTAGGTTTAACTAGTTCTAAGTTCTAGGGGACTAATGACCTGAGCAGTTGAGTCCCATAGTGCTCAGAGCCATTTTTTGAACAACACGACTAGTGTATGGACAAAAAGGAAATTTTCGTTCTAACAGAGCTAACGTAGGAGTGTTACGCCAGTCCATTTCGTAAACAAACTGCGTGATTTGGGAGCCAGATACAGCCGACAACTGCCGCTGGAGAACGTTGCGATCGCGTATGTCACATTGAGATATGCATACCGTATGCACACGCCACATCGTTTGTGAGCGCTCAGCAGCACGATGAACTTGGCACGCTCAACGTTTACGTTTGAATGCACGGTCCGCGTGAAGACGGTTTCAGCATGATACATTAGCAGTACTTTGGGAGATTGAAAACTGTGCATGCTTTTGAAAACACGAGTTGTTTATTACGCGTACGGGTAGTGGAACAGTAATGAATCAGGGAAGGCAGCCAGCACGTCCTCCGTCCATCGCGGTGCAGTGCTTTTGCCCACCCTGTCATCCTGTCGCAGTGACGTCAGACGCTTTCGCTTCCGACATAACTCAGTGCGTCCGCGAGGGCAAACTGTAGCCGGGACCCACTCGCTCGGTAATTAGTTTCTGCGCGGGCTATTCCCGGAGTTGCAGGATGCGTTGCGCCAGCAGCCGAGCTTCAAACGCGCCAGCAAGTTGCCAGTCGTTAACGGGTACCCTGTACACTATGAGGAGGAGTCTTCAGGTTTTAATTACCACTTACAAAAAAATAAGTTGTCACCATGAAACTCGATGATGGTGTTTTTCCTTCCGTACATACTCACTCCTCAATTCAGCACTTTCGCTTCAACGATGAATCACTTGGTGGAGAGCTCGATTCTAGAAGTGTTCATTTTGGCTGTTCAGGGACGTTCCAGCTCTGAAATAATCTCGCCAGCATTCTCGAAAAGGGTTCCTTGTAATGGTTCCTTCATCTGGGGAAAGAGGAAGACGTCACTGTCTGCCATGTCAGACGAACTCGGGGGTGAAGCAGAATTTGATAGACGAAAGACGTGGCGTATGTGACAATGTCGAGAGCAGAGTGATTTGCGCTGTTCTCGTTGAGTTAAAAAAATCCTGTTAGACAGATTCCCGCGACGCTCTCTCTTCAGTCTCCCTGTAACCTCGTCAGAAGATGTCGGTAGTACGCCCGTGTTATGGTTTGACCCTCGGCACCAACCCCACGATAATGGTTAGGTTTTCGTCTTTTATGGGGCTGGTGAATGCACATGATTCCACTGACTGCTTCAAGCCTTGGTGTCACAGTGATACAGCCAGCTCTCGCCCATGCTTTTTAGGCGGGAAGGAAGTCATTTGAAATGGCCTGACAACTGCAACATTTCCGCAGCTGTCTCGGTTCTGTGGGCATTTTGAAGCCGGCCGGCGTGGCCGTGCGGTTCTAGGAACTTCAGTCTGGAACCGTGTGACCGCTACTGTCGCAGGTTTGAATCCTGCCTCGGGCATGGATGTGTGTGATGTCCTTAGGTTAGTTAGGTTTAAGTAGTTCTAAGTTCTAGGGGACTGATGACCACAGATGTTAAGTCCCATAGTGCTCAGAGTCATACTAAGTCACATGGAAGACTAGTGGCACACGTTTGAGACGTTTCCTGTTCTGAACAGAGTGCGTCAGGTGCGAATCGAACTGCGCGAACACATCCCGTCGTACATGACCGTTGGTGGATGTCGAGCGATCGTCATTTATGACGCTCAACCGCGAACTTTTTCGGAATGCGGGCGGGAAGAGCATGTCCGCTTTGAACGCCTGCGGAGACGTCTCGCCCAGACATCTCGTGCAGACACGACGCCTACATCGAAGCAGACGACGCTGGCTATTTCATAAGTTGAGGCAGCGAGGAACACGTACGCGGGCGTTGCTCCGTTCGTAACCGATCCCACGGGCCCGGTTTCCGGCCCACGACGCCACGACCTGCATCGGGGCCGTCGACGTGTTCAACAGTAGCGACCGCGTCAACGCTTCCTCCGTGTGAAGAAGGAGAGCGCCTGAAAGTCGTGTCAAGCTCGGACACGGAGATGCGGGAGGTGTCTACTGTTCGTCGTCATAAACAGGAGGCGGAAACGCGTTCCCGCAAGCTGAAGTCGCCCAAGCGACGAAAGAAGAGGAGGCTATCCCCAGGAAACGCCTCGCGTGACGGCGACGCGTTGCTGGAAGATGAGGGCAATCCCTCGGCGGCCCGGCTGTGGACGCCACTCCGACAGTTTCTGATTCACTGCCGGCAACGTCCGTCCAAGGACAAAAACAGTTTGGGGACGCTCAACCTGCTGACAAACCTCTTGGCGATTTTGCAGCAAGACAACAGAGTAACGGTATCCGTCGACTAACGTTCAGCACCTCTACCTTGGTGACGGGGCTCTGAGTTGGAGATGGAAAGATTGATGTCAGACTGGGCAACCACCTGATCGCTGTGGCCGGCGAATCGTCGGATGGACACCTTTTCTCGGCCGATCGCTAATATACACTGAAGCGCATGCGTGTTCAAATACAGAGTTATGTAAACTGACAGAAGACGGCGCTGGGGTCGCCAACGCTTATATAAGACAACAACTGTCTGGCGCAGTTGTTAGATAGGTTACTGCTGCTACAATGGCAAACTGTCAAGATTCAAGTGAGTTTGAACGTAGTGTTAAGGCGGTTCCACATTGCGCGGCTCTGCGCGCTCAGGGTGGACGGCGAACCGCGCTGCTTAATATGATCTGCATACAAGTTCGCCTCTGTTCATTTCGAACACTTGAGCTGATCATGAGGGTACATTTTGTCAACGTCTACGTCCCCCCGAAACTTAATCATTACACACACGTTCTTGCACTGCAGGCTATGGGGGCTATCAAGTTCCAGACGGCCTTTGATCATTTCGTCAGCGATGTTAGGATATTCAAGATATGTTATGAGACACTGCATTGCTCACACACACGGGCGGAACTGTAATGATAGACGTGCAAAACAGATCGCGCGCTCTCTTTCTGCGGACAATGCATTGCGTACATGTTTCGGACAAGGACACCCTTACTGGCATACTGATTGAGGAGGTGGCTCCTCAATCCCTACAGCTGCCTATTCCTGTTGCACACATCGCACCAACTCTGTGTCACATTCGTACCTATCTGGTTGGCAAAAGTTATCCGATGGATGTCCAATCTACTACGCGGGTGCCTGGAACCAAGGACTTGTACCGCTACTTTCAACGGACACTGCCTGCTACTGTGAGTGAACGCCGACATTCCCGTTAGTTGGAAGCATCCAGATACACTTGCCTTTTCATCCCACCAAACTAAGGGCGCTGAAAAATTCTCCACCCAAAAATCTTTATAATCTTGCAGAGTGTCCTCTCTGCCCCAGATGCGCTGCTGTCGACATCGACTGAGCCGTGCTGCGGCTCGCTGTTTGTAGGTTTCCACCCTCTGTTGGAGGCCAGACGATATCGTTTAGTTGGCATGGTTGCGGTTGTTTGTCTTCTTCCCGTGTTGACTGGCGCCACTCGATTTCGCAAGCGTTGCCCGTCCGCTAGTGGCAGCAGCGGCGGTTATCGATATGTGGTAACTGTTGCCCTATCTTTGGGGGGACGTCGTTGTTTTCCCGGGCCGTGTGAGTGGGCCAGTTCGGTTGGGGACTCAGGAGGAGCCTGGTCCGTGTAGTGCCAGAACACGCCAGGACTGCTGGCGGCAAGCATGGACTGCCGGATGGAAGAGCTGTGCTCACGATGGTGCACGACCTCAACGTAAAGCGGATCCAGCAAGCTTGAATGCATTTCAATCCAAGTAGAGAATCTACCACTATTGTGATATCTCGCGATTCTCCAGTGACTTGGGTTCATGTAACTGCTCGTAGTGTCGCCGAGGCGAAGAGCAGCGAATGGAGTGCTTGGAGAAGGCGGATCTGATTAGCTTTCCTCGACTTCTTATTAGTATTTACTGCGTTCAACTTGTTACAGTTTGTTAAGTTCAACCAGCGGTAATTTTTCTTGCCTGGTGGCCACTAACGCCCCAGTTACCTGCCTTGGGGGTTAGTGTATGTAACGGCAGTGTACGTTTCCTCGCCTTGCCGCTGCTGTCCGGTAAGGCGTGTAGTTTTGACAGTTTTCTTGATTGTAGGCCTGGGTTGGTGTTTCTTCTACTCTGGTGGTAATGATTCCTTTCTCGTTCCGGGCGCACTAAACACAGTATTCTGGATGTAGTGCAGCCCACCGGTTCCGGCTTTGGCGTATTGTTCCATCGTTGCATTTGGTTTATCAGACGTCAGGTAGCTTCATCAAGATTATCATTAGTCATTCGATAGACTGCCACTAGTCTGAGTTACCATCTTTTGAAGTGAATGCAGCTCTTGGCTGAATATCTCACCGCTCGCGATAGCGTTTGTTGCCGTACCTTCTCAGAGGTCGATTCCTGGAGCACCGTTTGTGGCCCCTTGGTTCTTGTAAGACATGTGTGTTCTAAAGGGAGGTCTGATGGAGAGTTCAGTGTAACGCTCCTTCAGCCCACGCCTTCTCCTGGTATAATCTGCCTCAGTACCCTTTAAGGAACGTATGTACTGGTCCTTGTGTTTTATTATTGTATTATTTATTACAATACACTGTAATACCTACATTAAGGGTTATATATGTCTAGATAATAGTTATGGTAGCCTTTTGGAATAAATCTAGCAGTGTAGTGTTCAGTGGATGTTAAGAGTTGTGTTACAAACTTTACCATCATCTTATTTCACGCATTTGGTGATCAGTTGCTTGTTTTTTTTAATTAACCTTTGCTATTTATTATATTTGCTGTTTTACAGCAGGTTTCTAAATTTTGCCGTTCCTGGTATGTAAGGCCTTCAGCCGTGATTGTGATCATTTGCCTTAAAATTGTAATTTGGTATTTGTATTCTAGTAGTAAGCCTTAAAACCTTATTTACTGCCATTCCTGGCCTCTGATGCCTTCTGCTGTATTTGTGGTGACTTGCCTTTAATATTTCAATACCTGTAATTTGTAATTTGCAGCGAATTTTAAACAATTCTTAATCTATTACCATTCCTCGCGTGTTAGGCCTTCTGCCCAGATCACAGTGGCTTGCTTTTAAAACATTATCTGTTGTATCTATATTTAGTGGTGATTTGCTAAGTTGTAACTCACTGAAGACACTATTACTTACACACTTGTTTATTACTTCATTAATAACGTGTCGTATTTTTCATTTATTGTTAACTCTGGAATTACTGGTTTAAAATAAATTGTGTGCAACTGTAAAAGGCAACCAATAGTAGGGCTTGTCACACGTCGCATGTTGACATTGTTGCTGTAACCGATTACGCACCCTTCAGAACACTGGCGCGTACCAGATGTGATAAGGAATTGAAAATATAGTACAGGATAAAATGATGAGAGGTATCAACGGTAACTGCAGGGTGTTTAACCCTCGCTGAACGAGAATACTACCTCGACACCCCTCGTCTGGCTGCTGTGGACACCCCCGGAAGAAGATTTTAGAAAAGACAAACAAAATAAAATAAAAGCGTTGTTCCTTTATTTCATCCCTCTTTTTTTTTCAAAACAGGCATTTGCGAAATTCATTTTTTTTCGTGGGCAGCATCCGTCCTAATTGGCTTTTAGGGTGAAAGTGACGGTGGCACTAGATATTGCTTTTCATTGTAGGTTATATATAGGTTTTTGGGGGGTATTATAGGTGTTAGGGGCCAACACCTGAAGTGGAAGAGGTCTAGGGAAAGAAAAGCAAATAAAAAGAAGTAAAAAAAACAAAAAGTGGTTAGCGTTGAAGCTCTGTAATCATTACACCGTTGGATCTAGTCCCGCCCTTTTCTTTTTTCTTTTTTAGACATATATTTTTTCAACACTGCTCATATTATTTCATTTATATGACCTTTGAAAGGTGATGTAAAGAGAAAACATATGTTTTGGCACGAACGTTTATTGAATTGTATGGCTCTTTACTAATTGTAATCATTGCAACAAATATTATATTTAAAACTCGACAAGAAAACGCCAAAATGTGTGAAGTTCTCGTAGAAATGTATGTATGTCATGATCTGCGAATAATGTCCACACAGTACATTTAACTGCCGTTTTGGAGCTGCAGTATGCATTGAATATTTATGTCATCATCATCTGCAGTAATAGGAGAATTGGGAGTCACTTACGTTTTTACCATAAAAATTTAAACTTCGTCATTTTCAAAAAATTCCCATGTACACTATTCGTTTTCGAAAGCACATCCGATGTTTATTTGTAAATTACCCTTATGTTCTGGCATATTGTAACTCATGGTATTATTGAATATTGTTTTTTACACCTTTTTTATCGATGTCTGACTTGGGTTTCCAAGCCTGATCCTCGTCTTCAAACCTGTGTCTGCTGGTCGAAGCCTATAGGCGCAAAGCAGTTCACGGTACCACAAACATTTCCACTTACACGGGATTTCGAAAATCATGAGGCACACATTTTAACGAAAGCTTTACGCTTTTGGTCGTTGACTTGTTGATAATTATAAATATAAAATTTAAAGTAATAAATAAAATTAGTAAACAGCGAAATATAATTGGAAATGCAATAAAAGTTCGTTTAGATACATGAGGTCTTTCATTAAATTACTTTTCAAATGAGATTTATATCAAATAGCATGACCAGTGCTGAAAAAAATATACATTTGAAGAACAGAAAATTGCGGGTCTCGACCCAGCGATGTAATGATCACGGGGGGCGAACGCTAATCACTTGACAGCCGCCATCTTGTCCTCAGAGTGGTCGGCAACGTATTAATACATATTCTTTGCGTAAAAGTTCTCTTGCGATTTTCTCAAAGTTGCCTAAGCAGTACGCCTTACTACATGCACATAATGTTGTCTTAATGGACTACTAAAACTGTCTAAAGTTTGAAGGAAATCCGTGATCTGAACGTCGTAGCACCCCTTTATCAGTTAAACCTATGTGTACAGATAAAAATCTTTAAAATGTACATAAAAATCCTGTAGCTGTTCCGATTTAAGATGTTAGAATGCTATGGAACGTGAGGTATTTCTAGCGTATCGAAAGTTCAAGCAACTTACGAATATGCAGCCAGGTGACATCCACGACAACCGCCGATGTTTCGACAGGTGAATATCCCATGATTTTCAAGATAAATGTATGAGGTCCGGCGCATTTGACACAGCGAGGTGGAAAACAGCAGCGTCGCGACATATTGTCATCCCATGATACCTAAAGCACTGGCGGGTTACCATATTTGCTGCGAAGATCTTCTATCACAATTTTGTCAGCAACAAGGTAACTGATTGTGAAGATTTCCCTACTGAACTCGGTGTCTGGTGCCACCACCAGTAACAGCGGGTAGCAGAAAGAGTTTTCGAAGATTTGAGGCAAGTCGTCGTCTGGATGCTTACGCGCAATTTGGGTGCTTAGATCCTGGGAAATCAGTACCCAGAACAACCAACTCTGGCCGTAATAACGGCCTTGATACGCCTGGACGTTGAGTCAAATAGAGCTTGGATGGCGTGTACAGGTACAGCTGCCCATGCAGCTTCAACACGATACCACAGTTCATCAAGAGTAGTGACTGGCGTATTGTGACGAACCAGTTGCTCAGACACCATTGACCAGACGTTTTCTATTGGTGAGAGATCTGGAGAATGTGTTGGCCAGGGCAGCAGTCGAACATTTTCTGTATCCAGAAAGGCCCATACAGGGCCTGCAAAATGCGGTCGTGCATTATCCTGCTGAAATGTAGTGTTTCGCAGGGATCGAATGAAGGGTAGAGCCACGGGTCGCAACACGTCTGAAATGCAACGTCCACTATTCAAAGTGCCGTCAATGTGAACAAGAGGTGACCGAGACGTGTAACCAATGGCACCCCATATCGTTACGCCGGGTGATACGCCAGTATAGCGATGACGAATACACGCTTCCAATGTGCGTTCACTGCGATGTCGCCAAACACGGATGCGACCATCATGATGCTGTAAACAGAACCGGGATTCATCCGAAAAAATGACGTTTTGCCATTCCTGCACCCAGCTTCGTCCTTGAGTACAGCCCGCATCTCGTGGTCGTGCGGTAGCGTTCTCGCTTCCCACGCCCGGGTTCCCGGGTTCGATTCCCGGCGGGGTCAGGGATTTTCTCTGCCTCGTGATGGCTGGGTGTTGTGTGACGTCCTTAGGTTAGTTAGGTTTAAGTAGTTCTAAGTTCTAGGGGACTGATGACCAAAGCTGTTAAGTCCCATAGTGCTCAGAGCCATTTGAACCAGAGCCTTGAGTACACTATCGCAGGCGCTCCTGTCTGTGATGCAGCGTCAAGGGTAACCGCAGCCATGGTCTCCGAGCTGATAGTCCATGCTGCTGCAAACGTCGCCGAACTGTTCGTGCAGATGATTGTTGTCTTGCAAACGTCCCCATCTGTTGACTCAGGGATCGAGACGTAGCTGCACGATCCGTTACAGTCATGCGGATATGATGCCTGTCATCTCGACAGCTAGTGATACGAGGCCGTTGGGATCCAGCACGGCGTTCCTTATTACCATCCTGAACCCAACGATCCCATATTCTGCTAACAGTCATTGGACCTCGACCAACGCAAGCAGCAATGTCGCTATTCGATAAACCGCAATCGCGATAGGCTACAATCCGACCTTTATCAAAGTCGGAAACGTGATGGTACGCATTTCTCCTCCTTACACGAGGTATCACAACAACGTTTCAGCAGACAACGCCGGTCAACTGCTGTTTGTGTATGAGAAATCCGTCAGAAACTTTCCTCATGTCAGCACGTTCTATGTGTCGCCACCGGCGCCAACCTTGTGTGAATGCTCTGAAAAGCTAATCATTTGCACATCACAGCATCTTCTTCCTGTCGGTTAAATTTCACGTCTGTAGCACGTCATCTTCGTGGTGTAGCAATTTTAATTGCCAGTAGTGTAGTTGGTGGTGACTTCAATGATATGTTGGCAAAAATACATGTTTAAATCCGGAATTACGCATGAAACATCATCTGAAATTGTGCTAAAAGTTTTCTCCGAAATTATTTCGAGCAATTAGTTCTTGAGCCCTCTCGAATAGTAAACGATTGCGAAAATCCATCTGACCTCTTATCAAGAAATAATCCTGAGATAAATACAGGGAATCAAATCGGGTAAAGGAATTAGTGAACTCAAGGTTGTCGCAACGAAACTGAATACCGTAACTCTGGAACTAATTAAAAACGAAAGAAAAATATATCTGTTCAAAAAAAAAAGATAAAAATTTATTTCGCGGGTTCCTGAGAGACGATATCCATTCCTTCCAAATAAACAACGTAAGTGTAGACCAGATAAGGGTTTAATTCAAAACATTAATATTGACAACAATTGGGAGATGTATACCAATTAAATTAACAAACGACGGAGCTGATCCCCAATGAAACACAACACAGGTCAGTACACTGTTGCAGAAACAACTAAAAAATCATGCTCAATGCAAAGTAACGCAATATACTCAAGATTGGCCATCTTTTACACAAGCTCGAAATTTATTCTGGACTTCAGTGTGAGATGTTACAATAGTTACCACAGCGAAACTTTGACTCGAAAACCTGGCAGAAAATCCAAAGAGATTCTGATCGTATGTAAAGTATACTAGTATCAAGACACAATCACTGCCTTCTCTGTGTGATAACAATGGAAATACTTGTACTATCGATGACAGTGCTGCTAAAGCAGTCACTAAACACAGCCTCCCTAAATTCCTTCACCAAAGAGGACGATGTAAATATTCCAGATTTCGAATAAAGAACGGCTGCCAACATGATTAACTTACAAGTAAATAACCTCGAAGTAGTGAAGCAGCTTAAGTCACTTCATAAAAGCCAGACTTCCGGCCCACGTTGTGTACTAGTCAGGTTCATTCCAGCATATACTGATGCAATAGATCCATACTTAACAATCATACAGAACCGCTCGTTTGACGAAAGATCCGTAACCAAAGTCTGGAACGTAGCACAGCACCAATATTCAAGAAAGGCAATAGAAGTAATCCACTAAATTAAAGGGCCGTATCATTAACGTCGATATGCAGCAGGAATTTGGAATATGTATTGTGATCGAACTTTATGAATTACGTCGAAGAGAATGGTCTATTGACACATAGTCAACACGGATTCAGAAAACATTGTTATTGTGAAATACAACTAGCTCTTTACTCACACGAAGTGTTGAGAGCTGTCGACAGGGGATTTCAAATTGATTCTGTACTTCTAGATTTCCAGAAGGTTTTTGACACCATACGTCAAAAGCGGCTTGTAAATAAACTGGGTGGCTAGTGAATATCTTATCAGTTACGTAACTCGATTGGTGATTTCCTGTCAGAGAGGTCACAAGTCATCGAGCAAAACAGAAGTAATTTCTGGCTCTTCTCGACGTATTTTACAGTCCCTCCGCTGTTGCTTATCTTTACAAACGATTTAGGAGACAATCTGAGCAGCTGTCTTAGGTTGTTTGTTTGCAGGTGATGCTGTCGTTTATCGTCTAGTAAAGTCATCAGACGATAGAAACCAGTTGCAAAATGATTTAGAAAGATAACTGTATGGTGCGAAAATTAGCAGTTGACGTTGAATAATGAAAAGTGTGAGGTCACCCACATGAGTACTAAAAGAAATCCGTTGAACTTCGGCTACACGTTGAATTAAGTGATGTAAGGGCCTTAAATTCAACTAAACAACTAGGAATTACAATTACGAACGTCTAAAATTGGAAAGAAGACACAGAAAATATTGTGGGAAAGGCGAAACAAAGACTACGTTTTTTTGGCAGAATACTTAAAAGGGTCAACAGATCTACTGAAGAGAGTGCCTACACTACGTTTGTCCGTTCTCTTTTGACTTGCTGGAGCGCGGTGTGGGATCCTTACCGGATAGGATTAACGGGGTACTGCGAGAACGGCAGCAGGTTTTCCGTTAACGAGAAATTGGGGAGACGGTGTCGCGAACATCGTACGGCATTTGGGGCGGACACCATTAAAACAAAGGCGCTTCTCGTTGCGGCGGTATCTTCTCACGACATTTCAATCACCAAATATCTTCTCCGAACGCGAAAGTTTTTTGCTGACGCAAACGTACACAGGAAGAAACGTTCATTATTATGATAAAATAAGGGAAATCAGAGCTCGCATGGAGGGATGGAAGTGTTCTTTTTTTCCGCGCGCTCTTCGAGAGTGGAATAATAGAGAGTTAGCGTGGAACTGGCTCTCTGAATCCTCCATCAGGCACTTACCTGTGATTTGCCGAATAGCCATGTTGATGTAGATGTAGGCACGTGCACCTAATGTTTCGCTGTTAGTGGAAACAACGTATCGAATACGAAGATCAGTGCTACCGATGGAATACAGATAGTTACAACATGATAGCTATCGCACGAGTGTTTGTCACTAAGTACAACAATGATCGAAATGTAAAAAGTAATACTACAATAAAATCTCACTGTAGGTAGCTGTTAGTTTGAATGCCAGAATATAGTTTGAATGAAGGTGAGTTACAATATAAGACTGTCACCAGTTCCAAAACGAGCAAAAATTTGAAGTTAATAAATGACTGTAATGACTTTGAAATCATGACAATATTGCATGGCAAAGACAAAGCCTCAATGTGACAAAATGCACACGTGCTAATTACGTATAAAAAATACGTGTACCATGAACATAAAACACATGAGTTTGGAGTGCAGTGATGCACCATAACGATCACCAATAATAAGCAATGATTAGCAGCACCCTATGGAAACTGTTCGGGGTGTTACGTAACTCACGATGGTGCTGACTGCTTGAAAATATACTAATCATGACAAGTGGACACAGGCACATAATATCAGACACAAAATACTATATAAAATTCTAAAGCTGATTTGACTACAAGAAAGCCAATATACTGGAAAGGAATTTCAACTAAACCATTTCCATTTAAGCTGATTTTATGCAGTAGTCGTGCAATACTATGAGAAACACTGTAGTTACTACTTCTTTTGAACACAATAAATTCTTGTTTGAAAACCAACTGTAATTTTAAATAAATTTGGGTTCTTTTGACTGTATCTTTCACTTGTGAATTTCTCGGAATTTGTGGTGGAAGGATAGGACCCTGCTGATGGCTACGACTCGGGTCATTGAAGTTTCTCTTGACAAGTTTGTTCTTTGACTAAACACACTATAATGTCCCAAAAACTTACTAAGACACTGGCATGTCTATTACACAGCTACAAAATACTGGCTGGATCTTGCTTTGGAATGCGTTGTTTCTATGCGACGTAGGCTTATTATCAGTTCAATTACTGGAAACAGGCTCTTCTTGATTAGGGAGAAGTATGAATAAATTTCGGGCACACAGTATTCTTCATTACTTCCTAAACCTTCTTGTGATCATATACTGTGCCCATATACTTGCTCACCCACTTAGAATAAAACATACGTCTGTTCCACACCATAGATGCTTTGCAATTACGTCTCTCCCTTCGCCTGTACGACTGCGCTCAATCTTACAAGAAAGACACAATAAACACTTTTCTGACATGGCCAGCGTGTTTACTACAATGATTTGACATAATAATTCTTGATTATCCTCTCAACATACATTGCATCATTTTCATAAACTATAATAATTTGTTGATATATATATTTGTGCCCCCCTCCCCAATGAACCATGGACCTTGCCGTTGGTGGGGAGGCTTGCGTGCATCACCTATACAGACAACCGTACCGTAGGTGCAGCCACAACGGATGGGTATCTGTTGAGAGGCCAGATAAACGTGTGGTTCCTCAAGAGGGGCAACAGCCTTTTCAGTAGTTGCAGTGGCACCAGTTGGATGATTGACTGATCTGGCCTTGTAACACTAATCATAATGGCCTTGCTGTGCTCGTACTGGGAACGGCTGAAAGCAAGAGGAAACTAAAGCCGTAATTTTTCCCGAGGGCATGCAGCTTTAGTCACGGCTGCAATATACTAACGCGAATTCTTTACTGACGAATGGAAAAACTGGTAGAAGCCGACCTCGGGGAAGATCAGTTTGGATTCCGTAGAAATATTGGAACGTGTGAGGCAATACTGACCCTACGACTTATCTTAGAAGATAGATTAAGGAAAGGCAGGCCTACGTTTCTAGCATTTGTAGACTTAGAGAAAGCTTTTGACAATGTTGACTGGAACACTCTCTTTCAAATTCTGAAGGTGGCAGGGCTAATATAATAGGGAGCGAAAGGCTATTTACAATTTGTACAGAAACCATATGGCAGTTATAAGAGTCGAGGGACATGAAAGGGAAGCAGTGGTTGGGAAGGGAGTGAGACACGGTTGTAGCCTCTCCCCGATGTTATTCAATCTGTATAATGAGCAAGCAGTAAAGAAAACAAAAGAAAAATTCGGAGTAGGTATTAAAATCCTTTGAGCTTCGCCGATCACATTGTAATTCTGTCATAGACAGCAAAGGACTTGGAAGAGCAGTTGAACGGAATGGACAGTGTCTTTAAAGGAGGATATAAGATGAGCATCAACAAAAGCAAAACGAGGATAATGGAATGTAGTCGAATTAAGTCTGATGATGCTGGGGGAATTAGATTAGGAAATGAGACACTTAAAGTAGTAAAGAAATTTTGCTATTTGCTATGGTCGATGTAGAGAGGATACAAAATGCAGACTGGCAATGGCAAGGAAAGGGTTTCTGAAGAATAGAAATTTGTTAACATCGAGTATAGATTTAAGTGTTAGGAAGTCGTTTCTGAAAGTATTTGTATGGAGTGAAACATGGAAGCGAAACATGGGCGATAAATAGTTTGGACAAGAAGAGAATAGAAGCTTTCGAATTGCGGTGCTACAGAAGAATGCTGAAGATTAGATGGGTAGATCACATAACTAATGAGGAGGTACTGAATAGGATTGGGGAGAAGAGGAGTCTCTGGCACAACGTGACTAGAAAAAGGGATCGGTTGGTAGGACATGTTCTGAGGCATCAAGGGATCACCAATTTAGTACTGGAGGGCTGCATGGAGGGTAAAAACTGTAGAGGGAGACCAAGAGATGAATGCACTAAGCAGATTCAGAAGGATATAGGTTGAAGTAGGTACTGGGAAATGAAGAAGCTTGCACAGGATAGAGTAGAATGGAGAGCTGCATCAAACCTGTCTCAGGACTGAAGACCACAACAACAACAACATATATTTGCGAAAAATTGTTATAAACTCGAGAAATCAAATAGTTCAAAAACAGGAAAGGCACTACCATGTAGTTTTACAACTGGAAGTAGACTGTCGCGATGGTGACGCAACTCGCTTGCGTAGCGGTTCATCCACGGCTTTGGTGTTACTGGTTTGATTGTTGCCGCCTTGGTTGATAACAATCAGCAGAAAACAAAGCCTCTCGAAGTCCTGTTCCACAGCTTGGTTCATCACTGTGGGGCGACTTCTTGTTGCTGCCGACGGCCACACAGCCGAAGGTCTCCGCCCGGCCTTGGCCTGGTGCGCGTTCGCAGCAGAAACATCCGTCACGCTCGACATTTCGAGCTCGAATGTCGCTGCTGACGACTCTGCCTAACTGTATCCCTGAGTCAAACTATGTATATCCGCATTTGGTGGATGGGTATTCGCTTGGGAACCACTTCCGTGACGTAACACGGAAGTGTGCGCCCTTCATGACGTCTGGTAATAACTACTATGTTGACTCTCTTGAGGCTAGCATTACCGTGTTTCCAACTACAGTGCCACGTTCCCCTTGGTCTGTGTCAGCGCCGCTCGCCGGGAGCTGCAGGAAGCCCGCTGCATGCTTCTCCGTCGTGGTTCAGATCGCGGGCGACAACAAGCACCTGCGATCCGACGTCCGAATCTCCAGTCCTCGCCTCGGGATGCCTCAGGCGTGTGTTGGGAGCCAAGATGACTGCCTGCGGTAGCGAGCCATGGAGTGGCCCGCTGCTGGTTGGCTATGGACCCTATGACAGCCTCAGAGAGTCGAACTAGCGACTCGCTGTTGACTGGAACACTGGCGCCCCATCTGCTGCTGTTTGTAGCTGGAGGTGTGACACACCCCGCTCTCCAGAATAGCTGCTACATTTGAATTCCTTGCGTTGGCCTCAGAGGGTCGAACCAGTGACCCACTGTGGACTGGAACACTGGCGCCCCATCTGCTGCTGCGTGTAGTTGGTGGTGTGATGCCCTGCCATCCAGGAGAGCTGCCACACTTGAATGCTTTGTTAGTGAACTAGTACCTATTTATATGCAGCTGTGCTCCTCTGTTTTGCTAAATGCGCCGCTGCACGTCACGTACTCATAACACTTAGGTTGGCCAGTGCCTGAAACTTGCGCTATGCAAACCACTGCATGTACTTTTTCCGGCGGTTCTACGCCCCTGTGGCCTCTATTTTACTTTGCAACTCCTGGTGAGCTTAACTCACTGTAAACAGGCCTGCGCCTGGCTGTAACTTGCGCACTCAGAAATATTGCACCAAAACTGGCTTTTCCTATCCCAAACGGTAGTACCGCTACACTATATAACGAAGACTAGGATTAGAGATAAAATGCTAATGATAATGGTATGACATTGCTATTCTCCCTGAAACGGCTAAGAATTACGGGACTTCCTGAGCTGAATAAACAGCCTAATGGGCAAAGAATATAGATTCAGAGTAAAATATTAAGGAGCAGCAGAAATAAATTACTGACGAAGTTAAGAACAAAGTTTGACGACACGTGGAAGTCACTCGTACACCATGGATTCTAAGGAAATGTCTCCTTGAATGTAGTTTCTGGAAAGGTTCAAAGTATTCAGTCATGATAAATGGTGTTTGCACCTTACAAATTACGACTGAAGAAACAAATTACGACATTACCTAACCGGTGGTGGCTCAAGAGTATGGCCGGCACATAACATACACACGATTATTATAGCCCTATATGGTTGACGTCAATGTGTTGTAACATCAGGAAACATGTTAAAGCTCTAGTACTATAATGTGACTGGAGAGTGAAGGATCTCTCCTTTGGAGGAATGAGCATGGATTCAGCAAAAAGAGAGTTTGTGAAACTCAGTACTCTGGGTTTGTCCATGAGATCCAGCATGCTATGGACATTCGATGCAGTTGCACTCTGTCTGTCTCTGATCAAGAAGTGCTTCCTTCGCTCAGTATTTCGATATGCAGAATTCAGTGGGTGTATGTGGAGATGTCAATGGTCTGATGGTGCAGCTAGGTGTACAACATAATCCACAGTAGTGGTGACTATTTATTGACTCCAGTAAAACCAGCTTGAAAGCAGTACTACTGCATAATGGGAATGCATTTTCACCGGTACCTTTGGCTTACGCAGTAGACATGGAAGAAACTTATGAAACCATGGCTTTGCTGCTAGAGTCAATCAAATATAAGGATCATGAATGGCAGCTTTGTTGTGATTTAAAAGTTGTTGCACTCCTTACGGGTTTACAGGCTGGATTCACGAAATACTGCTGCTTTTTGTGCCTTTGGAACAGCCGTGACACCAAGAATCACTATACAGTCAAGGAATGGCCTGTAAGGAAGTCATATGTTCCTGGAAACGCAAATGTGAACAATACTCCGTTGGTTGAATCTGATAAAATAATTTTGCCTCCGCTTCATATCAAGTTGGGCCTTATTGAGAACTTTGTAATAGCTCTGGAAAAAGAAGGTGAGGCCTTCAATCACTTAAAGGAAAAGTTTCCCAAACTAAGTGAGGCAAAGCTGAAAGAGGGTATATTTGTTGGCCCACAAATAAGAAAATTGCTGAAATATCCAACCTTTGATACCAAGCTCACATATGCTTGGTCTTCTTGTGAAAGGGCTTTTTGGGTAACAGAAAAGACAAAAACTATGTTACCATTTTGAATGACCTGTCGGACAATTATAAGAACATGGGGTGTATAATGTCGCTTAAAATTCACTTTTTACATTCGCACCTTGATTCCTTCTCGCAAAATTTGTGAGCCGTAAACGATGAGCACGGTGAACATTTTCACCGATACATTCTTACCATGGAACACCGGTACCAAAGCCATTGGAACCCTTCGATTATGGGTGACAACTGCTGCGGTCTTGTTAGGGTGAGTGATGAAGCAGCAAACATAAGAAGATCTCTGTCGCCGTATTTTTCAAAAACCAAAGACGATTAAAGGTGAATATATCTTCTGAACTAATTTGGACCTTTTATTAGCATCATGCCCATATATACATACAAAATAGTATTGATTTCAAACGTTCTGTATGTGTATTTTTGTTTGACTTAATTGTGTCAATTTTCGTTATTACCATTTTTTATTCTGCTGTGTATCTAGGAAATGTGACATCATAGAGAAAAACTGATTTTACGAGTGTATTCAGCATCCCAAAATTAGGTAAACCCACCAATTTACAAACGAGATGCAGAAAAAGAGTTTAAATTTGTTAACCAGTGTTATCTGTCTGTTGATACTTAGTTGGTGGCATTCATTAAATAAACTGTAGAAGAGAGTAGGGTTTGATTCATATTTGCTGTGTGTGCAGTGGACGTTTCTACGAAAGACGAGGATCCATGCTCCCGAGTGTTTTTTACATTATTTTACTTAGTGAACGCCACAAATTAAGTGTCAAACTTCGATAACATTATTCCTTACAACGTCTTACTCAATTGTATCAACTATTGTTAAGTGGCTGAAAGCTAATGATTATTACTGATTTTGTGTTAGAACTTTCGTGTGTCCATCACGTTTAATACCTATCATCAGAACAATAACAACACATATAGTAAAATCATTTTCATTCCAGGTTTTTCTACAGCATCACGCTTTGGATCATGTCGTGTACTAAATTTCTGTTAGCATTCTATGCAAAGATGGTGATTCTGTGTCATGTCTTTAGAGCTGTCCCTTTCTTCATTTTGTAGTAGACAAGGAATCAAGCACACAATCACTGGTTTTATACCGTTTTGATAAGACAAAGAATCACACTGGATACCCATACATATTATAAAAATATACGTATATATATATATATATATATATATATATATATATATATATATGTGTGTGTGTGTGTGTGTGTGTGTGTGGGTGTGTGGGTGTGTGGGTGTGTGTGTGTGTGTGTGCGTTCGTTCCACGTCTCCTCGTCTCCTCCTAAACCACTGGACCGATTTCAGTCCAACTTTGGACACACATCCTTACTGTGAGGCAACAATCAGTATCATGGTAAGAACCACCCGTCTACCATAGTTCAGGAGATATAACAGCATCAACAATGAGATGCATGAAAAACTCCCACGTTTAAATTTATCACTTCTGTGCCACCAACTTTATTCGCAACATATTCTTCAGACAGTATCCATATATGCCGCTGGATATGTCTACACAATTGTCATTGTACGACATGTAGTTTAAGAGATATGGCATCGTAAACACTGAGATGTGTGAACAAATGCCGCATCATGCATGAAGTTTTAATACATTTATTCTTTACTGCTGAGGCACTTCTACAGCAGGGGCAACTTAGGGAAATCTCTGACACCTCGCATCACTTTTGACAACAATAAGCTGTAGGCGGAAACAATAGCCATCTATAGATCAATGAACCCCCCCCCCCCAAATGAACCATGGACCTTGCCGGGGGGGCGGCTTGCGTGCCTCTGCGATCTACATCCGCCTCATACTCTGCAAGGCACCTAATAGTGTGTGACGCGTGGGAAGAATAATAGTTGATAAGCCTTTGCAGTGAATCTAATTTCTTGAATTTTCACATCGTGGTCATCATGCGAGTTGTATGTGGGAGGAAGTAATATGTCGTAAGTCCCTTCCCGGTGAGTGCTCTATCGGAATTTCAATACTAAATCTCTCCGTGATGTTCAATGCCTCTCTTGTAACGTCTGCCAATGGAGTTTCATTGATCATCTCCGTAACGCTCTCTTCCTGGCTTAACGATCCCGTGAAGAAAAGCGCCACTCTTCGTTGGACCTTCTCTATCTCTCCTATCAATCTTACCTGGTAGGGATCGCAGGCAGATGAACAATACTCAAGAATCGATCGAAAAAGAGTCTTATAAGCCACTTCCTTCGTGGATAAATTACGTTTCCTTAATGTTCTTCCTATGAATCTGAGCCTGGCATCTGCTTTTCCAGCTGTTCGTGTTAGGTGGTCATTCCACTTAAGGTCACTCTGGATTGTTACTTCTACATATTTTACAGTAGATACTGTTTTCAACGGACTGCCATAAATAGTGCAGTTGTACAGTAGTGGATTGCTTTCCCTGTATAGGCGCAATATGTTACATTTATTTACGTTCAGGATCAAGTGCCAGAGTCTGCACCATTCATCAGTTCTCTGGAGGTCATTCTGCAAATCGTTACTATCTTCTGGCGTTAGTACATTCTTATATACAACAGCGTCATCTGCGAACAGCCTTAAATTGCAACCGACGTTTTCTACTAGATCATTTACATATATTGTAAACAGTAACGGTTCTATCACACTACCTTGGGCTACTGCGGAACTTGCGAGTTGCCGGGATGGAGAAGAGTTTGTACCTCTTTAATTCTGACGAACTTTGCATAAGAACGAGACATGCACTCGACCCCCTCCTTACCTACCACCTGATTAATTATGCACACAACGGTAACGGGACCCTGCTAGTTGGTAAAATAAGGAGTGCACACTCACAATAATTTAATAAAAATCGTAATCTACTCAGAGAGAAAATAAAGAGAACTTTATCATAATAAACAACAGGAAATAGGATTCTGCATATATCTACCAAATGATATGCGGCTTAAATATTACAATGAGATTTATTATACATCAGAACACAAAAGCACATGATTATCGATGCAAACAGTAGGTTAAAGGATAGGGTATTATGCGAATAAGAGTTGGCTCGAGAACAAGGGGGCTCTACTCCCTGTGATGCAACTGGTTGACAACAATGACTGGAGGTCCTAACCAATCAAATATTACTCTCTCGACTTATCGCGATTAGTGGTGAGAGCTCACATGGGATCACATGGAGAAAGAAGCAAGGTGGACTTGTGGCAAAGCGAGCGCGCGTGCTGCTGAGGACTTCAGTATCAAACTGATAGATCCTACAATGCCAGAGCCGCAAAATACTTTACCAACCCTGAAATTTGTAGCAGGTCGTCGGTAGGCAGCGTTCTGATGATGTAGGCGCTCACGTCTGGTGTGCAGCAACTCTGTTTCACCCCCTGGCCTCGAAGGCTGTCCGAGAATTCTAAGTTCTGCTGAAAAAAGTGCGACTAAGTAGCAAGACCGTCCGAATCCGACGAAGATCAGATCCCGAACCTCTGTGTCCGCACAACGCAAGAGCAAAGCCAACATTGCTCAACTCCGTACCATCCCCGAAAACCGCATTCAGTTCTGATTCCAAAATTCCCCCATACTGTCTCAGAACATCATTCGCGCCAGTAGCGACTGTTCCCTCCAATTTCGAGCACGGCTTTATGACATCAAATAGCCTCAGTTTAAGCTGACCAATCATGCCTGTGCTATTCAGCTGAGGGCACTAAACTTGCCGTTTGACTGGCTATCAAAACAACATGCCTAGACCACTGGCCATTCGGCGCCAGACAGTCACACCCAGCAGGGCACTGTCCACAAGTATTCTCAGAATCAAGAGGACAATGCAGTCAGTCGGTGGCAGGAGTCTTCGTTCCAGACGCGCCGGAACGGTAAACACACAAACTGCGGCAACACTCAGACATCTCGCAGATCGTTTCGCCCTGCATACAACAGGCGAAACTCGACCGACGTCAGTCGTTCCGCCAGGTGCTTAAGCCCATTGTACGAACCCCTCAGAATTCGGGCGAGTGCAGCCCCCAACCGGAAATGCAGTGTGCCGCGTCCTCCGATGCTCGCCTCGCACAGGCCACACAGGGAAGTAACCCAACACGCATCAGAAAACAAGTGAAAACTATTTTAAGCTCTCAGTACAAATACTCTCATTACAGTAACCTTATTTGGTCTGTTATCACCGTGCAATAACATAAAACATTAATAAAATTGATGAAAATGAGAGGCGACATGCAAAAGAGGGCATGGAACCTCTCAAACTTATCTCTACACGTGTCGATTTTGTTCCGTTAAGAGCGGCATGTTGAGTACTATCTGCAAAGAAGTATTGAATACAGTCGCAAATCTGCTCCGATAATCCATAAGTTCGTATTGTTTCACTAAACGGCATGCAGGATGGTGTCAAATGCCTTACTGAAGTCAAGGAACAAGGAATAGACCTAAGCGCCATTGTCCACTGCGCTGCGGAGCTCATGCTGAGTTTTGCAAAATCTCTGTTTGCGGAATTCATATTGAAAGGTGGAAGGAGTATACAGAGGGTGTATACAAAGGAGATTACCTTGAAAGTAAGATTATAGAAAGAGAAATGGACGTGACTGAAGATGAGAGGGGAGATATGATACTGCGAGAAGTATTTGACAAGGCTCTGAAAGATCTAAGTCGAAACAAATGCCCGGGAGTAGACGATATTCTATCAGAATGACTGAAAACCTTGGGAGCGCCAGCCATGACGAAACTTTTCCATTTGGTCTGCAAGATGTATGAGACAAGCGGAATATCCTCACACGTCTAGAAGAATGTAGTATCTCCAATTCCACGGAAAGCGGTTGATGACTGGTGCGAAAATTACCGATATCAGGTTAATAAGTCGTATTTGCGGAATACTAGCACTAATTCTTTACAGAAGAATAGAAAAGTGATAGAAGTAAACCTCGGGGAAGATCAGTTTGGATTCTAGATAAATGTCGGAACACGCTAGGTATTACTGAACCTACGACTTATCTTAGATGATAGATTAAGGAAAGGCAAACCTACATTTGTAACATTTGTAGACTTAGAGAAAACTTTTGACAGTGTTGACTGGAATACTTTCTTTGAAATTCAGAAGGTAGCACGAGAAAATACAGAGAGTGAAAGGTTATTTACAATTTGCACAGAAACCAATCGGCTGTTATAAGAGTCGAGGGACATGAAAGTGAGGCAGTGGTTCCAAAGGGTGTGAGGCAGCGTTTTAGCCTATCCACTATGTTATTAATATGTACATTGAACAGTCAGTGAAGGAAAAATTTGGAGTAGGAATTACAGTTCACGAAGAAGAAATAGAAACTCTGAGGTTTGATGATGAAACAGTAATTCTGTCAGAGACAGCAAAGAACTTGGAAGAGCAGTTGAACGGAATTGAAAGAAGGGTGTGAAATGAACACCAATAAAACCAAAATAATGGTAACAGAATGTAGTCGAATTAAATCGAGTAATGCTAACGGACTCAGATTAGGAAACGAAACACTTAAAGTAGTAGATGAGTTTTGCTATTTGGTCAGCAAAATAACTGATGATGGCAAAATTTGAGAGGATGTAAAATGTAGAATGTCAATGACAAGAAAAGCATTTCTGAGGAAGAGAAATTTGTGAACATCGAATGCAGATTTAAGTGTTAGGAAGTCTTTTCTGGGGTATTTGGAGTGTAGCCGTGTTTTCAAAATATGGTGCTGCAGATGAATGCTGAAGATGAAAATGGGGGCGATCACGTAACCAATGATGAAGTACTGAATAGAAGTGGGAGACAAGAAATCTGTGGCACAACTTGAGCAAAGGAAGGGATCGGTACGTACGACACATTGTGAGACATCATGGGATCACCAGTTTTGTATTGGAAGGAAATGTGGGATGTAAAACTTGTAGAGGGAGACCAAGAGCCGGCCGAAGTGGCCGTGCGGTTAAAGGCGCTGCAGTCTGGAACCGCAAGACCGCTACGGTCGCAAGTTCGAATCCTGCCTCGGGCATGGATGTTTGTGATGTCCTTAGGTTAGTTAGGTTTAACTAGTTCTAAGCTCTAGGGGACTAATGACCTCAGCAGTTGCGTCCCATAGTGCTCAGAGCCATTTGAACCAATTTTTGGAGACCAAGAGATGAATACAATAAGCAATTTCATAAATATGAAGGTTGCAGAAGTTGTTCGAAGATGAAGAGGCTTGCACAGGATAGAGCAGCATCAAACCAGTCTTCGGACTGAAGACCACGACTACAACAGAACTGTGAAGAAACGTCGTCATAGAAACGTTTACAAAAATGTGTTGTAGACACGCCAAGCAGCTGTACTTGTAAATTTGCACATTACGTAATTTCAAAAATGTTTACACGAATACATAGAAATGAATTTTTTCAGTATTACACTACAAACAGCGTTCACTTTCGTTTCCAATTGAAGGTTGGCAAAATGAATTATCGGGCAATACCGGGCTTTTTCAACTAGGGATAATATAAATCACTCCCTTTAAAAGAGGACTCTGGTCACTTAGGAGCGCTGTAGACGACGCAGAACTAGCACTAAGCTGGCGTGTGGCGCTCCGATGCTGACGTGATTCACGGCTGTGAGGAGATGTTTATGTCGGTTGAATGTAATCAAGGCATTAATATGGGTCGACGTGGAAACGTGTCATAACGGCAGAAAGGAGCTATTGTGTTTGGAAGCGCCTGTGACCACACCGTGAAGTTCCCCGATTTGTTCCTGCATCAACGTGGACTGTAATCTCCCTCCCCATGTATTTAGTTGGTTCTTAATTGCAACAGTTTTCTTTGCGGTGATCGGAATTAGGTAAGGAATAAGAGATAGAACTCTGTTGTTACCAAACCTGACCTCGCTGCCAAAAACGAAAACGCTTCTCTTTTCTTTACGAATGTTCAAATTAAATTTGAGTAAAAAAGTTGCTCTTTAAGGATAACATTCCATATAGTTTAGTTCATTTATTGAGTTCATAAATTGCGCGTTTCCTAACAAAGGGTAGATCAAATCATGCTCATGCAGGATACCAGGAGTTACATTTAGTTCCACTTTCAGAATGAAGTTTGCTATTGCTGTATAGCTTTTACGCAGTTAAACTATTACGCTAGGAAAATAACAGAATAGTCTGCCAGTGGATTCTACTGTCTAAAAATGAAAACCCTGACTTCGCCACTGGCTTTGCGTGTAATTAAGCGTACCCTACACATATAAACCGATTAATAACTCACTGTTGTCCTGTCATTCGATGGAAAATTTCAGAAATCATAGTTTATTAACATCTGAAAACATTCTTTTGTGCCACTCAGCTTCATACGTCCGTTCCAAGAAAATGAACGACTGCCCTCGCCTCGCATAAAGGTGCGAGAACGATAGCCGTTGTGTGTTGTTGAAAAAACAGCTAGACAACGCCTCCTGCCGAAAGCGGCGGATTCAAATCGAAGTAAGTGTACTCTACAATAATTTAAGCAATAGCCATAGACAGTATGTATCTCTGCTATCTGAGAGATATACTTAAGAACGCGAGTGTACTGCGCATCTCCAAGACAATGTTCATCAACCTACCTTCATCATTTTTGAATTTGTATGTAAAGTAATTAGCGAATTTATGATTATTAGGTAACGAAAATAAACAGAACTAGAACATATCTTGAATAAAGTTTGGTATTATATTTTTCTGTTAACTCTCAATCTTAGATTGCTGTGTACTTCCAATGACAACGCAACACCAACCGCCTGCAATTTGAGGGGACGCAGGTTTGCAAAAACATTGTTTATATTTCACGTCTGGGTTGTTAAGTTTACCTCTTTTATCATTCGTGACGTATGCAGGTTAATTATATCTTCTGCAATTTAAAAAGATGAAGTGTGGCTGGGCGTTATACTTCAACTTAACTTTTGAATAACTGAAAGCTGTGCAGTCCAAATACCGTCTAGAAAAGTGCTCAGTATTCAATTCAAAATTTAAGAACTTAGACAGATAAACTTGACTTACAGACTTTGTAACGCCAGTGAAGCCGAAGGGCAGATGTAGCACATTCATTAGAGTCGACGATAGTTCTTTGACATCGGTGGAGTGTCCCTTATAGCTCCAATTCCTGCTGTATTGCTTCTTGCTCTCTGAGTAGCTGTGACCTTCTTCCTTGACAGCACTCCCTGCCCCTCTACAAAACTACCATTTGTGTGGCGGAGATCACCTCTACTCCAATTACGGCCGCTGCGCTGGGCCAATTTGCACATGTTCCCTGGCGGCCACTTACCACGAAACACAGTGGCGTACGTCTTCGATCGCGACGCTCAGCTGCCTTCCCTGCGTAACATTGCCCCGTACCTTCGTTAACAACACGGAAATGGGAAGTAATCTCCTGCGTCTTACTTCCCTTGAGCAATTTTTCTATTTGGGACGGGAAGTGGACTGCCATCGCGTTATACCATTTTCTCCTCAGTTATTTTTACATGTAGGGCCATGGCAGCAAACGGCTATTCATGTTGGTGTGTAAAATGCACGATACTGGAGACATACCATCATACTTTAGGAAAAATTATCATCCAGTCAATTACGAGGATAACAGGGACACATAAGTGGGAGAATAACCGCCCTACCAGCTTAATATCCCACCCATCCAAGTTGCTGACCGTAATGACACACAGAGGAATGAAAAATAAAATCCAAGGGGTCGTGGTCACTTGGCTTCCTCGAGAAATCCATCATTGATTAAATGTGTATGTTTTGTACTGTCGTGCGAAGACAGTGCTCGTAAAGTATAAAACACATCCATTGTCATATTTTAAAGGCAAATTTCTCTAAAACCGCTGGCAGTTTGTCAGGCAGAAACGTACGATGAAAAGCACCTGTAAATTAATCTACTAATTTCTCTGATAGCACAGGCAGTTTGTCACACAGAAACGTATGATGAACACCACCTCTAAATTAATCTGCTTACTTAGTACAACACCTGAAAATTCTGACGACGTGCCGGTACTGTTTGCTTACCTCATCCTCAGTAAGCTATTTTCTGTCTGGTGCACTGACGTTCCCAAAAGCAAATTGAAATCAGCAAATGCAGCAAAAAGAAAAAATAATCTACTCTAAATCCGTCTTTGCTTGTCAGAAACAATCTGTGGCTGTGTGTGGCGTAAAGTGCAATGCTCACACAAGAAAGTATTTTAAACTTCACAAAAAGTGATGGAGGAGGGTTTTACTCCACAGAAAATCGTTCTTGAAAAACTACACTCTGATTAGTGTCAATATGACTGTTTCTAAGAATTATGAAATTCTCTCACAAAAATACACACATTTCGATCACTTCCGTAATTTGTGACATAATAAAAATAGAGATCAAATTAACACATATCATGAATATTTTTAATTATCTCAGGGACAAAGGTTTCCTTCATTTGATATTTCTCACTAATAAACATTTCATTCTTGCGCTTCGATGAGTTACCTCGAAATATTTCTCCTAAAATCTTATCCATCAATACAATCAATAAAATAGCTTTATAAACAAGTTTTCATTTTCATGATAAAGCGTTCAAGATAATTTCTCCCAAATTCACAAATATTACATCTCCTTCTCTGACACTCAACTGTTCGCTACCATGCCCCAGCACTTCACAACTTACCAGCTACCAAACGCACCACAGGTTACATTAAACACAGAATCAAGGATCTTATCCACTACTCGTGCAGTGTGCTCATTCATCTTCATCCCAGTACAGTAAAAGTGAATTATTTATTATTGCAGGAAACATGAAAACCTTACGAGTTTTCTACGTTGTCTAGTAACAGTTGTACGTAGACCAGACACTGATAACTGGTACTTAGGTTGCGCTACAAACAGTCGTCGTACTGTTTGGTTCTGTGCATATTAACTAGTGATCCCGTTTATGTACCCCACGAAATTTGGTGTTAGTTATATATGGTTATATTTGTATTTTTTTTTTTTTTTTTTTTTTTTTTGCACACATTGAGGTAATAATGTGATTGCCGAAATTGTGGGAAGGTGGATTTATGATTTTTATTAAGCAGAGGGTTCAAATCTATTGAATTAATTTACAAACAGGCACTAGTATTCGTGATAGCCGAATTCTAAAATTGTGATTGTACAGTGGAATCTAACCATTAATGGTTGAGATTTTCCCAGTAATTGCCAAACCGTTCTAAATTGGAACTATTTGAGTAAATGCCTGACAATGCTACCATTACTGTTAACTTTGAGCGACGAGTTGCCAATTAAAGCAGGGCATGATAGTGGGTTCGCGCAGAGCCAACATCTAAAGAGGCTAAATTTTGTTTGCGTTATACAAGTTAAGGCCAAAAGAGGTGGTGGCAGCCTTTTTTTCTTTTTTTTTAAATTACTGTCGTTTCATGGGTCGTTAACTTTTGATGGCTCTCGATCACTTGTTTCGTCGTTGTGTTGCTGAAATTAAGAGCTCAATAAAGCCTAGGTGATCAAAAGTAAATTTGGAGTCCACGCATTTTGATTGGGAATAAATGTAAATTCCCCCTAATAATAATTGAAGTTCCCAAGAGGAGAACAGAAAAAGCTTATAATTTGAAATGCACAGATATAACGAAAAAGAAAGAGTGATGGAAACAGAAAAATAATAAAACCTAAAGAAATAATATTATATTCAATAAAAGGTACTGGTGGTTACAGAGCGTCAGATTTTTTGCGAAAAGTATCATAGATATTCTTTGCTTGAAAAATGTCAGTTACGACGAAATACTTTTACTTCTACATTAATAAAAGGAAACAATTATATAATCAGTATATGTAAAGCGGCTGACTGTTCTGACTTATAAAGGACAGTGAATAGGAATTTACGTAAATTAATAACAAACAGACAGAAGTAAAGTCAAAGGCTATGGACTTACCGCTGGCTTAGCAGCAAAATATATCTCTGAGTGTTGACGCGATCGGTAACTGATTAACTGGAGAACTTTTACTTTACGTTTATCGTGAGTAAAAATAGGTAAATAATCGGTAAGTTGTTATGTATTGACTAGAAGCTTGTGTACGCTAAGGAACGGAAATCCAAAGGTAGATAATTTCTGGCTATTAGCAGATTCGTTTCGCCTAGTCACCGATGTACTCGTATGTAGTCTCTTGTGGATTCGGAATGTATCAGTAAAGCGAACTTATGATTTAATTCACCAAGAAATTTGATTTTGTAGTGAACATTAAAATATTGTTTATATAACAAGTTCACATTAATCAAGATTACTGGAATGCCTAAAGTATATAGGTTATAGTATCGACACGTAAAGAGAGAGTAACATACTTTCTTGTTTACTTAGCTAGATTCTTTAATACATTTAATAAAACGTAAGTAAATTGGAGAAAACTCAGCCGAAAGTCAAGCACTGCTTACATTTTGTCGCGCCCTACGTACTGACTACTTAATAAATAATCTGAGAATATTTTAATAATCAGGTGCGTTGGCTTATAGGATTGTTAGTACGTTATTTGTCTAGAAACGTGTGCTGCAACGACACAATATCTGTCATATATACAGGATACGCCATCATCAGATACGCACTCGCTGCATAGGCATGATAACTTTGCTATACGTACGTGTAGTGATTGTCTCTGATTTCAGAACACAGTAGTGACATGACAGCAATCGTGTATTATCCCAGCAGAGTGTATGTTCCACAATAAAATTCTGTAATATCCGAAGAATGGAACTGTGTAAGAAATAAGTCAGTACTGGAAGTTTATTTTCTTCAATCTAATTTGTCATTCTCTTGAAAAGATTTAGAAATTGTGAGAAATGCTTTCGTTGACTGCAGTTCAGTTAAAACGTTTCTGCTCTCTTTCTATAAAAAGTCATGTCTCAGTATTAATGGCACTTGAAATAAATGGCATTTACAAGCAGTGTGCTCCCTGGTATGACACACAGAACACTCTTAAATTATTTATTTTCTAATTTGTCTCATTATTTTTTGAAGTGATAAGGTGTGCAGCGTAATACTGTGGTATTAGTGGGTCTTCTCAAGTTTTGGATACAAAAAGCTATGTGCAAACATAGATATATTGTTTTTTGATTCATGTAACAAATGTGAGTTGGCACTTAGAACGCCTGGCATTTCCATTCTTCATATGATCTTTTATTGCTTATGAGTAAATATAACGATACTTATGTTTCTTTAATGACGACATATTATTGCCTGTATTAAATATTCTGGATTAACATTTTGTGGCAACCCCCGATGATATCTGCCACTGAAATATTTTGTTTTTTCAGTCACTTATCTTGCTCAATAAGTCACTACTGAAATATTTACAAGATCTGGGGCACCGCCAGCATAAAATAACATTATTTTATGACGTTATTGATTACTACAATTTCGTTTAACTTGTTTTTGTAGTCGTATTCATTGTCTACCATTCATAAGGCATGGATCTTCTCTTGGACGCCTACTGCATATTTTTATTAAGATACGATTAAGCGGTGGCTGATCTACATTTGCTGATTTAGCACTTACACTTCCAGCACAGGGAGATCTATAATTCTTTCATTATGTTGATAAACTTCCTCTTTCTTTTGCCCCTCTAAAAGAATATATAATTTAATCCTAATCACTTTAGTGTTATGTGTACACACATTTTATTCATTTACACGTAAAATACAAGTGCAAAATATTTAATTATCGATCCCAATACATTTTGTACAAGACAATCAAAATATCTCCAGTCTCCGAAACATTGCAAAGCTGTTAAGACTCAACACATTTTCTAGGAACTGCCGGCGATGTACCACCGCCTAAGAAACAGGTTTGACTCACAGGAATAAATTAAACAGCGTGTAAGGCTAAGTAGGCCTGTTAGTTTTCTTGAATATGCCTCACGCTTATGTACTGTAATATTTCTAAGAACTATTTTTAATATTGTCTGTTGATGAAAGCCCTCGTCTAATGAATTCCACTCCCCAATAAAAACAATGAAACACGAGTTTTATGACATCATCAGACTACGTGAAGATCAAGTTAAAATTTGTATAGCAGACGTGCAGAAATAGTGGAGTACAATAGGCAGTTAGAGAGCAAGAAGTTCATGAATTTTAATTGCCTCATTTAAATTTCATGACTTGTTGATGCACCGCCTCCGCAACAGCTATGCTATAAATTCATTCTCTTTCGTGCCGCTATCAGACGTCCGCTCGGGTAAATGGCAAGAAAGAGACCCGAGGTAAGACCTTGCACTGTGTTTCAAGAATGAATAACTGAAACGACGTAAGCATTCAAATTGCCGAACTGAAATACATAATCCAATCAAAAGTTATAGTTATAGACTGTGTAAATAATATTTTCTAATCCAGAGATAACAATTAATTTTCGTTCCTCATAAGTTTTCTGCAATGCTGATTGCAGAACTATGGAAACGTAAGTTTTAAGCAGTACTATTAACCAATTTGTGTTCTAATAAAAATCTACAACAATCTACTGCACTGGCACCAAGTCGCCCAATTGTGACGTACTCGTCCGCTTGCCGACCAACTGCAAACATGGCTACCTGTAAGACTCCTGCTCTGTCTTTCAGCTGTTGGGGCGAATGCCATATTAGCTCACCGCTGATGGACTCTGCTCTCAGCAGCCTTTCTGGAATCACCAGCCGTCGACAGGACATACAGTGGTCAAAACAAATGTTGCATATTGATTTACTGTCAACACTGGGCTTGATAGGAAACAAAACTTATTCTGCTCCGTTAAGTGCAACCCTAAGAAAACAAAAACAAAGAAATTAACACACTTCCACGTGATAAACAAAAACGAAACTTTACAAATGATTCCATTCCGAGCCTTACAGTTCCTTCCCACTGTCATCTGGCATAACACTTTATGAACCAATTCACCATCCTGGTAAATGGAGACACTTCTGAATGCGGTTAGGCACACTCCTTATCAGACTGTTCAGATAAGCCTGTGGGACAATGCCCCATTCCTCGACGGCAGTATCTGTGATGCCTGGTAAGATCTGTAGTGGAGCAGACTGCAAACCATTCGGTTTAACATGGCGCACGCATTCTCAATGCAACTGAGAGCTGGAGAATTTGGAGGTCATCCCATCCACCTGATTGTGCTCCACTAGGAAGGTTTTTGCAAGACTGTGACGATGGTGGCATGCGTTGTAGTCCACTAGCTTGAATCCCTCACCAAATGGAGCCACAACACGTGCAAGAATGTCATCCCTATATTTCACACCAGTCATCCTGCCAAGGGGTGTCCCATTACTTGACTAGTCCACACGCCGGTTTCATGTCCATGCTACACAAGCCCCTATCCGAACCTGATTTAGAGGAGGAGCCTTGACAGATCTTCTCGCTTGTAATCCCTGCTCATGGAGACTGTTCCATATCCTTTCAGATGACACATGCTCTCCTGCAGCTTTTTGTAACTACCGCTGAAGACATGAAGCATTAGAGTGACTACACTGAGCCTCTGATCGTACGTTATTGTTGTCAGAACATCCTGAAGCAACACAGTTCTCATAATGATGCACAGCCTAAGGACTGCAGTTTTTTTAGGTGACACGGTTGCAATATACTCCACATTTATGGCGTATTTCCTCTAGAAATCCATTACAAACAAACAAAAGTACTGATATCGTAACATATTTTAATATTATAGTTTCAGCAACACATTACATTTATTTTGACCACTGTATGTGCAGCGGTTATGTCTCTTAACACACTCTAAGACAAAAAAGGAAAAAAAATGCACTACGAAGGAATTACCAGAATAGGACGGAAATCGGTAGATGTGGTGTACGTTTACAGACAAACAAATGATTACAATTTCAGAAAAATTGGATGAGTCACAAACCGAGCAAGTCAATAACACGTTGGTCCACCTATGACCTTTATATAAGCAGTTTCTAGGTTTGAGGTTGATTGATAGAGTTGTTGGATGTCCTCCTGAGGTATGTCGTGCCAAATTCTGTCCAATTGGCGCGCTAGATTGTCAAAATCTCTAGATGGTTGGAGGACCCCGCGCATTATGTTCCAAACATTCTTAGTCTGGGGAGATATCCGCGACCCTGCTGACCAGGGTAGGGTTTGGCAAGCACGGAGAAAAGCGGTTTGAAATTGCAGCCCAGACCAACAGTCCTGTTTGTCGGGACGTATGGCTGGCGATGGTCAGGTTGGTATTCCACCGTTGTCCGAAGATTAAGAAAGGGAGAGGGCGGTCTCAGCATTGACTGCAGTCACTAGGGTTATTAGCCGTCATTGGTATGAGGTTCGGTAGTCGGCCTGAGTCGCAGCCACTAGAAGATTTAACAAATTACGAAACGTGTACAGACATAAGTGTACGCAGCCACGACACTTACGGAACACTGTTACCCCTACGGGCATTAATAGAAGCGACGAGACAGTGAGGTGTACTGACTTCATACTGACTGAATTTCTGTGCTGTGTGCTGTAGGCTTTTACGGTGTAAATATAGATTACTGTATTGTCTCGTATGCCATATGGGACAATTTTCTGTTCAGCTTTTAAGATCTATTAAATATACATACAATACAAATTTTTGAACTCATCCCAGAATTCCAAGCAAGCGCTCTTCCATCTACGCAGTGAGTGGAGGGAATCATGTTTTCACCTTCGTCTGATATCCGGCAGCGAATTATGGTCGCTACAATGAGGCCTGAATGTGCTTTATAGTAGGACTACCTTTTTCCTTTTGCTTTACGCGACTGAGAATAGACACAATATGAGTGAGTGTTCTCAAGATAACGTTTGATAATTTGTACATTATCATTTTGTACTCTGAACTATTTTGAGCTGGTGAACTTTTTGTGTTTGTGATCAAGAAATCAACTTCGTTTCCGTGACTCTTTGATGACTATTTGGTTTGCGGATTTTGTTACCATTCTTGTATCGCTCTCAACTTAACTTCACTGCCTTTGATAAGAGTATTTTCTGTTTGCATTTTAAATGAGTATCGTAGAACTACTTGTCATTTGTTTGAGATGTTCTTTCTTGAATAAACATTATTCAACTTAATTTTCTGTCGTCTACATCAATTACAGACGTTAGAATACAACCCTTTTTATTAAGTTAATCATTTAACTTTTGTCTTGTATGTCTGTGTGCTTTATAAGTCTAGCGAATTCATAGAGTATCTGACTGTAGGGTCACAGCCACAGGTTATTATTTGCGGAGTGAATTAACTGTGGGGCAAGAAAGCAGACGTGCCCGGCTTGTCCCTATGACTACATCGAGGTTTTTTTTTTTATTTGACCAATAGCAGACAAAGTCGCAGCTGGTTTGCTCGTCTGGGATGCTGTCAGGCAGAGAAACTACATTAGCAGTGACTGCGAAGTAACGCTGCAACATCTCGTAAATCGTTGAAACGTGCAAACACTAGTTTTTGTAAAAAGTGCGCCTTGTCCTTCTTTGAATATCCGCAGGATTTCTTATGTACTAGACGCTCATGTTTCTGTGGACTTATTCGAAATCTGTTCTATCAGTCTACTGACTGGTTTGATGCGGCCCGCCACGAATTCCTATCCTGTGCCTGTGCTAACCTCTTCATCTCAGAGTAGCACTTGCAACCTACGTCCTCAATTATTTGCTTGACGTATTCCAATTTCTGCCTTCCCCTACAGTTTTTGCCCTCTACAGCTCCCTCTAGTACCATGGAAATCATTCCCTCATGTCTTAGCAGATGTCCTATCATCCTGTCCCTTCTCCTTATCAGTGTTTTCCACATATTCCTTTCCTCTCTGATTCTGCGTAGAACCTCCTCATTCCTTACCTTATCAGTCCACCTAATTTTCAACATTCGTCTATACCACCACATCTCAAATGCTTCGATTCTCTTCTGTTCCGGTTTTCCCACAGTCCATGTTTCACTACCATACAATGCTGTACTCCAGACGTACATCCTCAGAAATTTCTTCCTCAAATTAAGGCCGGTATTTGATATCAGTAGACGTCTCTTGGCCAGAAATGCCTTTTTTGCCATAGCGAGTCTGCTTTTGATGTCCTCCTTGCTCCGTCCGTCATTGGTTATTTTACTGCCTAGATAGCAGAATTCCATAACTTCATTGACTTCGTGACCATCAATCCTGATGTTAAGTTTCTCGCTGTTCATATTTCTACTACTTCTCATTACCTTCGTCTTTCTCCGATTTACTCTCAAACCATACCGTGTACTCATTAGACTGTCCATTCCGTTCAGCAGATCATTTAATTCTTCTTCACTTTCACTCAGGATAGCAATGTCATCAGCGAATCATATCATTGATATCTTTTCACCTTGTATTTTGATTTCACTCCTGAACCTTTCTTTTATTTCCATAATTGCTTCCTCTATGTACAGATTGAAGAGTAGGGGCGAAAGGCATCAGCCTTGTCTTACATCCTTCTTAAAACGAGCACTTCGTTCTTGATCGTCCATTCTTATTATTCCCTCTTGGTTGTTGTACATATTGTATATGACCCGTTTCTCCCTATAGCTTACCCCTACTTTTTTCAGAATCTCGAACAGCTTGCACCATTTTATATTGTCGAACGCTTTTTCCAGGTCGACAAATCCTATGAAGGTGTCTTGATTTTTCTTTAGCCTTGCTTCCATTATTAGCCGTAACGTCAGAATTGACTCTCTCGTCCCTTTACTTTTACTAAAGCCAAACTGATCGTCACCTAGCGCATTCTCAATTTTCTTTTCCATTCTTCTGTATATTATTCTTGTAAGCAGCTTCGATGCATGGGCTGTTAAGCTGATTGTGCGATAATTCTCGCACTTGTCAGCTCTTGCCGTCTTCCGAAAGTCAGATAATATGTCGCCAGACTCATATATTCTACACACCAATGTGAATATTCGTTTTGTTGCCACTTCCCCCAATGATTTTAGAAATTCTGATGGAATATTATCTATCCCTTCTGCCTTATTTGACCGTAAGTCCTCCAAATCTCTGTTAAATTCTGATTCTAACACTGGATCCCCTATCTCTTCTAAATCGACTCCTGTTTCTTCTTCTATCACATCAGACAAATCTTCACCCTCATAGAGGCTTTCAATGTATTCTTTCCACCTATCTGCTCTCTCCTCTGCATTTAACAGCGGAATTCCCGTTGCACTCTTAATGTTACCACCGTTGCTTTTAATGTCACCAAAGGTTGTTTTGACTTTCCTGTATGCTGAGTCTGTCCTTCCGACAATCATATATTTTTCGATGTCTTCACATTTTTCCTGCAGCCGTTTCGTCTTAGTTTCCCTGCACTTCCTATTTATTTCATTCCTCAGAGACTTGTATTTCTGTATTCCTAATTTTCCCGGAACGTGTTTGTACTTCCTCCTTTCATCAATCAACTGAAGTATTTCTTGTGTTACCCATGGTTTCTTCGCAGCTACCTTCTTTGTACCTATGTTTTCCTTCCCAACTTCTGTGACAGCCCTTTTTAGAGATGTCCATTCCTCTTCAACTGTACTGCCTACTGCGCTATCGCTTATAGCTGTATCTATAGTGTTAGAGAACTTCAAACGTATTTCGTCATTCCTTATTACTTCCGTATCCCACTTCTTTGCGTATTGAATCTTTCTGACTAATGTCTTGAACTTCAGCCTACTCTTCATCACTACTATATTGTGATCTGAGTCTATATCTGCTGCTGGGTACGTCTTACAATCCAGTATCTGATTTCGGAATCTCCGTCTGACCATGATGTAATCTAATTGAAATCTTCCCGTATCTCCCGGCCTTTTCCAAGTATACCTCCTGCTCTTGTGATTCTTGAACAGGGTATTCGCTATTACTAGCTGAAACTTGTTACAGAACTCAATTAGTCTTTCTCCTGTTTCATTCCTTGTCCCAAGCCCATATTCTCCTGTAACCTTTTCTTCTACTCCTTTCCCTACAACTGCATTCCAGTCGCCCATGACTGTTAGATTTTCGTCCCCCTTTACATACTGCATTACCCTTTCAATCTCCTCATACACTTTCTCTATCTGTTCATCTTCAGCTTGCGACGTCGGCATGTATACCTGAACTATCGTTGTCGGTGTTGATCTGCAGTCGATTCTGATTAGAACAACCCGGTCACTGAACTGTTCACAGTAACACACCCTCTGCTCTACCTTCCTATTCACAACGAATCCTACACCTGTTATACCATTTTCTGCTGCTGTTGATATTACGCGATACTCATCTGACCAGAAATCCTTGTCTTCCTTCCACTTCACTTCACTGACCCCTACTATACCTAGATTGAGCCTTTGCATTTCCCTTTTCAGATTTTCTAGTTTCCCTACCACGTTCAAGCTTCTGACATTCCACGCCCCGACTCGTAGAACGTTATCCTTTCGTTGATTATTCAATCTTTTTCTCATGGTAACCTCCCCCTTGGCAGTCCCCTCCCGGAGATCCGAATGGGGGACTATTCCGGAATCTTTTGCCATTGGAGAGATCATCATGACACTTCTTCAAATACAGGCCACATGTTCTGTGGATACACGTTACGTGTCTTTAATGCAGTAGTTTCCATTGCCTTCTGCATCCTCATGTCGTTGATCATTCCTGATTCTTCCGCCTTTAGGGGAAATTTCCCACCCCGAGGACAAGAGAGTGCCCTGAACCTCTATCCGCTCCTCCGCCCTCTTTGACAAGGCCGTTGGCAGAATGAGGCTGACTTCTTATGCCGGAAGTCTTCGGCCGCCAATGCTGATTATTTTACCGAAATTTGGCACTTGCGGGGATCGAACACGGGACCGAAGACGTTTTGATTATGAATCAAAGACGCTGCCCCTAGGCCACGGGTACATCTGTTCGTAACCGTCTTTTTGTTATACAGCAGATGGTATTCCATGTACCAATATACGAGGGTTGGAACTTACACAATGGCAACTATTGACTCTCAACCAATACAAAAGGGTTACGTGTTTGCGCCCGTTACTGTCCTTCAGAGTAGTCATCAGCGTTGTATAGAATCCGTTGCCAGCGATGTGGAAGGCGTATTAGACCGTTAGCAGTGCCTGTTTTGTTGATGGTGCGAATGGAGCGGTCTACTGCCTGTCGAATCTCGGGAAAAGTTTTGAAGCGAATGCCACGAAGTGATTCTTTCATCTCTGGAATCACATCAAAGTCACAAGGATTTATATCCAGAGAATGTGGTGGATGGTACAGTACTTCCCAGTCCCATCGACCGAACAGAGCAGCCACAGCTTGCGCTGTATGCGACCGCACATTCTCATACAAAATGATGGATGGGTTGCGCAGAAAGTGTCGCCGCTTCTTTCACAATTAGGTCGCAGGTGATGTTCCAAAAACGAATAGTAATACTGCGTACTTGTGGTTGTTGACGTCAGATGAGACACTAACCTTATGTTAAATTCAAAATTCAAATAGAGTTTATTACGGAAAATTAAAATTACAGACTCCCAGCTCATCTTACAACAATAGAGACAACGGTGTCACCAATTTGCTCCATCAAAATATTAGTGGAGGATACAAAATAAATTGAGTTGTTAATTTGTTTGAAATCCTTACTAGTGGGAAATAAATTATTTCATTTCTGTCTGAATATCCACTTAACCACAGGGATAGAGAATCTTAATGTAAGTAGAAGGAATATAGATATACGAAGAGTTTCACATCTCATAAAACCGACCATAAATACAGAAGTGTAGACGTAAGTAAATTCTGTATAGAGCAAGATACAGAAGCGTGTGGTTCTGTGTTAACATTGAAAAATTGAATACTTGTGATTGTTAGATGTTAAGGCCCTCACTGGGTAATTTTGAAATTTTCATAAAAAAATTTCTCTTTTATTGTTCTGTCTGTAGGCCAGAAAAATGGATTATTAATTTGAGGTGATCTTAAAGCGAATATCTAGAAGGAATCTTATAGCTAAAGTGATCTACAGATGATGTTAGTCACTTATTATTTAGTATCATTCATAAATTTGCGTATCAATTTCTCAGGACAGCAATACCCTTACAGATAAGTTCATACAACAAGCCGAAAATGAAAAAAGTTATGCTTATCTGGTGTTAAACGTATTGTCAGAGTACGGTGTACAGTCAGTCACATTAGATGCCTTACTGTAGCTCCACGTTCCGCCCAAATGTAATTTTCGTAGAAAGATACTTAAGTGAAATACTGAGCATTAAAGAAACTTTCGACAACTACAGGTATCAGAATATCTGCACAAGTAAAAAGGGACGTCTACAAAACTGATAGAACAAGTAAATATCCAGAAATACTCTCATCTTATAAACAGTACTGAAAAATATTGCGAAAGTGGTAGAAAATCAGGAGTTTCCACATTGTGCCTGAAACTGACAGAGCAGACAGTAAAATCAAACCAATGTAGAATACTGTTAAAGAAAAGACGGAGAAAGAATCTGTATAAAACAACATTATTTCTGTTAAAGTGAATGGAAATACTGGTGCAAACAGTTCAGAAGAGAGAGCAAAACACTACATCACAGAAGCGATACGAACGCACATTTAGGAAAATAAAAAAAAAGAATCTCACATCCCCATCTGAAATAAGACAGATCACAATTAATCTAAAACGTAAAAGTATATATGGTGGATAATATCTCCAATAGACACCTAGAAGTTTTGGCCCTATAATATGTAGTATTCTAATCTACAATATATATATATATATATATATATATATATATATATATATATATATATATATATTTATATTATTCATTCTTCAGCACTTACGTAATACATTTGTATTGCTGGTTGTTTTACTAGTAGCCCTAGAACCTTTAGGTTTGTCTACGTTTGTCATATGAATAACAGTCAACATTATGGATACACAAGTTAGTAAGTTAACAGATGCCGCTGTTACACCCCTCTATAAGAATGGTCAGCAGCCACTCCTTGCACAGTTTTCATAAATTTTTGTTAAGGTAACTGTTAATACATTTACTCAACGTATAATAAACTTTTTAAATTATGAAATTTCACCAGCTCGGATCTTCTGTGTCTGATCGAGAACATATAACTATGTCAGTCACAATACTCTATTAGAGAAATTATCAGGTGGCAGGATTAATCATATTTTCAGATAATATAAATATTGTTGTGAAGGCGAGACCTCAACAGAGAAAATAGTAAACGGCGTTTTTGTGAAAGCTTCTGACTGGCTTTAAAAGAAATGTAGCCCGTCCAGTTATGTTATGTCGAAAGTATATCAACACTTATTAACATAGCATTACAGCGAGAAACAGTAAATAAGATAGAAATTTGTGAGTTATTAGGTTTGAATATTAAAAAAAAACTTAAACTGCATATTGACAAAAACTTAAAATGGTACTGGTAGCCCTAGAACCTTTAGGTTTGTCTACGTTTGTCATGTGAATAACAGTCAACATTATGGATACACAAGTTAGTAAGTTAACATATTTTGCGTATTTTCATTAAAAAAAAATTTAAAAAATGGCTCTGAGCACTATGGGACTTAACATCTAAGGTCATCAGTCCCCTAGAACTTAGAACTACTTAAACTTAACTAACCTAAGGACATCACACACATCCATGCCCGAGGCAGGATTCGAACCTGCGACCGTAGCGGTCGCGCGGTTCCAGACTGAAGCGCCTTTAACGTATTTTCATTCTTGGACGTTTTCTGGGATAATATTTTGCGGTAAGTACTCGCTTAGACAAGAAGTATTCATCGCACAAAAGAAAATAATTAGAACTGTCTATAAAATGCAAGCCTGTATATCTTGCAGGCATCTCCCTAAGCACTTGGAAATATTAATCATGGTCTTACAGTAAATTTGTTCACTTATTTCACTTATTAAATTTTCTTATTAACAATGCGTTTGAGTTCGAGGAATACAGGTACCACTGAAGAATCATTGAATAAAAGTAATTAATCATCTATACAGAAAAAACCTGTAAATAACTGCACTTTAGCCATATAAATATTATTATATAGTTTTTCAAATAAGTATTTTATGGCGAGTGCAGGCTTTCTCGGCAAATTTCATATATGAAATCTTCACGGGTTGTCAGCCGAGTAGCATCGTCGTCTCGTAGAAACGTTTCGACGGAATGCATCATCTTCAGGCGAAGTCTTCGCCTGAAGATGATGGAGACGCATTCCATCGAAACGTTGCTACGAGACGACGATGCTACTACGCTGACAACCCGTGAAGACTTCACATAAGTATTTTATGTTTATTCAGTTGATACGAGTCGTGTTTTTTAAGTAAGTACCGTTTTGAAATTTAAAAAAACGTGCTAAGATATCTCAATAATTTTATTTTTACATGCAAACCTGTACCTTAATCTACTTTTCTACATAATTTCCGTCAATACTGATGCACTTGTCATAACGTTGTACCAGTTTTTGAATACCCTCCTCATAGAAGTCTGCCGCCTGACCTGTTAACCACTGCATCACCACTGTTTTGACTTCGTCATCGTCTTGAAGACGCTGACCGCCCAGGTGTTTCTTCAAGTGCAGGAGCAGATGGTAGTCACTGGGCGCAAGATCGGAGCTGTACGGAAGATGATCTAGAGTTTCCCATCGAAAAGATGTGATGAGATCTTTGGTCTGATTCACCACATGCGGACGGCCATTGTCTTGCAGCAAAAGGATGCCCTTGCTCAACTTCCAGGGACGACTGTTGCTTTGATTCTGGTGTGGCGAAGGCCACCCATGTTTCATCGCCCGTAACAATTTGGCTTAAGAAATCATCACCGTCGTTGTGGTACCACTCAAGTAAAGTCAATGCACTGTCTAAACGTTTGGTTTTGTGCACATCTGTCAACATTTTCGGTACCCAACGTGCGCACAATTTTCGGTAATTCAAGTGCTCGATCACAATGCCATACAAAACACTATGAGAAACATTAGGAAAGTCATCCCGCAAGGAGGAAATCGTAAAGCGTCTGTTTTCTCTCGCCTTATTGTTCACTTTCTGCACCAAACATTCATTAACGACCGACGGACGCCCACTCCGTTGTTCATCATGCACATTTGTGCGGTCATCTTTAAGTGCTCTCACCCACTTTCTTACCATTCCATCACTCATAATGTTTTCTCCTTAAACTGCACAGATCTCACGATGAATATCGATCTCTTTTACGCCTTTAGCACTAAGAAATCTTATAACAGCCCGTACTTCACAGTCGGCGGGACTCACGATTATCAGAGGCATCTTAAACACTCAGTACACAACGTAAACAAGGAAGAATCAGACTGTAATGGCGTCAGTGCGTAGATTAAGGTACAGGCTTTCATGTAAAAATAAAGTTATTGAGATATCTTATCACGTCTTCCTTTAATTTCAAAACGGTACCTACTCAAAAAACACACCACGTATGTTCCACATCATAACTTTTATCGCGAATATGATCTAGGGAACAAGTAACCAACTACATAATTTCTCAGTTTCCGAGCAAACATTGCGGAGGGAACTGCATGCAACGAACTTCTAGACTTGGGTAACTCGCAAAAGCCTCTTTTTTCACAGTAGTAAATACACTCCTGGAAATTGAAATAAGAACACCGTGAATTCATTGTCCCAGGAAGGGGAAATTTTATTGACACATTCCTGGGGTCAGATACATCACATGATCACACTGACAGAACCACAGGCACATAGACACAGGCAACAGAGCATGCACAATGTCGGCACTAGTACAGTGTATATCCACCTTTCGCAGCAATGCAGGCTGCTATTCTCCCATGGAGACGATCGCAGAGATGCTGGATGTAGTCCTGTGGAACGGCTTGCCATGCCATTTCCACCTGGCGCCTCAGTTGGACCAGCGTTCGTGCTGGACGTGCAGACCGCGTGAGACGACGCTTCATCCAGTCCCAAACATGCTCAATGGGGGACAGATCCGGAGATCTTGCTGGCCAGGGTAGTTGACTTACACCTTCTAGAGCACGTTGGGTGGCACGGGATACATGCGGACGTGCATTGTCCTGTTGGAACAGCAAGTTCCCTTGCCGGTCTGGGAATGGTAGAACGATGGGTTCGATGACGGTTTGGATGTACCGTGCACTATTCAGTGTCCCCTCGACGATCACCAGTGGTGTACGCCAGTGTAGGAGATCGCTCCCCACACCATGATGCCGGGTGTTGGCCCTGTGTCCCTCGGTCGTATGCAGTCCTGATTGTGGCGCTCACCTGCACGGCGCCAAACACGCATACGACCATCATTGGCACCAAGGCAGAAGCGACTCTCATCGCTGAAGACGACACGTCTCCATTCGTCCCTCCATTCACGCCTGTCGCGACACCACTGGAGGCGGGCTGCACGATGTTGGGGCGTGAGCGGAAGACGGCCTAACGGTGTGCGGGACCGTAGCCCAGCTTCATGGAGACGGTTGCGAATGGTCCTCGCCGATACCCCAGGAGCAACAGTGTCCCTAATTTGCTGGGAAGTGGCGGTGCGGTCCCCTACGGCACTGCGTAGGATCCTATGGTCTTGGCGTGCATCCGTGCATCTCTGCGGTCCGGTCCCAGGTCGACGGGCACGTGCACCTTCCGCCGACCACTGGCGACAACATCGATGTACTGTGGAGACCTCACGCCCCACGTGTTGAACAATTCGGCGGTACGTCCACCCTGCCTCCCGCATGCCCACTATACGCCCTCGCTCAAAGTCCGTCAACTGCACATACGGTTCACGTCCACGCTGTCGCGGCATGCTACCAGTGTTAAAGACTGCGATGGAGCCCCGTATGCCACGGCAAACTGGCTGACACTGACGGCGGCGGTGCACAAATGCTGCGCAGCTAGCGCCATTCGACGGCCAACACCGCGGTTCCTGGTGTGTCCGCTGTGCCGTGCGTGTGATCATTGCTTGTACAGCCCTCTCGCAGTGTCCGGAGCAAGTATGGTGGGTCTGACACACCGGTGTCAATGTGTTCTTTTTTCCATTTCCAGGAGTGTAGTTTTCTCGTTTTGAGTTAGCCACACAATGCAGAACCTAGACAATATCTGAGTGGAGGTGTAGAGTGTGGCCCTACTAGTCGCAATTTTGCTTCTTTTCAAATGATTCAAGGCGTCGAGTCCATTGACAGGCGGAAGAGGCGTTTACCAAGGTGTGTGATGAGTTTATTTCAGCTCAGAGAGAGCTCTATGATATTTTTTCGGCGTTTCTCGTGCCATCAGTTGGGTCCAGTCCTTCATGTTACAGTAGGCATGAACCAGGATGTTTATTAAAACATTCTCGTTGAACAAGTACAGGCTTGTTTCCTATATCTTCATGTTGAGTATGCTGTGCCCTCCCTTTTGCCACGATGACAATAGCCCTGTTTACTGGGATGCACGCACACGTTCGAGGTTTGGCGTGTATTCAGTCACCCATCACACTTCGGCTGACACTAAACCCCGCGATCAGACTCCCTTAGAATACACGTTGGACAGTAAATGAAATGTAATAGTCAACATGCCCGCAATTTGGTAGCTCTGCAGGAGCAAATCATCAGTGAGTGGCTTCAGTAGGGTATGGCATATCTCAATAAATTTGTGTACTCTCTTCCTTGCTGAACTGAAGCCATTATCAAGGTTGCAGGCAGTTGTAATACAAAGGGCCAGAGATGTGGTCTCTGTGATTGCCAGTCCACGGAGCGGAATGTGGCAGCGAGGATCTATCGAATGCCTGGAGACGCTAGTGACAGAATAGACATTTATTATTCTTGGGTACGCAACTGCCCTCTTTCACGGCTTACCGTAGCAAGGTGAGCACCACTACGCTAGCCACACTGGTATGCGCTGACACCAGTGTGTCTCGCAGTCTGTCACCAGTCATGGGGATTCTAAAAACCCCACCACAACAAAGGTCAAATTTTAATAATGATTGTGGTGTTGCTCACGCTGCTAAATACTGCATTTTCGGGCAACAACAAAGTTATTATGTGACAGGTGTCATTAGAGCACAGTTATTAAAGTCATTTCATGTAAAAATGAATAAACTAGGCACTCATCTTTCCGTGTTTCCCACGCTGGTCTCGTTGTAAAATCTTGGCTCAATCGTCGAAAATCTAGGTGGTGATGATTCCAAGCTCGGATGCAAAGAGGCCTAGGTTTTATTCTGCTATATTCAAACGTTTTGTAGATGCGCTTCACAAACCATTCTTGAAGATTAAACCTTTCAAAGTTAGCACAATAGTGATGTAAAAGAAATAATCAGCACTCCGAATTTAAGTTACACTTTCTTTTAATTGCTTTTATTGCAATATCACGTAACACACAAAACATCACTTCACAATACAAAACATACTTGAAAACATCTTCCTCACATTTTATAAGCCAACTACAATATGCGTCTTTCCAACATGACGTCCAAGACTTGACTTTTTCAAGGTCCGACTCTCTAACAACTAACTAACAATCGCTTACGCGCCGAAAAATCATAGTGACAAAAGAAAGAATGCACATAAAAATAATATCATTACAACATAAACATATCAAAGTATCTGTACATTAATAAAATAAAATCTGAATGTTGTCTCAGAAATATGTTAACTACTTTACAGAAATACAGGAGAATATTGCTGGTATCGAGAGGTTCAGGTGAGGTGCCGTAATGGTTACATAATTCAAGTACCATTACAGGCTGCACACTCAGTGGAAAGCTAAGTCAAGGAAGGTTGCTGACCCGATGTCCCACAGATGTTGCCTATGTTTCCCAGTGACCAGCACATTGATTAGCTTAGCGGGTTACCAGTGTGCACTCGCTGACGTCATAGACGGCGCCCCAGAAAGGCACGAAACAGTCCTGCAAGTGGTGGCCATAGTCGTGAAGAGTTACTTCATGGACTGAGCATGAAATGGCCAGCGACGCCAGTGTTTGCCCGCAAATGAGGAGGGGAGAGGTGGTGGGGGGGGGGGGGGTGGCAGCTACTGCACTTCACTCCCCCAGCACACAGTTCGACACTTTACCAGGTACCATCAGTTAGACCACCGTCGGGCCGGCGCGGTGACCGAGTGATTCTAGGCGCTTCAGTCTGGAACCGCGCGACCGCTACGGTCGCAGGTTCGAATCCTGCCTCGGGCATGGATGTGTGTGATGTCCTTAGGGTAGTTAGGTTTAAGTAGTTCTGAGTTCTAGGGGACTGATGACCTCAGAAGTTAAGTCCCATAGTTCTCGGAGCCATTTGAACCATTTTTAGACCACTGTAGGCCTCCAGGGGCTTGGTGGTAGGAGGTAGCCAAGACCTGTCATCAGTGAAGGCGAAGACGAGATGGCAGCAGCACTTGATAGCCCAGTCCTTCAGGCCAGGCTGGCTTTTGAATCATAGATCTAAGTCATCTAGACAGACTGTGGATGGAACATCTCATGTCCCACCACGGGACAGGTTAGCTGCAATTTGAGAGCTGGGCTTTGGAAGGTAAAGAATATGTAGTGGTTGGTCTATGCCAATGACTTTATCGTGTAGCAAGAATGTTCAAGTATGCCCCAGTGTTTTTGGACCTATCAGTGCTTTTCACTGTATTGTGGTGTCACGACTCATCTCTTCAGGCTTTCAGTTTCATTGTTCCTGCAGCATGCGGGCTTTCAAATAAAAATGATGATTATGTGGTGGCTCTCAACTACGTACCCTCCGACTCAAAGTTGAAATATTAAAAGTTTTGGCTGGTTTCGTTGTATAGGGACTGGGATACGTAGTTGCCGCGTTACAAGCCAAATACTGCTGAGTCTGCAGTATACAATATGAATATACACATGAATCGAATGCTCGAAGGTTCCTATCAGTGGGCAACTGCGAATTTTGAACGTTATATAGAAATTTATAAATGAAAGATTGCAATTAAATAAAATCTGCAGATACCATTTTAACGACTTCAAATGGTGAGTACGATAGCACAAGTGCCTTTAAAAATGCCCTTTATTAACAATAGATTCCTACTTCACGTAATTAGTTATGAACAACAACACAGCTCGCGAGATATTCACTTCCTAACGCACACTACGTCTTCAATGCAGAAGCCACAGAAATCTCACAAGTGCAGAAGTCGGCACTACGAAATATTTTTATCTCCCGCGACCGTCTCTCCGTCGCGCTGTACTGTCCAGAACTCTCCGTAGCCTGTGCGACTCGATCGTCGCGCCGTCCTCCAGGAGTCTCCCGTGTCCTCTCCCGTACTGTCCCCTTCCATACAGTCTCTCCACGTGTTCTTTTTTGGAACGAGCGCTGTGATTGGCTAGAGCGCTCCTGCTCTGTCTCCAAGCCAACGCACACTCACAGACGTAATGAAACACATTCGAAATACAGGATTTACATTTAAATAACTTGAAATTAAATAAATATTCCTACGGCTGGACCATAAACACGCTCTAACACACATTATTAAATACATAAACAAATTAAATATACATATATCAAAGGAATAGCAACAAAAGGTAGGCCAGTAGCATAATGTCTCTGTGCTTTCTAAAACACAGTAAATATTTAACCAATTTCTTCATGAATAATATATATCGGATATAAACAAAGACATAGTTGAATAAATATATTTATAAGCACGCTGCTACCGTTGTTTCGTGTAACTCTGGAGTACTTACGGCCTGACGCGATCGATAGTAATCGGCCACTTTGACCTCCAATAACTCATGTACTATTCAAGTCACTTGCCTGAAATTTATACTAATTTAGGTTTACACTAACAGCTTTCTAAAGACACGTCGATCGACAAAATCGGATGAACCTTTTAGATTTTGGAAATTCATTGCTGGATGATACTTGTATCATTGATCATCAGATACTAAACTTAAAATTCATAAAGATATTGAAAATCTGATTACACCATCAGAATCGTCGTGCAAATAATGGTAATGTACGTGTTTCTTTTTGAGGTATCACGATTCATCTGGCTACTATTAATTTCTATACGAACTGTGAAATGTCTGCCATTAATGTTTCACAAAGTCCGCCATCTTTGGCACTCCTGGCGTGTCTCCTTCATTGACACACGGTCACTGGACCATGCGCTGGAGCTATCCCTCTTACTCTGGCTAACGTACGGCACCACGCAGTAGCTGACGAGCCCCGGCTTGCCGAGCGGCCCGTGTGCCCACACCAACTCCGAACTTACAATATTTTCAGGACGCCACAACTCGCCCGTTACCTCACAAGCATCTGCGAGCTGAAAGTCACTCTTGCGCGCGACCTATGCTTTGTTATTTCACTGTGCTTAGTCGACAGAACGACGTTATGCTCCCTTCCCCATGAGGTCACTCTGTTGCATCAGCACCTTGGTCACCCAGCTGTGGGTATATGTGGCAGTTAGCTCCGTAGTATGTCCATGCTGCATGCAACAATGACTGTTCATCCTTGATGGCATTCCAGTCTCGATATCGCGTACCAGTCTGCCTTGGCTCCAGTTCAGCAGCTGGTGCTGTCCAGACAAACTTTTAAAAAATTTTCACATCCACCCGGAATATCGTTCTGGGACGCAACAATAGTATTAGTACCATATCTCCTAGGGGAGATTAATGTTTTGTCCTGTGTGTTTAAGGCTGTCAACTCAATTTTTACAGTCTTTGTACAATTCTCAGGCAATGAAACTCTTATGAAGTTCTGATTCTTTGGAGATCACTCGGTAATAGTAAAATTTAATCGTAACCTTATACGGTTGTAAGTCGCTTTACATTTCAGATTCATCGACTCCCACTGATTTCGTCTCCCTGTCGCAATGTTACAGCCAACCATCACACAACCTCCAGACCGCCCGTCCCCGCCGGCAAGCATAGCGCAGTCATTAGGGAGTTTCTCTTGGCCGGCCGCTTGCAGGACTCTGTTGCCAGCTGCGCAGCAATTAGCAAATGGCCGTATTCATGGCTGCCGTCAAACAGTTGTGCGCCAGAATTAAAAGCAGTTTCATTCGGTGCGTCCACTGGAAGTGCTTTTATTGCCGCTATCGACCGGTTTCATGACGGAGCGCAGCAGTAAACCGATAGCTGGCGACAGTCTACAGTCAGGGTTGAGGCGAGAGGCACCTGACAAGTTGTACGTCGCTCTCAGGGGTTGTAAAGTGTTTCGGAATTCATTGCTCCATTTCAAAACAGCCATCAACGGTTTATTTCAGTTCTTGTTAGCGGCGGTGTATCTCAGTGAAGCGAAAATTTACATCCTTCCTGTTATTACGAGAAAGGAAGGCCGCGTGATATTAACCAAATCCAGCAGAAAAGTAGTTTGATAGACAATAAGGTTTCATTCAAATTTTTAGAGAGCTTTGTCGTAATCTCAAATAAGAGTTACCCTTTTAAACATACATTTGGCTAAAATTGTCCTATTTAATTGTTAACCGTCTCTCCCCTTACGCCATTATTTTCGTTTCCAGGGAGGTACATTGCCATGATTAATAACTATTTGGTAGCCTACTATCTTTCCTGTTGCCTTACTGTCATTTTAACGTGAGACAGGAGCCACAGTCACATACGTCTGTTGCCTGTGAATCGTGTTTAATCTGAAGCTTTCTGCAAACGTAAAACTGTGTGCTGAACCGACTCTCGAACTCAGGACCTCTGCCTTTCACGGGCAAGTGCTCTACTGTCTCAGCTACCCAAGCACGACTCACGACCCGTCCTCACAACTTTGCTTCTGCCAGTACCTCGTCATGGTCCGTGTTTGAGTACGTCTCTGCTAAACGCTAAGTTAAATATTATAATATGGACAGTATACAAAACGATTGGTCATAAAATTGGTTGCCCATATTCGATGAGCATCTGGCTCATTTCCCAGTCTCATAATATTGTGATCTAAACACTAAGCTGTAAGCATTTATTTTTATTCTCGAGTAAGATGCATACAAACATAAAAGTGAAGTAAGTGCTAGCCATGATTCTATGGAGTGATCAAAAATGTAATCCCAAGACTGACAGATATTATCACAGAGACAACAATAAGTATGCTGTAACTGTATAGAGACAACTATTCGCCAATTACTAGGCATCTGCAGGATAGCCAACCCCTTCGATCGCTCTAAGCTGAGTGACGCTATGCCACTGCACTAGCGCCTGTTTGCTCTACGCAAAGTTTGAAGGTTGTTGCAGGGGTTGCCTATCCTACAGGTGCCAAGGCCAAGGAATTGATGAATGCTTGTCTCCGCACAGGTATATTTTTAACGCGCTTAACGAAAGTGTGTGGGTGGCATCGAGGATATTGTCGGAGTGGGGGATCTTAGAGACACTCTTTGCCTCCTCTCTCTCTCTCTCTCTCTCTCTCTCTCTCTCTCTCTCTTTTCCTGGAGATAGATCTAACAGGCATAAATTTAATGAATAATTGTACTGTGCTACGAGTTCCGGCACGTCATTGACAGCATCTTCAGGCCCCGATACATGAAACGAGGTAAGACATCTAGTCGTTTGTACTTACTACAGGAACCATTGTACCAAACTCGTTTCCGGATATGTTGTGATGGTTTCCACTTCTGTTGTGAAGATATCCAGGGAAACCAGTTTGATTTTGACTAAGTCCTGAAATGCTGGAAAATAATTCAATTAAAGAACGGAATATTTTGTTTTATGTTCAGTAGTACTTTTACATTCTGCTGATCTGCCAAACCGTACGTTAGGGGTTGGATAGGTACTTAAACCAGAATTTTAAATTGATCGAAAATGTGACTTTTTATTGGAATGGAAAAGAACACATTTTTCTGACTCTCCAGTACGTCGCCACAAAAATTTTGAGCTTACTGTCACCGAGCTTTGCATCAGATAAAAATTTTAATTTTGCAGATTTCATATTAAGTGCACGATCGTCACTTTTGCACCCAGACAATGTTGATGCTCTTCTTTTTCTATACAGCAACTCCAGTATCAGAGAAAATGAATGAAGCAATATGTTGTAAAGGTTTTTGCACACCACTTTTTGTTCTATTTTCTCTCTAAATCGGATGGCGATTATTCTAGCTGTTTGTCTTGTATCTTTCATCTATCCAATTATTCTCAAATTTGTGTTGATTAATTGTAGCCACATAAACGAACATCTTTCTTTGTGAACTATTATTTCATTGTATTTCATTGGTAATTTTATCGCGCCCCAAGTCGTCATGCTTTGAACTTAATGCAAAATAATTAATCTGAATAATCCGTTCACACGAAATAGTACTGTGGACCCGGCGTAATACCATACTTAATTTTTCTTTGGCCTGGACAAAATGGTTTGACAATAATCCGCTTCTCGAGGAAGTTAGATATTCGGTACCTACCAACACTTAGACGTATTGTTCTTATTTTTTTTTCTTGTTCGTTCTTCCGAATAGAGTAAAAGGCTGCTTTTGCAGGGGTTCAGGTACTGCCAATATCAAAACATTTTATTCAAGTTGTTAGTTGGTATAACTGGTGTAGGATTCGTTATGAATAGGAAGGTAGGGCAGAGGGTGTGTGACTGTGAACAGTTCAGTGACCAGGTTGTTCTAATCAGAATCGACTGCAGACCAACACCGACAACGATAGTTCAGGTATACATGCCGACGTCGCAAGCTGAAGATGAACGGATAGAGAAAGTGTATGAGGAGATTGAAAGGGTAATGCAGTATGTAAAGGGGGACTAAAATCTAATAGTCGTGGGCGACTGGAATGGAGTTGTAGGGAAAGGAGTAGAAGAAAAGGTTACAGGAGAATATGGGCTAGGGACAAGGAATGAAATAGGAGAAAGACTAATTGAGTTCTGTAACAAGTTTCAGCTAGTAATAACGAATACCCTGTTCAAGAATCACAAGAGGAGGAGGTATACTTGGAAAAGACCGGGAGATACGGGAATATTTCAATTAGATTACATCATGGTCAGACAGAGGTTCCGAAATCAGATATTGGATTGTAAGGCGTACCCTGGAGCAGATATAGACTCAGATCACAATATAGTAGTGATGAAGAGTAGGCTGAAGTTCAAGACATTAGTCAGGAAGAATCAACACGCAAAGAAGTGGGATACGGAAGTACTAAGGAATGACGAGATACGTTTGAAGTTCTCTAACGCTATAGATACAGCTATAAGAAATAGCGCAGTAGGCAGTACAGTTGAAGAGGAATGGACATCTCTAAAAAGGACTGTCACAGAAGTTGGGAAGGAAAACATAGGTACAAAGAAGGTAGCTGCGAAGAAACCATGGGTAACACAAGAAATACTTCACTTGATTGATGAAAGGAGGAAGTACAAACATGTTCCGGGAAAATCAGGAATACGGAAATACAAGTCGCTGAGGAATGAAACAAATAAGAAGTGCAGGGAAGCTAAGACGAAATGGCTGCAGGAAAAATGTGAAGACATCGAAAAAGATACGACTGTCGGAAGGACAGACTCAGCATACAGGAAAGTCAAAACAACCTTTGGTGACATTAAAAGCAACAGTGGTAACATTATGAGTGCAACGGGAATTCCACTGTTAAATGCAGAGGAGAGAGCAGATAAGTGGAAAGAATACATTGAAAGCCTCTGTGAGGGTAAAGATTTGTCTGATGTGATAGAAGAAGAAACAGGAGTCGATTTAGAAGAGGTAGGGGATCCAGTATTAGAATCGGAATTTAAAAGATTTTTGGAGGACTTACGGTCAAATAAGGCAGAAGGGATAGATAACATTCCATCAGAATTTCTAAAATCATTGGGGGAAGTGGCAACAAAACGACTATTCACGTTGGTGTGTAGAATATATGACTCTGGCGATATACCATTTGACTTTCGGAAAAGCATCTTCCACACAATTCCGAAGACTGCAAGAGCTGACAAGTGCGAGAATTATCGCACAATCAGCTTAACAGCCCATGCATCGAAGCTGCTTACAAGAATAATATACAGAAGAATGGAAAAGAAAATTGAGAATGCGCTAGGTGACGATCCGTTTGGCTTCAGGAAAAGTAAAGGGACGAGAGAGGCAATTCTGACGTTACGGCTAATAATGGAAGCAAGGCTAAAGAAATATCAAGACACTTTCATAGGATTTGTCGACCTGGAAAAAGCGGTCGACAATATAAAATGGTGCAAGCTGTTCGAGATTCTGAAAAAAGTAGGGGTAAGCTATAGGGAGTGACGGGTAGTATACAATATGTACAACAACCAAGAGGGAATAATAAGAATGGACGATCAAGAACGAAGTGCTCGTATTAAGAAGGGTGTAAGACAAGGCTGTAGCCTTTCGCCCCTACTCTTCAATCTGTACATCGAGGAAGCAATGATGGAAATAAAAGAAAGGTTCAGGAGTGGAATTAAAATGCAAGGTGAAACGATATCAATGATACGATTTGCTGATGACATTGCTATCCTGAGTGAAAGTGAAGAAGAATTAAATGATCTGCTGGACGGAATGAACAGTCTAATGAGTACACAGTATGGTTTGAGAGTAAATCGGAGAAAGACGAAGGTTATGAGAAGTAGTAGAAATAAGAACAGCGAGAAACTTAACATCAGAATTGATGGTCACGAAGTCAATGAAGTTAAGGAATTCTGCTACCTAGGCAGTAAAATATCCAATGACGGACGGAGCAAGGAGGACATCAAAAGCAGACTCGCTATGACAAAAAAGGCATTTCTGGCCAAGAGAAGTCTACTAATATCAAATACCGGCCTTAATTTGAGGAAGAAATTTCAGGATGTACGTCTGGAGTACAGCATTGTATGGTAGTGAAACATGGACTGTGGGAAAACCGGAATAGTAGAGAATCGAAGCATTTGAGATGTGGTGCTATAGACGAATGTTGAAAATTAGGTGGACTGATAAGGTAAGGATTGTGGAGGTTCTACGCAGAATCGGAGAGGAAAGGAATATGTGGAAAACACTGATAAGGAAAAGGGACAGGATGATAGGACATCTGCTAAGACATGAGGGAATGATTTCCATGGTACTAGAGGGAGCTGTAGAGGGCATAAACTGCAGAGGAAGACAGAGATTGGAATACGTCAAGCAAATAATTGAGGACGTAGGTTGCAAGTGCTACTCTAGGATGAAGAGGTTAGCACAGGAAAGGAATTCGTGGCGGGCCGCATCAAACCAGTCAGTAGACTGATGACCAAAAAAAAAAAAAAAAAAAAAAGTCAGTTTAGGAATTCCGTTTTAGATTTGTCGAAAATGATCACGTGTGTGTCTAAATCTAAATTACATGTATAATTCCTCGGAAATTTGTACGAACACAACCCATCATTTCGCATAGAATGCAGATATTCGAAGTGCAGAGAAAAGTATCTAATCAGGTGTATTAACAACTGTATGTGTACATTTTACAAGCAAACAGTATTTCAAAAATTACTTTGAAATTATTGTTGAGCATTTATTTCCCACGTCTCGTGGAAAATGAACAAATAAAAATACACTAAAGCGCCAAAGAAACTGGTACATCTGCCTAATATCGTGTAGCGCCCCCGCGAGCACGCAAAAGTACCGCAACACGACGTGGCAAGGAGTCGACTAATGTCTTAAGCAGTGCTGGAGTGAACTGACACCATGAATCCTGCCGGGCTGTCTTTAAATCCGTAAGAGTACGAGGGGGTGGAGGTCTCTTCTGTACAGCACGTTGCAAGACATCCCAGGTATGCTCAATAATGTTCATGTCCGACGAGTTCGGTGGTCAGCGGAAGTGTTTAAACTCACAAAAGTGTTCCTGGAACCACTGTCTAGTAATCCTGGACGTGTGGGGTGTCGCATTATCCTGCTGGAATTGCCCAAGTCCGTCTGAATACACAATGGACGTGAATGGATGCAGATGATCACACAGGATGCTTGTGTACGTGTCGCCTGTCAGAGTCGTATCTAGACATATAAGGTGTCCCATATCACACCAACTACACACGCCCGACACCATTACAGAGCGCCCACCAACTTGAACAGTCCCCAGCAGACATGCAGAATCCATGGATTCATGAGGTTGTCTCCACATCCGTAGATGCCTGTCCGCTCGACACAATTTGAAACGAGAGTCGTCCGATCAGGCAACATGTTTCCAGTCATCAGTAGTCCAATGTCAGTGTTGACGGCCCCGGCGAGGCGTAAAGCTTTGCGTCGTGCAGTCATCAAGGGTACACGAGTGGGCCTACGGCTCCGAAAGCCCATATCGAGTATGTTTCGCTGAATGGTTCGCACGCTGACACTTGTTGATGACCCAGCATTGAAATCTGCAGCAGTTTGCTGAAGGGTTGCACTTTTGTCACTCTGAACGATTCTCTTCTTTCGCCGTTGGTCTCGTTCTTACAGCATCTTTACCGGCCGCAGCGATGCCGGAGATCTGATGTTTTACCGGATTCCTGATATTCACGGTACACTCGTGGATGTCCTCATTTCACCGCTACCTCCGAGATGCTGTGTCCCATTGCTCGGGCGCCGACTGTAACACCTTGTTCAACCTCACTTAATCTTCATAATCTGCTATTGTAGCAGTAGTAACCGATCAAACAACTGCGCCAGACACTTGTTGTCTTATATAGGCTTTGCCGACCGCAGCGCCGTACTCTGCCTGATTACATATCTCTGTATTTGAATATGCGTGCCTATCCCAATTTCTTTGGTGTTTCAGTGCATATTATTCGTAGAACAGAGTATGTATCTGTTTTATATATGAAACCAAATTCTATCTTATGCGAAAGCTTGGATGACTTCACATAGGGAAGAATCATCGGGTGTGTTGTGCACCGAGTTAGACATTCAAAACAAATGCCGATAGACTCCGCCACCATATAGGCACAACTACTCGATAGGAATGTGTCAGGTCCTTGCAGCGGTTTCCAAATGGCCCTCATAAACCAGATCTTTCCCTGCTTCTGTGCCATTTCTTCCAACATGTGGTTCTCGTCAGATGATAGTAGATAGCAGCCAATAGGGAATGCTCTCAACTGCGGACTACTTTGCTTCCGACTCGTACGAGCACCAAAACAAGCACCAAAACACGACGTGATGCTGACAGTACCTGCAGTTAGCTCCGCACAGTAATCTGAAGGTCACCTCTGACTTAACAGTCGCTGTTTGCTAAAAATTACGACCAGTAACAGAGTGTCTGAGAACATTACTATGAGTGATACTTTCAACATCACATCATTGAAATCTCCGGGACTTACGTTTTAACTCAGTTGTTGTAATTGTATATTTTGATATTGTCATAAAGACGGCCACGTGTTGATTGCCTCTTATCTGTTTTATAAAGGCTCATTTTGAATAAATTGTTAATTACTTATTTGCTAGTTGTTGTGTTAAGGAGTGACGTAGTAGGGGCCTTGACCTTCCATGCTAAGTGTATCCCTCATTCCGACTTCCTAAGTCACAACTGTAATTATTGTCCTTGAAGAAAAGTGCAATCTCTCTTGGTATAACAGCTTATTTCTTTCAGTTATCTACTGTACTGTACTGTATTGTATTGTTCTTTCTACGTATGGTCCAAGCTTCATCGAGCTATGCCATTTGGCAGTGACATATTATGCAAAACTTATTTTCGCCTTAATTTTTGCACATGACTGTGGTTTCTCACCCATAATAACAATACACCATCTCACCTCACAAAGTTGAACGAAAATATTGAAACACCGCTGGAAACCCATGTTTGACGATAAACGCAGATGCTAGTCAACCCTGCAAGCTGCGCTTTTGTATTCGACCACGAACGGCGCTTGTGCTGTGCTATCAATGCGTTTCACGTGTCATTCGTGGTAGGAAGAGTGTTCTATGTGGTTGTGAGTGTATTATATATCGGAGCTAAGTGAATTCAAACAGAGGAAGTTGCTGGTGCTCATACAGTGGCTGCTTCCGCAACCTAGGGAGCCAAAGTGTTTGTTGTTTGAAGAAGTGCCGTATTGAAGATTTATACTTCACACAAAGAAAGCCGAAAAACGCCATCCGCTTGGACACAACACGGACGAAAAAGTGTGTTTAGAGATAGGGACAGATGGGCTGAGGATGACAGCTACAAAAGTCACTGCAGAACTGAAAGTTCTCTAAGAACCAAATCAACACAAATGCAGGTCCAGATGCAGGTAACTGCAGGGCGAGATGGAATTCCAAAACCATTCATCAGTGATGCGAGAGCCCGTAACAGGGAAACATATTCCCGAAGCCATACTATTTGGATTATGGAGCAATGGAAGAATGTCATTTACTCGAATGAGTCTTGTTTCACCACTGTTTCTAACGTGTGGCTGAGTTTAAGCTCCTCCAGTGAAATATGGTGGGGGTTCGGTGATGATTTGGGCAGCCATAACACGGTATTCCCTGCGCCCCGTGGTTATTCTGCCAGGTCTCATTACTGCCAGCGATTACGTGACCAGTTTTGCTGACCAGGTCCATCCCGTGAAATAATGTTTGTTCCCCAGTGGTGATGCCATGTTCCAAGACGACCGGGCACGTATTCACACAGCTCGCATCGTTCAGAACTGATTTTGCGAGCACGAGGATTAAGAGTCGCATCTTCAATAGAAGATACAAGGAACCAGATCTCAATATTACTGAGCCTCTGTGGCTACTTTGGAGAGAAGGTCCCGTGATCGCTACCCACCTCCACATCGTTACCTGAACATGCTACTAAGAGTGCAGGACCCATACTTACCCATCCGAGACGACTGGAAGCTGATTTGAATGCCAACGGTAGTGTGTTGTGTTTTTGGTGTTTCCAAAATGTTGCCCAACTCCTGTACATGGAAAGCACAACATCTCACGCTCTCATTGCGTCTTTCAATTCGTGACCGTAGTCTGCTGAGCGCTTCCCACCAGCCAGCTTCCATTTTATTCGATGGAGCAGCCGTCCGATTGCCGTCACTTAACTCATACAAAGTTTAATGTGTCAACGCTGAAGCTGAGACCATGTGATACGTCTGTTTTCTTTCTTTTTTCTTCAAAACGAAAAAAACATACATTTGAATATATCTCGGTAAATACGTCAGATATGTGCATGGCATATTACTTTCTTGTGAAAAGTCATCGCCAGCGTTCTTGAAAGCTACTACGGTGTACGTCTCATCACCATGCATGTGAAATAACGGTTTCTACTCAATTATTAGCAGAGTTCCATGGTTTCATGAAAAGACACGGTCCGACAATACTCCCTATTTCATTACAGAGCCAACGTCGCTTTGCAAAGCGTATTGACAAAATATCTATTTACCGTGGGAGGTGGTGCACATTCGGGAGAACAGTGGTTCAAACCCTCACACAGTCATACAGAGATACTACGTAATTTCCCTCTGTAAGGGACACGGCCGATTTCGTTCACCATCGTTTGTCTATCTGCATCTATATTTCCATCTATACTCTGAAATCCATCGTGAGATGCTTGGCAGAAGACACGCCCCATTGTACCAGTTATTAGGGTTTCTGCCCAATCCATTCACGTATGGAGTCAGGCAGAGTGATTCTATGAATGCCTTTGTGCGTACTGTAATTATCCTAATATTATGGTAATGATCTTTATGTGGGTGATATGTAGGGGGTTGTCGAATATTCGTAAAATCATCATTTAAAGCCGGTTCTTGAAATTTTGTTAGTGTACTTTCTCGGGATAGTTTACGTCTATCTTTAAGAGCGTGCCAGTTCATTTTCCTCAGTATCTCTGTGGCATTCTCCCACGTATCAAACAAACCTGTGACAATTCATGCTGCCCTTCTCCGCATATGTTTAATTTTCCCTATTAGTTCTATTCGGTACGTGTCCCACACACTTTTAGAATTAGTCGCACTAGTGTTCTGTAAGTAGTCTCCTTTGTGGACTGATTCCACTTCCCCAGTATTCTATCTCTAGACCGAAGTCAACCACTCCACCCACAAGTCAGCCTATGTCTCCATTCCATTTCATATCCCTACAAAGTGTTGCTACCAGATATTTGTGTGAGTTGGCCGATTCCCATAGTGACTCACTGATATTAGGCTCAAACGATACTACGGTTTTTTTTTCCTTTTGTGAAGTGCACAGTATTTAATGAAAGTTGCCAGTCTTTGCATCAGTTTGAAATCTTCTCAAGTTCTGAGTGAATGTTTATGGAACTTCTTTCAGATTCTACTTCGTTATAAATAACTACATCATCTGCAAAAGTCTGAGGTTAAAATTAATTTTGTCTGCAAGGTCATCAATAAACAAAATGAACAGCAAGGATCCCAGCACACTTCCAAGGGGCACACCTGAAGTTACTTTCACATCTGATGATAACTCTCCACCCAAGATAACATGCTGCGTCCTCCAACCCAAAAAGTATCCAGTCATAAATTTCACTTGATACCCCATATGGTGCTATCTTTGCAGTAAAGAGCATGCAGAATGGAAAGTCGACGGGCTTTGATGGCATCAGCTCCAACATGATAAAGGTAGCTGGAATATTAGGCTTAAATTGGCTGTATAGAGTGTTATCAGTGATTGGGGAAAAAACAAAATCCCAGACGATTGGAGTAAAAGAGTAATCATCCCTCTGTTCAGAAAGGGCAATCGACGAAAATGTAGAAATTACGGAGGCATCAAGCTGCTGTTAGAAAACATCATAGAGATGAGACTTAGAAAAATAGTAGAACCTTTGCATGAGGAAGAACAACATGGATTCAGATACTACGGATCATATTTCTGCAGTAAAAATGCTGATAGAGAAGTACTGGGAATATGGAAGAAATCTTGTGATTGTATTTGTGAACATTGAAAAAGCGTATGACATCGTCCCTCGAAACAAGAGATGAGAATATTTCCAAGACGTAAAGGTGCTAAAGAACCTAACTGACGAAATCAAGATGCAATATCAAATGTGTTACAGCTGTTTTCAGATAGGTAACGGACGATCAGACTGGTTTGAAACAAAGAGAAGTGTCCAGTAGTGTTATAACAGTACTGGACACGATCATAAGATCTATCAAGAAAATAGATAGCAAATCAAATGACATGGTTTTTGCGGATGATTTGATACTATGAGGAGAGACAGAAGCAGAAACACAGAAGAAATTTAATGACTGGAACAACACATTCAAAATTTTCGGACTAAAAAAAATAAAACAAAGACGGTAGAAATGACTATCAACAGGCAAGCAACAACCTCATATATACTTCTATATGGAGTCAAAGTAGAATCTGTTTCCCATTTCAAGTACCTAGGAAGCATGATTTCGAAAGACAACGGCATTAAGCGGGAAGTACTCAGCAGGTTACAGAAAGCATCCAATTTTTACAGTCAAATCATAAATCTTCTCTAGGACGATAAAATGCCATGGAATGCAAGAGCAAACATATACCACACCTATTTTGTACCAGTCCTTACATATGGTTTAGAAACATATACCCTACTAAACAAAGACCTCAGTAGAATTCAGGCAACAGAAATGAGATTCACTTAAACTATGAATCAGACAACTAGAAAGAACAAAATCAAAAATAAGGTCAGTAGAAAAGTAACTGGTATTGAAGCTCCTGTTACCATTGTCATAAAGAAACGCAGGCTTCAGTGGTATAGACATATAATGAGAATGAACAGCGAAAAACCTGAGAAAAGTTATTTCAACCTGCACCTCGTAGGAATAAGACCACGGGGGAGGCCAAGAAAACGATGGATAGAGACTGTAAGACAAGATGTGGAGGAGAAAGGACACAAACTGGAAGTTGTCCTGGAACAGAAAGTGTACGAAGACAGAAGGAGATGGCTAGTACTTGTACACTACACCTTGAAAAACGATGATGATGATTGCCCTGTATGATGGTACTTTTGACACTAAGGTAGGTGTGGTACAGAGTCAAATGCTTTTTGGAAATCAAGAAATACAGCATCTACCTGACTGCCCTGATCGAAAGCTTTCAGTACGTCATGTGAGAAAAGCTCGACTGGGTGCTCCATCGAAGACATGTAAAATTCTTTCGTTCTCTCTTCCTTGAGACATTTGTTTCATGACATCAGCAGTTCACCACCTCTTCCGAAAGGCACATCGTCTGAGTTACTGATTGATCTAAACATGAAACGTTTTTCAAATATCAAAAATTTAAAACAAACTGAAATGATGCAAGAAAACTGGAGTGACGGGTAACATTACAAAAAATAAATAAACAAATAAATAAGCAAGTAGACTGACCGAAAGAAAAATACCAACACCAAGAAGGGATTGTGGGAGGTACACGAAAGTTGGTGGGCGTGCCGTATTACAGTCCGGAGGCTCACGTGGCACTACCAAGGAGAAAGACTGTCGTGTTCGGCATATGGCTACCGTGTATCGCACTGCGTCTACAGCAGCAATTCGAGCAACAGTTGGCACCACAGCAACACAATGAGCTGTTACTTCAAAAACAGCTTCGAGCCAGGCGCCTTGCAGCGTGAATTCCACTGACCCCAAAACACCGCCATTTGCGGCTTCAGTGGTGTTAAGCGAATGCTCATTCGAGGATGAAGTGCAGGTCTGTTGCGTTTTCTGATGAAAGCTGGTTCTGCCTTGGTGCCAGTGATGGTCGTGTGTTGATTAGGATGAGGCCAGGTGAGAACCTGCAACCGACCTGATTGCGGCTTACAAGGGGGGGGCCGCCAATTGTGAAATTCAGATTCGACTCATATTGCGCATAATAAAAGCTCATGGCCAGAGGTGTAATGTGGCAAAGCACCAAGATGCACTTCTCAGCCGTTGTCCAGAAAATCGACAGTTAAAAGAAACCGTTGCGGTGAAATACTCTCTACGATTAACAATTTTCTACAGCGTCGTGGCGCAGCGGTAAGCGCTCGGGTTCGTAATCCGAAGGTCGCCGGATCGAATCTCGCGCCATGCAATTTTTTTATTAGATTTTTGTAATTATAATATATATATATACATATATATATATATATATATATATATATATATATATATATATATATATATATATATGAATTGCTTATGCATGTTGGTGAAGGCGGATCGCTCTCCAATTGAACCGCCTCCATTTTTCCGTTTGTTTAACAGGGTGTACCAAAGCTCTCACGTCCGCACTGATTTTCGACGATGTGATAAGTTGCGCTAGGGACCGCAACTACCTTCTTGCGAAGTTAGCAGGCAACTACGCTGTTATGCGGCGGCTCGTTTCAGCCCATTCAACATCTGTCCTTCAAGTGTAACGAGCGAGTAACGGAGTTTATATTTCATACCTACCACAGCAAATTTGTGTTCGCGGGGTCTCTATTCTAATTCGAACGTTTGACTTAACACTACACGTATTCGTTTCGGAATATCGTTTCTACGTCTTCCGTTAACTATACGTGGTTAACATTATGAAGACAATTAATAACATTTCTGAAATACAACTTTGTTTGCGGAAAAGATAATGATGTTCGAAGTCGCCAGTTTTTCCACGAAAAACGACTTTCAACAACTTATTATATGCATAATTGTTGCAACTGATTGCCGGGAATTATATATATATATATATATATATATATATATATATATATATATATATATGTGTGTGTGTGTGTGTGTGTGTGTGTACATTTGAATTACCAAAAAAAAAATTAAAAAAAAAAAAAAGGTTGCATGGCGCGAGATTCGATCCGGTGAACTTCGGATTACGAACCCGAGCGCTTACCGCTGCACCACGACGCCGTAGGAAATTTTTAATCGTAGAGAGTACTTCACTGCAACGGTTTCTTTTAACTGTCGATTTTCTCGACAACGGCTGAGAAGTGCATCTTGGTGCTTTGCCACATTACACCTCTGGCGATGAGCTTTTATTATGCGCAGTATGAATCGAATCTGAATTTCACAATTGGCGGCCTCCCCTTGTTAGACACACTGGAACTAAATCTGGAGTTGTGGTCTGGGGTGCGATTTCCTATGACAGCAGGAACACCTTGATGGTTATCCCACGTACACTGAATGCAAATTTGTACGTCGGTCCGGTGATTCGAGCTGTTGTTCAGACATTCATGAACAGAATTTCAGGGGGTGTTTTGGAACAGGATAACGCTGTCGCACATACCGCTGACCTAACCCAACATTCTCTACAGTGTCGACATGTTGTCTTGGCCTGCACGATCACCAGATCCGTTTCCGATCGAGCACGTATGGGACATCATGAGACGATAACTCCAGTGTCATCCACAACCAGCATTAACTGTCCCTTTATTGATCGATCAAGTGCAAAAGGCATGTAACTCCATCCCATAAACTGCATCTGGCACCAGTACAACACAACGCCTGCACGTTTGCATGCTTGCAGTCAACATTCTGGCCGTTACATCGATTATTAATGTACCATCATTTCACATTTGCAACGGTTTTTAATTCGCTTACATTGACCTGTGCTCTTGCAATGTCAAGCACTTAAATATTTCACCTAGACAAATGTATTGCCATACTTTCACTACATTAATTATTTCTTGGTGTTGCGATTTTTTCCGTCAGTGTGTTTGCGGAGTTCCGCAGACAGTAGTGATGGTTAAAAATTGACCGTCTATGGTCGTCTCCACCCCGAGAACAGAAGATGGATCCATCACTCCTAACTGGCTGGACTCAGCAGCGTTAGGCTAATAATGTAGAAATTTATCCCTGGATTCATGTGACAGTGAAAACTAGAGCAACGTAAGACATTAAGAAACGAAAAGTTGAAAATGAATGAAAATGGTACAGCAGAAACTGTATTTCATTCAAAACTGAAAAGCACGAGGACCAGCTGGGTGCAGTGCGGAACTTTCAGTGAATATATGATTCGCGAATTTCAAAGAAAGGAGTACAATTTTAATCGTGCACACTGTACCCTCCACCGCACACGTGTGGTGGCATGTGGAATATATAAGTAGGTATAGATGTAGATGTAAATATTCCCCAGTTCCCGTTTATGGAGGTTTATTGTCTTGTCAAAGCGGAATAAGATGCAAAAATCCTATTAATAAGTACAAAAATCATAGTTACCAAGGCAGGACTGGCGGACGTGGAATGCAAGTGAGATGTAACAACTGGTAATATCTGGTGTCACCCGTGTCACCCATGGTAAGGGGCAGCGTCTTTGACTAGTAATCAAAATGTCCTCGGTCCCGAGTTCGAAACATGCCACTGCTTAAATTCTGACTAATAATTACCATTGGCGTCCGAAGACTTCCGGCATAAGAAGTCACCCTCATTCTGCAAACGGCCTTATCAAGAGGGCGGAGAAGCAGCCAGATTCAGGGCACTCTCTTTACCTTGCAGTGGGAAATTGCTCCTAAAGGCTGATGAAACAGCAATGATCAACGGTATGAGGATGCAGAAGGCAATGGAAACCACTGCATTAAAGTCACATAACGTGTATCCACAGGACATGTGGCCTGTAATTGAAAAGTGTTATGATGACCTCTCCGTTGCCAAAAGATTCCGAAATAGTCCCCCATTCGGAGCTCCGGGAGAGGACTGCCCAGGGAGAGCCGACCATGAGTAAAAGATTGAATAACCAACAAAAGGATAACGTTCTACGAGTCGGGGCGTGGGATGTCAGAAGTCTGAACGTGGTACGGAAGCTAGAAAATCTGAAAAGGGAAATACAAAGGCTCAGTCTAGACATAGTAGGTATACATGCCGACATCGCAAGCTGAAGATAAAGAGATAGAGGAAGTATATGACAATACTGAAAGGGTAATACAGTACGTAAAGGGAGATGAAAATCTAATAGGCATGGGGGATTGGAATGCAGTTGCAGGGGTAGGAGTAAAAGAAAAGGTTACAGGAGAATATGGACTTGGGACAAGGAATGAGAGAGGAGAAAGACTAATTGAGTTATCTAATAAATTTCAGCTTGTAATAGCGAATACTCGGTTCAAGAATCATAAGAGGAGAAGGTACGCTTGGAAAATGCCGGGTGATACCGGCATATTTCGGCTGGAGTATAGAAACTTAAATTTAACGTATCCTGGAGCAGATATAGACTGAGATCACAATAAAGTAGTGATGAAGAGTAGGCTGAAGTTTAAGGGATTTGGCAGGAAGAATCAATATGCAAAGAAATGGGATATGGAAGCACTAAGAAATGGCACGAAACGCTTGAAGCTCCTTAAGGCTATCGATGCAGCAATAAAGAATAGCTCAGTAGACAGTACAGTTGAAGAGCAATGTTGTGTGACTGCTCTAATAAGGGCAGTCACAGAAGTTGGAAAGAAAAACGTAGGTACAAAAAAGATATTGTGTTGTACGGAACTGGGGTCCTAGAAACGACGGAGAGGCTTCGACCCGCCGTAGCCCTCAATGGTTCACAGCCCCACAACAGGCTACAGCAGATCATTCACCCCACCGCCGTCCCGCACCGAACCCAGGGATATTGTGCTGTTCGGCCCCCAGTGGATCCCCAGGAACGTCTCACACCAAACGAGTGTAGCCCCTAGGTTTGCATGGTAGAGTAATTATGGTGTACGTGTACGTCGAGAAAGTGTTTGCGCAGCAATCCCCGACATAGTGTAACTGAGGCGGAATAAGGTGAACCAGCCTGCGTTCACCGAGACAAATGGAAACCCGCCTAAAAAACCATCCACAGACTGGCCGGCACACCGGACCTCGACACTAACCCGCCGGGCAGATTCGTACCGGGCATCGGCACGCCTTCCCGCCCGGAAAGCAGTGCGTTAGACCGAACGGCTAACCGGGCAGGCTATAAAGAAGGTAACTGCGAAGAATGAATGGATAACAGAAGATATACTTAAGCTGATCGATGAAAAAAATGAAGTGCAAAAATGTTGAGGAAAATTCAGGAACACAGAAATACACTCCTGGAAATTGAAATAAGAACACCGTGAATTCATTGTCCCAGGAAGGGGAAACTTTATTGACACATTCCTGGGGTCAGATACATCACATGATCACACTGACAGAACCACAGGCACATAGACACAGGCAACAGAGCATGCACAATGTCGGCACTGGTACAGTGTATATCCATCTTTCGCAGCAATGCAGGCTGCTATTCTCCCATGGAGACGATCGTAGAGATGCTGGATGTAGTCCTGTGGAACGGCTTGCCATGCCATTTCCACCTGGCGCCTCAGTTGGACCAGCGTTCGTGCTGGACGTGCAGACCGCGTGAGACGACGCTTCATCCAGTCCCAAACATGCTCAATGGGGGACAGATCCGGAGATCTTGCTGGCCAGGGTAGTTGACTTACACCTTCTAGAGCACGTTGGGTGGCACGGGATACATGCGGACGTGCATTGTCCTGTTGGAACAGCAAGTTCCCTTGCCGGTCTAGGAATGGTAGAACGATGGGTTCGATGACGGTTTGGATGTACCGTGCACTATTCAGTGTCCCCTCGACGATCACCAGTGGTGTACGGCCAGTGTAGGAGATCGCTCCCCACACCATGATGCCGGGTGTTGGCCCTGTGTGCCTCGGTCGTATGCAGTCCTGATTGTGGCGCTCACCTGCACGGCGCCAAACACGCATACGACCATCATTGGCACCAAGGCAGAAGCGACTCTCATCGCTGAAGACGACACGTCTCCATTCGTCCCTCTATTCACGCCTGTCGCGACACCACTGGAGGCGGGCTGCACGATGTTGGGGCGTGAGCGGAAGACGGCCTAACGGTGTGCGGGACCGTAGCCCAGCTTCATGGAGACGGTTGCGAATGGTCCTCGCCGATACCCCAGGAGCAACAGTGTCCCTAATTTGCTGGGAAGTGGCGGTGCGGTCCCCTACGGCACTGCGTAGGATCCTACGGTCTTGGCGTGCATCCGTGCGTCGCTGCGGTCCGGTCCCAGGTCGACGGGCACGTGCACCTTCCGCCGACCACTGGCGACAACATCGATGTACTGTGGAGACCTCACGCCGCACGTGTTGAGCAATTCGGCGGTACGTCCACCCAGCCTCCCGCATGCCCACTATACGCCCTCGCTCAAAGTCCGTCAACTGCACATACGGTTCACGTCCACGCTGTCGCGGCATGCTACCAGTGTTAAAGACTGCGATGGAGCCCCGTATGCCACGGCAAACTGGCTGACACTGACGGCGGCGGTGCACAAATGATGCGCAGCTAGCGCCATTCGACGGCCAACACCGCGGTTCCTGGTGTGTCCGCTGTGCCGTGCGTGTGATCATTGCTTGTACAGCCCTCTCGCAGTGTCCGGAGCAAGTATGGTGGGTCTGACACACCGGTGTCAATGTGTTCTTTTTTCCATTTCCAGGAGTGTACAAGTCGCTGATGAATGAAATATATAGGAACAGAGGCGAAATAGCTACATGAAAAATGTGGAGAAATCGAAAAAGAAATGATAACCAGAAGGACTGACTCATCATAAAAAACTCAAAACAACCTTCTGTGAAATTAATAGCAGGTGTGGTAACACTAATAGAGCAACGGGAGAGAGCGGATAGTTGGAAAGAGTACACTGAAGACCTCTGCAGAGGATAAGAGTTGTCTAACATGATAGAAGAAGAAACAGGAGTCTATTTCGTAGAGATGGGGAATCCAGTACGAGAATTAGAATTTAAGAGATCTTTGGAGTACTTAAGATCCAATAAGGCAGAAGGGATAATAACATTCCATCAGAATTTCTAAAATCATAGTGACAAGTGACAACAAAACGACTATTCACGTTGTTGTATAGAATGTCTGAATCTGCTAACATACCATATGACTTTCGGAAAAATATCACCCGGACAATTCCGAAGACTGCAAGTGCTCACAAGTGCGAGAATTATCGCACAATCAGCTCAACAGCTCAAACATCCAAGTTGCTGACAAGAATATTATACAGTAGAATGGAAAAGAAAATTGAGGATGTGTTAGATGACGATCAGTTTGGCTTTAGGAAGGGTAAAGACACTAAAGAGGAAATTCTGACTTTGCGGTTGACGATGGAAAGAAGACTATAGAAAGATCAAGACACGTTCATAGGATTAGTCTACCTGGAAAAAGTATTCGACAATGTAATATGGTGCATTATGTTCGAAATTCAGTGAAAAATAGGGGTCAGCTACGAGGAGAGACAGGGCAATATGCACAAGAGCCAAGAAGGAATAATAAGAGTGAACGACCAAGAACGGAGTGCTCGGATTAAAATGGGTGTAAGACAGGGATGTAGTCTTTCGGCTCTACTGTTCAATCTGTACATTGAAGAAACAATGACGGAAATAAATGAAAGAGTCAGGAGTGGAATTAAAATTCAAGATGAAAGGACATCAGTGATACGATCCGCTGATGACATTGCTATCCTGAGTGACAGCGACAGCGACGAAGAATTATTTGATCTGTTGAATGGAATGAACAATCTAATGAGTGCAGAATATGGACTGAGAGAAAATCGAAGAAAGACGACAGTAATGTAAGGTAGCAGGAATGAAAACAGCGAGAAACTTAACATCAGTGTTGATGATCACGAACTAGATGAAGTTAAGGAATTCTGCTATCTAGGCAGCAAAATGACCAATGACGGACGGTACAAGTAGGGCATAAAAATCAGAGTAGCAGTGGCAAAAAGGACATTTCTGGCCAGGAGAACTCTACTAGTATCAAACATAGGCCATAATTTGAGAAAGAAATTTCTGAGAATGTACGTTTGGAGCACAGCATTGTACGGTAGTGAGACATGAACTGTGGGAAAACCGTAACAGAAGAGAATCGAAGCTTTTGAGATGTGGTACTACAGACGAATGTTGAAAATTAGGTAAGGAATGAGAAGGTTCTGCTCAGAATCGGAGAGGAAAGGAACGTGCGGAAAACACTGACAAGGAGAAGCGACAGGATGACCGGACATCTGTTAAGACATCAGGGAATGACTTCCATTTGTACTAGAGGGAGCTGTAGAAGGCGAAAACTGTAGAGGAAGACAGAGATTGGAATACATCCAGCAAATAATTGAGGCCATAGGTTGCAAGTCTACTCTGAGATGAAGAGGAATTCGTGGCGGGCCGCATCAAACCAATTAGATGACTGATACTTTTGCAAGTGACAGTTGTGCAGGAGAGGTCTGAGCAGGAGAAGAGGACAAGTGACAGGGCCGTCATTCACCCAAACAGGGTGTAGACGATGACTATTCACAAGGTGCCACAGTGGTGTAGCGGAAGTCGACACCAATTTGATATTGGATACTTGTGGTCTGTTAGACAGGATAACAGCCTCATATTGGCCTACAAAGTGCCACGTGCGAGCTAACATCGCAAACATGTTCGGGCTGACATGCGGTTCCTCTTCGTCGAAATGTCTTGGCTCAAGCTGCGAGGAGCGGCCGCGCGGTTAGAGGCGCCATGCCACTGACTGCGCGGCCCCTCTGTAACAACAACGACTCTGCAATATTGTACATATAAGTAATTATTCCCATCAGATTTTTCGATAAACTTGTGTAAATGATGTTCTGATTTCAATTTTTTTTTGTTTTTGTGTTTTGTTTCATGCCATTGTGTTAAGAAAACTGTAAACAAGTTTCAATGTGAATATTAATGTTTATGTCAAATGTCAAGCGATATTGTAATAGAATTAAAATGTAACAAATGTTGAAGCTGTTGTAAGATGTTAAAATTGTAACTGTGCGTCTCGTCCACACGTAGGCAATGTGTTAGGATATGTAGAATGCAAAACCTCGGGTGAATACCCGGTCTGTCAGGGAGCGGTAAAAGGTGGGTGGCAGGCGAGCGCGGGAAAATGCACGCGGGCAGTGCATGGCACAACGGGCACAGTACTAGTTGGAGTTTGGCACTGGTTTGAGCAACCAACACCTTCTGGAGCGAGGAGGCTCTCCTGGAAGACATAGCTTCACTGAGCCTCGGGTATGCCGTTCCAGCGCCCACACAGGATGGTAAAATTTGATAGGCACTAAATGGAAAAGTATTGCGACACTAAGAAGAACTAAAGTGCCGATACATCAAGAGCCATAGCTGTGGTTGTATGTGTGCTCTGTGCCTCGCCATCTCGCCGCCTGCCAACCGCCGCATCGATACTAGCAGGTTGAAACTTTTAGTACTGTATTCGTGTGGATCAGAGAGTGAACTGTGTTTGTTTGGTGCAATAATAACCTAAATTTTACGAGAACTTTTCCATCATTTAATTATCCTTACAACTAACCTAGACAGGGTCCTTTCCAAATGCTGTGCAATCCGAGTGTCCCGAAATGAAAATTAAAAATTGTGTTAATAATAATTATTTGCAGAACTAGCTATATTAGAATGGTGTTTAAAGAAATGTTTTGTTAATAAACCAGTAAATGGATAACGATGGTCTAACGAAGTTGAAAGATAACTTTAGTATTGATATAGTAATGAAGTTTAGTATTTCGAGACAGATTTAAAGGCATTTAAATGAGCAGTAAATAAGATGAAAAGAGCAGTAACTTATATACAGGAAATCTTGAACGCATAATAAATTCAGTAATCATTTTTTTAAGTATACCGATCATAACAGTTTCAGGGTCCCCCCTCATTCATCTGAATTCTGAAGTGTTCTAAATTGGTTTGACCAGCAAAAGTTAAAGTCAATATAAAAGTCAAAATTTATGAGTGTTTTATCTTTATTAAAATTGACATTATGTGTGTGGCACGAAAGTGCAATTTCTAGGGTAATCTATGCCCAATTTTTATCATATTAATAGACAATATAAAGATTTGTAGTATACATTATAATGTAGTGTTATGTATTCATCATTTTCCATATCATTACAGAATGTGAAACTATCAGTTCAATAGATTTTCTGGTTCTAAAATTCTACTATATTATGTAGCGTTACAACTTGTTGTTTTGCATGAATATATACCAACTTGTATAGGGAAGAAACTCAGTTAATTCCTAATTAGGCTGGCGACCGTATTATTATCAAATTGGTAGCATCTTCTGGGTTGCTTTTGGTCCATCCTGACGTGTAATTGCATTTCCAACTTACTTGACGGATCATCGTTATTACAGAGTGGATGTAAGTCTGATTTGCCACCATTCAGGTACACGCGGCCGATATCTATACGAAAATCTTTTCTCATAAGGTGAATCCCGCTCACTTACCATAGCACAGGCTTTAACGAGTGCTGTGTCAGGATTACACCTGCCGTCGAAGATTCGAGTCCTCCCTCGGGCATTGGTGTGTGTCTTGTTCTTACCATAGCATAAGTTAGTTTAAGTAGTGTGTAAGTCTAGGGACTGATGACCTCAGCAGTTTGGTCCCTTAGAAATTCACACACATATGAACATTACTTGGCTCAAACTCGTCTAGGGGTTCAACCGCACGTGTCTCATTACACGCCCTAAATTAGACGCTTGTAACCCTTTGGTTAAATTGTCTGACTGATGGCAAGTTTGCGACATTGTATGAAACATGCAACGTTAACATAACATATAATAACAGTAATAATAATATCAGGAGCTAAATTAACGACCCATAAATGATGTAGGCCACACAGTTGCGATTTGGTTAGAATAATATTTATTCAGAAAGCAAACTAATAGCGAAAGTTGTGGTATTTAGAATTACTATTACACTCGAGCGCATATCCACTTGGCACAGTTCGATCATTCACAGTCTCGTCGCGAATTACAAATCCAATACTGTAATTCGTTAACAACGCGAAAAGCTTGAGTTCACACCAGGCACGCGGCTGCTCACCGCTCAGAGACTAAGGCCCGCGATACCACACAACGCGAAATTTTCTAAGTCGTTTCACTTTCTAAGTACCTGAAGAGCGACCGTCCGCTTTCGCGTCTCCACCAGCATTGTCCCTCTGCCGTCCCCAGCCGCATTTCCCGCGCGCCGAACATCCTCAAATGGTTCAAAGGGCTCTGAGCACTATGGGACTTAACATCTGTGGTCATCAGTCCCCTAGAACTTAGAACTACTTAAACCTAACTAACCTTAGGACATCACACACGTCCATGCCCGAGGCAGGATTCGAACCTGCGACCGTAGCGGTCGCTCGGCTCCAGACTGCAGCGCCTAGAACCGCGAGACCACCGCAGCCGGCCCGACCGTCGTCGCTCAACTGACTAGAGCAGTTCCCTTTCCTGAAACCGTCCATCTGATTGGCTCCAGCTTATTCTACATTATTTTACATTTTAACATATTTCAATAATCAAAGCTTGATCGCTTTCACGTTCTGAATAAATTAGCAATAATATCCGTTATACAATAAACGTTAACTTCTTTTACATAAGACCAGTACAATTTCCTTCTTAACTTTGAATGTCACGGCCAGTAGCCTTGCACCAATGTGCTTTCTGATAAATAAATTAAGAGCAAAAGTAATTATTATGCACTAAACTTTACAACAAATATTCTGTTACCTAATGATTTAATAAGGTGTCATGCTGTCATCGTTCAATGTTTTTTGTGTGGAAGAAATGATGATCTGATGCTTAACTGAAAGTACTGATAATTTAAGTTTACTATTTATTTTAAACAAATAAAGTTACACAGTTGATATTTACAAGATTTGTCATTTTAATGATGCGCTTCTATACGAAATGTTGATCGTTAAGATCAACCAAAGCGTTCAGCTTTTATCATTGAGGTCTTTGTTAGAAAAATTGTTAATTTCACTTTAACAGTAAATCCTAAACTATTATAGATATGATGACTACTCAAATTTTATTGGGATCATCATGAAAATTTATTATGGATGGTAGATTAAAATTACTGTGGCTTCATTCCCTGAATTACTACAGAATGAAATAGTTTTCATAAATGTTTCTCTTAAGCCATATTTAACACTGCTACGTCTCTCTGGCCACAAACAGCTTCTATAGAGTTTCCCTATGATGTAGGTTCTCGTCTGTCACACTCGCACACTACAGCGCTTAGGCCTCATTCAGCAGAATATACACCTGTGAATTTCCCCATCTCGTGGCGAATCTGCGCTCTCTGTGGCACACGGTCCTGGACGACAGGGTTCGTTTTACAATTCCTGATGGCTGTCTCTTTCGGCCATATAATTAAATGAGAGCGAAAAGCTCGTTAACTCACACACCTAAGCTGCAGCGCATCCGATCTAAACTTAACCCTCGCAAACAGAGTTGTGTTGTAGTAAGAAGACCACAGAAACAAACGATTTAATTGTTGATTTTACACTGTTCAAAGTCACAAAATGGTTGGTTAATTCGGGGGAGAGGACCAGACAGCGAGGTCATCGGTCTCATCGGATTAGAGAAGGATTGGGAAGGAAGTCGGAAGTGCCCTTTCACAGGAACCATCCCGGCATTTACCTGGAGCGATTTACGGAAATCACGGTAAAACTAAATCAGGATGACTGGACACGGGTTTGAGCATCCTTCCCCCTGAATGCGTGTCCAGTGTGCTAACGACTGCGTAACCTCGCACGGTAAATAGACGTAAAATTTACACAAACGGCACTTTGCCAGTTTTAAGTGCAAGAACAAGGTGTGTTTAATATTCGAGGACAGAAAAAGAAATGCAATTGAAACGGTTGAGACCGAGTAAGCCAGTGGCGTAAAAGCGGGAGAGGAGATTCAGACTCTCGTGCATGTACTGAAGCTGAGGTGGCTTTTGTACGCCAATTTGAGGTTGCTTCTCTGCTTGACAGACCACAGCGTCCTGTATCGAACTGCTCTTTTCGACTTTCGCCACACCCCGTGGCACCGTGGAAACAGCAATCGCTTACACCACGGCCGGCCACGGCGTGCCAGGCTTAACGCGTGAAGTGTGCGGGCCTGTCATTCGGCTTAGCTCGGTACTTTTCGGAAAGATCCAGAACAGCGCAATGTTCCATTCAGCATTGTGTTACGGCGATTTGCGGTCCACATAAGAATATCAACAGACAAGGCAGAAGAAATACTGCAGAAACTGGCAGTATTCAAGACAATACAGACTTCCTTTGTCAGTCACACGAACCTACCACTGCACACTCTTCGAATCAGTATTAAGTTTTGCGTCCAGTACATGGGCGCACAGACTAAACCTCGTCACAAACAGAACAGCAGTTAGGCTAGGACAGAGAAGCGCCCTAATGCGACTATCTGGAGCATTTGGTACGACATCGATCGAAGCGCTGCGTGTAGTGCTTGGAATCTTCCCGATAGATATAACAATTAGGCATCGGGCCGCACGGTACTGGTTAACGATGGGCAGACTAGACCAGGTTAATATAATAACTGGTTCTCCGCTGAACAACAAGCGGGACCTCAAACAATCGAAAGTTGATACATGGCAAGAAGAATGGGGCACAAGTGATAAGGGACGGAGAGTACATACATTTTTTCCGGATATCAAGGAAAGGTTAAGAATGAAACATGCCGATCCTAGCCGCGGCATGGTGCATTTCTTGACTGGGCACGGACCTTATCCCACGCACTTGAACCGCGTGAGTCTAAGAGATACATCAACAGGTACATACGGAGGTATGGGAACCCCCGAAAATACAATCCTATTCTGCGGGAAATACAGACAACACAGGAACACACCAGGAATACAACACTTTCAAACTGAACGACACATATACGATGTAATCAGAACACCAGAATTATGGGACGAACTAAACGTACTGACAGAAAAAATCTCAGATGAATGCCGTAAAGAGTACAGACGCGAGAGACCGTACAGATGACAAACCTAGATGCAGCACCTACATAGACGCCATAGTCTGGAGGATCAAAACCGAGACAGAAAGAAGACCGACAGAAATGCATTGGTCTAAACATGATGTACAGATATCACAATAGATTACACACAACTAAAGCTCAACATGAATACATGAAAACAGTGTCGGCGCACCGTCGCAATTGCCACAGGCAAACACGGCACTATAAACCTGTCAATGGCGTAATTATCTTAGTAACAGCTTTAGTAATTAACATAGTAATTATAGATTAGCATAGATCTTAGTTAAAGGCAAGCGAAAGATTGGAGACTGAGGATCAATGGCTTGACGACTAATTCCAAGGCTTTCATCCTCAGTTCCACAGGTTGAAGGGACTACAAACTTCTTCCTGTCCTATTTTCTTTCCTCTTCTTCATTCTAAACTATATTTTTCTATTTCTTTTTCAAAATTTAATTTTCATGTAAATTTTTGTTAAACGGTTTGGGAAAGCTGCCATAAAGAAAAGAAAGACAAATAGCAAACAAATATAACCAAGTAAAACAAAATAAAAGAGACAAAAACAAAACACGATCAACTATGACCCGCCTCCACGTGGCGGGACACGGGTAACGGTGCGATCGGATGCGGGAACTGGTGTGGAGGTTCAGCCACATCAGCGCCCATATACCGATCGCAGCGGCCAAGTGGTCAATAAAGACCCACCTTAAGCAATTAGGTGGGTCGTAAAATCAGGGCGGCAAGTGAAAAAAAAAAAGTGGTCCGCACAGTTAATTCTCTTGAGTTCGGCAGAATGTTGGTGTCAGCGCAGTTTACCCTTCGCTATTCGACCGTGGTGTGAAGGGCGTCCACAACTCCAGTGGCTATTTACACAAAAAAGAGGCAGTCTCACGACCTATCGTCACAATCCCGTAAAACGAATGGGAATGGCAGAAGAGGCGGATGAGAATTCCCAATACGCTTAAGCTATGGGTACTGCTCACTGTCTATGAAACGGCATTGCAGTACCACGTAAAAAGAATTTAACCTCTTACGTGACAATGAAAGGGCAAAAAACAACAACAATCGGCAGACGGGATTCATTGTTCTGTACATCAATAACCATTTCGTGCCAAATTTGCAGGCATGGAGCACTTGCAGAAATTGGTGTTACGAACAGTAAAATTTCTGAAGGCGTGCCCAATATTCCATTGTCAGTTGCAACAGTTTTCGATGGAAATGGACGAAGAGTATGGAGACTTCATATGTTACTGCAAAGTACGTTGATTAAGTCAAGGGACATACCTGGAACGATTTCTTGATTCAAATCTCGCAAAGGAAAAAGAAGTGCAGGAACGAAAATTAGAACATCCGGAATGGATTGCAGGCGTCGCATTGTAAGTGGACTTGACTGCACACTGCCCACAGTAAGGCATTGCAAGGTAACTTCTTTCTGATTTCATGGGGATACATTTTTTTAAAATTACGTTGCAGAAGGAGCCCATTTTCACAAAGAAAATCCAGTTCCCTGAGCTGACTGGCGGCAAGGAAAACGTGAGGTTTGAAGTATTGATTGTCGCACTGAAAGAATTACGAGGATAGTGTTATAAAGGTTTTGACATCACTGTCAACCTTACATCTGTTCTAGAGCTGTTTTCGAGACCGTTTGCCGTTTCAGCTGAAAGTGTCCTGTGGTGTTCAGACGTAACTGACTGACCTGCAAGGTAATTCCAGTTTGAATTACCAATCTTTTTGCGTTAAAACTGTCCAGAACGTGTACCTTGCTCTCTTTAGGTAGATTTTCCAAGTCTTCCTAATGAGGTTACAAAAGCACTAGAAAATGTCGATCGACATACTTGTGTGAAAGACCTCTTTCTGATTGTGATACTAAAAAAGCCACGATTACGTGGCAACTTGGGTGCGAAACTGTGAAATTCTTTGTGTCTGTCAGTACTCTGACGGTTTGTACCACATAAAAGTTATGTCTTCAGCGCTCAATTAACTGATACCAAAAACTAGTTTTTTATGATCTATGAGGCTGAGAAATGTGAAATATAAGGCCAAATCACATGCAGTGCGACTGTACTGTCATTAAATTGCGGCGCGTTCGCTGTTTTTCCCTCTTTCCCATCCTCATGCTCGGAAAGAGAAATGTGAAGCGAGGCTGAGCACCCTGGCACTCCGGCCCTGGCATGGCCCACGAGCCGAAATCCTGGCCACCCCTGGTTTACACCCTGTATAAAATCCTAGGCCGAACATGCGGAGTCCGCCCTACAGGGAAACTTTTCGATAATCACCCCACAACAATAGCATCTTAGAGCAACATTTGAAAGTTTATGAAGTTAAAGGCGTCTTCGACACGAAGATTGGTTAAAAATGACAGTGCTTTACTAGGCTCTGACCTACTAGACGTGTTACACCGTTAACTTCCTCCCATCCCTAACCTGACATACCCAGCTGGTTATAAGGGCACCTACAAACGAGGATTACATTTTTTGTCGTCTTTCTTTCGATCCGTTTCTTCATCGTTTTCTGTCAGTTGTTCTTTGTGGATGTCTCATGCCATCTTTCGATTTCTGTCGACGAAAACTTCCCTCAGTTTTGTGTGTGTGTGTGTGTTTATGTGTGTGTGTGTGTGTGTGTGTGTGTGTGTGTGTGTTACAGACAGTAGCCAGTCCCCTGACCGAACATGCTGAGCTAACGTGCCTACCAACACTGAACCCTATGTAACGCAGCGTTAATGAGAACTTATGATTTAATGAATTGCTCAGAATACTGAATTTAATGTTATTAATCAAATGAAAAACTGTCATGATGCTCTCTCCGTTGACAAAAGGTTCTGGTTAAGTCCCATTTTTGGATCTCCGAGAAGGGACTGGGAAGGAGGAGGTGAGCACGAGAAAAAAATTAAATTACCAGCGGAAGGGAAACGTTGTAATAGTCGGGGTGTGGAATGTCAGAAGTCTGAACGTGGTAGGGAAGCTAGGATATCTGAAAAGGCCATGATAAGTGTCAGTCTAGATATAGTGGCAGTCCGTGAAGTGAAATGGAAAGAACACAAGGATTTGTGGTCACAGAAGAGTATCGGGTAATATCAAGAGCAGCAGTCAATTGTATAACGAGCCTAGGACTCGTTATGAATAACAAGGTAGGACTTCAGTGGCAGCGTTATACTCATCACAATCGACAGCAAACCAACATCGGCAGTGATAGTTCAGGTACGCATGCCGATGTCTCAAGCAGAAGAAGAAAATACAGAGAAAGTGTATGAAAGGATAATTCAGTGTTTAAAGGAAGGCGAAAATCTAATAATCATGGGGGACCGGAATGCAGTTGTAGGGAAAGCAGAAGAGAAAAGGGTTATGGGAGAATAAGGGCTCGGTAGTAGGAATGGGAGAGGAGAAAGGCTAATTGATTAGTGATAGCAAATACTATGTTCAAAAATCGCAAGAGGAGGAGATACACTTGGTAAAGGGCGGGAGTTACGTCATGATTTCAGTTAGATTAAATCATGTCAGGCAGAGATTCCAAAATCACATATTTAATTGTAAGGTGTACCCAGGAGCAGATATAAACTCAGATCACAATTTAGTAATGATGAAGAGTAGGCTGAAGTTTAAGAAACTAGTAAAGAAGAATCAATGTGCAAAGAAAAGGGATACGGAAGTACTAAGGAATGAAGAGATACGCTTGAACTTCTCTGACGCTATAGATACTGTGCTAATTAATAGCTCAGTAGTCAGTTCAGGTAGGTTCAACGAAGGTAACTGCGAGAAATCACGATAGGCACATGGAATGCTTCAGTCGATCGAGGAAAGAAGGTAACACAAAAATTTGTAGGGAAAATCAGGAATTCACAAATATAAGTCCCTTAGGAATGAAATAAATAGGAAGTGCAGGAGTGAAGCTAACGCGAAATAGCTGGGTGAGAAATGTGAAGAAATCTAAAAAGAAATGATTGTCGGAAAGACCGTTTCAGCGTATAGTAAAGTCAGAACAATCTTCGGTGAAACTAAAAGCAAGGGCAGTAACAGTGAGAGGAAAATGTGAATTCCACTGTTAAATGCAGAGGAGAGAGCGGATGTTCGGAAAGAATACATTGAAGGCCTCTATGACGGCTAAGACTCGTCTGATAACATGAAAGAAAAAGAAATACGAGTCATCAGGGAAAAGGTAGGGGATCCGTTATTAGGATCAGAATTTTAAAAAGTTTTGGACGGTTAAAGATCAAATAAAGCAGAAGGGATATATGAAATTTCATGGAAATTAATAAAATCATTGGAGGAAGTGGCAAGACTTTTGAAGTTGGGAGTAGAATGTATCATACTGCCGATATACCATCATAATACCGGAAAAACATCATCCAAACAATTCCGAAAATAGCAAGAGCCAACAAGTGCAAAAATTATCGCACAGTCAGCTTAACAGGTCATGCATAAAAGATGATGGCAAGAATAATATAGAAGAATGAAAAAAATTAGTAACTATTAGATGACGATCAGTTTGCCATGAGAAAAGATTTCATCTGTCTCTCATAATGGTACCAACTACTGTCCCACGTATCGATCTGGTGCTATGGCAGAAATGACACACGAAAGTAACGACGTTCCATTAAATCACATTCCACTAAAGTTCATGTTTAAATGTTCCAGATGGTTCATTGGGAGTATGACACGCATACCGAGCAGCTACAATGCCATGTTGTCAGCAGTGAAAAATAAAACATTGTTCTGGTAACGAAGCCTCAGGGGGAAACAAAGACTATACATAACGTTGTGTATTGGTGTCGTCTTCCCGCCGGCCTCTTGGTGCTGTGAGTAAGCGCAACTAACTATGCGTTTTATTTGCCGCCGTTACCGCACAACTTGACGTAACTGGCTAATTCTCAGTTTCTTCATTTTGAATAGCTGCAACTTTCATTACTGTGTGAAAACTACGTTTGTTTTAGGTTTTGCCTTAAAGAAGAACGTTACTGACTGTCCAGTTTTATATGGAATTGCATGACATTAGTGAATTTTGATTCTGCGTATAAATGTCACTTACTCCGGTAACGTGTTACTTTTTGAGTTTCAGAGAAAACAATTCCAAATTATTAATGCAATTTTCATTACCATTAATATGTCACAGGGACGAATATTCGAAAAAGTTTGGATTTTATTATGGTAATCAATTATTACACATGGTCAGCTATGTGTTGCATCAAGTACAGTTCTGTTTTTTGATGGTCTCAAATTTTATATTTCTGAGCATAGTGTACAAGGTCATTATGCGAAAGATGAAAGAATATTTACCAAAAATATAGTTTATACTGAAGTTTCGCATCGTTGAATTATAAAATAATTATTTCCACAATTTGTGTCTTTAAATCTCCCATGCTTACACTTCACACTGCCTAACTCCTTTCCACATAGCGTAAGAACTAAAAATCTAAGTAGTATTCAGGTAATAACTAAGAATCTGTGTGCGAATAAATTCCAATTAAGTATACAAAAATTTTGACTTTCGTTGCTTTCTAAACACAGTTGGTCGAATTTGAACTAAGCTGATATTACGTATAATTACTACAACAACAACAAAAAATATTTTGGTGAAAATACAGTTAAACAGATTTGTTTATTTGACTGTTGAAAATGACACATAAATGCTTATAATGGTCACGTAAACTTGACACGATGTCAAGCATCAGGAAGCTATCTATCAAACGCTGTGGATCTTATGACATGGTGTACGTTTTTCGTAATGTCCCATTAACGAATTAAGTAGTCCGAAAACTGTTTTCTCCAGCTTTAAGACCACAAAGATTCATGTCTTGGGACAGAAAACTAAAGCAATTACGGCTCCTCGTCTGGATGAAATGAGTTACGCAAGGTACCAGCTTTTCGCGAAATCGAACTTACTTCAAACATCTGAAATTCCGTGAACCATTCCTTTAATCGGCTTAACAGTTCTGACAATTGAGGTATCGCGCATTTGACTGGGCACCACTGGGAGTTTGACGTGAGGGGACGCTGGTTTTGAGAGGTGATTACTGACTTAATTCCTGTCAGCTGTCCACTGAAAAATTCAGCAGAAGAAGCCTATATAAAATAATTACGTCTTTTAGGATTATAAAAAGGCTCGCATCATAATATTAACACATAGGCATTTTTTATATATCAGACGTTTGTGGTGCGCCCCTCCCCCCCCCCCCCCCCCGTGCACCCCCGCCCCCCCCTCCCCCTCTTCAAGGCTGCTGCCAGTATAACGTGCGCGTAATTGCGCCCCAAACTAGCGGATAGTGTAATCTCTGTGTTCAGCCTCTTGGTAGCATCCAACGATCTAGTAACAGTCCGTTGGACATCATTCAATGACCACACTGGCCAATCTTCATAATTTTTCATACAGATCCGTATTCGCAAACTTCCCTCTCCCCTAATGAAGTGGACGGCCAAATTATGCGGGTTTAAATAGCTTGTACTAGGCGGACCTTTACATCTGCATCTATATTTTGCGAACCACTGTGAACTGCATCAGTTATTCCGAGAGTCATGATTTATAGCCGACCCTTGAAACTTTATTGGTAGACTTTCTCGGACTAGTTTATGTTTATTTTCAAGAGTTTGCCAGCTCAGTTTCTCCGCCATCTCTGTGACACCCTCCCGCGGGTCAGACAAACCTGTGACAATCCGTGCTCCGCTTCTCTGTATACGTTCAATATCCCCTGTTAGTCCTATTTGGTACAAGTCCCACACACTTTAACAACATTCTAGAATGGGTCGCTCAAGTGACTTGTGAGCAGTCTCCTTTGTAGACTGACTGCACTTCCCCAGTACTTTTCCAATAAACCGAAGTCTACTACCTGCTTTACCCACAACTAAGCCTATGCCATCATTCAATTCCATATCGCTACTAAGTGTTACACGCAGGTATTTGTATGATTTGGTCGATTCCAACAGTCACTCATTGATATTATAATCGTGGGACATTACGTGTTTTAGATTCGTGAAGTGCACAATTTTACATTTCTGAACATTTAAATCAAGTTGCCAATCTTTGCACCATATTTAAATCTTACCAAGATCTGACTGATTACACTGGACAGCAAAATTTTACTTTTTTTTCTCTTTCTGGCATGAAAACAGCTATTCTTTGTGTTTTCTGGTGTGCTGTTAGCGAAAATCTTAATGAAAATATAAATTAGCTCTTGTTTTGAAGTTACGATAATTTACGTTATTGCCTATACAAGCTTATGCATATATTTACCTTGTTGTTATCCCTCAGACGGAGGTCACTGGAGGCACAACCACTTTCCTTGGTATTTGTAGTTTTCTACAGGTGATTCCCTGTTCAGTGTCCAGCAGTAATCGGCTGACATTGACGCTCTCCATTTTCCCTGGTATCTCACGTCCATGTCCAAAATTTGTTGTTGGAAGCGATCTCCGTGCTCATCTGTTACAACACTACAGTTGTCAGGAAAGAAATCCAAGTGGGAATCTAGGAAATGCAACTTTAAGAACATGTTGCACCCCAGTCTACTGTAGCAGTGCACAGTCCTAGAAACTTTGTTGACACTTGAACAAAGGCGTCCCAATCTCATTTTTCATCACCTGCCAAGATGGTGTTAAAATGCTCAGGTTAGCACAGTTTACGTATCTGGGGCTCCACGAAAATCCCCTCTTTTATTTTCGCCTCACTGCGACGTGGAAATCTCCCGCGCAAATAGAGAAATACTTCCCCAGTTTCGTCCATAGCCTTAATGAAGTTTTCCATTAGGCCCAATTTTGGAAGAAGACCAGGGAGAATTTTGTTCTTGGATTCGAGAAGTACTTCGAGTATAACATTGTGAGATACTGTTTCAAGTGACTGACGCTTAGGCCAATCGTTCTTTCTATAATGAAGTGCTTTAGCGTGGCTATTCCACAGGCACAGGAAGCAACAGAATTTAGTGTAGCCATGCTGTAGTCCAAATAATATGCCTATGACTTTCAGATCCCGCAGATCTGCCATTTAAATTTGTCATAGTTCAATAGCAAGAACAATTGTTTCACGTTATCATATATTTCTTTCGTGTAAGGTGCATACCCAGTCGGAATCTATGGTAACACGTTGCATTATGCAGGAGTCATACTTGAGACTTGCTTTCGACGACTCGAATCCACTGACCACTTTTATAGTCAGTGCCCACAGGTGCCATTAACCCCTGTACTTCACTACAAGATACCAAGTTCTTTTCACTTTTGGAAAAAGGAGGGAATGGTATATGGCGGTTATGGAACGCAGTCACATTTACCTTTCGGCAATTCCATATCTCTCACTAGGTCATTAAGTTAACACTTTGTGAATCTCTGCACACTCATCGTTTGCACAAAATTAGGATTTTTCTAAGAACTGTGTTTTGAAGGTGATGGTGCAGCACTAGTTTCACTGCCACCCCACTATCACTATCTTGTGGAACAGGAACAGACACTGATCGCATGGCCGACAGTATGTTAGGATATGCCTAGGAAGACAGTTTCTTCTTGAAAATAACACGTGTGAATGGAGTTGTCATATAAAAGTAACAATCATTCTCATGGTTTGATGGTTCTCGCCATATCATGGGTATAGCAAAGCTCATGGAAGATCTTTTACGATTCAGTCACGAATGAAGACTAGAGTTACAAGGTATGCAACATACATGAGGAGCCCAGGTTTTGCCCTGATCCCCTGTTTCATAGCTAAAGTACAGTCTGTACGTTACTGACCTCCTTTGTGATTTCAGTGCAGCCTGTCCGCAAATGTAGCAAAAATTGTCAACACTGTTTACGCATTTGCGAGGCATACTGGATCACAGGAATTACAATGACTACACGCACCAAGTACACTTCAGTAACATGTTCTTCCAGCACATGATCAGAACACAGCTTGTAGCAGACTGAAACTGAGCTTAAATGAAACACTCTCCGCTTCTCCCTTCCTCTTCCCTTTCCCCTTGTTGATACGAGCCCGGGTTAAATATAGCTATAAAATACACACGACTATTGTTGCCTGAAACTTCATCATTCTGTCTACCACCGGCGGGATTTTGAAGCCTATATGAGTAATGATTGACAACGAATGCTAATAAAATATTATTATGATTAAATGCACACTCCTTTAACTTGGAAAAGACAGGTAATTCGAGTTTTTCATTGTCGTTTTCGTTATCAGCGTTAATTAACAAACATTTATTTCATCCCAGTTACATGTTTACTGTTGGCTAGTGATATCTGCGGAGCTTCTTTCAGACAGTACCTTGTTATAGATAACTGCATCAGCTACAAAAAGTCTGATGTTACGGTTAATATCGTCATTTATACGACATGGACAGCAAGGGATCCAACACACTTCCCCTGCGGTACACCTGAAGTTAATTCTGCAGCTGGCGATGACTCTCCACCCAAGATAACATGCTGCATCCTCCCTGTCAAGAAGCCCTCAGTGCAGTTACAAATTTCGCCTGATATCCCATGCGATCGTAGTTTTGATAATAAGCGTTGGTGTGCTACTGATTCAAACGTTTTTCGGAAATCGAGAAATACTGCACATACCTGACTGCCTTAATACACAACTGATTCCATGTGAGAAAGTACGAGTTAGGTTTCACATGATTTATGACTTCAAACTGGCTTTATTCTGAGAAACCTTCGATTTCATGCCGTCAGAAACGTAGAAATTTAACTACAAACCTATCCGGTTTCAGAAGTTTTAAGTTTACATACTACGAAAATGAAATCTTGGATGGTCATACGAGGTAAGAGCAGCGAAAGAATAAAACGTATGCGAATGGGTATTTACGGGAAACATAGATTTTGATATAAAATGGGAGAGCAGATAATATGCGCAGTTTGAACAGCCTCTACAGGTCCAGGAAAGTGAAGCAGTTAATAACTCATAAGCTCTGTTAATCTGGAGACTATTAAACTAATTCCTCGTTTATCGTGATCGCAATTTAAGCTCTAGCATACCGGCACATGCTAATAACATTTGCTGTTTTTCAGGTATTGTTAGCCTAAGCTATGGTTAACGAACCAACGAAGCATGCCAGCCCTCTCGCGACACCTAGCGGAGACTACGGCCGCCATCGCGCAGACGGTTGACAAACTCACCGGCAGATGGCTCCACAGTACATAAGCAATGGAGGTCTCGCTCTTTAACTTAAAATGTTTGTTACGTACAAAACGGCCCGTCTTTTAAATAAAGAACGATACATGCGTTGACAAATGATTTAACCAAAAATCAGGAATTCACATGATATTTTGAAACCAACAAGAATTGAAACTACGGTACTTTGTGCGTTTAAAATGTAATTTTCGCAAAGGTACCGATCATGTATCGAAAGAAGGAGAAAAGGAGGGATTTGGGTGGGCTTCACTGAGGTACATCACCTCTAGCAACAATTTCAGCGAGTTTTACATTTACGCCGAAAGTCAGTGTAATAATTACAGGTGATCATGCTCATTCAGCAGCTGACGCAGTGTCACCCAAAGGTAACTGCATCTTCGTAGCTGATACTGTCCATTCCCGTACTACTGAAAATGTTTAGGGTAGCCTAGATAAAGAACATGATAAAATAGTGTCTTTGCATTGAAAAGTGGACCCTATAATTTGAACAACATAGTGCCATCGTAGTATGTATTAGAAAAATTAAGGACCGATTACATTTTGATCACCATTTCAGTTTGTTTGAGAGCAATTGTATACAATTAAATGGACGTGCATGTAGGAATTACGTGTCGGTCCCTATTATGAATCACAATGTTTTAGGCGTACGACGGCACTACCATAAGCTACCGCAGACTATCGTAAGTAAGCGTAGAGTACGGTGGTTTTTCTAACAGCTTCCGACAGTTATGATCGTAGCCGCGTTGCCTGTACGTTTGGTGTGCTGCATACCTGTCGAGCGTCACCTCCTTTCAATCACGTCATTTGTGTAAAAGATCAGCCTCTTACTAGATTCCCCTAGAAAACGGAAGCAGTGAACCATCTAGAAACGGAGTGAGGATATATAAAGAGCCGCGTAGTCTACGGAAGATCTTTGTTACACATCGTTATCGCCCTGTCTGTTACTTGCAAATAAACAGTATTTTTAGCGAACTGAAGTTGTCAATGTTTAATTCCATTTTTATTCGAAAATCGTTGATTTGTAACTTGTAAAAGAAGGAAGTTGTATCAAAAATAAAAGAAACTGTACAGATTTGTTATACAGCGCTAAAAAGACGCAATATCCTAAAAAAAAGGTAAAAATTAAAAGAAACGTGAAAGAAAAACAATGAAACTTCAATAATTCGCCGGCCTTATATCAAACGTATTTCTGTTACCCATAAAAAACTTTCGAACTTATCAATACTAAGAGTAAACTCAAGTAAACTGTTCTTGCATCTAAAGAAATTGCTTTGGTTACATAAAAGCACAGAAGTTATAAAATCAACTAATTCCTATTGCTTATAAAGTGCAATACAAAATACTTAATGGACTAACGCCGAACGATATGCGGTTCTAATTATGTGCAAAACAAACAAACAAATGCAAAGAGAAGTTGTCGGATCCCAATTTCCCCCCCGCGCATTCATTCACCTTTCTCTCTATACCAAAGCTGCTAATACTTTCGGTAATCCTTCCATTTTCTGCGTCATTTATATACCGCAATAAATCTACCGAACCGTATTTTTTGGTAGAGCGCAACTCTACAGGGTGATTTTTTTTCACCGTGTACAAACTATAGGGATTGATTGATGAGAGGATACGGAACAAAAAAGGTCTAATGAACTTACATCCGGATATTCATAGTTTCCATGATAGAGACCATTTATTCAATCATAATTTGTTACAGATACGGCGGTCTAATACGCGCTGTACCACGCAGCCACAGTTACAGTATGCATGGTTTCCTCCTAGAGGGTGGTACTGTTTCTCATACGCCGTGCCTGGCGCCCTCTTCAGCCACAGAAATTGATAATGTTGTGCCCAATTCACTTCTCTTGCTGACTTACCTTGTACCGTATATGATACAGCGTTGTACACAATGGTTCCGTATTCGAATCGAGGGCTTGCCGACATGGTGTTTACTTACGAAAAGGCAAATGGCAAGCGGATTGGGGGGCAGGAAGATTGTATCAGGAGATCTGTCCCCGCCAACAACAACCACAGCATTCAGGTGTTTGCTACAGTGTATCGCCGTTCGCAGAGACAGGGTCGTTTCAGGAAGCAGGAAATCATGGAGGACGCACCCGAAATGTTCGAACACCAAACTTAGACGAAAATGTGATGAACACTGTGTAAGGCGACCGCCGCGTACAGTACCAGGCAGTTGGCCCGCCAGTACAGGGTAAGCCAGATGACTGTATGAAACATTCTCCATGACAATTGTTACCACCCTTATCACTTACGGCGTGTTCAGGGCTTACTAGCGGAAGACTTTCCACAACGTGAGCAATTTTTTCATTGGTTTCTTCAGCAAGCAACCACGATTCCGGGATTTGTGCCATCCATTCTATTCATAGATGGAGGCCATCTTTACGTGGAGTGGTATATTCGACTTTCATATCAGTCATCTGCGGGATAGTATACAGAACCCCATGGTATGGTGACAGCCAATCATCAGCATCGGTGCAGCCGGAGCGTGTGAGCCGGGATAACTGGCGACTGTATTTTGGGACCAGTCTTACTCCCACGTCGCCTAAAAGGCGGGAATCTTGGCGTTTCTTGCGGGTGACTGCTTCTCCTGCTGGAATAAGTGCCGTTGATGATTCAAAGGAATGTGTGACTGCTACATGATGGTGCTCCAGCCCACTTCGTCGTTAACGTCCGGATCGTGTCTTCCCTGGTCGATGGATCGAACGAAGGGATCCAGTCGCATGGCCTGCTCGTTCACCGGATCTCAACCAGTGCGATTTCTGTTTATGGGCCCATCTCGAAAGTATTGTGTATGCAGAGCGCATCCCAGGTTAGGAGACAATGGAACAGTGTTTACATGCTGCCTTCGACACTGTTCGGATGCAGCCTAGCTGATGTGAACGTGTGAGACAGGATATGCTACAGCGTGTACATGCATGCGTTGAGGCACATGCAAACCATTATGAACACATACTGTAACTCTGGCTGCATGGTACAGCGCGTGTTGGACCACAGTTGGCGATGATACAAGTATGGCTATCACACCCAACAGATAAGAATTAACTGATGAAATTGTAAACGCTGTTTTTCAGAAAATCATTAAGTGGTTCTCTGCAAATGGGCTCTGATTAAACTTCGACAAAACACAGCGTATACAGTTCCACACAGTAAATAGAATGACACCATTAATAAATATAGACTTCGATCAGAAATCGGTAGCTAAGGTAGAATATTCAAAATTTCTAGGTGTATGCATTGATGAAAGCTTGAACTGGAAAAAAAAACACTGAATATCTGCTTTGAGTTCAGCTACTTATGCTATTTGGGTCATTGCAAGTTTTGGCGATATTCATCTCAGTAAATTAGCTTACCACGCCTATTTTCATTCTCTTCTTTCGTGTGGCATCATATTCTGGGGTAGCTCATCATTGAATAAAAGAGTGTTCATTGCACAAAAGCGTGTAATCAGAATAATTGCTGGAGCTCATCCAAGATCATCCTGCAGACACTTATTTAAAGAGCTAGGGATCTTCACTGTAGCCACACAATATATATATATATATATATATATATATATATATATATATATATTCACTTATGAAATTTGTTATTAACAATCCGAACGAATTCAAAAGTAATAGCAGTGTACATGGCTACAGCACTAGGAGAAAGGATGATCTTCACTACTCAAGATTAAATCTAACTTTGGCTCAGAAAAGGGTAAATTATGCTGCCACAAAAGTCTTTGGGCACTTAACCTAACAGCATCAAATGTCTGACAGATAGCTATATTCCATTTAAAAGGAAATTAAAAGAATTTCTGAATGGCAACTCCTTCTACTCATTAGATGAATTTTTGGATATAGTAAGTGGGTTATTTCCCCACCTCCACCCAAAAAAATCAAAAATATTAAGTGTCATGTAATAGTTGGTGTAATGATTGAATAAATGGTCTCTAGCAGGGTAACCATCCATTTCCGGGCTTAAGTTGACCTTTTTTGTTCCGTACCCTCTCATCGATCAATCCCTAGAGTTTGTACACGTGGAAAAAATTACCCTATAGCTGTGGCCAGCGTACGAGGGCTTTTCTTTTCCAGTATCCGATCGGACGCGAAGTGGAAACCACAGTGAAAATCAAAAATGTTTTATTCGCAACGTTTAGCTACACCATCGAACATCTCCGACTTAGACATCTGTTGCAGCTTGGTACCAGTTTCCCAACAGCCTCCTCAAAGAAGGCAGCTGCCTGTGATTTCTGCCAATTCCCTACGCTGTTCTGGAGCTCGCTGTCTGTGCCAAAATGTTGTCTTCATAGCCAGCAGTTCATGGGAGGGCCGAATATCAGAGAGAGCCAAAACTATGTTGTATGCTGGGTGATCAAACACTTGTCATCGAAAACGCTGCAAGAGCATCTTGGTTGTCCATTGTGAGGCTGGGAATTGTCATGAAGAACGAAACTCATGACGTTATGTGTGCTGCATTAAATCGGGTGAAACCCTTTAATAGGACTTCACAGTATGCGGGAAATATTGTTTTCTAGGCATCTTTACGCGCTCACTGTGCGCTCAGAACTGAAAAGTGCGACATGACGTGCATACAAGACACTGTGCGTTACATATGTGCAAAACTTCATCAGATTTTTATTCTGGTTTAAATTTCATGACCGATCGGAGGTTGAAAACAAGATAGCTCTCAACCTAGGCCTCTTTTGACTAGATTCAGTGTTGTTCAAATGACTCTAAGCACTATGGGACTTAACATCCGAGGTCAGCAGTCCCCTAGACTTGGAAATACTTAAACCTAACTAACCTAAGGACATCACACACATCCATGCCCGAGGCAGGATTCGAACCTGCGACCGTAGCAGCTGCGCGGTTCCGGACTCAAGCGCCTAGAACCGCTCGGCCACACCGCCCGGCCTTCAGTGTTGTAAGAGTCGTTCATACACCAGTGCATTAAAACCCATACATTTATCAAAGTCAGGTTAGCAAAATCATTTACAAATAAATGAAGTACGTAGAGACATCCTGTAGGATTAAAAATGCTGTTGAAACTAAATTTTATCGTTTAAATCCGATAAATGTTCAATGGAAATAATTCACACATTTTTGAACGGCGGTCTTACACAATATCGCATTCAAATTAAAACAAAGGTAAATAATAATTAATTAGTCCAGCAGAGCAATGTAAACGGATCACATACATTCAAAGTTCATTTAACACGCCATTTATCATATAATTCTAAAGCAAACGCTCAAAGTCCGACAGCATAGTTTCTCCCATTTCATCGTGATATAAAGCTAAAGTTCGTTATTCTAAATAACCATTATGAAAACAAGCAGACAAGTCCATCACACAGAAGTCCCAATATTAACTGCTGCAGAAGAGTCAATGTTCTCAGCTGTCTCAAGTCCCACAAATAACGTAGGTATGAATGCTCTAATTCAATAACCGAAAACCACCGTGAAATACTCTAAATCCAGTGATAAGTTGAAATATGAGCCCGCGCTCTCCCAGATCTATTTTAAGTCCAGGGAAAAGTTAAAGTATTTATCTAGGACAACTGCTTCGCTGGCCAGATCATCTTGGCTGCCAAGCCCATCCGCCAGTATAATACCATTCGCAAAAGACGAAACCTCGAATGACAACAGGCAACTGACAAAAGACCAGAGACCGCATGTGCATTCCTGCTCCTGTGATGTCACACACTACTGAATCCACATTAAATATTGAATCTATGACCACAATTCGAAACTAAGACTATTTGTACATATATACATATTACTGGCATAAACGTACAAGCAGTGGACAAGTGCGAATCTTTCGCACTTTCATAGTTTTAAATAATGACAGTATTTGGAATAAATGTAGTCGTTGGGATGAGGGTGTTTTTGGGAATGAAGAGAAAACAGCTTTAGAAATGAACTGAGCGACGTGTAATAATAATCATGAATAACTGATACATCCGAGTATATACATTTTCATTTATCCAAAAATGTGTTTTACCTTCGGAATGTTAGTCCACGTTTGCACTACGGGCGGAGGTCAGGGACTGTCAGTAGGGTCACATAAACTACTATAGCTTTAACTCGACAAATATTTTCATTTACAGTCAGCACGTTAGGCCGCAGTGGCAACAGGTAAATCATAACTGAAGGTTCAAAAATGGTTCAAATGGCTCTGAGCACTATTGGACTTAACTTCTGAGGTCATTAGTCCCCTAGAACTTAGAACTACTTAAACCTAAGGACATCACACACATCCATGCCCGAGGCAGGATTCGAACCTGCGACCGTAGCGGTCACGCGGTTCCAAACTGTAGCGCCCAGAACCGCTTGGCCCCCCTGGCGACAGATACGTTTCTCGTTTCAGAAAGTATATTCGTTTAGAAAAGTCAGCTGAAACGATGGGCAGAAATAATGGCACACCGCAGTGATCACGGTTCGTATCTATGACTATGGTATATACAAATTATCCAGGTAATAAGTACTTTAAAACGAACAAAATGGTATTTGTAATGAAATCATATGAAAACGGAGTCTCTTAGTCGTGATTAATAAGTTAGCTTTGTAAAATAGAGGTATGAGGCTGAGCATACATGATGTCTTTTTGCGTATAATAGTAAAAAGTCTCTTTTATGTTAAAATTTTCCAGAAATAGTAAATCTTAGTGCAAAATCAGTACGAAATGTCAGAAGCCTGTTCAAAAAACCAACGATACATCATTTATCCCTGTACGATTGGTATGTCTTGGGAAAAAGGAATGTTGGCTTGATAAATAATGTATTTGATTATTATGATCATTTTGCAACCTCTCACTAAAAATATAATTCTGTATTACGTGAGAAATTAGCAAAATTCCTAAACATGCTTACACCTTTTCCTACACTATGAAATAGTTACGTTAAGATCACAAAATAAATATGGCCAGTTTGATGAAACTGCATCCTTCTGGCATCCAGACACATGTCCTACACCCACATCTTTCTCTTTTTATTATTATTGGCACTCCCATAGCGATTTAGCAACTTCTTCTTCCTCTTCTTCTTTTACCTGGCCTCATGCCATATCGTCATGGGGTCGACATGTTGTTCTGGATTCGGTAATGTTATTGATAGAGGGTGGCCGGATGTCCTTCCTGTCACCACCTCTTCCTCCCCCCCCCCCCCCCGCCCCCCTCACGATCCCGTGGCAGGACATCGTGTACCCCACCTGATTACGTCCAGTGAGAACACTTCCGAACCGTTTCCATGTTTTGTAACTGAGGCAGGACGTTGCAACCAACCCGGTATTCATTTAGTCGTATGTGGGGAACCGCCTAACGACCACGTCCGGCCTGGCCGGCACACCGGCCCTCGTCGCTAATCTGTTGGATGGATTCCATACGGGGCCGGCACGGTTGCCCGATTTCTGGAGCGGCACGCCGACACTGACGACCATCGGAATGGGCCTACATAGCGATTTAACATGCCTTTTGTTATTGGACATTTATATACATAATAATCTGATGTACCGGTATATCTAATACACTACTGGCCATTAAAATTACTACACTATGAAGATGACGTGCTGCAGACGCGAAATTTAACCGACAGGAAGAAGATGCTGTGATATGCAAATGATTAGCTTTTCAGAGCATTCACACAAGGTTGGCGCCGGTGGCAACACCAACAACTTGTTGACATGAGGAACGTTTCCAACCGATTTCTCATATACAAACATCAGTTGACCGGCGTTGCCTGGTGAAACGTTGTTGTGATACCTCGTGTAAGGAGGAGAAATGCGTACCATCACGTTTCCGACTTTGATAAAGGTCGGATTGTAGCCTATCGCGATTGCGGTTTATCGTATCGCGACATCGCTGCACGCGTTGGTCGAGATCCAATGACTGTTAGGAGAATATGGAATCGGTGGGTTCAGGAGAGTAATACGGAACGCCGTGCTGGATCCCAGCTGCCTCATATCACTAGCAGTCGAGACGACAGTCTTCTTATCCGCACGGCTGTAACGGATTGTGCAGCCACGTCTCGATCCTTGAGTCAACAGATGGGGACGTTTGCAAGACAACAATCATCTGCACGAACAGTTCGACGACGTTTGCAGCAGCATGGACTATCAGCTCGGAGACCATGGCTACGGTTACCCTTGACGCTGCATCACAGACAGGAGCGCCTGTGATGGCGTACCCAACGACGAACCTGGGTGCACGAATGGCAAAACGTCATTTTTTTCGGATGAATCCCGGTTCTGTTTACAGCATCATGATGGTCGCATCCGTGTTTGGCGACATCGCTGTGAGCGCACATTGGAGGCGTGTATTCGTCATCGCCATACTGGCGTATCACCCGGCGTGATGGTGTGGAGTGCCATTGGTTATCACCTCTTGTTCGCATTGACGGCACTTTGAACAGTGGACGTTACATTTCAGATGTGTTACGACCCGTGGCTCTACCCTTCATTCGATCTCTGCGAAACTGTACATTTCAGCAGGATAATGCACGACCGCATGTTGCAGGTCCTGTACGGGCCTTTCTGGATGCAGAAAATGTTCGACTGCTGCCCTGGCCAGCACATTCTCCAGATCTCTCAGCAATTGAAAACGTCTGGTCAATGGTGGCCGAGCAACTGGCTCGTCACAATACGCCAGTCACTATTCTCGATGAACTGTGGTATCGTGTTGATGCTGCATGGGCAGCTGTACATGTACACGCCATCCAAGCTCTGTTTTACTCAATGCCCAGGCGTATCAAGGCCGTTATTACGGCCAGAGGAGGTTGTTCTGGGTACTGATTTCTCAGGATCTATGCACCCTAACTGCGTGAAAAAGTAATCACATGTCAGTTCTAGTATAATATATTTTTTCCAATGAATACCCGTTAATCATCTGCATTTCTTCTTGGTGTAGCAATTTTAATGGCCAGTAGTGTAGTTAACTGTAGGTAGTCATTACCTGGGATGACTAGGCGAGGAACTGGATAACTCATGCTGCCTTCCATTACATGTAGCTTGTGGCCATGGCACATACGCATGTCTGTATTTTATTTTTAGCCTATTTTGGTGTTCACTGATATCGTCAGGTTTCATTAGATGCTTCATATAAAGTGATCGTTCCAATGGTTTAATTGTTATTAACTTTTATCGCTTAGCGTAATAGTCATACACAAAAACAATTTTACATCTACTTATCGTAGAGTAATGCTTAGAGACACTATGAGCTCTTCTCATCACCACAATCTTTATGGTGTGTTTGGTTTTAATGTGTCATATCTGTAAGGTCTGTAACGTAGTTTCCTGGAAAATGCAATCTCCGCCTCATATTTGGTTCAGTTCACTCACGGCGGTGTCTTATCTAACCGCCTTGCCTATGCTTACTTGCAACCACCAGGGAATATTTGGCACTCACGGGTCACTCTCCTTACTTGGGACCACTCCCGGTTGGTCGGTGCAGTGACCACTGACGGCTAATGCCCCCTCCATCAGTTCACGTTCCGCGAGCCGACTACACAGGCCGACAGTCACAGGCTTTAGACAGGGATTTACACCATGTCGGATTGGTGTTCATATTCTTTACTTTGTGTCACCTAATGTTGCAGACCCAGGCTTACGGGCTACAACAGAGAATGTGTAACCAGAGATACGGGATCGCACTTTGGGCACGTTTAATTACTGTAACTCAACAATCACCGGTTGACGTTATATTTAATCAGCGTACAAAGCAAACGTAAGACGCAGCTACATGTTTCCAGCATCATGCTATCATCATCTGGCTGCAGCAGTCCTTAAATAAATTCTTCTGTTCACCGAGAACCGGATAGTTAGACTACGTCTCTCAGAACACATCGTTGTGTGTTAACACTGTTTCATTGTATATTGTAGGCACATAAATACGTGGCGGGCTAGAATTTAGTTGTCACTAATAAGCCTTAGACCTTGTTCTGCCTAGCGTAGTAGTGCTAACCTGAGTAGTGTGTAATACCCATAAGTCGGTTGACAATAGCAGTGTGAGGCTATGGTGCTTGTTGTTACCTGAGAAACAGTGAACAGAAAGTCAACCACAGAACAGGTTGTACTTGTTTGCAAATATAGTGGAAACACGACCACAAGTACTACAGAGAATTTTGTGATCTGTTTGTCGAAACTTTTCCATACACCCAAGCTAATAGGCACAACGTGAGGAGCACACGCCAACACTGTGAGAACCTCTTCCCTTGCATTTGTTACTCCGCGGAGAATACGCAAGCCCAGTATGGTTCAATTCTTGCCATGCCGAAACAGATGTCGCTCTTACTGATACTTGTCGTATCATCACCGGGTGCCTGAAGCCTACTCCTATGGATGAACTGTACAGCCTCGCGGGAATTGCACCCCCCGACATCCGCCGAGAGGTAGCAGTAACAAGTGAGAAGAAAAAATCAGAAACTTCTGAAGCTCACCCCCTACATCGCTATCAACCAGCAAACCCACGACTAAAATCCAGAAAGAGCTTCCTCAGATCTAGCGGGGTTCTAGTTGGGACACCACAGCAATGCCAAATCGAAATCTAACTATGGCGTGCAAGGCTTACCAGTACTGTGGGATGGACTACTCCAAGCGAAAGACTACCACCCGGCTACACAGAGAACTGGAGTACATGAAGATCCCTCAACAGACTACGCTCGGGTGTCACGAAATGTGAGAGCAATTTGACTAAATGGGGTTTCCTAGAGGAGCCGCCACTCTGTGAGTGTGGAGCAACGCAGACGACCTTCCACCTGCTCCAGTGTACCCAATGTCCAGCAACATGCACAACAGAAGATCTGCTACATACAACGCCAAATGCAATAGAGGTCGCTAACTTCTGGAACAAAAGTGTAAATAATTGTCTTGTAAATATATAAACACACGACATGTACATGTATTTTATACATCTTAAATGCTTCTGACACGAATAAATAAAATAAATAAAAGCTCAGTTGAGCATAGTACTCACAAACTCAGTTTATTATTTGAAGAGACTGGGAGGGTAGCGTAGCTTCCTCGTTCAGGTAGGTCATAGAAGAGAATTTTAATGTCGTCGCGGAACGTTTTGTGAAAACACCCACTAAGCCTCAAAGTAAAGAGCCCAATCAGTATGGAATAGCAAGAACAAGCCGACAAAAGATGAGGAAAAATCTGATGTTGAGATCGTATAAGCCTACGTTACTTTAAGGTCTAAATGATGATCTGGACAGGCATATGGAATTCTGCGAGTTGTACACAATCCGACAAGCAGCCGATCCCAAGTTTTTTCACAGTATTTTTTTGGACGGCGAAGAGAATTTTAAGGTGAATCTCAGGATGAACAGACAACTTTGTCTACTGAGATTCTTCGAATGTGGCGACGGCGACAGAGTTAAACACTACTGGCAAGAGCGTAAGGGCAGGGATTTTCAGCGGTAGCCTAATCGGGACTTATTTTTGACGGTACTGACATTTTGTAAGTTGCCGAAATGCGCTTCAAGAAGTGTTGTTAGAACTGGTAAATGAGCAATGTTTTGAAGATCTAAAGGAAAAGTTGATATAGCAAGGAGAAAGAACATCGTCACATCATAGATCTGTTGTGACAGATTTCCTAACCGAAAACTTTGAGGAATGATAGGCGGACGGTGTAGTACTGAATAGCCTACACAAGCCCCAGATATCACACACTGGATTTTTTAATCTCCATTGACATAATTAATATCAGTTCATGTGGAGTGGTTACTTTCATAGTCTCAAATGTCATTGAATTCAACATGAGTTAAAATTTAGTGCAAGGTAAGGAACCCTTTTTTTTTGTTTTGTCCAAAAAAAATATCCGGGCGTGAGGTACGAACCTCGAACACTATTTTGCGCATGCGGTTTTCGGGAAAAACTGTATAACGCTATATCACTGGAACTGTTCCAGGTATTTGTTGTTGTTTATTTGAAATATAATAACTTTATGACTACTGTACTTCCTTTATACGATGACCGTAGTAGGGATCTGGTCTTCCAAACATTCCATTTATAGACCTCTCGTATCTTGTTTGGTCCATTATGTATTCTGATGCGTAGGGAATATAGTGCTGAATTGTTTTCTTCGAAAATGCCTCTGGGATAATAACTAGAACTTGCACCTTTTCATTATAAGATACACACGATTTAACAGCTGAAATGATGTTGGAAAAAGTTTCCTGGCAAGTTGTGTAAGCTTCCTTTCGGTTCATTTTTTCTGAAGACGGAATTTCAGCTTTGACCAGTTTTGCTATGGTTTATTGCCCCACAGCTTGAGTAATTTCTCTGCACTTTCTTGATGCTTACATCTTATGACTTGACTTCACCGACCACAGTTTCTTAACAGGAATAACACCTCTATAACTGACTGATTCACGGAATGTAATTCTTCCTCTACAGATACAAAAGCTGCATCATCTGCACCATGGCAGACTTCAGCTTTTCAGTTATTGTCCTCGTTGACATTGTGTCAAACATTTAAAGTACAAAGTCATCATTGGAAACATCGTGACTTTGTAACAGAGTCCTGAAATGTCCTTATTTCCAACCTGAAGAAAGTCTGTTTTTTTGCTAATCTTATATTTCACTCTTTTATGGATGTACAAATAGTCGACACACTACACTCTCCCGCGACCCCAGTCAGAAAACATTTCAAACACAATCCTTTCCACAAAATACCCTATAACTCAAACGGTCAGCAGAATCCTCACAAAAGCTTACAGACGCAGAATTATGTGGAATTTCCTTATCTCCATTCTTATCTCCTTTCCATTCCAAAAAAAATTATATCAACTATTAGTAGCGCCGCTGTCACCTCCATGTGGTACTGTAGTTGCGTAGCAGGCGCGGCAGTTTGCGTAGCTCTTGCTCAATTCATGTCGTGCGGGTTGCCGTATCGGCCCCTGCCGCAGCCGCCTTTAGTTATAACAAGGCGGCTGCGGGGCTAAAATCTAAACTTCCTGCCGCGCCTACTGATAGCGCTTCCGGCGCGCTTGGTTGAAATGGCTCTGAGCACAATGGGACTTAACATCTGAGGTCATCAGTCCCTTAGAACTTAGAACTACTTAAACCTAACTAACCTAAGGACATTACACACATCCATTCCCGAGGCAGGATTCAAACCTGCGACCGCAGACTGAAGCGCCTAGAACCACTCGGCCACACCGGCCGGCCGGCGCGCTTATGTATAAGCTTACTGTGTCACATAAGTGAAACATATTCACCAATTTTTCATAAAAGTTTTATAATACAAACACCATATGTACCAGCAAACATAATACTTTTATATTTGCAGTTTGTTTTATACTAAGTTTATTATATTTATTTTGCTTTTTTATGTATTAATCGTGTTATTGGTCATAGCACCCATTTACAAATTATCAAACTAGTTCAAATTGAACAAGACACAACTGTTAAATAATGTTGGGCTAGCCGTAATGTATATATACAAAAGGCAATGTCATTACTAACTAACACATCATCACCCAGACCAAACCGCTAAGGCCAGACATTTCAGATTTGGAGAGGGTGATGATCTTATACTGTAGGCATCATTTTTCGAAATTCCACCCTTAAGGGGATGAAATAGGCGATGAACGGTTTATTGAAAATACGGGTCTATTAAAGCAATTCTGAAGCTAGAAGTACGAAAATTGGTATTTGGTTTTTCTGTAAGAGACACTTGTTTCACCATTTTTGGAAATTTAACCCCTATGGGGGTGAAATTGTTGGTGAAAGATTTTTTCAAAATAAATAATTATTAAAGAACTACTTAAGCATTTTTAAAGCTGTATCTATGAAAAGTGATACTTACCATCCTAGTTAAAAATAATTTTAAAAAAGGGGTTTACTGTTCTTGGAAATTAAATCCCTAAGAGGTGAAACATGGAATGAAAATTATTATGAAATATTTTTTTTGTAGTTAAACATTTTAAAGCTGAATCTATGAAAATTTGTATTTCACTTCTAAACAAATATGTTTAGGGGATGAAAGTTTCTATGGAATGTTGCCTCAAGAATTCAAAAGGCAGGATTACCAAATACTTCCGACTTTAGCTGGCAGAATCACTTTTTCGTGAGAAGCACATTTGGAAAAGACTATACTTTTTATGGCCTAATTAGTGTACAAAGTGTAGAAGATGTTTCAGTTCATGAACAACAGAAAAATTCTGTTAAAGGAAAACAAACAAACAAAAATCTGTGCAGATCATACAGTCAATGTGAGTGAAGCAGCAGGTGTTAAGCTAGTACTTTACACAATACAAAAGTTTTATGTACACATAATGATTTTTGTTTTTTATGTTAATTATACTTATGTCCATACAATTAAAATTGCATTCCTTTTTGTGCCTTGAAGTTACTTGGAGATATATACTATTTGCATAAATGAATATGTAAATGCTTAAAAGAAATTATGTCTCTTTAGCAATAAAACGCTGCACTAAATGCATTTTGCATGAAAGTTTTGAGGGTATTGAGATAAAATTTGAGCAAATTACTATCAGTGATTGAAGCAAAGGCAATCCGCAACACCTTGCAATAGACTCTCTGTTCCAAATCTAAACTTATATCATGTAATTTCTATTTCTGTTATATATAAGACATGTTTTCAAGAACAGTGCAACATTGGTGACTGGTTGCTGCTTCTGTAGATACCATTCAGTCCTTCTGAAATTGTATTTTAGAATTCCTGTCAGAAACCCATATTTTGAATGTTCAAACCCGCTAAACTCATTACCCATATTTTGCTATCATGATCTGAGGGTCTATAACAGCTAAAGATCATAATAGGTTTCATGGGGGACCTATTCTTTTGGTTTATTCCAAAATTGTCACACATGAAGGAATGCACCTGTTATGCAATATTGAAATCCAGTTAAACGGCTTTTTCAAAAGTAAACTTCATTCAACTAATGTTAGTGAACAAAAGGTCATGTTTTCTACATCGAACTGGAACCCAAACACGTAAGGCGAATTTATATTGATAAAGTATTAGTGATAATTTTAAATTCTGCTTAATTTCAGATATGTTAGAGACATACAAAATCTAAGACCAGCTTTAGAATCAGGACAACAGTTCATTTAAGATCATACATTTTACACCTCATTTCACAGTCATTCGAAATTTCGTAGAAATTACATTTATTTTATTTCACTAAGATTGCAGAGCAAGGGGTAGAATAAATATCTGACTTAAGCATTGTTGCTATGACACTGATATACGAGCGATCAGTTTAATTACAAAGGACAAGCTCTTTCGTGTAAAAATTAATATAAATTAAAATGAAGCTAGGCATCTTATCCTTCTTCGAAGTACGTACTTATACTTCGTTTTTGTGACCTCACACACCCTTTAAAGTGGTTTGGAGAGGCATGCTTTTCTACAGCATTTCAAGAGACGCCACAGGTTGTTGTAACTGGATTGATGTTAAGGTAAGTAGTTAATACCTCCAGTACCTGGTGCTTTGTTTCTGTCAAAATCCGCGAAAATTAAGTTGGCAACAGATGGCAGACAGATGATTGTTATCGTGAAATCTGATGATCGTGAACTGCGTTTACACAATAACAGTGACTGAATGGAGACATGTTCTAATTTATTACTTGGTTCATGGAACACGCAGCACCTTTAGCACAGTCGAACTTTGGTAGCAAACTCCTGGAATAAAATGCAGTTACTTTAATTCGTAGTTGTTATTGATGAAATCCATAATATGGAATTGTGGCTTAATTTGTGGGATCTCATAATTTAATTGTTGTAGGTGGTCAAGTTATAGCTAACGCTACATTGCTCTGAAACACTTTTGCCTTCATCGGCATTGTACTCTGTCCTCAGAACTGCCACAGGTAGCATCCTGTACTGTTTTGCAGAGTGAGCAAGCCTCCGAGTCTAATAGTGATTCCACAGTCCTTCAGTGACTTTCGATAGATGTTTTGATTTATCGGCTTTTCCGGTCTGGTTTTTGAATCTCAGCCAACAGACAAATAATAATAGATAATGATAATAGTATGCGATCAGAGTATAAATTTCTAATGTTGCTTAATACAAACTTTGGGAGCTTGACAGTAGCATTTTGCGCAAGGTCCATTCATTGCAAATTTGACACGTGAGTGATTTTTATGAAAATATCTCTCTATCGGACTTCGTAGAATGAATAATTCCAAAGTTTTGGCTCGTGCTGGACCTTTCCTAGGATTTGTAACACGGAACTTTAAGCCATGCCAAAACACCGTTTAATTGGAACAATAGCTTGCAACATAAATGAAACACAAGATTAAATAATATCACTGTATTCACAAAATATTTACTAAATTAAATTACATAGACACTTATATTAATTCTGAGGCTGTGTGTAACTATGAGTAGGCCTAGTGTGATTGCGTCTGACTAAAATTGAATCATGGCGCTGTGCTAAATTATTCTCTGCAGCGATGACAGATATGCGTCCTCCTGGCAAGACAACTGAACTGCGTAGTTGCTCTATGTTTCAGTAGTTGCACGCCACAATCGATACAATCGCTTATACTAATTGATACCATAAGTAATACTTTATTTACATTATCAACTAATATCTACGTTTTTGCAATGTATCAACGCCCATGCTGCTAATGTGGCTTTAAATTGCCCCATGAATTGCGAGGCGGAACGACGCACCTGCAGGCGAGCAATCCACCCTAAAGCACATTCAGTATAATATTTACATACACATTCAATATTTGAATGAGGTGCGTGAATGTTGGTATTGCTGCTGCCGCACATGCGCAGTCGCGTGTATTTCAGTGTAGCAATAATCGTTGGAGTGTTCGTTGAATGGTAATCACAGTTTATACAGGGTGAGTCACCTAACGTTACCGCTCGATATATTTCGTAAACCACATCAAATACTGACGAACCGATTCCACAGACCGAACGTGAGGAGAGGGGCTAGTGTAATTGTTTAATACAAACAATACAAAAATGCACGGAAGTATGTTTTTTAACACAAACCTACGTTTTTTTAATGGAACCACGTAAGTTTTGTTAGCACATTTGAACATATAAACAAATACGTAATCAGTTCCGTTTGTTGCATTGTAAAATGTTAATTACATCCGGAGATATTGTAACGTAAAGTTGACGCTTGAGTACCACTCCTCCGCTGCTCGATCGTGTGTATCGGAGAGCACTGCAACATACATCGCGTTTCTAAAAAATGATCTGCCAACGTTGCTCGCAAATGTCCCACTGGAAACGCGTCGACGTATGTGGTATCAGCATGATGGTGCACCTGCACATTCCGCAATTAACACTAGGCAGACCCTTGACAGGATGTTCGACGGGCGTTTCATAGGACGTGGAGGACGCATAAATTGGCCAGCCCGTTCTCCTGATCTTACACCTCTGGACTTCTTTCTGTGGGGTGCGTTAAAGGAGAATGTGTACCGTGATGTGCCTACATCCCCAGAGGATATGAAACAACGTATTGTGGCAGCCTGCGGCGACATTACACCAGATGTACTGTGGCGTGTACGACATTCATTACGCCAGAGATTGCAATTGTGTGCAGCAAATGATGGCCACCACATTGAACATCTATTGGCCTGACATCTCGGGACACACTCTATTCCACTCCGTAATTGAAAACGGAAACCACGTGTGTACGTGTACCTCACCCCTCATGGTAATGTACATGTGCGTCAGTGAAAAAGACCAATAAAAAGGTGTTAGCATGTGGACGTAATGTGCTGTTCCAGTCTCTTCTGTACCTAAGGTCCATCACCGTTCCCTTTGGATCCCTACGTAATTCGGTGCTCTCCGATACACACGATCGAACAGCGGAGGAGTGGTACTCAAGCGTCAACTTTACGGTACAATATCTGCGGATGTAATTAACATTTTACAATGCAACAAACGGCACTGATTACGTATTTGTTTATATGTTCAGATGTGCTAACAAAACTAACGTGTTTCCATTTAAAAAAACGTAGGTTTGTGTTAAAAAACATACTTCCGTACACATTTGTATGGTTTGTATTAAACAATTACACTAGTCCCTCTCCTCACGTTCGGTCTGTGGAATCGGTTCGTCAGTATTTGATGTGGTTTACGAAATATATCCAGCGGTAACGTTAGGTGACTCACCCTGTATACAGTTCATATGTGCGTGTGCGCAAGACATTACTGTAACAGGACACTGGATGAAGTTTTTACAAAAAAATGCAGTAACATCTAAAACAGGTACAGTAATCATAAAACTACTACATACGTTAGAGCAAAACACATTTCTTTATTGGTCATTGTTTCTCATGGACATTATTGCGTTTAAAATGTATTTCTGTTTCAGATTAGTTGTCTTTACATGACTATCGTCGTTTGCAGTTCATACAAATACAATAATAAGGCAAAAGTAACCATTGTTTTGGTAGTTTGCATAACGTAAATGTTATTGCATATCGACATCACGGATCCCAGATTTGACAACCGATATATGGGCATATTCACTCGTTGCACTGTTTATTTTCACTGATAACTCTGTTTCTCCTAGGTCGTGCGTCGCGTGACTGAGAACGGTGGATAACCATTCCACAACATTGCTACATTGCTGCAGTATGGCATTAGCGGCGACCTGGTGCCGCCGCTGTTGATCGACGCTCTTCGCTTGTCTGCACAGTTGATTGAGCGCTGGGAGCAATGACCTCCCTCACCGCACCGCCGCTGTTCTTCACTGAGCCAATACATTCGATCGGCGGACTTTTAACTAATTAAATGTGCAAAGCAGACTGACTATCTTTTATGATACGTGGAAAAATGCGTACCAAGAGCACAGTAAAGAATACGTTCTGTGTGTTTTCTCATTTGTAAAAGATGTTTACAGATGAAGTGACTTATGGAACTGTTATGACTTGTACGGTAATTTGTGGAAGTTTTAATGAGATGACTGGTTGTTTGTACTTTAAAGATGAAAGACAATATTAGGAAACACGAACATTAACAACACTGTAGTTAAAAAGTGAAGTTCCTATGTAGAAGTTTACCTGATACTTGACTTCTACATTCTATTCAATTCTACTTTTTATTTTCTACGTCATAAAACTAAAAAGTATCATACAAGGAGGCAAGGAAACGTTTCTTTTTCATTTGTGAATAAATTTAAGCCCCAATATTAAAATAATTTATGTGATCCTACAAAAGAAACACTGTATTTTTGTATTAATTCCGTGTATTGTCTTTGAATTGTCTTATAATGTAAAATAGAAATTAATTCTTAAATGTGAGAGAGTAATTTTATTTTTAATTGGCAAATAATGCGTCAGACGCAGTGCAAGCGGCGTTAACAACCAAATTTTATGCGATCAGCAGCGCCGGAAAGGAGCACAGCGAAGTCTCTTGAGTATTTTTTCACTGGAGAGGCTTCCAGAACAAGAAGAGACTGAGGAAAAATGACAGTAAAGTTGCCTTCAGTTCTCTACTTGAACATAAAAACGTGCGGCGTCTGGTTCGCTCGCTCTCGATATCTCTCTCTCTCTTAATGATCGCTCTCTCGAATGATTTTGTAACAGGCAGCTGTACTTAAAAGATATTTTCCAGGTGTGTAAAGTATTTATCTATTTAGAAGTATCGTCAATATATGAAGGGCTTATTTCAGTAGTGGTACAAGTCCATTACCTCCACTTTTCTGCCTATAATGCTTCTGCATTTAATGATCCAAACAAGCAGAAAGAAAGGATCATCTCTAGCAAGAAGCCTTATGCTTGGATGATGTTCAGATGTGTGTAAGATCTTATGGGACCTAACTGCTAAGGTCATCAGTCCCTAGGCTTACACACTACTTAACCTAAATTATCCTAAGGACAAACACACACATCCATACCCGAGGGAGGACTCGAACCTCCGCCGGGACCAGCCGATATGCTTGGATATTTCTGGTATCTCAATTGCACATTTTTCAGCGCTCGTTTAACTTTAGGACTCTGTATCTCACAATGAACGAAAATGGACTTGTACTACTATTGAAATAAGCCCTTCATATGAATAGTTGTTATTGTTTACCAATGTTTCATTTCAACAACATTAATATTGCCTGTCAACTTTTCTACGTTTCAGCTAGGGGAACTGCACATCGTTTGCTGGCCGCTACCGAACATCATTGATGTTCGATTTTGTAGCAGCCACTCGTGCGTCCCTGGGATCCGGTAAGCCGATTTGTGAATGTAGTTTCTGGGCAGCTCTTCTGTGCATAACGCGTCATATTAATGATCGGCGTATGGCCACAAACGATGTGCGCGGTCAGTCCACTCCACGGTATCCAAACAAGTCACACAAAATGTTGAATTATTAAATTTGTCTCTCTTAATGATAAATTTACCTCTGCGGTGTGGTAACTTAAACTTATCATTTATTTAATTGGGTTCTTCTTTTAACTAGCGGCACTCCAGTTAATATCCTCTTATCAAAATTTATTTTTCAGTTACCACTAAAGAGCACCACACGAAATAGAGGAACTTTCTTTTTTGAAAAAAGTTCAAAAGGTGCCCAACGTGGGGCCAGAACTAAAATTCATGAACGTACTAACCTTTGATTTCTTTCATTTTTCATGAACTAACTGCACCAGTGGAGAACTGAGGAAACAGATGTTGGAGCGGATAATAGATTCTTGTCGCAGATGATGAGCTTCACCTCCACTCCACGCTTCACTTCTGCATAACAGGTATGATCGCTTGCATGTAGCCATCGCATTTTATTGTCCTTTCACCGTAGAATTGTGTAGCTATTGTTGTACTATGGCGTAGAATTAGATATATAGCTAAGCCGTGCACCAGCTGCAACCAAATTTTCATGTGTTTCCATCTCTAGGCATAGCTGTTTGTGATGGGATCAAAATTGGTAAATTTGCAGATGTGGACCCTCTAGAAGAAACTACTAACGAAGATGTTGTCGATGTTAGCAATGTTGCAGCTGACTCGGTAGCAATCGAAACTGAGCTAGGTAATACAGAAGTTGGTGTAACCGAGCAGGGGGTGCCCAAAAAATCCCTGCACTCACTGCAGAAACTTTCGCAGCTTTATTAGACAGAATCGCGCACTTGATGAACGAACGCGATGAGGCGTAAGCTGTAAAAGAAAGACAATGCGAGAAAACACAGGATGCTAGAGAAAGGAACGCGATAAATCGCTCATTAAGCAAATCGTAGAACAAAACAGGGAACGCGATGAAATGCAAGCGGCGAAAGAAAAAGAACGCTATGAAGCGCTAGCAGCGAAATTGAATGCTGGCTTCAAAAGTATTACAAAAGAAGTCTCAGCAAAGCAAAATACCACTAAAGACCTGGCCGAAACATTAAGTAAATTAATGGGTAATGCCCGCGCAGCACATAAAACTACTGAAGAGACGATAGAATCAGTGCAATGGACGCAAAAGAAGACGGAAGAGTTCGTTGCAGTATTAGCACAGGCAGTAAACAGTTTATCTCTCGAACCAGATTCAGCAGCTACGGCTAAAACAGCTGAGCAAAGTGAGAGTCTTTCTTTCTTTTGCTTGTGCCCTTTTCTTGCAATGACGCAGAGTCGGCATGGTTAATCGAATTTGGCATGGTTAATTTAAGGGGTGGCCGGATGCCCTTCCTGCCGCCACCCCGTACCCCCCAGGAAGGAAGTAGTGTATCCCAACTGTCTGTGTCTAGTGTAATCCATGGAAGAGTGCGAATGTGTTCAGATGTCTCCGAACCGTGTAACTGAGGCGGGGTGTGGGGACCAGCCCGGTATTCACCTAGTGGGATGTGGAAAACCGCCTAAAAACCACATCCAGGATGGCCGGCACACCGGTCTCCGACGTTAAGCCGCCGGGCGGATTCGATCTGGGACCGGCGCGCCTTCCCGAGTCCAGGAAGGAGCGCATTAGCGCTCTCGGCTAACCTGGCGGGTCTATCTGAACAAAGTGAGAGTATAAATAAAGAATTCTACAACTGGTTGAGAGAAAAAGACAAAATGGTAAGTGAACGAATTAAATACGAAGTAAAGAGCGCGATAGCCGGTTCTAGCGGCGAAGAAGCCGCAGAATTAAATAACACTAAGAAATAATAGCCACCGAGATGGAGCAGCTTAAGCAGGTTGCGACGGATGAAATACCGAAGTGGCGCGAATAAATCGCCACACAAATTCAGAACGTTCGCCGTGTTGCCGCAACAGTCACGTAGCGAGCCGCAGCCTGACGTAAACATGCGTGACGGGTATGAATCTGATCCGGAAAGTGCATAATCAGTTTATGAAGAGTATCAGAGAGGGCACCCCCACACACACACCTATCGCCTAGAGTGATGGGAGCAGACAATACACTGGTTGCTATTGTGATCCTATTGAAATACTGGCAGTTTCAAGTATTCATACCAGATAAGAAGCCAGTACTCCCGGTTGTATTTATCCGGTCATTTAGGAACATACGAGGGTTATTCCAAAAGTAAGGTCCGGTTATAAAAAAAATCAAAACTAAAATGTTTTTTCAAAACAATTGTTTTATTTACATTCCTTACATCTTCATCTATTTTTCTACGTAACTTCCATACTTATTTAAACATTTGTCACATCGTTCAACAAGCTTTTGAATGCCCATGTTATAGAAATCGGCCGCCTGTGACGATAACCAGTCCTTAACTGCTTCTTTCACTTCATCATCTGTGTCGAAGCGCTTGCCGCCGAGAAACTCCTTTAAGTAACGGAACAGGTGGAAATCACTTGGCGCCAGGTCCGTACTGTAAGGAGGATGGTCCATCTGTTCCCATCCAAATTTCTTGATCAGAGCTTGCGTTTCATTTGCAGTGTGGGGTCTGGCATTGTCATGCAACAACAAGATTCCAGTCGACAAAAGACCACGTCGCTTATTCTGGATTGCACGTCGAAGTTTAGTCAGGGTAGCGCAGTAGGCGGCTTTATTAATCGTTGTTCCTCTCTCCATAAAGTCGACTAACAATACTCCACGTCTATCCCAGAACACAGTCGCCATAACCTTACGTGTTGAGATTGTCTGCTTTGCCTTGACCTTGACTGGCGATGACGTGTGACGCCATTGCATTGACTGACGTTTAGACTCTGGAGTGATGTGAGAAACCCATGTCTCATCCCCTGTGACAACATTGTCTAAAAGACTGTCACCTTCCTTATGATATCGCTCCAAAAAATCAAGAGCAAAAGCCATTCTTTTCATTCGTTGGGGCTCAGTAAGCAGCCTGGGAACCCAACGGGCACACAATTTGTGAAACTTCAAATGTTCAGACACAATTCTGTACAAAGTTGTTCTACTCACATTCGGAAAATGCATGTCTACGTCTGTAATAGTGAATCGGCGATCTTCACGAATTTTTTTGTCAACCGCATTGACCAAATCGTCTGAAATCACTGATGGTCGGCCACACCGTGGTTCATCGTGCACATTATCCCGTCCTTCATTAAAAGCTCGCACCCACTTGCGCACTTTACTGTCGCTCATTATGTTAGGATCGCACACTTCAGTAATCTGCCGATGGATTTCCGCCGCTGAATTGTTTCTTGCAGACAAAAACCATATCACTGCCCTTACTTCACAATCGGCGGGCTGATCAATTGTCTTAAACATTGTAAAGTGACACTGTGAACTACACTCAGCAACAGTAACAAAGCGAATGGCGGCGTTTGACGCGCAAGGCTTGCCGGGAGTCGGCGCGCATGCGTGTTTTGTCATTGGCGCCAAATTTCAATAGTTACGGCGAATCGGACCTTACTTTTGGAATAACCCTCGTACTTTCTAAAACATCGAACGAACGGCAACGTATACAGTTCGTAGCGTCGCACATCCAAGGCGATGGAGCCTTGTGAGAAGCAGAAGCTATCGAGAATTGTGATACCTATAATCAATTTGAAATGGCATTCCTGTCGAAATATTGGTCGGCAGGAGTACAAGAGAGATTATGAAAAAAGGTCTTTTCACCGGAACAGTAGAACCGGAAACTAGGACGATTACGCCGGTATTTCGAGAAGTACGTCAGTCACTCGGTATTGGGACCAGCCAGTGGCACAGAAAGACATGCTCCGGCTGTTAAAGGCAAAGTTGCCACCCAATATCCGAGAAAAATTAGTTCTATATATTATATAGCTAAGGCTCACCGGCCATTTGGCCATCTTCTTCTGTACAGATGCACAAACAGCGCGTGAACTCTTACGGGAATCGGCAGTAAAGCCGCGAGTAATGAGTATGATGGGCAGGGGCACTATGAATATAGTACGAGACAATAAGTTGCGAATGTGGGTCTCACGGGAGGTGTGCAGAGATAAGTCCCTGCAGTCGCATTATCCTCTGTGTCCTCGGTGGCTCAGCTGGATAGAGCGTCTGCCATGTAAGCAAGAGATCCCGGGTTCGAGTCCCGGTCGTGGTACACATTTTCAGCTGTCTCCGTTGACTTATATCATCGCCTGTACGCAGCTAAGGGTATTCATTTCATTGTAAAAATTCTGTGGGGTGCAGATAATACTGCTTCACACGAGTACACAGCATATCTCTATACTTCATAGTGACACTGTTTACGTCGCTTATACGACTCATCTAGGCCCAGTATCAATATTAAACACAAACAGCACTAACGCGCTGTGATGACCATTCTACATGTCACAGAGAATTGTAACGTATCATTTACGTTCTCGCTGATGGCGTGTATGTGTACGAGTTGCACTGACATCCGACCGTATCCGCTGAGTGGTTTACTTTCTTTTTACAAGCAGTGTATTTGCGAACTCTAGAAGAAAGCCCCTCGTTATTCGGTGAGGTAGACACACTTTATTAGTGACAAGGTGAGTTTACAAGGTTAGAATTCACAAAGGAAGCGAGTGGTCCACGCGGCGTCGACGACGATGCGAGACGAGTCGAGGTTGACCGATCCGAGCTGAATGGAGCCGCGTCCCCCAGCGAGGTTCGGCGGGTCACAGCCAGAGCTGGCCGCGCCGGCGCGCTCGCATGCTCCTGTTGATGACCGGCAGCAACGGCGGCAGACCGCTGCGCAACAGATGTGTTGCCATACTGGTTCCACTAACAAGGGGGGGATCTGACATGTGGGTCACCGAATTTGATCAACTTCTGCAAGGAGGTTCTATACTGAAAAGAAAGAGACACATGTTGCGACTTTTTGCTAGGCACTTCCTAGTTTTTGCAAAAATCGAGGTCAAAGTTGATGACGGAAAACTACTTTTTCAATTATATACATCGAAAGATAGTCTAAAAACAAACCTTTTTTATTAATATAATATGGGATCCAACGTTAATAGTCTTAGAGTTACTGACGTATTTATACTCTCATGCTATAGCTTGGCTATCCGTCATACAGTGTGTCTAGCAGAGAGGGGTCGGAGGTCGAGCGATCGAAACATTAGACTATCAAATAGTTGGTCCGTATTCGATTTTAAATCGTGAATCATTTTCACTCGAGTTTTTACTGCGTGTTTCATAATATTCTGATAATTGGAATACTTTTCTTAGCCTTTTTTTAAAGTAAAACATCAGGATGCGTGATCAATAATCAAATAAGTGTACGATAATGTATTGATAGCTATATTCATCGTGATACAGTATACAAAAACACTCCTAAAGTATATTATTCCTTAGTCCTAACTGATTGTCTATTCGTGAGCGCTCTCGCAATCTGCGGGGTCAAATTTAACAATTTCTCGCATGATGTGCAACACACGAACGAAATCGCGGCGCGTCGACATTGTCTTCCGGTGCACTGTTCGTGGAAAGCATATCTCACTTACGTCGCTAAAACTAGATCAGTCAGATATCAGTTTGGATGCTTACGAAGCGTATAAAAGCATATTTTGGAAGACAGGCCTGCACAACTCGTTGTGGACCCACGCATGAGTTTCGATAGCTTCCGGCCTGTCTTGTAATTCTCTACCCTGCTTTGAAGTGGCAGGCTTTTGAAGTCGTGCGATGAAGTTCTTAAGCTGTCGCAAAAACTAAACGTCACACGGTTGACAAAGAGAGGTACACTTTCACGGTGCAGGTCGGTTGAGCAACATCATCTTCGCAAGTCCTATCTAGCCCAATAACTGTCAATACATTATATGTGCATGCTTGGTTATTAATCACACTTCCTAATGTTTTAGTTCAGAAAAGTGTTGAAAGCAATTACCATATCAGAATATTGTCAGATATACCGAAAAAATTGAAAAAATAGCCACGTCCAAGGATTGAATACGGACCACTAGTAGTAGTTGGTAGCATAATGTCTTCACCATCCCCTTATTTTGTCATTGTTTTCATCAATTCGTCTGGGTGGACGTCACATGGTGCAGCTCGCCCTCTGACATAACACGCTGAGGTAGGGTGCTGGCACCGTTCGGCCACCGACCTCTCCCTTCTAGACGCAGTGAATAATGAATGGATCTCCAAGCTACAGCACGAAAATAGGAAAACGTTAATGACTTGTACTAAGATTGGGCCCCATATTGTATTAATAAAAATGTATGATTTAGGACGATCTTTCCATGTACAGCATTTAAAGTACTATTTTCCGTAATCAACTTCGACATCGATTTTTCTCAAAAACTAGTGAGTGTCTGGAGAAACGCTAAATACTTGTCTCTTTATTTTTCAGTATAGAACGTCCTTGTAAAACTCGATCCATGTCTCAGACCCTCCCCTTCACAACACGTCGGGAATGAAAGGCTCAAGATCGAATATTTCGCCGGTCACTCTTTTGATGGTGTTTCCAACATAGTACTAAAGGTTTGTTCCTGTATAATAACCCCTGATGCATTTTAAATGTATAATACATCACGAAATCAATTCATTTCTACAGAGAGACTGAAATATGCAATTGTTAAACTCCTCTATGAGAAAGGTGATAGGAGAGATGTCAATAACTACCGCTCTGTTTCACCACTGGCATCACTTTCAAAAAATTTTAGAAGTTGATGTGTTATAGAACATATCCCACCCGAGTAACAATAATGTCCTCAGTTTGGATTTCAGTTTGGAAATTACAGTTTGAATTTCATAAGAGTTGCTCTAGTCGTGATGTCATTTACAAGGACACTCACCAAATTTTACAGGCATTAAATAACAAACAGCGCTGGTTTGTATTTTTTTAACCCATATAACGCATTTTACTGTGTGAATAACAATATTCTCCTAGGCAAATTGAGGCTTTACGGAATCGGTGGTACAGGTAACCAATGGATAACGTCATAGCTACCCACAAGTCTACATAAAGTTGTACTAAGGAATTAAACCAAAGTACTCAGGGGAGATTCCTGCGTGTAAGAAGAAATCATCTAAGCGGTTCCTCAAGGGTCACTCTTAGATCCACTACTGCTCCTCACATACAGGGCGTGCTGAAAAGCAAACCCCGAAATTTTTTGTGAAGATTGTTAAAGACTTTTTATTATGTTGGTGCTTAAGTTTTTTGCTATTTGAGTTTACATATTCTCATTTTGTCAATTCGAGATAGCGAGTGGAGATGTGGCCCGTAGAATATGAGTGCGAAGTGGAGAAATCGGAACATTTCCGACGTATTCTTCTATTTGAGTTCAGTAGAGAGGTAACAGCAGCGGAGGCAGCCAGAAATATTTGGCCGTGTATGGAAATAACGACATTGGACAGATCACATCAAGAAAATGGTTTTCTCGTTCTGAGGAGGCTCGTTTTGCCCTTCGTAACTCACGACGTTCAGGAAGACCTTTTGGACTTATAAAGATCGTTTAAAATCATTAATCCACAATGACCACGAGAACTGGCAAATACTGTGAACTCCACCATCGTGCGACATTTGCATGCAATCGGGAAGTTTCGTTACTTATGAGCAGAAACTGTCTTTATGCTAACATAAGGAATGACTGAGGCAAAACAAAGCGGCAACTCCCCTTTTAAAGACCTGCGTGCATCAACAAAAGATAATGTTTCTTTCTGACGGAACGGAGTAGTATACTACGAATTGATTCCTCGAGATGTAACCATGGTGACATTTACTATCAACAACTGCAGACGCAGTACAAGAACAACGTGCAGGAAGACTGCGTAAAACGATGCTACTGCTTCAGTCTGGAACCGCTTGACCGCTACGGTCGCAGGTTCGAATCCTGCCTCGGGCATTGATGTGTGTGATTTCCTTAGGTTACTTACGTTTAAGTAGTTCTAAGTTCTAGCGGACTGGTGACTTCAGATGTTGATTCCCATAATGCCGAGAGCCATTTGAACCATTTTGATGCTACTCCACGACAACGCCCGCCTGCGTTGTGCTAGACTGACAAAAAACGTTACTCAGCTGTTGGGTTGGGAAATCATTCCGCACTCATCTTATTCACCTGATCTTCCGCCCTCAAATTTTCACGTTTTCCGCTCTCTATCGAACAACTTTCAAGGAATTTCCTTTCCGCGTGAAAATGCGCTTCGAACACGCCTCGACGGGTTCTTCGCCTCAAAATAATGTTATTTCTACATTCGCAGAAGAAAAAATTACTCCAGCGTTTGCAGACTGTTGCGAATAGCGAAGAAAAATGTATTATTGATAACTAAAGTATCTGTTTCGTGTATCTGTTGTGTTTATTAAACTTATAGAAAAATACTACGAACTTACGCACCAACTTAATATATAAAACAAAACTGATGAAAGTATTCATCTTTATTCTTAATGTCAACATATTTATTTCGCAACATGGTCACCCTGGCGACGAACACATTTGTCCCAACGAGAGACCAGTTGTCTATACGATCACTGCAAAATGTTTATGTTAACTGAGCCACAACCTCACCTCAACTTGCACCACTTTATCACTATGAGAATGAAGTCCTCGAACGTGTTCTTTAAGTTTCGGAAGAAGGTGTAGATCTGATGAAGCTACGTGTGGACTGAATGGAGGATGATCGATTACAGTGAACCGAGATTGTTACAACTTCACAGCGTTCGTGTGTGGTCTGCATTGTCGTGCTGAAAGAGAGGATACTCCATGTACGGATGAAGTCCTCGAATTCATCATGCATTCAGTTTTACGAAGGACTGCAGCATGCTATTTTCCACGCACCGACAGTTACATTACAAATCGCCATGTTACGCGCTGTATTCGGAGCCCCCTAGCGGCAGAGTGTTGCAACTTGTGTCAGTGAATCGGGAAAACCGAAGGAGTAAAAGGTATATTACCTCTACCGACACTGAGAACAGAATAAAAAATTCGGAGGCACTACTTTTCGGGACGTCCTCGTATGTAAACGATCTTCCGTCTAATATGCAACAAACAGAATTAGTTCATCTTGGAGATGACACTGGTATAGTAATAAATCAAAGCATACGCACAGAAACACAAAAAATTGTAACCAATGTTCTCATAAGTATCATTGAACGGTTTTGTGCAAATGGTCGCACTCTCAGTTTTAAAAAGACACAATATATTCAGTTCTGCACAGCTACGGATACTACAAAGGTGATAAATGTGACAAATGGGAAGGAAATAATAAATAGGGCAGAAACTTCAAAATTCTTAGATGCCCATATCGATAAGAATTCAAAAGCGAAAAAGCACATTTTCGAACTCCTGAAACAACTTAGTCCAGCCACATTTGCAATTAGAATCATTGCTAATCTTGACGAGGACGAATAAGTAAGCAGGCATCTTTTTCCGTATTTTCATTCAATAATGTTCTGGGGTAACTCGCCTTCAAGAAAAAAAGTCTTCATTGTTCAAGAATGTGCTATAAAAATAATATGTAGTGCTCACCCACGATCATCTTGTAGAGATCTGTTTAAGAAAGTGGACATTCGATTACTGCTTAACAGTATATTTATTCCCTCATGAAGTTCGTTGTGAATAATCCGCTGCAGTTCCAAAGGAACAATAATGTATATAATTACAATACCATAAGAAAATCTAACATTCATTACTCCTCATTAAGATTATCTTTAGCACAAAAACATGTGCACAATTGTGCAACTAAATTTTGATCACTCATCCTGTGACACACAATAAAGCAAAACTTGAAAACAAACTGAAAAAGTTCCTGCTTGACAACTCCTTCTATTCCGTAGAGAATCTTCTTTATTGTACATTATAAATGGCGCAGGATAGAATAACGGATTCACAACTGTATATTTAAAAAAATTCCTTATAAATGTTCAGCATGGGGCCACATTTATAAATTTATTTGTGATGTGAATCTAAAATCAGTCATTTGATATCATTATAATTTATCGTCCAAATGATCCATGGAACATGAAACTAACTTACCAATTAAACTAACAGTTGACACCAGCAAATATCCGTTCTGCTGAGAGTCCCAAGAATGTCTGATGGGTCTGGATCACCAAGACTGTAGTCTTCACGTCAGCGGCAACGCACACCCAAGCTTAGCCATACTCGTTCACATGCTGCCTAGTTGCCCAAGCCCGCTTACGTCGGTTACAGAACGTTAGTTTAGTGTTTGGACCCAGTATCTTCCGAATTACTCTGTTTGGGATCTTGTGCTCCGTGCATCCGTCCCCAGTGGTTGTAATTAATATTTACGTTGTCATCATAGTCTCAACGGACAATACGATAGTCATAGCCTTAAAAGAGCACAGTGGTGATAGTCTATATGACCGTCTCCTGCTGACTTAGGTTATGGACTTGAAGAGATGCGTATACGCCAGTAGATTGTATGTAATCACGGCAGTAAGATGGATCGGCGTGGAGACGTGACATATCGGCACAAATACGCTATTGTGTTTGGGTGTGCCCTGACTGAGGTTGCCCGAATTGTTGGTGTAACACGGCGAGTCTCACGACATGTTCGTGACAACAGGTTTCAGACTCGACAGAAATTGATACTGCCAGTGGATCCATGTCCATCGCAACCAGCTTCCGAGCGAATACTACAACTGGAACTGCATGCAACGGTCATCTCGATATGAGTACCTCGCAATAGGCCTTTGCTGAAAGTGGCACATACACTGAGGGGAAACCTCCTAGTATCGTGTCGGACCTCCCTTTGCGCGACGTAGTGCAGCAACTCGATGTAGAATGGAATCAACTAGTCATTTGAAGTCCCCTCCAGAAACTGATCTATACAGCCTCTATAGCCGTCCATGGCCCAAGTGTTGCCGGTGCAGGAGTTTGTAGACGAACTGTCCTCTCGAATGTCCCATATATGTTCAATGGGATTCATGCCGGGCATCTGAGTGGCCAAATCATTCACTCGAACTGTCGAGAATGTTCTTTAAACCAATGGAGAACAATTGTGGCCCAGTGATATGGAGCATTGTCATTCATAAAAATTCCAGTGTTGTTTGGGAACAAGAAGTTCATGAATGGCTGCAAATGGTCTCCAAGTAGCCGAATGATTCGCTGACGATATTGCTATCCTCACTGAAAGTGAAGAAGAATTACAGGATGTATTGATTGGAATGAACAGTCTAATGAGTACAGAATATGGACTGAGAGTAACCGAAGAAAGACGAAAGTAATGAGAAGTAGCAGAAAAGAGAACAGCAAGAAACTTAATATCAGACTTGATGATCACGAAGTAGATGCAGTTAAGGAGTTCTCCTACCTAGGCAGCCAAATAACTCATGACAGATGGAGCAAGCAGGACATAAAAAGATCAGCTCTGGCGAATAGGTATCTTTTGAGCACAGCACTGTATGGTAGTGAAGCATGGACCGCTGGAAAACCAGAATAGAACAGAATCGAAGAATTTAAGATGTAGTGCTGCGGAAGAACGTTAAGAATTAGGTAAACTGATAAGGTAAGGAAGGAGTAGATTCTCCACAAAATCGGTGAGGAAAGAAATATATGGAAAACACCGACAAGAAGAAGAGACAGGGTGATAGGACATCCAATAAGACATCAGGGAATAATTTCCATAGTACTAGAGGGAGCCGCAGAGGGTAAAAACTGTAGAGAAAAACAGAGACTGGCATAAATCCAACAACTAATAGAGTACGTAGGCTGGAAGTGTTGCTCTGAAATTAAGAGGTTGGCATAGGGTAGAAACTCGTGGAGGGTCACATCAGCCAGTCAGAAGACTGATGACACAAGGAGAAAAGTCCCTAAAGTTCAAATGGAAATGTGGAGATGAGCATTATCATGTTGCACAAAACACTTGCAGTCAATGTACTAGTCGTTTACTCCCAGTTTCAGTGGTGAAGATGACTTCGTACAAGATCTGAGCATGAATTACTGGTCACTGTTAATCCGCTTTCCATGTAAGGCGGCAAAAGTATTACGTTTATATCCCAAAAGAGAGTAAGCATGTCTTTTCCTACCGATGGTTGAGCGTGTTTTTCTTTCCTTTTTCTTCCTTTGTCTTGACGAATAGCTATGGTGCCATTTCTTGTTCGACAGTTTCGTTTAGGTTAGTGATAGTGCACCCAGGAACAGTTCTGTCCAGAAATCCGTTTGTTTCGGCCAGGAAACGACGTAAAAGAGTCACAGGCATCGATGGAAAGATGTCCCAATTCAGCAGCAAACCGACGTTGCACGCAGCTTAGAAACAGTGTATTGAAAAGCACAACATTGCAGAGAACATTGTGCTGAACCAACACTAATATCCAAAATGATGGACATTTCATTTACGGTAATACGTCTGTTTTCCTACACAAGCTTGTCCACTGCGGCATTGTTTCCGATTGTCGCTATGCGGTGTGCCTCGCCAGAGCGTGGACGCCTCATACAGAAGTTGTGCCCCTTTTAAACGTTCTGCACCACTCGTACACTTTCTGTACGAATCACTGTATTATAATTTCATCCCATGATGTATTTCAATAGACATAACAACTTCGCTGCTCATAAAACCATATCGAAGATCGCTGCTCCAACGCTGTGTAAATTGACATTGGGAAGGCCACTTTTGTACTGACAAATGAAAAACTTTGAAGACGCCACAAAAGATTTCCCCGTATTTCGGTATTTCTGTATTATACACTACTGGCCATTAAAATTCCTACACCACGAAGATGACGTGCTACAGACACGCAATTTAAACGACAGGAAGAAGATGCTGAAATCGGCAAATGATTAGCTTTTCAGAGCATTCACACAAGGTTGGCGCCGGTGGCGACACAACGTGCTGACATGAGGAAAGTTTCCAACCGATTTCTCGTACACAAACAGCAGTTGACCGGCGTTGCCTGGTGAAACGTTGTTGTGATGCCTCGTGTAAGGAGGAGAAATGTGTACCATCACGTTTCCGACTTTGATAAAGGTCGGATTGTAGTCTATCGCGATTGCGGTTTATCGTATCGCGACATTGCTGCTCGAGTTCGACGAGATCCAATGACTGTTAGCAGAATATGGAATTGGTGGGTTCAGGAGGATAATATGGAACGCCGTGGTGGATCCCAACGGCTTCGTATCACTAGCAGTCGAGATGACAGACATCTTATGCGCATGGCTGTAACGGATCGAGCAGCCACGTCTCGATCCCTGAGTTAACAGATGGGGGATGTTTGCAAGACAACAACCATCTGCACGAACAGATCGACGACGTTTGCAGCAGCATGGACTATTAGCTCAGAGACCATGGCTGCGGTTACCCTTGACGCTGCATCACAGACAGGAGCGCCTGCGACGGTGTACTCTACGACAGCCTGGGTGCACGAAAGGCAAAACGTCATTTTTTCGGATGAATCCAGGTTCTGTTTAAAGCATCATGATGGTCGCATCCGTGTTTGGCGACATCGCGGTGAACGCACACTGGAAGCGTGTATTCGTCATCGCCATACTGGCGTATCACCGGGCGTGATGGTATGTGGTGCCATTGGTTACACGTCTCGGTCACCTCTTGTTCGCATTGACGCCACTTTGAACAGTGGACGTTACATTTCAGATGTGTTACGACCCGTGGCTCTACCCTTCATTCGATCCCTGCGAATCCCTACATTTCAGCACGATAATGCACGACCGCATGTTGCAGGTCCTGTACGGGCCTTTCTGGATACAGAAAATGTTCGACTGCTGCCCTGGCCAGCACATTCTCCAGATCTCTCACCAACTGAAAACGTCTCGTCAACGGTAGCCGAGCAACTGGCTCGCCACAATACGCGTCACTACTCTTGATGAACCGCGGTATCGTGTTGAATCTGCATGGGCAGTTGTGCCTGTACACGCCATCCAAGCTCTGTTTGACTCAACGCCCAGGCGTATCAAGGCCGTTATTACGGCAAGATGTGGTTGTTCTGGGTACTGATTTCTCATTATCTATGCACCCAAATTGCGTGAAAATGTAATCACATGTCAGTTCTAGTTTAATATATTTGTCCAATGAATACCCGTGTATCATTTGCATTTCTTCTTGGTGTAGCAATTTTAATGGGCAGTAGTGCAGTTTGTGTGTTACGACAGTAATCCGTATCAAGACAATGGGGCATTGAAGATTTACCACGAACACGACAGTCTTTGTACAATTTGTTAAAAATAAGCTTCAGCTAACGCCACATCGGCGGTAAAAGACTTCAAGAGATTCTAAGATGAAATGCAATGTTATTGAAAGCTTTACCTGTTCACAGTGATGCATTGGCTACAGACATGGTGCTACATAACCGAAAGATGTTTGTTTTCATCCTGCTACGTGAAAATATTTTGTAAAATATTCTGGGAGTTTCTTATTAGTACAATAAAAATGTGTACTATCTCACATGCGAGTTTATTAGTTTTCATGACTTCAGTCTGTTCAAAAACCGAAGGATTAAATTTCTGTGAGAGAAGCGAGCTGCAATGTCATTTGTGTTCTTACTTGTCACAAGTATTTCGCCGTTTTTTCTGAATATGTCGCGATTTCCGAGGGTCTATTGACAGACGTCACTTCCGTAAACTTCGATGCAACGGTTAAATTAGACAGAAGTCGACAAATGCTCTGGACGGGTACTTGCCATTGTGACGTCACTTTCGAGTGAGTAGGGAGTGTGACTAGCTTCTCCCCCGTCTTGCGATACAGCGACAGGCTGCCAGTCGTTGGTCTTTTGCTGATGCATACGGGTAGCTCTTGGCACCTACCAAACCTGTGGTACGGCTTTTAGCAATTTTATGGGACCTTCAACGCTCCTTCTGAATCACAGTCGTACCTTTCGACAGGAAGTATGCTTTCGCGTATCTTTAAACGTCAAGCATTCTATATTTGAATAACTTACGGGGTCGATGGCTAGTATAGGTAATTTAAAACAAAATAGGAGTGGAACATTTGTACGATAATGCAGTGGCTGTGTTATTCCGAATTATGATGCAAAGTTCTTTCAGACATGTGTGCATGTACGAAAGAAGAGGCACTGCTGTTACTACAGCACTTACGAAATACATGAAACGTACTCGCAGTTGTGAACATGGACAACCATCACCTGTATAATAAAAATGACGACAACGAAAATTTGTGCCGGACCGGGACTCGTAATCGCATTTCCCATTTATCGTAAGCGGTTGCCTCACCTTTTAGTTATCCAAGAACGACTCACGATCACACGCAAACATCCAAATGTCGTCAATCATGTATCTACAACTTGTGCTGGTACGTCCATTATGTATATTCCCGTACAGGGAAGACATGTATGTCCGAAAGAACTTTGCACCGTAATTTGGAATAACACAGGCTCGGCAATATCGTATTTATCCGATGACACCTGGCAAACGAGTTACAAGTTGGTTGGTTGGTTGGTTTGGGGAAGACCAGACAGCGTGGTCATCGGTCTAGTTACAAGTAAAATGTCTCCCCTGTACAGGAACATATACGGTACAGGGTGTAAATTTTAAGTTTATAAACCAGAATAACTCGAAAAATAAGCTTCACACGAAAAAATGTGTAGAATCCAAAGTTGACTATTCTCGAGGGGGGCATCTGGTGGTGCTAAAATTAGCCCGCCACCCCAGCCCCCTAGGGGGTGGGGCTGGAGGCAACTTTAAAATTTCAAATGGGAACACCCGTTTTTTTATTCCAGAATCGGATTATACATAAAAAACTACGTACATTCTGTCTTGAACATTTGTTTTGGTTCTTGGTAGTTGGCGCTGTAATTCAAGAAAATCCATGTTCCCATTTTTGCGTGGAAAATGGTTACAGATAAATAAAAAATACTTATTTACTTCGTAAATTTTGATTCGCTAAAACTAAAACTCTCCCTCTCTCCCCATAGGGTGGGGTGTGAGAAAGAGGAATTAGAATTTTACAAATTTTGACCCAAATATTAATTTTTTCCGCAGATTCGGATAAGTTTTGTTTATTTCGTGGTCACGAGGTCACACAACTTTTAATTATCAAACAAATTATCTGACTAGCTAACTAACTAACCAAACATCCTACTTACCAACGAGTGAACTCATTAACTCACAGAGTATTTGGGTCAACATTTGTAAAACTCTAATTCCTCTCTCTCAAACCCCATCCTATGTGGAGAGTGGGAGAGTTTTAGTCTTAACGAATCAAAATTTACGAAGTAAATAAGTATTTTTTATTAGTCCATAACTATTTTCCACGCAAAAATAAGAACATGGATTTTCTTGAATTAAGTACCATCTACCAAAAATCAAAACAAATACTTACTTACTTCGAAAATTTTGTTTCGCTAAAACTAAAACTCTCCTTCCGTCCCCATATAAAATTTTTGTACGTAGTTTTTTAAATATAATCTGATTCTGCAATAAAAAATGGGGGTCCCCATTTGAAATTTTAAAGTTGCCTCCCGCCCCACCCCTAGGGGGCAGGGGTGGCGGGCTAATTTTAGCACCACCAGATGCCACCCTCGAGAATAGTCAACTTTGGATTCTACACATTTTTTTGTGTGAAGCTTATTTTTCGAGTTATTCTGGTTTGTCAACTTAAAATTTACACCCTGCATAATGGGTGTACGAGTACAGGCTGTAGACACAAGACTGACGGTGTACGGAATTTTGGGGCTGATCGTGAGTCGTGCTTGGATAGCCAAAAGGTAAGGCAACCGATTGTGATAAGGGAGAAATCCGCGTTCGAGTACTGGTCCCTCTCAAATTTTCATTGTTTCCATTACATTATATAGTTGGCGGTTGTCCATATTCGCAACTGCGAATACATTTCATATAAAATTTTTGTTCTTGTTTAGAAATAAAGTATAACTACATAAAACCTTTATTTGAAGATTTGTTTTTGTGTAAATGGTGATAAAAGGCATTTCTAATCAAAACGACAGGAGAAAAAAATTTCTGAGACTTATAATTCGAGGTGTTAAGAAAAGTGTCAGGAAGTATCGGTCATACAAAAAATATAAGTTTTGAAATATAAAACGTGTTCTTGTGGTTCACAAGGAAATTAATCTGACTCGCGTATATATCAAAAGTAAACACAGTTTGTTAAAAAAACCTTTCAACTTGTGCTTCGATATTGAACTTGACACCGCCTGTAGACTGAGATTTTCTAGAAGATAGATATTGATGCTTCTTCACAAAGTTTTGATATAAAACCTAACCTGCCAATTTCTTTTCTCTGTTAAGTTGATGAAGCAGTTCTAATTTTTCTACCAAATCGTAAGCAAACTTTTGAAACCCAATGTTAGCTGGCGGCATTGACCTGGGATCTAAATCTCGCAAGTATGATACACTATTTCTTCCCATTTTTCTTCAAATTTCGGTTTGAAAAGCCCGTCTGAAATGTCACAGATGTCTGCTGATATCCTACAGTAATCTCCTTTGCAGCGTAGTACGAGGAACGTTAAAACGACAGGCAATAGTACTTTCGGTCAATTCGCCTATCAAAACACTCATCGCTGGTTTCATTGCGTTCCAGGACCACTGCCCTCGAGCCCCACTAGCACGCTTCGTCTTCAGACTTGGCATCGCGCTCTAAAAACAAAAAAATTACTTACGTGACCCATAACCCCAACTTTGGCATGCATCATACTAGCCGATTGATACTGCACATTAAAACATGACAGAAACAGAAACCGGCCTGAGTGATCAGAATTTCGTTATGACGACACGAGCTACATTAGACTCCTTAAATATTAGTACTAAAATGAAATACTAATTCTTATGTTTAGCGGTATAAACCGATGCTGAAAATTACACCGTTCACAAATGTCAACAAACTAAAATAAAATACACAAATTCAGCAGCTACTTCACTGAAGTGGTAGCAAATGGCGGAGTGATGTCTGTGCCCAATGTTTTGCGGCGAACACGAGAAACACTAAGTGCCCCATACTACCTGCTGGTCCATACTAACTGCGGTTCCGCTACTTCATACTTGACAGGTAACTATTTGGGGCATCATCGTCTTTGTCTATATACAGAGTGGTCCATTGATAGTGACCGGGCCAAATATCTCACGAAATAAGCATCAAACGAAAAAACTACAAAGAACGAAACTTGTCTAGCTTGAAGGGGGAAATCAGATGGCGCTATGGTTGGCCCGCTAGATGGCGCTGCCATAGGTCAAACGGATATCAACTGCGTTTTATTTTTTTTAATGAGAAACCCCCATTTTTATTACATATTCGTGTAGTACGTAAAGATATATGAATGTTTTAGTTGGACCACTTTTTTTGCTTTGTGATAGATGGCGCTGTAATAGTCACAAACATATGGCTAACAACTTTAGACGAACAGTTGGTAACAGGTAGGTTTTTTAAATAAAAATACAGAACGTAGGTACGTTTGAATATATTATTTCGGTTGTTCAATGTGATACATGTTGTACCTTTATGAACTTATCATTTCTGAGAGCGCATGCTGTTACAGCGTGATTATCTGTAAATACCACATTAATGCAATAAATGCTCAAAATGATGTCCGCCAACCTCAATGTATTTGGCAATACGTGTAATGACATTCCTCTCAACAGCGAGTAGTTCGAGTTCCGTAATGTTCGCACATGCATTGACAATGCCCTGACGCATGTTGTCAGGCGTTGACGGTGGATCACGATGGCAAATATCCTTCAACTTTCCCCACAGAAAGAAATCCGGAGACGTCAGATCCGATGAACGTGCGGACCATGCTATGGTGCTTCGACGACCAATCCACCTGTCATGAAATATGCTATTCAATAGCGCTTCAACCGCACGCGCGCTATGTGCCGGACATCCATCATGCTGGAAGTACATCGCCAGTCTGTTATGCAGTGAAACATCTTGTAGTAACATCGGTAGAACATTACGTAGGAAATCAGCATACATTGCACCATTTAGATTGCCATCGATAAAATGGGGGCCAATTATCCTTCCTCCCATAATGTCGCACATTAACCCGCCAAGGTCACTGATGTTCCACTTGTCGCAGCCATCGTGGAATTTCCGTTGCCGAATAGTGCATATTATGCCGGTTTACGTTACCGCTGTTGGTGAATGACGCTTCGTCGCTAAATAGAACGCGTGCAAAAAATCTGTCATCGTCCCCTAATTTCTCTTGTGCGCAGTGGCAGAACTGTACACGACGTTCAGGGTCGTCGCCAAGCAATTCCTGGTGCATATAAATATGGTACGGGTGCAATCGACGTTGATGTAGCATTCTCAACACCGAAGTTTCTGAGAGTCCCGATTCTCGCGCAATTTGTCTGCTACCGATGTGCGGATTAGCCGCGACAGCAGCTAAAACACCTGCTTGGTCCTCATCATTTGTTGCAGGTCGTGGTTGACGTTTCACATGTGGCTGAACACTTCCTGTTTCCTTAAATAACGTACCTATCCGGCGAACGGTCCGGACACTTGGATGACGTCGTCCAGGATACCGAGCAGCACACATAGCACACGCCCGTTGGGCATTTTGATCACAGTAGCCATACATCAACACGATATCGACCTTTTCCGCAATTTGTAAACGGTCCATTTTAACACGGGTAATGTATTACGAAGCAAATACCGTCTGCACTGGCGGAATGTTACGTGATACGACGTACTTATACGTTTGTGACTATTACAGCGCAATTTATCAGAAAGCGAGAAAGGTGGTCCAACTAAAACATTCCTGTTTCTTTACGTACTACATGAATATGTAATAAAAATGGGGGTTCCTATTTAAAAAAAAAAAAACGCAGTTGATATCTGTTTGACCTATGGCAGCGCCATCTAGCGGGCCATCTAGCGGGCCAACCGTAGCGCCATTTGGTTTCCCCCTTCAAGCTAGACGAGTTTCCGTCTTTGTAGTTTTTTCGTTTGATGCTTATTTGGTGAGATATTCGGCCCGGTCACTACCAATGGACCACCCTATATATATATATATATATATATATATATATATATATATATATATATATATATATAGGGTGGTCCATTGGTAGTGACCGGGCCGAATATATATATATATATATATATATATATATGTGTGTGTGTGTGTGTGTGTGTGTGTGTGTTGGAGGTTTGTGGAAATCTGTGGAAATCAGTCTTGGAGCAACTAGGGCTGCATTCGCCTGAAGCGATTTAATGTGACAACAGGGAACGGGCGTCCTGGCCTGACAGAGATCTGAACCCCGCTCTTCCCGACTAGCAGTACAGTGCCTTCACTTTCATGCGACGTACCTGTCATTGGCCTGTGGGACGGTTTGCACGATGAGGCAGCGGTACTCGGGCGGCAGGCGGTTGCTGAACCGTTCAGCGGCGGGGCAGCTGAACCGCAGCTTGAGCACCAGCTCTGGCCTCCCCCACGTCTCGCCGCCCTCCCTGTTCCAAAAGCACGTTCTGTTCAAAATGATCACATTGGTCAGTGTCAAGCCGAAACGCTCTGTCGCCTTTTGCATGTCACTTTCTTTCCAAAAGTCGTTTAATAGTTTCGCTGCAAATTTATTATTGCGAAAGCCGGCCGCGGTGGCTGTGCGATTCTAGGCGCTCCAGTCCGGAGCCGCGCTGTTGCTACGGTCGTAGGTTCGAATCCTGCCTCGGGCATTGGTGTTTGTGATGTCCTTAGGTTAGTTAGGTTTAAGTAGTTCTAACTTCTAGGGGACTGATGACCACAGCAGTTGAGTCCCATAGTGCTCAGAGCCATTTGAACCATTTTTATTATTGCGAAACACTTGTTATAACTGTTAATAGGGTATAAATTAATGAAGTTCCCACGATAAAGTCAGCTAATCATTGCATATATGAGGGCTTTTCTTTTACTAACGTCCGGACGGTCGGAAAATGGAAGGCAAAATGAAAATCGGATGAGGCTTTGCACAGATGTGTTTGGCAGTGTCTCTAGTATGCCCGACGATCGTGTCACTTCGCTCTTATCGCTTCTGAGCGCACAGTGAGTACGTAAAGAAGCCTAGCAAATAGTATCTCCCGCAAGTATGAGAGTCTGCTGAGAGGTTTCATGCAGCCCACATAAGGTAACCGTCAAGCATCTCGTTCTTCATGACAATTCTCGGCCACACACTGCAGGAGCAATGAGGAGGCTCCTGCAGCGTTTTCGGTGGGAAGTGTTTGGTCACCAGCCGTACAGCACCGACTTGGTTCCCACCAAGTTTCATCTTTACTCACTTGAACCGCTGGCTATGAAGATAACATTTTGGCAGAGACAAAATGCTGCAGACGAGCGCAGAAATTGGCGCATAGCACGTGCGTCTACCTTCTATGACAAGGGCATTGGAAAGTTGGTGTGATACTACGACTATGTAGAGAAATAGCTGGAAGATGTAGGTAACTATTTCAAATAAAACATTTTTGATTTTCGTTGCGACCGATCGGACCTTAGTAAACAAATAGTCCTCGTATACGCACAGATCAAAAAAGTTCTGCATCACGTCGGTTCGGAGAGTTCCGGAACCTGTACAGAAAAATTGGAATAGAGATATACATAAACATCATTTCCGCCCATTTTATTGCTCATGAGAACCACACATTGCATGTTGTACCACCATACAGCGAGGCCTTCAGAGGTGTGGTCCAGGTTGCTGTACACACCGGTACCTCTAATGCCCAATAGCAAGTCCTCTTGCATTGATGCGTGCCTTTATTCGTCGTGCCGTACTATCCACAAGTTGATCAAGGCACTGTTAGTCCAGATTGTCTCACTCCTCAACGGCAGTTCGGCGTAGATTCGTCAGAGTGGTTGGTGGGTCAAGTCGTCCATAAACAGCCCTTTTCAATCTATCCCACACATGTTCGATAGAGTTCATGTCTGGAGAACATGCTGGCCATTCTAGCCGAGCGATGTCGTTATCCTGAAGGAAGTAATTCACAAGATGTGCACGATGGGGGCGCGAACTTTCGTCCATGAAGACAAATGCCTCGCCAATGCACTGCCGATATCAGTCTGGAACCGCGCGACCGCTGCGGTCGCAGGTTCGAATCCTGCCTCGGGCATGAATGTGTGTGTTGCCCTTACGTTAGTTAGGTTTAAGTAGTTCTAAGTCTAGGGGGCTGATGACCTCAGATGTGAAGTCCCATAGTGCTTAAAGCCATTTGAACCTTTTTCTTTCTTTTGTCGTTATCCTGAAGGAAGTCATTCACAAGATGTGCGCGATGGGGGCGCGAATTGTCGTTCACGGAGACGAATGCCTCACCAATATGCTGCCGATGTCGTTGCACTGTCGGTCGGAGGATGGCGCTCATATATTGTACAGCCGTTACGGCGCCTTCCATGACTACCAGGGGCGCATGTCGGCCCCACATATTGCCACCCCAAAACAGCAGGGAAACTTCACCTTGCTGCGCTCGCTGGACAGTGCGTCTAAGGCGTTCAGCCTTATCGGGTTACCTCCAAACACGTCTCCGACGTTTATCTGGTTGAAGGCATATGTGACACTCATTGGTGAAGAAGACGTGATGCCAATCCTGAGCAGTCCATTTGGCATGTTGTTGGGTCCATCTGTACCGCGCTGCATGTTGTTGTGCTTGCACAGATGGACCTCGCCATGCACGTCTGGAGTGAAGTTGAGCATCATGCAGCCTATTGTGCACAGTTTGAGTCGTAACACGAGTCCTGTGGCTGCACGAAAAGCATTATTCAACATGGTGGCATTGCTGTCAGGGTTCCTCCGAGCCATAAGCCGTAGGTAGCGGTCATCCACTGCAGTAGTAGCCCTTGGGCGGCCTGAGCGAGGCATCTCACTGACATTTCCTGTCTCTCTGTATCTCCTCCATGTCCGAACAACATCGCTTTGGTTCACTCCGAGACGCCTGGACACTTCCTTTGTTGAGAGCCCTTCCTGGTACAAAGTAACAACGCTGACACGATCGAACCGCGGTATTGACCGTCTAGGCATAGCTGAACTACAGACAACACGAGCCGTATAGCTCCTTCCTGGTGGAATGACTGCAACTGATCGGCTGTCGGACCCTCTCCGTCTAATAGGAGCCGCTCATGCATGGTTGTTTACGGCTTTGAGCGGGTTTAGTGACATCTCTGAATAGTCAAAGGGACTGTGTCTGTGATACAATATCCACAGTCAACGTCTGTCTTCAGAGGTTCTGGGAACCGGGTGATGCAAAACTTTTTTTGATGAGTGTAACTTCCCCGATAGACATCTAAAAATTTGGCGATAGCGCTAAAAGAGTAAACCCAAGCTTGCTAATGGCAGACACTCATATCCTACCAAACGTTGTATGTCGATAGAGTATCAACTAAAACACCGATTTAGTTTCTGCTACGTGCTGTCGTCCAGTAGAACATGCATAAACGGTAATTAAAAGTAACTTCAGAACAGGAAAAGTGAATCTGTGAGTAACTGTTTGTGGATTTCGAGTGGGTGAGCTGGTACAGCGTGAGGCCGTCGTACTGAATATTCCGCGTTCAAACCCACAGATAATGTTTCCTTTTGAACTGTTTAGCGTGAATCTTTTACATGTAATTTGCTTCACACATTTCTTTGTTTGCAACTATTATTGTGAAACTTTTGTTCCGAATGAATGACACTGTGTGTGGGGGGGGGGGGCTTTTTGCATTGATTTTTGAGTGTTATGTACTTATTATTATTAATTTGTTTATTATTACTACTGTTAGTTTTATTATGTGTATAATAATAATAATAATTATTATTATTATTACCAGTACTTCTGCACGTGTGATGCAATTGTTTCTTTGTTTCACTGTTCTGACTGTATATTCTGTAACACTACAAATGTAGTCTGTAGGTTTACTACTGTCAAAGAAACGAAGCGAAAGCAGACTGCTAAGAGAACATTGCTGTAAACTCCAAACAGCACTTTCACATACCATCCACATATTGTCCCATATAACACTTTCACACATAATACAGTAAAAATATTGTAGTTTTTGATGTTTGAACCTAAAACTCCTCATACGATGATCCAAAGCTCTACCAACTTCCGCACAGAAGGTATAGTTAATAGTTCCTCACAGTTATACTTTTCCTGTGTTCCGTAGTTCAGATGTTACTTTTAATTAACGTTGACGCCCGTTCTACTAGACGACAGCATATAGTACAAACTGAATCTGGGTTTTGGTTGATACTCTGTTGACATACAACGTTTGAACTGAGTGTCTCACATCTAGAGGTTTGGGTGTTAGTGCCTCGAATAGTTCCTGACGGCATTTCTGATCAGAGATAAACACATTTAAAGCCGAAAAACACTGAAAAGCCGTAAAACACTGAAAACCCGATTTTAAAGTATTTAGCTGAAAGCGCAAGAATATAAAATAATAAGCTACTGAACACTGATTAAAAGAGCTCTATCACAGATTCAAACAAAATAAGAGTGTAATTTACAAACAGAAGCTGAACGAAGCCGAAATGAGCCTTAGGAGAGCACGCGAAAACAGCACACTACATCCTAAACTAAAATTTTGACAACCGATGTGGCAAAAAAATCCTGATAAAATGTGGTCGTGCGTAAAAGTTGTCGCAATCAAGTGTTCAACCGCTCAGTGATCATACTTGTACCAAAATTAAAGCTAACAGAGAGAAGGCTAATATAATGAATTCAGTCTTCCGGAATTATTTCAATGCAGAGTTCTTCCGTTCAAGAAAAACAAGAACTCCGGAATGACAGATACAGAGGTAAGAGGTCGCGGAATAGAAAATCAACTCCAACCACTTAATAGGGGAAATGCATCTGGACAAGGTGAGATATCTGTGAGATCCTACAAAGATTACTCGAAACAACTCGCTCCTTCTCTAGGTACTTGGAACAACGAAGGGTACTAAGGAACTGGAAAAAAAGCGCAAGTCATTACCGTCTATCAAGAAGGGGCGTCAGACAGACGCACATACTTATATCGAATCTCTGATGTTTAACTGCATCGTAATTATGAAAGGTGGTTTATATTTACCCATTACAAAGGTTCTGGAGGACTAAAATCTCCTCTATAAAAATCAGCATGGCTTTCGTAAGCAGAGATCTTGCAGAACAAAGTTCGCTCAGTTCGTCCACGAAATCCAGGACGCCGTAGACAGAATGTATAGATACATAAAGAAAAGCCCCAACACGCTACGACAAAAGTTAAAAACCAATGATAATGAACACTAGCGCGACCGCTGTAAGCTCAAAAAAGTCAAATGGTTCAAATGGCTCTAAGCACTATGGGACTTAACATCTGAGGTCATCAGTCCCCTAGACTTACAACTACTTAAACCTAAGTAACCTAAGGACATCACAAACGTCCATGCCCGAGGCAGGATTCGAACCTGCGACCGTAGAAGCAGCGCGGTTCCGGATTGAAGCACCTAGAACCGCTCGGTCACAGCGGCTGGCCCGCTGTAAGCGTCGGAAAAGATGTATTTTTCTACGCCGAAGGCGAATGACAAATGATGGAAACTTCATTCAGATTTTTTGTCAATTATTTAATAGACGCTGTCTTACGTCACTGTAGCTGCCGGCATCTGAAGAGGAAGTCCGATAAAAATCAGTATTGTATTCACGGTCAGAAATGAGAAGTACTTATAGCGGAAGAAGAAGCATGTAACTAAATTGCGTAAATCTCAATGGCGTAGAGAACGTAAAAATCGACGCAAGTTCACGCTACTATTGACTTACAATTTACAAGATTTGTAAATTAAGACTGTAAGACAATTCATTCACTTCAAAATTTATAAAAATCAAATTTGATAATATTGTAATTAATTCGATTAATAATAATAATATTTATTTATTATTTTTTTCATATATATTTGCACAAGAACCCGCGAACCTTGACTTCAGGCAGGCATTAGATACACACTGTCATTTATTAAAAACAATACAAGCTTAAGATATTCGGGTCGGTTTTGTGACTGGATCAGGACTTCCAAGCTAATAGAACTAAGAAAGGCGTTCTTAAAGGGATGAAATTGACAGAAGTTAACTGAAGTTCGTGAAAAAGGCCAGGGTTTTCTATAACGTCTTAAATGTGTACAATACATGTTAACAATCTGCTGAATAACGTTGTAGATTCTGTGATGACGTTTGCGGACGGCACTGCTATCTACTGAAAGATTGCAAAGACAGAAGCCTGTAGCGAAATGCAGGAAGGCCTGCAAAGGATTGGTGACAGGAACAGGAACTCGCAGCTGACTTTTAATGTAAACAAAATTTAATGATTTGCGCAAAAATGTGGGAAGAGGGCAATAACTGTCTAATTATGCTGCTGATGATAAACTACTGGAAACAGCGACTGCCGCTAAGAGAGCTAGAAGTAACCGCCTAGACCTAGGCTGACCTAATGTAGGATGACCACATGAAACTAACTGTAGGAACGGCAGATGCTAGGGTGAGATTCATTGCAACAATAATAAGGAAATGTAATTCAGCCACGAAGGAAGTGGCTTAAAAAGTGCATTTAAAGGACATCATGGTCACCTTTGAGTATAAAATTATTTATTTAAGAGACATGATTGCCGTTTCGGCAGTGTGTTCATTATTAAGTGGAATACTGCGGACTGCAAAAACAAAGCAGATCTACAGTATGGTATTTATATTGTTCCATTTCTGTCAGAGTTACGTGGTAAAATAAAACGCAAAATATAACATAATGATACATATAAAGGGCTTATTTCAATAGTGGTACAAGTCCACTTTTGTTCGTTCTGAGATGCAGAGTCCTAAAGTTAAATGAGCGCTGAAAAATCTTCAGTTGTGATACCAGAAATATTCAAGCATATCGCTTCTTGCTAGAGATGAACCTTTCTTTCTGTTTGTTTGGACCATTAATGTCAGAAGCATTATAGACAGAAAAGTGGAAGTAATGGACTTGTACCACTATTGAAATAAGCCCTTCATATTATACACTGGTGTGCAAAACTTAAGGACGAATGTAACTTTCGCATAAAGTGTCACTGCCAAGTAACACAGCTCGATGAAATTTTACCTGTACACAGACAGAACTGGTACAGTATAGTACAGAAAGTTAGTGAAAGAAATATGTAACGAAACGAATGAAAATCACCCTTTTATTCAAAGACTGTAATTACTTTGAAGTCATCGCGGTCTATAATTGTACCTGTACATTACCAAAGGCGGGACATGCTTGTTAACAGGGTGTATGAGCGCCAAGGACGGCAATGCATGCTCTGCAATGTGCATCCATGCTGGCCGCAGCGTCGGTAGAGAGTTCTGTGGTAGAGCGTTCCATTCCTACAGGAGCGCGGTTGACAATTGCTGGTCGGTCGTTGGTGCGTCTGGACGGGCTGCAGTATATCTCTCCAATGTACCAAACACATGGTCGATGAGATTTCAGTCGGGAAAACGCTCAAGCCAGTCCATTCGATGAATACTGTCTCGTTCCAAGAGCTCCTTCACCTGCGTTGTTCGTTGCGACTGCGCATTGTCACCCATAAAAATGAAGTCAGGGCCGAATTCATCCCTGAAAAGACGCACATGAGGAAGGAGGGAAGATCAGTTTGGATTCCGTAGAAATGTTGGAACACGTGAGGCAATACTGACCATACGACTTATCTTAGAAGATAGATTAAGGAAAGGCAAACCTACGTTTCTAGCATTTGTAGACGAAGCGAAGGCTCTGGACTATGTTGACCGGAGTACTCTCTTTCAAATCCTGAAGGTGGCAATGGTCAAGTACAGGGAGCGGAAGGCTATTTACAATTTGTACAGAAACCAGATGGCAGTTATCAGAGTCGAGGGGCGCGAAAGGGGAGCAGTTGTTGGGAAGGGAGTGAGACAGGGTTGTAGCCTATTTATTATTCAATCTGAATATTGAGCAAGCAGTAAGGGAAACAAAAGAAAAATTCGGAGTAGGACTTAAAATCCACGGAGAAGAAATAAAAACTTTGAGGTTTGACGATGACATTGTAATTCTGTCACAGACAGCAAAGGATCTAGAAGAGCTGTTGAACGGAATGGATAGTGTCTTGAAAGGAGCATATATGATGAACATCAGCAACAGCAAAACGAGGATAATGGAATGTAGTCGAATTAAGTCGGGTGATGCTGAGGGAATTAGAATAGGAACTGAGCCACTTAAAGTAGTAAAGGAGTTTTGCTATTTGGGGAGCAAAATAACTGATGCTGGTCGAAGTACAGAGGATATAAAATGTAGACTGGCAATGGTAAGGAAAGCGTTTCTGAAGAAGAGAAACTTCTTAACATCGAGTATAGATTTAAGTTTCAGGAAGTCGTTTCTGAAAGTATTTGTATGGGGTGTAGCCATGTATGGAAGTGAAACATGGACGATAAATAGTTTGGACAAGAAGAGAATAGAAGATTTCTAAATGTGGTGATACAGACGAATGCTGAAGACTAGATGGGTAGATCACATAACTAATGAGGAGGTATTGAATAGAATTGGGGAGAAGAGGAATTTGTGGCACAACTTGATTAGAAGAAGGGATCGGTTGGTAGGACATGTTCAGAGGCATCAAGGGATCACCAATTTAATATCGGAGGACAGCGTGGAGGGTAAAAATCGTAGAGGGAGACCAAGAGATGAATACACTAAGCAGATTCAGAAGGATGTAGGCTGCAGTAGGTACTGGGAGATGAAGAGGCTTTCACAGGATAGAGTAGCATGGAGAGCTGCATCAAACCATTCTCGATCGATCGGTTCTAGGCGCTTCAGTCCGGAACCGTACGACTGCTACGGTCTCAGGGTCGAATCCTGCCTCAGGCATGGATGCGTGTGATGTATTTAGTTTAGATCGGTTTAAGTAGTTCTAAGTTCTAGGGGACTGATGACCACCGATGTTGAGTCCCATAGTGCTCAGAGCCAATTCAGTCTCAGTACTGAAGACCACAACAACCACAAGAAGGAAGGAGTACAGAGTGAAATAACGTTGGTCGGTGAGTGTACCGTGTTCGAAGATATAGAGCTCAGTACCTCCATCCATCATCATGCCTCACCACACAGTGCCACCTGGACCACCAAAACTATCATCTCGGACAAGCTAAGCATCCACTTACACAGCGAGAGGTCGAAACACTTGATGCCAAAAAATGGTTCAAATGGCTCTGAGCACTATGCGACTTAACTTCTGAGGTCATCAGTCGCCTAGAACTTAGAACTAATCAAACCTAACTAACCCAAGGACATCACACACATCCATGCCCGAGGCAGGATTCGAACCTGCGACCGTAGCGGTCGCTTGGCTCCAGACTGTAGCGTATCACTAGCAGTCGAGATGACAGGCATCTTATCCGCATGGCTCTAACGGATCGTGCAGCCACGTCTCGATCCCTGAGTCAACAGATGGGGACGTTTGCAAGACAACAACCAACTGCACGAACAGTTCAAAGACGTTTGCAGCAGCATGGACTGTCAGCTCAGAGACCATGGCTGCGGTTACCCTTGACGCTGCATCACAGACAGGAGCCCCAGCGTGAGGGTATGGGGTGCCATTGGTGACACCTCTCGGTCACATTTTGTTCGCATTGACGGCACTTTGAACAGTGGACGTAACAGTTCATATGTGTTATGACCCGCGGCTCTACCCTTCGTTCGATCCCTGCGAAACCCTACATTTCAGCAGGATAATGAACGACCGCATGTTGCAGGTCCTGTACGGGCCTTTCTAGATACAGAAAATGTTCGACTGCTGCCTTGGCCAGCACATTCTCCAGATCTCTCACCAATTGAAAACGTCTGGACAATGGTGGCCGAGTGACTGGCTCGTCACAATACGCGTCATTACTCTTGATGAATTGTGGTATTGTGTTCAAGCTGCATGGGACGCTGTACCTGTACACGCTATCCAAGCTCTGTTTGACTCAATGCTCAGGCGTATCAAGGCCGTTATTACGGCCAGTGGTGGTTGTTCTGGGTACTGATTTCTCAGGGTCTATACACCCAAATTGCGTGAAAATGTCAGTTCTAGTATAATATATGTCAGTCCTAGTATAATATATTTGTCCGATGAATTACCGTTTATCATCTGCATTTCTTCTTGGTGTAGCAATTTTAATGGCCAGTAGTGTATATATATTTATTAAAAAACTGTAATAACTGTATGATAACACACTGACGGAGAAATATCACAACTCCAAAACGGAGATCTGGGACGTAAAGGAAAGTTGGTAGGCGTGTTTCTACATCTGAAAGCTGATGCCTCTTCAGATTTAGCCCCAGTAGCATAAGAGAAGCGTTAGTAACGGCACTATGAAGATGCAAATCAGGTTTGCTTTAAATACGCGCTGTAAAGATTGTCAGCGTTTGCGATTGCACTTGGGATTCGATGTTAGTCAAGAATGCCTTTAAGTAGGAAAAAAAACGTCATTATTAGTTCTTCGCCGAGTTTGAACGAGGTCGTGTTAAAAGGCTACGAGAAGCTGGATGTTCAATTTGCGGTAGTGCAGAAACTCTTAGCAGCAATGTAGCCACTGTACATGATTGTTAGCAGCGGTGATGACGAGAATGTACGCTAGCAAGACGACAGGGCTCTGGACGAGCACGTAGCACAACCGATAGGAAAGACCCAAATGTTTGACTTATGGCTGTGGGGCATCGTACTGCACCTGCATCAGTTGGCACCACTGTGACACAATGAACTGTTGCAAATCGGTTACTTCATGGACAGCTCCGAACCAGATACCCCATAGCATGCATTCCACCGACCCCAAACCACCGCCAGCTGCGACTTCATTGGTGTCACGTGAGAGCTCATTGTTGGGCAGGTTGGAGGTCTGTTGTGCTTTTTGATGAATGCTTGTTGTGTCCATCTGCATCGCTGCCAGTGATGGCCGTGTGTTGGTTAGGAGGAGGTCAGTTGAGTACCTGAAACCAACACGTCCACGTGCTAGACACGCTGGACCTACACCTGGAATTATGATATGCGTGGCGATTTCGTATGACATCAAGAGCACTGTCCTGGTTATCCCACGTACTCTGACTGCAAATCTGGTGATTCGACCCGTTGTGCTGCCATTCATTAACAGCATTCCAGGGTTTTTTCGAACAGGATAACGCTCGCCCACATACCGGCGTTGTAACCTACCATGGTGTAAAGAGTGTAGACATGTTTCCTTGGCCTGCTTAGTCAGCAGATCTGTCTCCAATCGAGCACATATGGGACACCATAGGACAACTCCAGCATCACCTACAACCGGCATTAACCGTTCCTGTACTACCAACCAAGCGCAACAGGCATGGAAGTCGATCCCACAAACTGACATCCGGCACCTGTACAACCCAATGAATGCACGTTTGCATGCTTTCAGTCAACATTCTGGTGGTTACGTCGGTTATTAATGTGCCAGCATTTCACCTTTGCAATGGCTTATCTCGCACCTGTGATCTTGCAGTGTTAATCACTTAAAAATGTTATCTAGACAAATGTATTTCCTAAATTTCAGTACTCTAAATTAAACGTCCTGAGCATGAACAAACGACGCTAAAGAGTTATTCTTCAGTTTTCTCACTGTCAGTTATGACGCTACGTGTCATTGATAAAGTGTGACCTCTGTGTTAATAACTGCTTAACATATGTAGATAACTGTCACACCCACGAGCAAATATTGGCACACACAGACCCAGCGATTTCATTTCCTGAAGGAAATAAGTGTTATCAGAGAGTTCCAGTCCACCAGTAACAGCCTTCTGCTCATGAACAGTTTTTTAAAGGGACTGGCACACTGTAGCAGTGCTAACACAGAACAGGTAGCGGCAGCTACACTCTGTGAGGCTGAGAGTTCCCATGTGTTTCATGTAAGCAGACATGGATTTCACCAGCAGCTTTACCATTACCTTTAGATTTCTCGAAAAACGAGGAAGAGGAGAAGGTAATGGGAATATTATCTGGCAACATCTAGGTCGTTAAAAATGTTGTAGTTCAGCAGCAAAAGTAAGTATCAAGGAACCTGTCGTGATACATTCTGGAGTTATCCTCAGACGATGTAGGTGAAATACACCAAAGCTTACGTAAGAGGCGTACCAGCCACTATAAAACGAAAGGGGGGGGGTAGCATAGCGTTGTCAGTAGAGACGCAGGAACGATAGAGGATTGTGTGCATCAATATGACAATGCACCCTGTCATGAAAAAACATATCTGGTGCAGTCGCTGGTGAACAATAAGATTCCTATGTGGCCTGGCGTGCTCAGAGTCTCGATCTGAACCCAATCAAACAAGTTTGGGATGCGACAGAACGTTGACTTCACTCCAGACACCAGCATCCAACATCACTAACTTCTCTGTGTTCGGCTCTTGATGAAGAATGATCTGCCATCCCTCCACAGACAATCAGGCACCTCTCCCCAGCAGAGTTCAAGAGGTTATAAAGGCGAGGGGTGTACACAATTCATACTAATGTTCACTAATAGATGTCCAGACACTTTTGATCAGGAAGTGTTGGTGGTCGCACATGATTCCACCGTCTTAAACGCTGCGCCACTGCTTCTGCTGAGTGTGTGTCACAAAACAAGCTCACTTGTATATAAACATCAGTTTGGTCGAAATATTTATGTGTATCTGTCAGTGGGTGGGCGGGTGATGCTCTGCAAATTCTGCGTCTTCAAAATTCAAAAAAGCGTTGAATCTTCCTTACTATTCCGCCGAAATATAAACTTCCTCACAAGTAGTTAACAGTCTTACGAAATGAAGTAGGCCTTTCTATGATGCTACACTCGCAAGAAACTTGGATAAAGTGAAAAGCAGGTAAAATCGCACATACAGCATAAGATAAAAGACAACAACCTTTTGAGGTTCAATCCGTTGGTTCGTAACCGGTAACGGCGCTATTTGTTTTTAATAATCATAATATTAATATATGAATATCGAAACTGAAGTATTGATTTTTAATATTAATTATACAAGGAGGTCAATGAAACTTTATAATTCGGAAGGTACTTCGCCATAGACGTGTAACAAAAAATCATGTGTGTACATAACCATTAAAACAGATAAAAAGAAACAGATATACATGCCTAGAAACGTTTCCCTCTGTGTCTCACATTGCTACCAACTTCTGCGCTGCACACCGACCAGATGCTATGGTAGAAATGACACTCGAAAGTAACAATATTTCGCGATATCGCATTATAGAGACATTCCTGTATAGATGTTACAGATAGTTCATTTTCAGTAACACAAACATACCGGGCAGCTACAGTGTCACAACTGCTACGTCATCGATGTTGTTAATAATGGAAAACATCGTGGTAACGGGCGAGGTGGCGCAGTGGTTGGCACACTGGACTCGCATTTGGGAGGAGGACGGTTCAATCCCGCGTCCGGCCATCCTTATTTAGGTTTTCCGTGATTTCCCCAAATCGCTCCAAGAAAATGCTGGGATGGTTCCTTTGAAAGGGCACGGGTGACGTCATTCCCCGTCCTTCCCTAATCCGATGAGACCGATGACCTCGCTGTCTGATCTCCTCCCCCAAAGCAAACAAAACATCGTAGTAACGAAGCCTTTAAAGGCACCATCGACTGTATATAAAGTTGTTCAAAGGGATCCTTTTTTAGCATAATTTCGTGTAAGAGTAAACGAAACTAACTAGATGTTCATTTGTTGCCGTTAGCACAAAATTTGAAGCAAGTTCCTAATTTTCAGTATCTTCAGTCTGAATAGCTACGGTTTTCCTTGTTACACGGACACCATATTTGTTTTTGGCTATGTGTCGAAGAAGAACACTAATGGGCCAGACTGAAAGGCGATGAGCTAGAGAGACGCAATTTTTGCGTAGGAAAAGAAGTTGAAACAATGTGGACATTGATAATGATAATTCTGCTGTTGTTCTGAAAGACACGTTTAAATGAGTGCTGAAGGTAATTCCAAATAATTTTGAGAGCTATAATTTCGGTCATGAATAGTGCAAAATTTTGTAATGCAAAACATTTCACGTCTGAGTTTACATTACATGATACCACACATTCACATTGTGTTGTCGTAAGGTGAAAGCCCATTTGCCACTGTTGACATGAAATTTATTTTTCAATTCACTGTAGCAAGGACTAACTTCAAATGACCGAAAAATTAAAGAGAAATCAAAGAATTATTTCAATATCATATGCTTTGGTCAGTTTTGAGGCTAAGTTTTTAGACATAGTTTTACATGGAGGTTATCACTTTAAGACACACGACTTTTTTTTATCATAGATCATGTCCAGTAACTTATACGCCTGGTCGTTCGCGGTGCGACGATAGTTACTCTTTTGTTCGTAGGGTTCAGATAAGAACTAAAAATCTGCGTAGTGTTCAGGTAAAAACTAAGAATCTGCATACGAACAAATTCCAATTAATTATATAAAAAAATTACTTACGTTATTTTACAAAGGCAATTGGTCGAATTTCGACCACAGGCGTTACTAGTATATATAAATGGCCTGACGCATAGAGTTGGTAACCCTATGAGGCTGTTCGCAAACGATTCAGCTGTAAAAGGGAAGGTAACATTGTTAGAGGCTTGCTACGAAATACAGAGAGACTTGGAGATGATTGCTGACTAGTGCAAAGATTGGAAGATGACCCACAAATTAATAGATTAAATTTAATGCGATGCATTTAAAGAAATACGAAGGGACCCGATGTCGTCTGATTACGCGATCGCCGATCAGAGACTGAAATCAGCCCTAACCTTCAAGTAAGTAAGTGTTTCTGTCAGTAGTGACTTAAGTGGAATGATCACATAAGTGTCGGGAAGGCAAATGCCACTGAGGATTACTGGAAGAATCCTAATAAAATGTAATTCCCTCACGAACAGCCGTGTTTTATCAATTCTTGGCCGTTGTTCATCGGTCTGGGGCTCTCAAGAAGTTGGATTAACGTAATGTGTAGAGATGATTCACAGAACTGCTGCATGATTCTTTCACGGTTTGTTAAGTCCAGATGAGAGTGTCACAGAAATGCTCAATGTATCGCAGTGAAAGGCGTTACAAGAAAGACTTGTGCATCGCAGGCAGCCTTACTCACAAAATATCGAAAGTGAGCTTTCCAGATAAGCCTAGAAACCTAAGCACACTCGACAATATCACTCACCTCCAGTAGGCATCAGATTAATATCGTGCAAAGTCGCTTCTAGCCTTTATAGCGACATCAATTTAAAAACTCCTTCACGGACATGGCATGTTCATCTGAAGATCTCATTGATGATGGTATACTCCTAGAACTGTTAAACTCAGGCATAGTCGATTGCTACATTTCACACCTTATTCCAATTATTTCCAGGCATTTCCCAACTGGTTAAAGTGGAATAATTTAGCAGGACATTCGAGGTGCAGTAGGGTGTCTAACTGTTTGTCAGGCCAGGAACATATGCATGCAGACATGTGGATATGGCTGGTATCATCTTGAAAGATGGTAGTGTTACAGCACAGAATACTAAGAAGTAGAGATTAGAGAAATATTATTAAAAATCACTAACTTTACCACAGGCAAAATTAAGTCGTGCCAGAGACAGAGCCAGAAGCAGGGAGTGAGCTGGTATGTTGCAGTTGAGTCAAGTCTTCGATACATTATGACTCTGTCTGTCGAGTGAGGATACACATTCACCAGAAAGGGGCCTGTGACAAAAAATCAAGGGAAGAGAGACAAGCATATTCGTTAGTTCTTAAGACACGATGCAAGTACACCCATTCTTATGTCGTGAATCACAGTGGAGCAGCGATTAGCAGTCTATCAACACTTTATTTCATAGTCACAGAACATACAATAGAACATGTCAAAGATACACTGTCCTAAGAGTAAACAAACAGTCTCTCACTTGCCCGAAGTACATCACTCTGTGACATCCTCCCCACCCTGGTCGTCCTCCAAAGGTACGGCCAGCTGCATATGACGACTAATGATGTGACCTTCTGGTGTCCGGAGTATTATCGTCCTTACCCTGCCGTCTCTTCCTGGTAGTACCTTTTCTATCCTGGCCTTCTTCCACGTATGTCGCGGACGAAGGTCCTCTTGAATCAGCACGATGTCGCCAGGGCGGAATGGGATGACTCGTCCCGATGGACGTTTAACTTCATGGTAGTTCCGGAGCTCCAATAGGTATTCTTTAATCCAACGATTCCAAAAACTGTCACAGTGTTGCTGTCTCAGTCGGAATTCCTTTGTTAAATTCGTGGTCGCCGAAGGCTCTGGTCCCGTCGGAATAGTCGTAAGTTTTTCTCCCGTCAGAAAATGGGAAGGTGTGAGTGCATCACAATCATCTCCTGGTGTGATGGGCCTGGAGTTCACCGCGGCTTCAATACTGATCAAGGTGGTGTTCAGTTGTTCCTCAGTGAGCTTTGCGAGTCCCAATACCTTCCGTAGGCAACGCTTTATAGTGCCCACCATTCTTTCCCACCATCCTCCCCACCAAGTTGCCCGGGAGACAATGAATTTCCAAGTCATACCGTGGTGGGCGAGGAACTGATAAGCTTTTGTGGTGGTTAATGTCTTCCAAAGTTGGGCTAGTTCCATATTCGTGGCGTGGAATGTTTTCGCGTTATCTGTATATATCGTGTCGGGTAGTCCGCGTCTTCCGGCGAATCTCTGAAGTGCCATAAGGAACTTGTCCGTTGACAAGTCTGTAACTCTTTCACATGAGCACCTAGCGAGGACCTGACACAGAAGCTACCACCCTGTTTAGTGAATATAGCAGAATAAGGAGGACACATGCAGTCATTATAAACTGTGCTTCACGTCATAGCCTCTTGCTACTTCCTTCATGAGTTGGTTATTGGCATTAATGACATTCACATTAACAGAACTTGATTCCATGATTCCAATACTGTAGTGAATCTGTGTCCTAGATGCTCCAGCACAGTCTACGAACTAACCAAATATTTACTCGAGATGATGGCTTACACGCGTGAATTTCACTTTGCTCGCTGTGTACTATCTACTGACGGATGAAGTTACTGTCTTCCATCAACACCATATCGTAGGGTGCTCCCAGCACTTAACTCCAAGACCGAAGCAGGCAACAGGGCCTTTTGGGATCCACATTCCAGTTCAACACTCAGGGGCCTGCAGGTGTTGAAACCTACCACAGGTAGAGAGATCAGTCAACCACACAACTAGCGATAGCAGGTACAGCGTGGATAGATCATCAAGGGTCACTGTCGGATTCGATGTGGGACCAAGGACACTCCAGCAGCCAGCCCGAGACCACGCCACGCTGGGCAATGGTCACGCCTGCAAGCCGGCATCCAGTCACAGCCCCGAGGTCGCTAAACCTTGCATGGGCATGTAACCCTAGAGCTGACTGGACAGACATCAGCTAGAATCCAACACACAGCTGAAAGCACAGCAGCCGAAGATGTTGCAGAAGGACGATAACTTGTAAACGCTAGAATAAATGACTGAAACGTAATAAAGTTTTATTAGCTTTGTTGACGCTTCACAGATTCCCTATAGCTGTCCTGATTTCACACAGAAGTATCTCCGCTCATCCCTTTCTAATAGAGTCACCTTGAAGGTATAGGAGAAAGAGCAGCACTTGGTCACCGAGAAAGTCGCCGTAAACATACTGGTTCGTGCTCATGGTAAACTGAATGAGTGGACTCTAGCCATCAAACAAGAAACAGCCACAAAGTATCACAGAACCACCTCTGTCCTCACACACTGTGGTTAAAAAGGTTCCTTGGTTTTCATTACACTTGACAGCTTGCATAATTTGAAAAAAGCCAGTACTGTGACTTGTCTGAGCACACGCCTCCAGTCATCTGTTAGTGCAATTTGTGTGTTGTATGGGACACTGGAGATGAGCAAATTTTGGTACCACTGTGAGCAGTGGCCTTTTGCCAGGAACCCAAACGCCCTTCGTAATTTTCGTTAGTAAACTGACGGACATGGGCTTGCATTCACATCAGATGGAATTCCTTCCTGAGGATGAATGAGCTGCCATTAATCCACAGATAAAGCATGGCACTTGTCTCTGACTCCTGTCAATCAGGACATTTTTATCACCATTGTCTTTACGTTTTGCTGGCTGCATGTGCTACTCGATTCCTTGTAAACGTGTTGCACAGGCCCATGCTGATACATCAACAGCTCTGACAGCTTCATTCACAGTGCGATCATGTGCAAGGCCAAACACGATAGTGCCTTTGTGTCGTTCTGCCACATCTTCACGCTAACCGATTCTACGGTCGCAGGTTCGAATCCTGCCTCGGGCATGGATGTGTGTGATGTGCTTAGGTTAAATAGGTTTAATTAGTTCTAAGTTCTAGGCGACTAATGACCTCAGAAGTTGAGTCGCATAGTGCTCAGAGCCAGCTAACCGATCCTAATGAGCTTATTCCACACAACTTACTGGGGCATCGGCGAATCCTGGAGAGCTTTACATGCCATCGTGTGTAGTGCCCACAGTGAAGTATTGAGGTGGTGGTGTTCTTGTGTGGGAGTGTTTTTTGTCGTTAGGATGTGGTACTTCTATTGCGCTCAAGAGAACACTAAATGCGAAAGAACACGAACGCATGTTACAGCTCTGTATACTGCATACCGTAGAGGAACAGTTCAGAGACCGTGAGTGTTCGCATCAACATGACAATGCACCCTGTCATGAAGCAGTATCTGTGAGGCAATGGTCTGTGGACAATAATATTCCTAATATTTAGTCGCTTGGCCAGAGTCCCTACCAGAACGAAATGGAGCACCTTTAGGATGAATTACAACGCCGACTTCACTCGAGACGCTAGCGTCCAATATCACTGTTTTCTCTGGTTTCGGCACTTGAGCGAGCCCATGACGTCACTGCACGGGGCGGCTAGTGTCGTGCGCAAGTACTGGTGTGCTGCTGCCTGCGGGCTGGACGTAGCACTGAGCGCAGTTACGAGCTACCTTTCAGGAGCGGCGAGTGGAGAAGTGCTTGGTGAAGTGGTGCGACTTCTCCACTTTTTTCTTTAGAGAAAATGAGCGCGGGAACTACGCGTGATTTGCAGAGGAAGGAGCGCGATCAGTAAAAAAGGAATTAAAAGAAAAACTAATCATTGGTGAGTATAGGAGCACGCAGCCTGAAGCGAATCTTAAAAGCAGTTCACTGTGGTCAGAATTTAAGCCTATAGCGGAAAGCGATGGGAAAACGTTAATTTTGTTTGCTGTTCGCTGTGCAGTGAAATTTACGCTCATGCTAAAGGTTCAAGTGTCACTTCGCACATTTCCCGCCTCCATGTGTGTCTAATAAACAAGTGTCTTGTGTAGACGAGAAATACGTTTCCCAGCCTGCTCAGGAGATAATTTTCCATAAATGCGAGTCCATGTGTGCGCGAGGCCTGAGGTCGTAGTAAGGAACTATAGGAGTGAAGTTTTTTTTGGATTTTGTTCATACGTTAATCTAGCGACTTAGGGAAAAGTATCTGCAAATGCTCGTATACCTTGTCCCACAAATGTGTCGCGGCACGTGGCAGAAAGTGCTAAGCGGCTAAGAGATATAATTATGCCTCAGGTAATTGCTCGTATGATAAAAAGTGAATGCTCATCAGCTACGGATATGTGGACGTGCAACGCAAGAAGGAAGCATTGTCTTTCATATACTGTCTCCTGTTTTGTTGACTGGAGTCTGATCTCGCGTTACGTTTACAACTCAGTTTCAAGGTGAACCAAAAACGGACGATAACATTCGAGGTGAATTGTTACGACAATTCATGTCTCTTGGTATCCACGACTCTATTTCGAAAAACATGCATTTTACGACTGATCAAGATGCCAACATTGTCTCTGCGCTGCGCGATTATTCACAGTTGAATTATTCCTGCCATATGCTAAATACAGTGCTACTAAATGCTTTTAATGCCGAGTACATATGCGTCAGTTGTCCAGAAGTTCGTGTCCTTTTGACTGCGGCGAAAGAACTCGTCACTCACGCAAAGAAATATATCGTTCTTAATACTCTTGACAGATCACTAGAACAATCCAACGATACTCGCTGGAATACGCTGCTGGCAGTGTTAGAATCTGTAGAAAGCGATTTTCGTCTTTGTGCGAAAATCTCTCTGAGAAGGGAGAAATAGTTCGAATTGAAGGAACTGGCGCCGGACGCTGTGGCCGAGCGGTTCTAGGAGCTTCAGTCCGGAACCGCGCAACTGCTACGGTCGCAGGTTCGAATCCTGCCTCGGACATGGATGTGTATGACGTTCTTAGGTTGGTTAGGTTTAAGTAGTTCTAAGTTGTAGGGGACTGATGACCTCGGATGTTTAAGTCTCATAGTGCTCAGAGCCATTTGAACTATTTAATTCCCACAACATCGCCTGACTGAATTCGACATTACATTACCCTTGTCTTATTTTTATATGTACTCTACTGTATTAGTGTAGTTCTTATTTGTTATCGTATATTATATACCTTTCAAAACATGAAGTTTCTGTGGCCCTTCAAAGAGGCCTGCAAGGAATTTGAACTGGAGAAATCACCTACACTTAACATACTGTTGTCACTGAAGATGAAGCTATTATGGCATTTGAATCAGGCACCCCAAGACAGAGAAGTCTCTGAAATAAGACTTTTACGTAAACTCCTCAAATTGTACTTAGAGGAAAAGTTAATTGTACAGAGGTGCCATGAGGTAGCAGCTTTTCTCTGGACACCATTTCATCGTTTAAGAATGATATCTGAAGATAAGAGGAATGAAGTCATGGCAGAAGTAAGACACAGAATCCTTTTATTGCTATATCAATAGCTCCCCAGTGGCCAGTATCAAAGGGAACTGACGACTTGACGATCTTCAGTCGGAACAAAGGTCGCTCACAGAATCGAGTATAAGCCCCACAGGTTCAGATTCGATGTTCCTCCGCTTAAAGAATAGCCGAATATATTAGAATACTTTATCAGATCGCGTGATCGAATTTGTGAGCGGCCATACAGCAGCCCTGAAATTGAATGAAATAGTTCAAATACCTTCAGCTACAGAACATTTGGTTTTATTTTCAATAGACTTTCATATTCAAAGTAGGGTTCACATTGGCACGGATTTGCAAAATGATGTGTTAAAGAGCCTTGGTCCTTTTCCAATCAGGTAAAAAAAAACATTATAGTGAAAGAAGCATGTACAAGCCACGATGAGGGAATTCTTTTTGGAAGAAAATGTGATTTCTGACTGGAAAACGAGCGGGCAAAATTTTGCGGACTCTTCAAAGGATCGTCAGGTGCTTCTGAAAGAAATTTTGCTTCTGCCGGTTTTATTCTCAATGCAAGACAGTCATTTTTACATCCATACAACGTCGATGCTCTTCTTTTTAATAATAGTAATTCTTTTAGTTTCGAGTTTTTGAAATGAAAGAAAACTCAGTTCATTTCCAAATTATGATTGAGCAGCATCGCCAATATTGGCAGCATTATTTGAGCCTCGACTTGTCACGTTTTAAATTTAATTTTTAGAAAAACATATAATTTTATTCACAAGTGTCTTGGTCGCAGTTATAAGACACACAGGGCCGCAAATTTCCGGAACTATCCGAAAAGTTGACGACAAATGTCGAACATGTAACGTCAGCAAATGACATACCTCTCCGCACGTGCACTGGTTGTGCTGGTCGATCATACCCTCAGCGGTAGGACGCACTGCTGCACATCGCTCCGGGTCAAGTAAGTATTCAAGACGGTGTGGCTCCGGGCCTGTATGCACGACTATAGCGCGTAGGTTCTGGGTTCGAATGTAGCGTGTAGCAGGAAGTACTTTTTTTATTTGGTTGGACAGTTATCTGTTTACTTTGAGGTAATATTTCATTTACCGTCTCGCAGTCCCCTCTGGCTTATTGGTGAGTAGAGTACAACAAAAAACTATCGTATTGCGTCACAAGTGAGTGAGTACGAGCTTCCGAATAGCGTCCTTACTAGTAAATGACCTACGGTTACTTTACTATATAAAGTCTGCAATACGAAAAAGACCGGACAAAAGGAAAGAAACACTAAGAACAGCTTTTGCTTGGTTACAACGCGGACAATAATTTTGTAGCACCTACGTTTATAACAGATCACATTTACGAAAAGGTGTTCTAAAAAAAGAGTAGCGTAGCGGAGCAACGTGCAACGCTGTTCCCTACATATAACACTGGTGATTCAGAAAGAAAGAACAGATTTCAATTTTTGTCACAGACAAACTATAAAAGGTAGAAAAACACTGCGTATGTAACTGGATAGAGAAATGTTCAAAGTTTTCATACAGCTGCGATGTTGTTTGTTTGTAGCAACATGGTGACTGCACCATTTTGTGTGTTGGAATTTGCGCGAAGTCAATCCATTGTTAAAGTTCAACGTGCATTCTGATATCGATTCAGCAATAAGCCGCGTCTGTACAAGCGTATTTATGACTGGTTTACAAAATTCTCAGAGGTTGGTCCTATGTACAAAGGGAAGAAAACTAGTCGGCCACACACGTCTGATGAAAATATCGAGCATATCCGGTATGCGATCACATGAAGCCCTCTGAAGTCCACAAGACGGGCATGTCAGAAACTGTAACTTCCTCAGACAACGGTGTGACGTGTTCCGAAACGACACGTGCATATGAAACCTTATAAGCTGCAGTTACTGCAGCATTTGCGTTCCGGTGACTATAACAGAAGATAAGAATTTTGCATTTCAGTTCTGCAGGATATGGCAGAGGGCACTTTTTTCAAACGACTCGGATGAATCCACGTTGCATCTGTCGGGCAAAGTACGAGGGGCGTTTGAAACGTCCGTGCAAAGTCCGAGAGATGGCACCACCGGCGCGTATCGAGGTCATGTTTAGTTAGTCGCATCTTTGGAAAGAACGCACACCACGTTTCAGCAATATTGGTCTATTTCTTTGTGTTTGGCATTCGCGTAAATCAAGGAAGTCGAGTGATTGTCAAAAAATGGACGAAAAACAATTTCGTGTGGTGATTAAATATTACTTTATGAAAGGCAAAACGCCTCAGGAGACTAAAGAGAAGCTTGATAATCATTACGGTGACTCTGCACCTTCGATTAGAACAGTTTATAAGTGGTTTCCAAATTTTCGGAGTGGTCATATGGGCACAAGTGATGCTGAACGTTCTGGACGCCCTGTGGAGGTTTCGACTCCAGAAATCTTTGGTAAAATCCATGATATGGTAATGGATAACAGAAGTGTTAAGGTGCGTGAGATTGCTAGTGCTGTGGGCATCTCGAATGGACGGGTACAAAATATTTTGCATAAACATTTGGACATGAGAAAGCTATCCGCAAGATGGGTTCCCCTATTGCTCACGCTTGACTAAAAACTGAATCGTGTGAAGTGTTGCAAGGATGGTTTGCAGCTGTTCAGGAAGAATTCGCAGGACTTTAAGCGTCGTTTCGCCACTGTGGATGAAACATGGATACATTACTATACTCCCGAGACCAAAGAACAATTTAAAGAATAGGTTACCCAGGGAGAATCTGCAACAAAAATGGCCAAGACCATTCCTTCGGCCGGAAAGGTTATGGCAACTGTCTTTTGGGATTGCCATGGGATAATCGTCATGGACTACCTGGAAAAGGGTAAAAATATTACAGGTGCATATTATTCATCGTTACTGGACCGTCTGAAAACTGAGCTGCAAGAAAACTGTCGGCGATTGGACAACAAAAACGTCCTTTTCCATCACTACAATGCACCAGCACACACCTCAGCAGTTTTGGTCGCAAAATTAATGGAAATAGTATTCCAGCTCGTTTCGCATCCCCCCTATTCTCCAGACTTGGCTCCCTCCGACAAATATTTATTCCCCAATTTGATGAAATGGCTGGCGGGACAAAGATTTTATTCAAACGAGGAGGTGATTGCAACAACTAATAGCCACTTTGCTGACTTGGACAATTTCTATTATTCGGAAGGGATCAACAAATTAGAACAGCGTTGGACGAAGTGTATAAGTCCAAAAGGAGACTATGTCGAAAAACAAAAAAGGCTTACCCCAAACATGTAAGTAGTTTTTATTTTTGCACGGACTTTTCAAACACCCCTCGTAAACCGACATAACGTAAGAATTTGGGGGTCGCAAAATCCTGGTGTCATCGTCGAACTTCAGAGAGGCTCAAAGAAAATGTGTTTTGTGAAAATTTGTTGTTCCCCAGCTTCACGAAGATTTCAATGATTTCATTTTTATCCATGATGGCATCCACTCTCACTTTCTCCTAGACATGGGCCGTTATCTTAACACCATCCCGCAACGGTGGACTGGATGAGGTGGGCAACAAAATCTTGTTCGTAGTTTTTGCCATCCCAAGTCCCCTGATCTCACACGATGCTATTTTTTTCTGTGGGGGTACATAAAAGACAGAGTCTTTGCCCCACCTATGGGAGTTACTCTTCAAGAGCTGAGAAATCAAACTGATGAAGCTGTCAATTCAATGAACAGGGACGTGTTGATACGTGTGTGGCCTGAAATGGACTACCGTTACGACGTTTCTCGAGCAACTCGTGGTGCTCATGATGAGTTTATATTACGGTGTCCTTGCTAAAATAAACCTTCCTCTATCCAGCGACAGGCGCAAAGTGTTTCTGCGGTGTGTCCACCTAGCGCTGCCCGTGATGTGACGCAGCATTCAGGCATTTCACTGAAAGTGTCTCTAGTAGAGTTCAACCCGTCATAAAGCTAAAGGATGGACACACACCATATTAATGTCAAGTAATAGATGTATTGGTGCCAACGGCCTTGCCGCAGTGCTAATACCGTCTCCCGTAAGATCGTCGAAGTTACACACTGTCGGGCTGGGCTAGCACTTGGACGGGTAACTATCCGGTCTGCCGAGCGCTGCTGGCAAGCAGCGTTCACTCAGCTTTCGTGAGGCAAACTGAGGAGCTACTTGATTGAGAAGTAGCGGCGTCAGTCTCGTAAACTGACATGGTCGGGAGAGCAGTGTCCAGACCCCATATCCCCGTATATCCGCATCCAGTGACGCCTGTGGGCTGAGGATGACATGGCGACCGGTCAGTGCCGTTGGTACTCCATGGCCTGTTTCGGCGGAGTTTATTTTTTAATAGACGTAGGGGAAGTTTTGATCAGAAATAGTGAGAACCTCAGGATGGCTTTTCTGGGTGTTATCAGTTTGAGACAGGAATAAGATTTGGATGAGCTAGAACGTCGACTTCGCTCCGGACCACTGCGTCCAAAATCATTGGCTTCTCTGATTTTGGGTGTCGAGAAAGAATGGGCTGCCACAGCGCTGCAGGCATTCAGAGAACTGATTAAAAGAGTCCGCAGCAGAGTTCAAGTGATAATAAAGAAGAAGAGTGGACACAATCCATATTAATGTCTAGTAATAGGAGGTTTTTTTTCACTCGCTGCTTGCCAAATAGGCCCGATGCCTGTATGAGAAAGCGGGCTGTAATACTGCAGTTGGTCTCTTAGCCGTCACACCAGTAACTCAAGATCAAGAACAAGGGAAAATCCACATAGTAATGAACATAGACCCACCAAAGCTACGCATACTGATCTAATGCATATATCAACTTGAGTTACTGATGTGTCGTTGCCCGTGTCCCACCCCGTGAAGGCGGACCAAATACAGTGTCGGGCAGTTTTGGTCAACTACTGAGCAGCATTTGATAAGTAGCAAAGAAAAAGAAAATACAAACATACTTGTAATTCAAAATAATAATAATACAGAAAGAATCTTTAGTTATTATAATCTGAACATATGTTATACCAAAAAAATACAAAAGAAAGAGTGATATTTACTAAATATCCCTTCATCAACAAGGCCATGAGAGGAAAACCTCGGAACATTCCTCGAGCCTTACCACTCTTGGCCTGATACTAAATACTAATTCTCATATTGTGTATCCATATCCAACACATATAGTGATTAATGTTGTCTTGTTACAATAATACAACTTTTTTTTTTAAGTTGTGATGCTGGTGTGAAGGGTAGAGCTCGGAATGATATCATCGAGCTGTGCCCCTCTCACCAGTAATTTTCTACCCTATTCTACATCTAAACCTACTCTACTGTAATTCAGATACTTCCTATCAGATAATGAGTATCGAGCAGAAAGATCACAACAGCTAAATTTGAGGAATGTGAGGCCATACGGTGGGTTGCCGACAATCTTTCTCATCGGTTCCATGCGCGAATAGGGACGGGTGTGAGAGGGAGGGATGGGGGCTGGAGGGCGTCAGGGGGAACGGCACAGAAACACTAGATACTTTTCGCCACGTGGTATACGGCAGCTATCGGAAGGTGTATGAAGAAGTAATTCAGGGAGACACCGAAAACTGAAACCTAAACGGATTTTAATCTGGTTCCTTCTAGGAACCACCGTGTAACCTCGTCCGATGTCACACTGGTGAGAGTAGCAGAGGGGAAACGTGCTTTGCAACAGGCAGAGTAAGATCTGTTGCAGTGGAAGTCAGATGTGGAACAAAGTTGTTGAGGCTTTCGTGGCCACTTGTTGACAAACTGCCTTTGGCTTCTGTATCGGGTTCTTCGGTCAACGTTCATCTAATGATTTTACTGACGTTTCGCCAGCACGAGTGGCTGGCATTGTCAAAGCTTCACCCTCCATTGCCGGTGGAAACTGGAGCCGAGTTCGCGGCCGCAGACTATATGTACCTGGCGCGCCGACGTCCGAGGGCTTCTTCTCCGTAATTTCCGGTGCGATTCTCCTCTTGCTACCTGCGACGGTCGTTCGCTGCAGTACGGGAAGCCAGGATCCGTTTACATTAAGGATTTCCTCTTTCTTGTTGAAACTGTTCGCGTGTTTTTGTATTTCTACAGCTTCTCTGGACAAGCGCGTGTCATAGTGCTTCTCTACAGCCACAACTTCCGTGTCGGCGAATCAAGGATCAAAGAACATAAGCGACATTGCAGTTTGGGGCAGGTGGAGAAATCGGCCGCGGCACAGCACGCACTGAGTGAGACCGACCAGACAATAAAATTCGCCAACACGGAAGTTCTGGCTGTAGAGAAGCACTGTCACACGCGCTTGTTCTGAGAAGCTGTAGAAGTACAAAACAAACGCGAACAGTTTGAACAAGAAAGAGGAAACCCTTAATGTAAACGGATCCTAGCTTCTCGTACTGCAGCGAACTACCGTCGCAGGTAGCAAGAGAACCGCACCGGAAATGATAGCGGAAAAGCCTTTGGACGTTGGCGCGCCAGGTACATATAGTCTGCGGCCGCGAGCTCGGCTCCAGTTCACCACCGGGAATGGAGGGTGAAGCTTTGACAATGCCAGCCACTCGTGCTGGCGAAACGTCAGTAAAACCATTAGATGAACGTCGGCCGAAGAACCCGATACAGAAGCCAATACGCAGTTTCTCAGTTGTGGCACAGGTGCAGTAGTAGAGGGTTGGGAGAAGATAGGACCAGGAGGGTTGACGAGTGCAGTGAGAGCAGAGCAGCCGGAGACTCACGTGGCGTCGCCGCAGCAGAGGGCGGGGGCGGTGCGCAGCGCGGAGAGCGGCGCGTGGCGCCTGCGGCAGCGCAGCGACACGTGGACGGCCAGGAAGACGTCCCGCGGGCCGGGCGGCTGCCCCGTGCCGTGGCCCTGGCGCGCCAGCCGCCGCAGCCCCTGCTGGCTCACGTAGCCGTAGTACAGCAGCGTCTCGCTGCACCGGTTCACGCCCTCGTACGTCGCCGTCAGCACCCTGCGGCAGCACCCACCACACCACTCCACAACGCGGCCTGCTTATCACGTCTCGTGACGCAGTATCCCGAGTACTCCATCCTCTCTTTAGACGAGATACACAATTGTTCAACAGCTTGCTGCCTGTAAAGGTACAACCCCAACGCAGAAATGTGTATTGTGTACGAAAAGATAGTTTGCTATGCAATTACTTAAGGGGGGTAGGATGTCAAACGGGCCGACTTGGAGCAGGAGAGGCGCCACAGGACATTTTATTTTCTACTGTCTATACTTTTACAAATAAATTCCTAAAACTTTGTCATCATGACCAGGAAGGAGTCACGACTCACACTCGTAGCAGTGGAAATGCAAAAACATAACAAAATAAATTTTTTTTAGATATGAAATTTCATCATTTTTTCACTTACTGTTAGCTGCATTTGTTGCTATAGGTACATTTTTCTTCACAAGTAAGAGAGATTCTTTGAAGAATTTTGCACAGCATACAAACCATACTTACAGGTGTATGAAACTCTATAATTTTCCAGAGTTATTAATAACTGTGGTAAAAATTGAGATAATTAACTACAAAATTAGTTTTTTTTATAAACATAAAGTTTAAAACGTAACAGCTCATTCATTTTTTCATAAATTAAATAGATTCTAGAGTTTCAGACCTCTGTAAGTATGGTTTGTATGCTGTGCAAAATTCATCGAACAGTCTCTCTTACTTATGAAGAAAAGTGTACCTATAGCAGCAAATGCAGCCAATAGTAAGTCAAAAAATTATAAAATTTCACATGTAAAAAAAATTATTTTGTTATGTTTTTGAACTTCCGCTGCTACGACCGTGAATCCTGAATTCATCCTGGTCATGCTGACAAGGTTTCATGAATTTACTTGTAAAAGTATAGACAGTGGAAATTAAAATGTCCTGTGGTGCCTCTCCTGCTCCAAACAAGTCGGCCCGTTTGACGTCCTACCCCTCTTAAACCGTGTACTCCAAGTATTCAGCTAAATCCACTTGTGCGTGTTCAAACAGCTTGCGGGACTACAGCCGGGTGATGTCGTCGACAACCGTCGATATTTCGAGAGGCGCACACTTTGTCATTTTCAAGGCAAAACTGCAGCAAGTAAGTGCTGTGCAAGGGAATTTGAAACCTCAGTTTGTAGAGAAACTCCGGAAAGATAAAACTCATACATACTTTAAACACTAGCGCCATCACAAAGCAAACGCCGGCCGCGGTGGTCTAGCGGTTCAGGCGCTCAGTCCGGAACCGCGGGACCGCTACGGTCGCAGGTTCGAATCCTGCCTCGGGCATGGATGTGTGTGTTGTCCTTAGGTTAGTTAGGTTTAAGTAGTTCTAAGTTCTAGGGGACTGATGACCACAGATGTTAAGTCCGTTGTGGTTGCACCTACGGTACGGCTATCTGTATCGTTGAGGCACGCAAGCCTCCCCACCAACGGCAAGGTCGATGGTTCATGGTCCTACGATTTTCTCTGTTCTTGTCGCTTCTTTCACCTATAACAAAGACAATACTGTCAAATAAAGTACTGTCTTTCGGAGTATGTGTTGAAATGTAGATCTCACTCTAACTGGCTGCTTCTGTTCGGAGGTGGGAGGAAGTCAAGGGCACACCACCGTGCCTAACAAGGCACTGCAGTGCTGAAACGATCCTTTAAGTTGAGCACAGCTTTACGAACAAACGAAATGTTTATAGGCGGACGGCCTCGGCAATTTGGGCTATAATGCACTAGGCAGCCACAATGTTGAGCAGCCAATTTAGTCAGCCAGCTGACTGTCAGTCGTGACCGATCAACCGAGTGGGATGGACGTGGAATATGTTATGCCTTTTTTCACATAACAAACGTACTTTACTATAATCTTTAAAATTATTTTTCCATCGTTTTACTAGCTTTATGCGTTGCGGATTATATATTCACATACATACATGTTGGGCCGTACAGAAAATATAGTCATTCATCTATTTTTATGTAGTCAATTTTGCATGAAAATCTCGTTAGTAAAAATTTGCAAATATCGGAGAAAAGCCCCATATCAAACAAGAGAGTACCGATGCTATGCGTCATTATCAGAGACGAGGCATTTTGTATAACTTACGGTGGAAGGAGTTTAACAAACAATAAAATAACCTTTAAAAACCGACTGTCTCGGATAGGTGATTTATAGAATACACTCTCGAAAATAAACGGTGAAGGTAGAATTTTTCATCGCCCAGTGGATGTTATACATGAATTTGCAATTGCCGTAATAAATAAATGCCGTCTTTTGCAGAATAATGAGCCAGAAAGATATGGCTATAAACCTGAAGATATACTTAGCGTCCCTCCAGAGCTGGAAACTCTCCTAAATCCTACAAGCTGTCGAAAGTGGTCATGAACTTCCAGGATGCAAGGAAGGCCTGGCCGCTTCGACAAGTGTTCGGGACTGAAGGCAGCGACATAATGTCTCCACGAGACAGCTTGCTCACAACTGGCACCACAGAGCCAGTGGCTCCCTTCATCTGTCTCTGTACCTGCCAATGCGTCTTCCCCTCCCACTGCTCACATAGCGCAAGAACTCTACGAAAGCTGCTAACGATAAGGATGAAGCCGAAAAAATTCTCAATTTTCAGAACCTTTCTTATATTGCTAACTCCATCTCACGTGTGTGAGTTACTACAATTACGCAATTGGTGGTTGTATTGCTACAAAACGAATGATCCAAGAGAGAACTGAGTGGTTTCTAAAGACTAACATCAGCAGACCTTTAAGCTAAAGTCTCCTAAAAAAAATATGGATTACTGCTGGACATCCATAGTCATCCAGAGGGTTATGGGATTAACTCTGAGTGAGCTTGCCGTTATAATATGGGATAGGTTTTCGATCTGACATCCGTCCATGTAATTACGTAGAGCTTTAAGATTCAAAAATTTCGGGAGAGACTATGGGTTCGAGTATATAAAACAGTTTGTAACAATGCAGCACACTTGCAACTTGTGTATCGAAAAAGTGTCAAGGGACGATTCTAAAACGCTTTTCGCCTTTCGATATAAGCTGCAGTTATTGCAGCGAAGCGTTACCCACGATTTAAAAACAAGTATTTCACAACTGTTGCTGTCCATGACCAACGGGGGCTTGCAACAACCATCGGATATATAATAATCAAACATGTCAAAGAAATTGGTTCATGAGTTTGAATAACATTAGAGGTAAAAAGAATGTTCTGTTAGGAATGTGATTTGAGAAGTGATGTTGAAGTCGAATCACAATGAATTATTTGCCACAAACTACAGAGGAATTGGCGACTTCTCAATTTTTGATGAAGAAGAATTATGAGCTGACAGTCATCCATCAAAGCCATTATTAAAGACGAATTGAAGAGAGCATTGTACATGTGGAACGTATTTCTTTAGTGTCATGATGGTATTTCTGTAATTCGAAGAAAGTTTCTGATGAGACATTCCAAAAAAAGAGTGGTTCTGAAAACTAATTTTTAAAAAACTAAATGTACATTCGTTTAATAAATGACAAAGAACTTGAGCTATAAGTGCAATAGGATTTCACATTTATCTCTTATCCTTAACACTTTTTATTCACAGTTGATGAATAAGTGCTTTTATTCATGTAAGTGAATAATGTTCTGAATAATATTTGTTGGTTGGCTGGTTGATTTGGGGGAGGTGACCAAACAGTGAGGTCATCAGTCCCATTGGATCAGGGAAGGATGGAGAAGGAAACCACCCATGCTATTTCAAAGGAACTATTCCGGCATTTGCCTTAAGCGATTTAGGGAAACCACGGAAACCTAAGTCAGGATGGTGGACACAAATTTGAACCGTCGTCCTCCCGAATGCAACTCCAGTGTGCTACCCACTGTGCCACCTCGCTCTGTAATATTTGTTATTCACGAATTATGGATAGCAATTTATATCAGTTATTCGTCATTCGCATAAACTTCGCGCATCGCGCATGTGCACACTGCAAGTGAGTACAGGCATGTGTTATCCGCGAGGCTCACGCGGCAGTGTCAGCCGCGTGTACATGCGCTAACGCAGTGGCCATTAGCATCGGTAAGATTCGTCAACTTCCGCCAACGTTCGCAAAGCGTTTTAGCGCTCTCATTCGCACACCACAGGTTCCTGCCGGCCACGCAGAAAAACCAAGTGGCTGCAGGTCTCAGATACATTTCATCTATGCCTCTACGTAGCTACGCGGTTAATACAGCGGGCTCTGAAGCAGAGGGGCTCGAGTTCGATGTCCGGCAGGGTCGGAGAACATCTGTGTTTGGGGACTGTGTGTTTTGTTTACCTTACGTTCAGATCGTCAAAATAGACATACCACTCTTAAGCTGGCTAAGTGAGCATCTCCTGAACGCTAAAAAAAAAAAAAAACAAAAAAAAAAAAAAGAGAGAGAGAGAATTGCATTTCTCCGGTCACCTAGGAAGCTACGAATTTTTTCAATTTTCAAAATTTTTTAAAAGATACTTGCAGTGCCTCTTAGCAGCTAAAATTTTGACAATTCATTTTTTTCGATCCATTTTTCCTGAGTGAAAATTTCAACGTAGGTCTCCACATGTCGCACTGGACCATTCCCTTGTAGGTAGGAACATGGGAACGATCCGATATTCACCCAGTGGGATGTGTAAAATCACCTAAAAACCACATCCAGGATGGCCGGCACACCGACATTCAGTCGCTAACTGGCCAGGCTTATTCGATTTGGGGCCGACATACCTCGCTGTCCCGGACGTGGTCGCATTAGATATTTTAATTTGATTATAATAATAAATTTTTGCTTTAGTTGTTTAATGTAAATATTGCAATGAATTGGAAACAGAAGAAGTGTTTGTGCCTTCGGACATTTAAGGCTAGTCGGGATCTAAATTAATCGCATGTAGATATAATCGTATGCTTATTGGTGCAATCACTGAGCCGGCCGGGGTGGCCGAGCGGTTCTAGGCACTACAGTCTGGAACCGCGCGTCCGCTGCGGTCGCAGGTTCGAATCCTGCCTCGGGCATGGATGTGTGTGATGTCCTTGGGGTTAGTTAGATTGAAGTAGTTCTAAATTCTAGGGGACTGATGACCTCAGAAGTTAAGTCCCATAGTGCTCAGAACCATTTGAACCATTTCTTTGCAACCACTGAATGGTAACTGGTTCTGCACAGTAGTAAAAAGTTTGATTACAACTTTAAGTATAGCAAAAGTTATATTTACAGCACCCGTGACGTTTCAGAATCGTAACTTACTCTAAAAATAAAAAGGAAGCAAAACTGCTGAGATAGGAGTCTTACTGTCCGACATTCTTTGAGGGTTTTCAAAATATAATTTGGAACCTGTGTTTTTAGGAATGTTGTGAATATACTAGAGTGACAATTGAGAGGTCTCCATTTGTTACTTGTAACTTAACGCAAGTTGCCATGTCATCTTGCACACATGGTACAAGTACAATATAAACTGGTCCTTTTGCAGGGGATGTTGAGGAGCATATACAGTAAGCGTGCGATCAGCGCCTAGTTATGTGGCGCTGCTAGGGAAGGGGGATCGGGAGGGAGAGGTCTATGGGAAACAAACCTCACTCCTTTCTCGCAGAGCAGGCAGCACACTAGAATCAACATTGCATTCGCAGTGCTTACTACAGTGCTACGGCGTGCTGTTTCGTTTACAGGCTAATATTGGCAACGAACGGAAGTACTATCGAACCACGATATTATTATGCTTGGCCTCCCATTACCGCTATCGGAAACACGCGGTGATTTTATAGTAAATAAAAATCATATCCGATTTTTCGACTGTGGAAATCTGCATAGCTTCACGAGCAAGTTCTCTCGTCGTTAGAACACAACAAATAACAATTTCGTGTGGATCAATGGTCTGGACGCCGCTTCGGTGACTTTCATGTCCCTAACCTACCCCCAGTTATCCAGCCAGGGAAAGGGGACCTTCAGTTTGACGTGGAATCTGTGCCACGTATCGTTTCTTGCGACTCTTCACATTTTTGGGAGATGAGGGCTAGGTTAAACACAGGCCGAAAAATCCGAGATCCGACCGCGATTCGATCCTGGAACCGCTAGACCATCAAGCCCAATAGCTTGGAACAACTTAGATGGGCTTCAAGCACACAGTTAAAGACACATGTGCAATAGCATTGTGGTCGAGTAATATCAGTACAGGCTCTAAGTCATTCGACTTGCACCTACTCCTTCGTTTCCAGAAAAAGAGTCTGCTTACATTGTGGGTACAGTGGCTTTTGCAAATTTTCTTTGGTTGTGGAAACGCAGCTTGAAACCTTTTTTTTCTTTTTTTTCTTTATTGAGTTTCGATTCCCCCCGAAGGAGGCGGGCTGGCAGCAGCTTAGTAAGCCGCTCTTCAGCCTACAGAATTTATTTTAAAAAGATGAAGATAATAGATAATAAAAGGAGGCGATAAAATCGGTGACTTAAATGGTAAAATGGCGGAAAATCGTGTAACTTAAAACATAAAACAAAGGTTTGAGGATGCTAATAAAATACATATGAAGCAGAAAGGTAAAATAATAGACAGACTATTAAAAAAACACTGCGACAGTCTGGTTTCTGTTCGCAAGAGATATAAAATTCACACCCAGCGACAGCATGATTCCTGTTCGCAACACTTTGGAAAGATGCACAACACTGAACATTCACTTGGACACTGCACCAAAAAATTGGCACAAATATGACATACCACAGCCGAGGGCAGATGGGGGCAACCTGGACAGATGATGGGAAAGAAAAGGGGGGAAGGAGAGAAAAAACGAAGTGTGGGGAGGGGGGAAAGGAGCTGATGGAGTACGAGGACCCATAAGAGGGCCGGCCGGGGTGGCCGAGCGGTTCTAGGCGCTACAGTCTGGAACCGCGCGGCCGCTACGGTCGCAGTTTGAATCCTGCCTCGGACATGGGTGTGTGTGATGTCCTTAGGTTAGTTAGGCTTAAGTAGTTCTAAGTTCTAGGGGACTGATGACCTCAGAAGTTAACTCCCATAGTGCTCAGAGCCATTTTGAACCCATAAGAGGGGGGGAAGGCTGCTGGGCAGATGCGACAAGGAGTGGGGAAAGGGAGAGGAGGGGAATACAAAAGGACTCGGGAGGGTGGGGGGGGGAGGGAGGCGGAGAGAGGTTAGGTGGAGAGAAAACAGGATGAAAGGGGGGAAAGAGGGAGCCCAGGGAAAGGACAGAGAAAAGGAGGGGGGGGGTGAAGATCAGAGTTGATAGGAGGGATAAATGGAGAGAGAAAGGGCATCATTCGGAAGGGAGAGCTGACAGAAGCCACCTTGGGAAAGGAGATGAAGAGTGTAGAGATGGAGGGTAGGGGGGGCACAACAGTGAATGCGTGGCAGAGGTTCAAACCTCATGCAAGGGTGTACTATACCATTTTCTTCCCACCTCTGTGTGCCAGTCCTCTTTGCTTGTAATCGACTGAGACAGAATGCAGCTACAGGGGGAAGAAAGTTTTCCTTCAGCCTGGAGGTGATGTATAGGTTTTTCCCCAATTCTCTTGTATGGGTCGTGGCTGGAGCCTAAATTACGGGCTTACAGGGAGAGTAATTTCACGACGACGGGTGGTGTTCCCAACACCCACTGCTGAAAAAGTTCTTAACTGTCCCGCCAGGAGGCAGCACGTTACAGAAGCATCGTAAGTTGGAACGGGAAACGACAAATGAGAATACCTGTAATTTTTGCTCCTGATTCGGATTGCCTGGAAGTTCGTGGAGCGGTGTGAAGCTCGTGAAAACGAGGAGACAGCCGGCAGCCCTTTTCGGGTTGAGGTGGCAAATCGTGGGCGCTCTGGGCTTACTTTGCAAAGTCTGGAGTTAGTGATCCCTCATCATCGACGGAGTTACACTTCCGGTATGGAAAGCCTACAAAGCATTCGAAATCGCGTTTCAGTGTGGGGGCGTCGAATTCTGCTTAGACACTTTGTAGTATTTCTCGGCCAGTGTTGCAGGTTTGTGAAGGTGGAATGGTTCGATAAAAAGAAGCCTCAGCACCGAGGGTGGAGACATTACCTAGCTGATGCTAGATGAAAGAGACGGGCTTTGTTAAAGTTAACTGATACCAATAAACTTGTTTTGTTTCTATGCAAATTTGCGGGCGGTGTTTCGTGAGCTGCTTTTCCGACTGACTTATAAATGTACTCCAGTTTTGTTGCCATTGTCGGCGGGTGTTGCTAGTACTTGCTGTATGCGGCATGCTCAACTGTTAGCGATGAACATATTTCAGTCCAGTGGTCAGTAGTCGGAATCTTATATGAAAATACATAGTGTGCAGGGAAGTAACTTTGCATGATGTCTCAGTGACAAGTAACATAGCTTCATTAAACTAGAACCGTGCATAGGAAGTATTACTACAGTATAGTACAGTACAGAAAATGACTGAAAGAAATACGCATTGAGACGAAGGGAAAAGACACTTTTATCCCAAGAAAATAATTACAACACTGGAGCCACCGAGATTCATGATGGTCCCCTGGACATTATAAAAGACGGGGCACGGCTCTTAATTCAGTGTGTGATCACCACAGAAGGCAATGCATGAACTGCAATGCGCTGCTATGCTGGCCACAAGGTTGGTAATAAATTCTTATGGTATGTCGTTCCATTCTTCCCCCTCCCTCCATTCGGGCGGTTGACAACTGCTGGATGATTCACTGTGCATCTGGACGCGCAGCAATGGTGTCCCCATGGCATCCCACACGTGCCAATTGGAATTTAAAACGGGTCAACATGCAGGGCAGTCCATTCGCCAAATATCCTCCCGTTCCATAAGTTCTTCCACCTATGGAGTTCGATGCGGTCGCGCACTGTTATCCATAAAAATGAAGTCAGGGCCGATAGCAAACCAAAAAGGACGCACATGGAGAAGGAGTACAGTTTCACGATAGCAATGAGTGCTGAGTGTACCCTGTTCAAAGAGTCGGAGACCAGAACGCGCATGTACCATTATGCCTTCCCACACCGTAAACACCTGGACCAGCAAACGATCATGTTCAATAATGTCCCTGAGTGCATAAGGTGTTCTGTCGTCATATGAGGGTACATCTAATATTGTCGAACATCGTGTTGGTGTTCCATATAGGTGCTATAGGGAGAGAGAATATTTCATGGGGGTACTGGCCTCAAAATCTTTGAACGTGGTCCACTCACCGATCAAAGTTATTAAGACACTGTACTCCTTCTGCATGTGCGCCTTTCCGACTGCTTTCATTTTTATGGATGACAGTGCACCACAGCATCAAACAGCGCAGGTGTAGGAGCTCCTGGAAGGAGAGGATATTCGGCGAATGGACTAGCGTTCCTATTGCCGCGTCGTAAGTCCCATTGAGCACGTGTGGGATGTGTTGGGGAGAGGTATGGAACCACGTCCAGATGCGCCAGTTGTCAACTGAGCTGATGAAGGAATGGAGCGCTCTGCCGCAAGAACTCCTTACCAATGTTGTGACCAGCATAGTGATCACACACACTATTAAGAACTATGTACCACCTTTTGCAAATTCCAGGGGACCATTATAAATCGCGGCAACTTCCGTGTAATTATTGTCTTTCGAAAAAGTGTCATTTCTGTTCACATCATTGCGTACTTCTTTCAGTTACCGTCTGTGTAGTATACTGAAGCAGTTCGTCCAAGTTTCATCGAACTATGTCACTTGGGAGTGACACATCATGCGAAAGTTACTTTATCCTAAAAAATTTTACACCAGTGTAGTTAGGTAACTGCTGAGTTTAGACTTCTGAGAAGTATAAACATGTCTCACAGGTCTGATTTTACATACATAGTGACACGCCTGGCAGCAAAAATGTTCGGCTTAATGCGCGGAAAGGAGGAAGGAAGGTTGGGGTGTGACGTCAAATCGACATCGAAGTCATTAGAGATATAGCACAAGCTCGGATTACGGAAAGATAGGGAAGGAAATCGGCCGTGCCCTTTCAAAGGACCCATGTAGGCATTAAATCCGCGGAGCACTACGTCGCTTGGTTGGTTTCGCACAGTGCACAGCGCCAAGAATGTGTCGGTTCTGGCCGCGGCCGTGAGGGTGCTTTCGCGCGACGCCAAGGAAGCTTCGAGGACTTAACGCAAGGGACGTTCAAAGCAGGAAGCGTTTTAGTGGCGGGGACTGTGCTGGTTGCTGCGGCTGCGTGTCTGAAAGCTTGCCGTGGCTCCCGCGTGAGCCTGACTCCAGTACAGTGTTACGATGGTATGGTGATTCAGAAGAGAGTAGAGACGTAGGCAGTAGAGATCAGAAATGAGCTCCGTATAATCGCTGTGAACTCACCGCTGTAAACTCACCAGCGGGTCTTGCGTCGTCATCTGCGAACTCGTCGTCTCAGTGTGCCCGTAGACTAGACTTGTGAGTCTCCGCCGCAGCCCACTCGTCACCTGAATCTCAAAAATGGCTCTGAGCACTATGGGACTTAACATCTGAGGTCATCAGTCCCCTACACTTAGAACTACTTAAACCGAACTAACCTAAGGACATCACACACATCCATGCGCGAGGCAGGATACGAATCTGCGACCGTAGCAGCAGTGCGGTTCCGGACTGGAGCGCCTAGAACCGCTCGGTCACAGCGGCCAGCCACCTGAGTCTGTTGTTGGGCACGAGTGGACTTGACTCGCTCAGAAAGGAGAGCAAGTATACAAGTTCGCAAGTATAACGGCGGACCCGTGGCATTCCCGCAACCGTTTTGAAAGAATTTTCGGTCATTAAACTGTAAATTAGTATTCTTTTATGTCACAGTCATGATTTCGGTTTTACAGCCACTCTCAACATCAAAGTGAAGTGGCACAAAATATCCGACCTGCAGAAATGACAGAAGCGAATTATAAACCGATATGACGAGTGATAATTTAGCAGTGAATATTATTCTGTTTAAACATACATTTGTACAGATGAAACTTTCTTGAGGCTGCTGTAACTTTATTTTAATATTTAATATCTATTCAGACAGTGTCTAACAATTACATGTGCACACTTTCGGCGCGTTACAGAGTCTATAATAACAGTACTAGAAAACATGATTTGAGGATGAAGTGCTGTCTTTAAATGTTGATTAATTGTTGAAATAAATCAAAGAAATGAATGATATGCTACACATCTCACTGTAAGCCCATAAACGCAAGTTACCGCGACAAAATGAACTCAGAAATAGCACATATCTTGTTGCAGTGATATAACAGTGACGTTGCTCAGCGTCTAGTTTTCGTTTGACGCAGCACCAATGTTGGAGGTGGAATAAATAAGAATACAAAAATTTTGTTTACAATGAACGAAATTAATATGTTTCTTCTGAAATGTGGACTGATGATGATGATGATAAGGTCCCATGCCCCGAGGAGCGCAGGGAACGATGCTGGAGACCCGCACCGCTGTACTAGGCGGAGGTGGTTTGCCATTGCCTTTCTCCTACCGTAATGGGGATGAAGATGATGATAAAGACAACACAACAACACCCAGTTATCTCAAGGCAGGGAAAACTCCCTGACCCCGCCGGGAATCGAACCCGGGACCCCGTGCGCAGGAAGCGAGAACGCTACCGCAAGACCACGATCTGCGGACAAATGTGGACTTGAGGGTGAAATTTATTCTAGATATAGAGATCTAGAGACCCTCCACGGTCTCACAAAACACAGTTTCTTTAAAGGCCATGTGATCCCGAGAGTCAGTCATTTCGCTTTGCCAGTGCTTCTTTACAACAGCAAGATCGAGCACTTATCTTCTGTACAAACAATTAGTCCCGACTAGCCTTATACGCCTGCACACTACAGTAACGTAGAACGAGTCTACGAGTATGAAGCGACTGCAGCGCCACAGTTCTCATACTCGTCATGCTCGCGGAACTACAGCGGGAAGGAACGAAGGCCGTTAGCACTGGTGTAAGAGTGACGCCTCGATTTGAGAATTATGCAACCCGCAACATTAGATTCATACACACTACGTTTCTGACAAGGGAAATTCGCTGTCGCATCTCCCTCAGATTTAGTGTAAGTTGGCCATTGGGTAGCCTGTCAAAAACTGAACACAGATCAAACATGAAAACAGGAAGAAGGTGTACTGAACTCTGGAAAAAATAAGAAAAAAGGAAACAGTGAACGGTGCAAACTTAATATATGCAATATAGAGCAACATAAGTGACCCTCGTGTCTTGGTCATGTAGTCAGTGTTGGAGTGCCAGGTTCAAATCTCCCACGTCCCCAACATTTTTTTCACAAAATCACGAACTCTCCGTCCGGTCAGTGACGTGTGTGTTCGATATATTCGAATTTGTTTATGTGTCGTGGCGTAATGTCTGTTTGGAACAGCGGAGTGTAACGAAGGGACCTCGAGATGTATGTACCTCCTATTTGTTCTACACAGCTATCACATGTTGTACCACTTTCGTTCCGTTTTAAACTTTTGACTCTTCAATTCCACCGTTGTAACATAGTTCACACGCGTTTGTTTATTTGTTGTTATCATTTCTGTGAGAAGTCTATGCTGCGTGTCGCTTTCTCTCACTACTCGTCACATTTACTTGCGACGGTAATATATCGTTACCACATGGTTCATATTCTGTGACGAACAGTGAGAGCAGGCGAGATACCGCATAGACCTTTCACAGAAATGGAAACAACAAATAAACGGGTGTGAACGATGTTACAACGTTGGAACTCAAAACTTCTAAAACGGAACGCAAGAGGCATAACATGTGGTACCTGTGTAGAACAAATATGAGGTACATACGTCTGGAGGTACCTGCGTTACACTTCGCTGTTGCAAACGACGTTACGCGACGACAGATACACAAATTTGAATACTGCGAACAGAGACGTCAAAAAAATGTTGAGCACAACGGAGATTTGAACGCGGATCTGCCCCTTGGCAGCCTAAACTGTGACCACAAGAGCACGACACGAATTTCGCTAATGTTATTCGATATTGTGCACACATGGGCATGGCACGAGTCTCGCTAATGTTATTTGACATTGCGTATACTAAGTTTGTAACGTTCACTGTTTCTCTTTTGCCTCTTTTTTCACAGTTCAGTACACTTCCTTCACGTTTTCATGCTTGATCTTGTAGCGTCGCAGCTATTATGCGACTGCAGATTTTTGTAGTAAGTTTTGTTACGTTATGGCGAGCTGTTTTGGAAGCCTGCAGTATAGCAGCATTCGGCAGCGGCCCACTTGTGGCCCGCCGTATGCGTCATACGCACACTTGTCGCTAAAGCGGACCGTGAGATGCTCACTGTAGCTGATACTAAAATCACTTATTCACCTCACCTAAGAAACTAAATAACTACATTAATTATTATCTGTTTTATTCCAAATTTGGTACATGATCTTTTATTCTTCAGACGATCTTTGTGTCAAAATTTGATACAACTACCTATAACAGTTTTGGAGATATAAAAAAAAAAACATTAAAAAGTACTTAACCGACACTTAAAAAGTAAATTCATAAAGGGACAGTAACAGTTTATATTTCTTTTGTTATTTGAAAACAGTAATAGCACTCTAATTGTGCTGATTCATTTTATAAAGATTTTCAATTCTAACCTTTCGATAATTTTTTTTTCGTAATGAATAAAATAGTTTAAAAGTTAATATTTATATTTTGTTTTAGGGTGAGAGTAAATGCGAGTGAATGTGAGTGTGTATGTGGGACATACGTCAAATTTCAATTCTGTATTCTACTACACCTTACGTAACAAGCAAGTGTTACATCACCAGGATGTCACGAAACCTGCAAGTCCCCCTAACTGGAGGATGACGTATGTCTACGAGTATTTGCTTTTGTAATGAGGCAGCCAGAAAGGTAATAACAGAATAATAAGTTCTACAGTATATTTCAAGCACAGTTTTCTCATAGTTTTCGTTTCGTTTGGTTTGATGGAACATTTTATTAATATTTGCAGCATGAAATGACGTAAATGCATCTGCGAATGTTGATTGGAGTAAAACAGTTTACTCTGCCTCGTGATGACTGGGTGTTGTGTGCTGTCCTTAGGTTAGTTAGGTTTAAGTAGTTCTAGGTTCTGGGGGACTGATGACCATAGATGTTAAGTCCCATAGTGCTCAGAGCCATTTGTACATTTATTTGTACAAAACAGTTTAAGCGTGAATGTGATCTTGAAAGATTGATCTGATTGGCTGTTCGTTTTGATCCACCAATCAGACTTAAGTCTTTCCCGGGTATTGGAACGAGTTATATGCCCTGAAAGCAACGGCATTCAGACAGTCGTGGACTAGCTGCCGGACGAGATCATGCTAGACGTGTCCGAAAAAGTAATTTGTAAAATGAAGAAGTGAGTGTTATTTCGCGTTCGGTTTATATCACCGTGCAAGCAGATGTATTTACGGACAGTTCGGTGAAGTTTGGGAGATTTTGGAGTGTTTGTTGTAGAGAAAACCGCATGTGAAACCATCGGCCTTTGTGAAGAATTCTGCGTAGCGTGTTCAGTATGTATTTACAGAACATTTTTTGGCGAGCATCTTCCTTTCAAGAATCCACTGAAAAGGACCGAGTGTGAAACTCATTTCGTAGCCGAGTATTGACTGTATTAATCTCATAATATTTCGGGTTGGACTGTCTTGCGTGTGATGTAAGTTGCATGAACTAGAAGTAGATGTGCTATCGACGTAAATGTGGGCTTGTTGACATCATAACTGAAAGACAATAAAAACATAAGTAACGAGAAGCGGACATTTTCAATGAAAGAAGGAAGCATACACTTTTGCCCGTTATTACATCTACATCTACGTGATTACTCTGCTGTTCACAATAAAGTGCTTGGCAGAGGGTTCAATGAACCACCTTCAAGCTGTCTCTCTACCGTTCCACTCTCGAACGGTACGCGGGAAAAACGACCACTCAAATTTTTCTGTGCGATCCCTGATTTCTCTTATTTTACCGTGATGATCATTTCTCCCTGTGTCGGTGGGTGCCAACAGAATGTTTTCGCAATCGGAGGAGAAAACTGGTGATTGAAATTTCATGAGAAGATCCCGTCGCGACGAAAAACGCATTTGTTTTAATGATTGCCACTTCACGTATCATGTCTGTGACACTATTTCCCCTATATGGCGATAATACAAAACGAGCTGCCCTTCTTTGTACTTTTTCGATGTCATCCGTCAGTCCCACCTGATGCGGATCCCACACCGCACAGCAACACTCCAGAATACGGCGGACAAGCGTGGTGTAAGCAGTCTCTTTAGTAGACCTGTTGCACCTTGTAAGTGTTCTGCCAATGAATCGCAGTCTTTGGTTTGCTCTACCCACAACATTATCTTTGTGATCGTCCATTTTTTTGTTACTTTTAATTGTAATTCCTAAGTATTTAGTTGAATTTACAGCCATCAGATCTGTGTGACTTATCGCGTAATCGAAATTTAGCTGTTTTAGTTCAAAAATGGCTCTGAGCACTATGGGACTCAACTGCTGAGGTCATTAGTCCCCTAGAACTTAGAACTAGTTAAACCTAACTAACCTAAGGACATCACAAACATCCATGCCCGAGGCAGGATTCGAACCTGCGACCGTAGCGGTCTTGCGGTTCCAGACTGCAGCGCCTTTAACCGCACGGCCACTTCGGCCGGCAGCTGTTTTAGTACTCATGTGAATAACTTCACACTTTTCCTTATTCAGGGTCAATTGCCACTTTCCGCACCATACAGATATCTTATCTAAATCATTTTGCAAGTCGTTTTGATCATCTGATGACTTTGCAAGGCGGTAAATGACAGCATCATCTGCAAACAATGTAAGATGGCTACTCAGATTGTCTCCTATGTCGTTAATGTAGATTAGGAACAATAGAGGGCCTATAACACTTCCTTGGGGAACGCCGGATATTACTTTCGTTTTACTCGATGACTTTCCGTCTATTACTACCAACTGTGACCTTTCTGGCAGGAAATCACGAGTCCAGTCGCACAACTGAGGCGATACTCCGTAGGCACGCAGTTAAGTTAGAAGACGCTTGTGAGGAACGGTGTCGAAAGCCTTCTGGAAACCTAAAAATATGGAATCAATTTGACATCCCCTGTCGATAGCACTTATTACTTCATGAGTATAAAGAACTAGTTGTGTTTACAAGAACGATATTTTCTGAAACCGTGCTGACTGTGTGTCAATAAACCGTTTTGTTCGAGGTACTTCATAATGTTGGAATACAGTATATGTTCCAAAAGCCTACTGCACATCGACGTTAGTGATATGGGCCTGTAATTCAGTGGATTACTCCTATTTCCCTTTCGGGTATTGGTGTGACTTGAGCAATTTTCCAGTCTTTAGGCACGGATCTTTCTGTGAGCGAGTGGTTGCATATAACTGCTAAATATGGAGCTATTTTATCAGCATACTCTGAGAGGAACCTGACTGGTTTACAATCTGGACCGGAGGCGTTGCCTTTATTAAGTGATTTAAGCTGCTTTGTTATACCGAGGATATGTACTTCTATTTTTCTCATCTTGGCAGTTGTTCTTGATTGGAATTCAGGAATATTTACTTCGTCTTCTTTGGTGAAGGAGTTTCGGAAAACCGTGTTTAATAACTCTGCTTTAGTGGAACTGTCATCAGTGACTTCACCGTTGTTATCGCGCAATGAAGGTATTGACTGCATCTTGCCATTGGTGTGCTTTATGTATGACCAGAATCTCTTTGGGTTTTCTGCCACATTTCGAGACAGAATTTCGTTGTGGAAATGATTAAAAGCCTCTCGCATTGAAGTACGCGCCATATTTCGAACTTCTGTAAAACTTTGCCAATCTTGGGGATTTTGCGTTCTTTTAAATTTGGCATGCTTTTTTCGTTGCTTCTGCAACAACGATCTGACCCGTTTTGTGTAACATGGGGGATCAGTACCAAGAGATTTGAAGGTTTATTTTGTTACCTGAGTTACGCGGACTATGCAGTCGTAAGTGTGGACGAGCGTTTTCTTCAATGCTGCTTTTAACATCGTCTACATAGAACCTACGAATGTAAAGCAACGGATGGTGAACGAACGCTGTACTGAGGTACGTGTACATTAGTTTGCAGCTTGCTTCACTCAGTGCTAGCGAATTTTTTTAACACCGCTCCGCCGCAATCTGTGTTCAGTTTTTGACGAGCTATTGAAGGGGCCAACTTACCGGTAAAACTGAGGGGGCTGCGATGTGGAGTTTCCCTCGTGAGGCTGATATCGAAATAAGTGTCCAAGGAATAGAAAAGCAACTGGAATCACTCAATAGAGGAAAGTCCACTGGACCTGACGGGATACCAATTCGATTCTACACAGAGTACGCGAAAGAACTTGCCCCCTTCTAACAGCCGTGTACCGCAAGTCTCTAAAGGAACGGAAGGTTCCAAATGATTGGAAAAGAGCACAGGTAGTCTCAGAAGGGTCGTCGAGCAGATGCGCAAAACTATAGGCCTATATCTCTGACATCGATCTGTTGTAGAATTTTAGAACATGTTTTTTGCTCGCGTATCATGTCATTTCTGGAAACCCAAAATCTACTCTGTAGGAATCAACATGGATGACGGAAACAGCGCTCGTGTGAGACCTAACTCGTTTTATTTGTTCATGAGACCCAGAAAATATTAGATAGAGGCTCCCAGGTAGATGCCATTTTCCTTGACTTCCGGAAGGCGTTCGATACAGTTCCACACTGTCGCCCGATAAACAAAGTAAGAGTCTACGGAATATCAGACCAGCTGTGTGGCTGGATCGAAGAGCTTTTAGCAAACAGAACACAGCATATTGTTGTCAATGGAGAGACGTCTACAGACGTTAAAGGAACCTCTGGCGTGCCACAGGAGAGTGTTATGGGACCATTGCTTTTCACAATATATATAAATGACCTAGTAGATAGTGTCGGAAGTTCCATGCGGCATTTCGCGGATGATGCTGTAGTATACAGAGAAGTTGCAGCATTAGAAAATTGCAGCGAAATGCAGGAGGATCTGCAGCGGATCGGCACTTGGTGTAGGAAGTGCCAACTGACCCTTAACATAAACAAATGTAATGTACTGCGAATACATAGAAAGAAGGATCCTTTATTGTATGATTATATGATAGCGGAACAAACACTGGTAGCAGTTACTTCTGTAAAATATCTGGGAGTGTGCGTACGGAACGATTTGAAGTGCAATGATCATATAAAAATAATTATTGGTAAGGCGGGTGCCAGGTTGAGATTCACTGGGAGAGTCCTTAGAAAATGTAGTCCATCAACAAAGGAGGTGGCTTACAAAACACTCGTTCCACCTATACTTGAGTATTGCTCATCAGTGTGGGATCCGTACCAGATCGGGTTGACAGAGGAGATAGAGAAGATCCAAAGAAGAGCGGCGCGTTTCGTCACACGGTTATCTGGTAAGCGTGATAGCGTTACGGAGATGTTTAGCAAACTCAGGTGACAGACTGTGCAAAAGAGGCGCTCTGCATCGCAGTGTAGCTTGCTGTCCAGGTTTCGAGAGCGGTGCGTTTCTGGACGAGGTATCGAATATCTTGCTTCCCCCTAGTTATACCTACCGAGGAGATCACGAATGTAAAATTAGACAGATTCGAGCGCACACGGAGGCTTTCCGGCAGTCGTTCTTCCCGCGGACCATACGCGACGGGAACAGGAGAGGGAGGTAATGACGGTGACGCGCAGAGTGGCCTCCGCCACACACCGTTGGGTGGCTTGCGGAGTATAAATGTAGATGTAGATGTAGATGCAGCAGGCGGTCCCACCTGGGGTGTCCGGCGTCGGGCAGGCGCGCCTCTCGCAGCAGCGCGGCCTGCGTGGCGGCGTACTCTGCGCTGCGGCCCACCAGCAGCCGCAGGCACTCGTGCAGGGAGCGCTGCTCCTGCTCCGACAGCGGCTCCGCCTCGCCGTGCCTGCTGCTCAGGCACGACAGCACGGCGCCCCACAGCACGTACCGGCCGCGCACCGTGCACCACTCGCCTGCCACACACCCCTCGTCACACACTGCGGCTGTTGCGTGTCATACGTACACGCTACTGCGTAACGGTACGCCACCAGACTCCAAGTACTGTTTCGTTACCACATAAAACATTTCGCTACTCCCACGTTTCCTTACCCGTACGCAGTTCGGCGCAGCACTGTAGTTTTCTTGTTCCTCCAATTCGAATTCCTCAGTCGACCCAAAGTAACACAAACGATTCGTTGTCGCCTGCGTTCATTCACAAATCTTTCGTGCCGACCGGATAACCTCGTATTCCTGTTGTTGTTGTTGTCGTGGTCTTCAAAAAATGTTCAAATCTGTGTGAAATCTTATGGGACTTAACTGCTAAGGTCATCAGTCCCGAAGCTTACACACTACTTAAACTAAATTATCCTAATGACAAACACACACCATCCATGCCCGAGGGAGGACTCGAACCTCCGCCGGGACCAGCCGCACAGTCCACGACTGCAGCGCCTTAGACCGCTTTTTTTTTTAAAAAAAAAATCTCATTTTCTTCGCTTTTGTTCGTTGCATCTGTTCGGGGCGGACGTCGTAAGACATCCGTTTAAGTTCGTTGTTGATCGATTAGCTCATTTATTTTTATTACAGAGGGCTGCTAACCATCTGACCGAACACGCTTTTTTTTTTTTTTCTAATGAATCGCTGCAGGAGCAGGACGACAGGTAGGGCAGGGGTCGACACCCGAAGCCTGGCCATCCCGCCGCCACGCCCAAGCAACGTGTTCGAGTTCGAGGATCGAAGGATCAGGAAGAGGATGTAGTGGGTTTGTCGATGTTGTTTTATTTATTTATTTCTTTAATTTTTATAACATTTTTTTTATAGATTTATTTTTGTTTCATTACAAAGAAAGATCCTACAACTGCGGTAGCCGTGCGTCCGAGTCGTCTTCTCGTCTGTTGGGAGGGGCTCCCCCCTATTCCGTCCGTAGAGGATCAATATGCTCCAGGATTCTTCTTCATTTTCAGCGTCTCATACCCGGAACACCCCAGTGAGCAGGAGGATCCGCAAATAATGAACCTAAATAATTTGCGAAACGAGTTCTGTACTTCGGGTGGCGGCTGAAAGCTGCATGTGTCGTCATCAATAGGGACCAAAAGTCGAGTGTGCCTTTGGGAGCATCGCAAAATATGTAGTAAACGGCCATGCCTTTTAGCCAGTTAACGGCGTTCGTTCTGGTTGATGGAAAGTATACGCTGTCGGGGCGCAATACTTCATCAGGGGAGATAGACTCCGGCAATCGCCGCAAGAGTAACGCCAGCATGCGCTGCGTCAGTAGCCAGCACTCGCTGGTCGCGGCACACGTCAGACGGTGTGCGTCCGAGTCAGCGACTGAGCATGTCGGACACAAGGGGTCGTCCGTCAGATGTATGGAATGTAGCCTCTGACGAGTAGCGAACTTCCCATTCACAACCACGTACCACAATGAACGCACCGTCGTAGGTAGAAAAGGCGTGTGTACCGCACGCCACACCGTGTTCCAGGCAACTTCAGGATGTCTGTGGGTGACCGTATTTACAGGTTGCTGCTGTTGATAGATGCGATAATAGTCTTTTGTGCTGGGCTTCCGTGTCGTCGGAAGTTCTGACCGTAAGTAGCTGAAGTCAATCAAGAACTCTCTGAAGCCGGCCGAAGTGGCCGTGCGGTTAAAGGCGCTGCAGTCTGGAACCGCAAGACCGCTACGGTCGCAGGTTCGCATCCTGCCTCGGGCATGGATGTTTGTTATGTCCTTAGGTTAGTTAGGTTTAACTAGTTCTAAGTTTTAGGGGACTAATGACCTCAGCAGTTGAGTCCCGTAGTGCTCAGAGCCATTTGAACCATTTTTGAACTCTCTGATGTGGGTGAGTGGCGGTGAAATGTGTCCTACAGAAACCGGGGGATGCAGAGAGTGTGGTGCCACTTCCGCTATCAGGGTGCCCGTCAGAGTGGCGTGGGCAGAGGTCCACTTGCGACGCAGAGTGTTGAGATAAAGCGATCGCGCGCGGTTATATACATGAATTAAACCGATACCGCCCGCCCGCTGCGGCAGCGTCAGGGTGGCGTATCGGACTTTGAAAACCAGACCGGTGCTTACGAAATGTCCATATGCTGCTTGAAATCTGTCGGCCATCGTAGCCGTCAAGGGAAGGATATGCGCAAAATAGTTCAGTTTTGAGACAAGATAGGTGTTAACATAACGTGTTCTGAGAAGCATATCCAAGCGACGCAGTTTGTTGTCCTGCAGCAGAGCACGTGTCTGGTGTAGGAGCCGGCGGTACGTAGCCGCCGCCGTGCGGCGGACATTGCTACAGAGTTGCATTCCTAAACACTTGAGTACGGGCACCTTGTCAAAGGGCACCGCCGTTGTGTGGGAAAGCCCCCCTCCGACATCCATGTATTTTGTCTTCTTCACATTGATGACGCTCCCAGCGACCGCCCCGTACTGGCGTAGCCACTGTAGCGCCATATGCATTTCATCCTCTGATCTGGCCAGGAACACCACGTCATCGGCGAATGCACCACAACGAAAGGTCTCGTCCCGCAAGGAGATACCAGTTAATCGCTGTCGTAGACCATGTAAAGCTGGTTCAAGCGCTGCAGCAAATAATATACCCGACAGGGGGCACCCTTGTCGCACTGACCGTCCAACAACAATGTGACCAGACTGATAACCGTTGACCATCATGCGGGAGCGCGCTCCGTGGACCAGTCAAAGGACCACCTGTGCAGACTCCGGAGAGAGGCCCATGCACTGCAAAACTGCGCGTAAGAAGCCGTGGTCGACGCGGTCGAATGCGTGGTCAAAATCTACGGCGACAAGGGCGCCTCGTATTTTGCAGGCCGCCGTCAAAGCAATTAAGGCGCGGTATGCTCCTAACGCCGTATGAATGTTGCTGACACCACCTAAACATGTTTGATCGGTGTGGATGGCTTTCCCGATAGCGGTGTGGAGACGCGCGCGGAGGATACGGGCGAAGATCTTGTAGTCGTTGTTGAGGAATGTGAGTGGGCGAAAGTCCTGCCACCTACAACCACCATTCGGTTTCGGTACTGGGATCAAGATGCCTTCTGTGAATTCGGAGGGGACAGTGAAATCAGGGCGGATCAGGTCTTGAAACATTTGGAGCCACTTGTCACCCATAAAGTGGTAAAAAGTGCGGTAGAATTCCAGGGGTAAACCGTCCGGTACAGGCGACTTGTTCGGTGCTCCACGTGCCAAGGCCGATGTCAGCTCGTCGGGTGTAATGGGCAACAGCAGACTATCATCGGGTGCCACGTCCCGAGGGGCGGGAAAATCGTGCAACAGCTCGTCATAATCACGTACATTTCGCGGACCTTCCATGTACAAGGTCCCATAGTGTCTGGCGAACGTGTTCGCGATGTCCGTTTGTGTCACTGCGCGGCCGCCCTCCTCCGTGTTTACCTCCGTAATGAGCTGACGTTTGCGGTGGCGCCTCTCGCGCACAATGTGATACACTGACGCTGTTTCGTTGGGGATACAGTCTTGCACTCGCGCACGGATGCGGACACCTTCGAGCTGCTCGGTCCTGATGCGAAGTAGACGAGCTTTGATGCGTTGTACGGACATCTGACGTTCGGGAGATGGCGGTTGCGTCGCCAGCTCACGTAACGCTGTATAGTAAAATTCCGATGTTGCCCTTTGCCAGTTCGATCTGTCACGCCCGTAGGCCATCAAGGTCTTTCGGAGTGCAGGTTTGACACATCCCAGCCACCACAGCAACGTGGAAGCATACATGGGCAGGCGCCTGATACATCGACGCCACGTGTCAGTGACTGCTCGCCGACACGCTTCCTCGCGAAGGAGGGAGACGTTCAGCGTCCACGGGCCCCTGCTGCGTCTTGTGAGTTGTCGGAGTAAGGTGACAGTGCAGATGTACGCGAGATGGTCCGTGAAGGCCGTCGGCCAGAGTTCTGCATCACGGGTTGCTGTGCGGAGGGCACGCGAGACGTATATCCGGTCCAGACGACTGGCAGAATGGCTGGTAAAGTGCGTATATCCACTCTGGGTCCCATGATGTAAGAGCCGTGTGTCGTGGAGCGCGAGGTCACGTATCAATGCTTGTAGAGCCGGGCATGGGATGCGGTATCTGGTCCTCGGGCCGCAGAACACTGTTAAAATCGCCGCCCACTATGTAATGGTCCATATTTCCTTGCAAAAGTGGGGCTACCTCCTCCGAATAGAAGACATGCCTGTCACCACGGTGCGAATTACCGGAGGGAGCGTAGACGTTAATGAGGCGGACTGCGCCAAGTGTGAGTGCGATGCCTCGCCCGTTCGGCAAGTACGTCGCGTCCGTCGCGTCTATGCCATCTCGGAGAAGGATGGCCGTTCCTCCTGCACCATCACCTAAGGGTAGGCTGTAGGTGGTGTAGCCATATAGGTCTAAACGCAGCTCGGGACGGACCTCCTGGAGAAGGGCAATGTCCAAGTCTGCCGCTCTGATCATGTCGTGTAACATGCGGGTCTTGACAGTGGAGTGGACACCATTTACATTGACTGTTCCCACACGGTATGAGACATATCAGGTGGCGGAGGCAGTGTGCCGCTGCAAGCCCACAGTGATGTCACACACCACACAGCCATCCATCTGCATGCTGTGCATTACTGTGCCGTATGAGTCCCTGACTGGCAGAGCCCTCCGGGCTCAATGTCAGCCATGGGCTCTGGTGGAGATATCAATGTTTGCTGTGCATCATCTGCCTCCATATCGTCTGCCCAATCACCAAGAGACGATTGTGATGTCATTGGGGGCTGGTCGGTTTCACAGGAGCCCACATTTTGGGAGTCGACGCAATGCGCCTCGTTTTCTGGGCCACCAGATTTAGGAGAGTGTTCCTTGTCTTCAGGCACCTTCTGGTGAATGATGTCACTGGAGGCCGTTGCAATTGTGGACGAGCCAACGAAGTCGATGTCTTCCGCCGGCTTCACATCCCTGTCCTGTTCTTCAGCTGACAATCGCCTCTTCTTGTGTCGCTTGGGTGATTTTTGCTTTCGGGTCCGAGATTCGACATCCACTGAAGGGCGGGGCTCGACACAGTCTCGGTCGCTAGGAACCCCTGTGTCCGATTCCGATAGTGACGGTGGCTGGGTGCCCACGACGCTGCGGTGGGCAGAGGCTGTAGGAACCTCTGCACCGTTGGGCTGCTGCGTCGTCGACGGCGCTGACTCTCCAACGGAGTTGGCAGCGGCTTGAGGAGGTAGCAGGTTTTGATCATCCATCACATCATGTCGTGCCGCCTCCACGTATGTTAGCGGGAGAGAGGTCATAGTGGATCGTTGGGGAAGTTCATTGCGGGGCACCTGAACGAGGCGGTGCTGCAAACACTCAGTTCTAACATGGCCTTCCTGGCCGCAGCCCGAGCAGGTCCTCGGTTGTCCATCATATATAACAATTGCGCGGCAGCCACCAACGAAAACATATTATGGAACGTGCTTCTTAAGTTCTATGCGCACTTGTCGTACCCCGTTAAGGACAGGGTACGTTTCGAATGTGTTCCATTTCTCCTCTGTGTGGCTCAGAACTGTGCCGTATGGCCGCAGCGCATCAACGACTAGGTTGGCAGGAGCTTCGAACGGTAGTTCAAAGATGCGCACGGTACGCACCCCCAGACCAGCATGGTCAACTCCTACCACGCTCACGTTACCGTCTGCGTGACAGAAGCGAAAGCCGTTTGCAGATCGTTGGAGTAATCTATCGCAGGCCGCTTCGTCAATCAGTTTGAGGTACACTGTGCTGGTTACAATAGAGAGATGAATTCCTATCACTTGTTGTGGTTCTACGTGCATGATGTCTCGTAGAAACCGTTCAATTTCATGGGCCTTCGGTCTCGTGTACGATGCGCTGAACGATTGTAGCTTTTCGATATGAGAACGCCATGTCGGGTCGGTACAGGTACTATACGGCAATACAACGACGCGACCGCGCGCTAGCGGGTAAACAACAACACCTGCGGAGCACTGCCCGGCGCGCCGAGCCCGTCCGCACGGTATCACGGCTGAAAGCCGACTGCACGCTGAGCTACCGTGCCGGTGTCCGCTCGGTTAATCCCGCGCGGCTGTGGTCTTCAGTCCTGAGACTGGTTTGATGCAGCTCTCCATGCTACTCTATCCTATGCAAGTTGCTTCATCTCCCAGTACGTACTGCAGCCTACATCCTTCTGAATCTGCTTAGTGTATCCATCTCTTGGTCTCCCTCTACGATTTTTACCCTCCACGCTGCCCTCCAGTACTTAACTGGTGATCCCTAGATGCCTCAGAACATGTCCTACCAACTGATCCCTTCTTTTACTCAAGTTGTGCCACAAACTCCTCTTCTCCCCAATTCTATTGGTTCAAATGGCTCTGAACACTATGCGACTTCTGAGGTCATCAGTCGCCTATAACTTAGAACTAATTAAACCCAACTAACCTAAGGACATCACACACATCCATGCACGAGGCAGGATTCGAACGTGCGACCGTAGCGGTCGCTTGGCTCCAGACTGTAGCGTCTAGAACCGCATGGCCACTCCGGCCGGCCCCCAATTCTATTCAACAACTCCGCATTAGTTATGTGATCTACCCATCTAATCTTCAGCATTCTTTTGTAGCACCACATTTCGAAAGCTTCTATTCTATTCTTGTCCAAACTATTTATCGTCCATGTTTCACTTCCATACATGGCTACACTCCATAAAATTCTCTCAGAAACGACTTCCTGACACTTAAATCTATACTCGATGTTAACAAACTTCGCTTCTTCAGAAACGCTTTCCTTGCTATTGCCAGTCTACATTTTATATCCTCTCTACTTCGACCATCATCAGTTATTTTGCTCCCCAAATAGCAAAACTTCTTTACTACTTTAAATGTCTCATTGTCTAACTAATTCCCTCAGCATCACCCGACTTAACTCGACTACATTTCAATATCCTCGTTTTGCTTTTGTTCATGTTCATCTAACAGTCTCTTATTCTCAGTCTAGTAAGGTGTTACTGGTACGGATACATTTTCAGTAGCCACGTTTCCTTTCCCACCTGCAGTTGAGCCGCTTATTTCTAAAAGACTACAGCTAACGACTGACAGATTATTCTGGAGAAACGAAAAACATCCCACAACATTTCTTTTTGCCTTGTGAAACAAATGTTAGCCAACAACAAATATGTATGAAACGGCCGCGGGCAGAATCCCAGTTTCGGGAGGATGGGGCGTCTTAGTGCTTGAGTGTTCGCTTCCCATTTCAGGTATGAACATGGAGTAAAAAGTTTATGGGTTACCCCGGACCAGCGGCTATTTGTATAGCCATTCGAACATCTGTCTTACTGCAGCTATGTTAGAGTACACTAAGCAAGGCTTCAACGGCAACTGGACCTGGCGCGCCGGCCGCTGAGGGCGAGCAGTTCCAGGCCCTTCAGTCCGGAACCGCGCTGCTGCTATGGTCGCAGGTTCGACGGCATGGATGTTTGTAATGTACTTAGGTTAGTTAGCTTTAAGTAGTTCTAAGTATAGGGGACTGATGACCTTATACGTCAAGTCTCATAGTGCTTAGAGCTACTTGAACCATTTTTTGGACCTGGTGTCCACGCAGATTGTGCGAATCTATTACATCCTTTCTAAAAATATTATAACTGGGCTGAAATTAAAACTCAGCTACTGGTACCATTTGTATGTTCACCGTTTGGATTTTATATGCAAAAACAGTGACTCTCGTTAATCGCAGAAATACTCACTATTAAATAATTCCGGACTGGAGCGACGCTGATGGTTCAGATTTCGTCCACCGGTGTATCGGACCTTCGTCTAAGATAATTTTTAACCGTATGAAACAAATCTTTCTTCGTTTGTATTTTACGAGGGGGGCGGTCAACCTGCGTTGCAACACTTTTATAAGCTTCACAGATTGTTTCTGACCATTCTGTATATAAAAAATTGTATTAGTCTATGTCTGTCTGAATGTCATGTAAAAATCTTAAGGAAAATCACTGGAGAACATTTCGAATTTTTTTGAAAAGTTTCCGCTTTGTATATTCCTATTGTATAAATTAAAACATGACTACTTCTCAACTGGTACATACCTACACACTGGGATGTCATAATGAAAGCGCAGCTACTCATGGACATCCAGTGTGGGCTGTAGTTATCGTATGGCAGCGAAACGTGGTAGATATTTTACTGCGTTAATGCAGAAGCGATTTACTCTAGGAGAAAATTAGTTCCAATTTTGGCATCTCATGCAAATCTGGCGTTGTACATCATCTCGTCGAAGTCTCCGATATTCACATTAAATAAAACATTTAAACGCTGATTAATAATAATATCAACATTACGCGTTTATCACTTATTTGACCTTTTCTGCCCATGTTCCGTTCCTAGTCCATAGCACGTGGAAACATTTCTGTACGTTTTTCTTGGGTTCACTGCGCCACGTTTGCATCTGGTGGCCAAAATAGGAACTATTTTTTTTCCAAAGTAAATCGCTTCTGCATTAACGCAATAGAATATCTACCACGTTTCGATGCCGAGCTATAGTTACTGCTCACACTGGGCATCTGCGAGTAGCTGCGCTTTAATTAAAACATCCCTGTATATACATACGGGTAAGTAGCTAGAATTATTTGTATTAATATACAGGATGTTAGGGATATAAGTGCAGATATTTTGTTTATTTGAAGACTGATCATTATAGCTATTGTGAATAGTACGATTTTAGGTTGTTTAGTACCTCCAAAAACACACTGCACAAGCAAGCCATTAATGTTTATTTTGCCATGGGCAGCAGATCAGATACTGAAGTGTAGACACGTGGATGCAAACAATTAGCCTATACTGACAGGTGTAGTCCACATAGTGGTTCAGTTACGACTGTGCAGAAAACATCAGGCAATCAATTATGTGATGCGTTTGTGGAAAAGCTGTTAGACGCGGAGAAAACTCACTGAAGTGGGTACATATTAAGGCACCAATTATTACAATATATGTACCTATACCCCTAACATACGGATACATAGAAACAATAATTTACGAGATGCTATCCAAAATTTTCGGGACTGGTGCTGCCATCTGTTGAAAACCTTACCTTTGGACTAATGGTCACCCTCACCCTCAAAGTAGTTCCCATCCGCACGTAGACACCAGTCCCAGCGCTTCAGCCACTGGTCGAACGTTTTCTGGAAGTCTTGTTCTTTGAGGGTGTTTATCACCGCCAGGGATGCTCCTTGAATCCCCTCTAGAGAGTCGAACCGACGGCCTTTCAACTTGAGTTTCAGTTTTGGGAATAGCGCGAAGTCGCAAGGTGCCAGATCTGGCGAGTACGGTGGGAGGGGTACAACCGCCATGTTGTTTTTTGCCAAAAAGGTCCTGGTGAGCAAGGACGTGTGACAGGACGCGTTGTCGTGATGCAGCAGCCAGTTCCCTTGACGCCAAAGTTCGGGCCGTCGCAAAACGTCACAGTAGTACGCAGAATTCACTGTTTGGTTGGGTGGGACGAATTCTTTTTGCACAATTCCCTTGGCATCAAAGAAAACGATAATCATACTCTTCACTTTGCTCTTTGCCTATCTCGCTTTTTTGGGTGCCGGCCGTTGTGGCCGAGTGGTTCTAGGAGCTTCAGTCTGGAACCGCGCGACCATTACGGTCGCAGGTTCGAATCCTGCCTCGGGCATGGATGTGTGTGATGTCCTTAGGTTAGTTAAGTTTAAGTAGTTCTAAGTTATAGGGGACTGATGACCTCAGATGTTGAGTCTGTGATGTTACAAAATAGAAGTGATGTTGCTATTCAATGGAAAGTTGGAAATTGAGATTTAACTAACTGTTTTATCAATCACAATTGGCGTAAGAATCATGGATTGACCATTGTCATAAAATATTGCATTATGAGATGTGAATAGTTTTTACTTGCGGTTTCGCGTGGCTTGAGGCAGTCACAACTAGCGTGCTATTGATTAAGAAGTTGCGTTATCGTCTTTCTAATTACTTCATGATCGTAGATACGATCATACCCGGTTGTGAAGTTATTGTTAGGACAAAAAAAATTTCCTAAGGGACCAGAAAGTTCTTAAGGGCGCAAAAACAACTGTAACATCACACAAAAGAGAAATTCAATATTAAAGCTGATGCAAGAAGACGATAAAACAGTTTTCTTTTTATCAATGTAACACGCACATTGGACTGCTGATCGTGGAGTCTGTAATATTAGCAAAATGCATAATTAAAATGAAAATAATACTAAGGAGATAATAGAAATGAGCACTGCTAAATGATTCAGTATTCCCAGAACAAATATTTATTATAACTAAAACATATATCGTACCTTAAGCTTAATACTACAATGACGGTAGATTTTTATGTCCATATCATGTCCATTGAGCGCTCTTTTATATAGCCATTGTCCTCTTGAGTCGCTCGTGCTTCGTCACGGTAAGTTACAACAGTTCTTCTTCCTACACTTCACTCAAAACTTAGACGGAACACGTTATTATTTATTTAGTAAAAATAATTAGATCAGACCGCCACAAATCTGCGTCCGTCTTACTCGAGAAAAACAGTAAAAGTCTTTTTAGCGCTCAAGGCTTCATTTGTTCTCCAGCGAACAAAATAGTGAAGGATCGCATATCCATCCGAACTTTTCTGTTTATATTGCCGCCCAAAGACGACGAATTACATTATCTAGAAAATTCCACCATCGCCATGCGACGCCTTATTATATATTAATCATTCTTTATAAACAAGTATTTGCTTCTGGCTGAATTTGCTGTTTTAATTAAGCCAAAAATAGCGAATATCACAAGTCCCATAGTGCTCAGAGCCATTTGAACCATTTTATTGGGTCTTGGAGAGGCCGGACTCTTCCACTAGGACGATTGTACGGCTCATGCGCTGTCCCCCAAACACTTGTTGAATCATTGCAAGGGTCTCCGTAGCACTTTTCCCGAGGTTCGCACAGAATTTGATACACACGCGCTGTTCTTTTCGCGGATTCATCGTAAAATCGCCACACACCAAAAACAGAATGTTACGGAAATCACTGTGGACAAGCAACACGTCCTCCCAGCTCAATGCCACTCCGCACACTGACTCATCAGGTATGCAGCTGTCGCCACCTAGCGGTGAAAAGATCTACTACTTCTACTTTCCAGATGGCAGCACCAGTCCCGAAAATTTTGGGTTTCAACTAGTTTTTGTTTGTTTGTGTGTGTGTGTGTGTGTGTGTGTGTGTGTGTGTGTGTGTGTGTGTGTGTGTGTAGTGAGAGCTGAAGAGATCATCCTTGATGACTTATTCTTCTAGGATGGGATGTAAGGATAAAAGCAAAACACTTTATTTATTACACATTCAGTTAGGCTTGGGCACTCAATAGGTCCTTTAGCCTGCTGTCTTTGGTGATGTCTATCTGCTGTGGAGGGTGAGATGTGTCTAGGCTGTTATGTGTGACTGCTTCCTCGTGTTATGACAGATTGCCTATGGGGGTGAAACGTTATTGACTTCGGTACTCGATACTTGCGCCATCTTGCAAGGTTTACCGTTCTTACCGATTCTAATTGTCGAACTTCGTCCCTAAGGGCATCGATTTTGTCAAAAACTCGTAGAGCCTTGTCACGGACCTTCTTTTGTGTAGTGGTCTCGTGGAGTGCGGTGCAGATGTCGACGTTTCTTGTCCACCATGGAGCTCCTGTGATCCATCGATAGCAAATGTTTCGCAGCGTTTGGAGTTTGTTGCAGTTGGAGAGGCACGTAGTTCCCCACGAGGTGGAGCCGTATAACATTGTGGGTTCCACCGTTGCCTTATACAATTGGAGTTTAGTCTTAGGGTTGAGATCCTTACTCTTCAGGAACGGAATCAATGACCTGGCCATCTTCTGGGCAGCCGTCTTCTTGTCGTCAATATGCTGCATAAAGAGTAATTTTCAGCTCGTAGTGACTACTCGTACGCACGCCTACCTGCATCGTCCCAGAAGACACTGAGTTCGCGCTGGGAGTTGACGCAGCAGTCGAGCAGGTCGAGCAGCTTGGCGCCGAAGAGAGCGGGCTGCGGTCCGCCGCCGGCGTGAGCAGGCGGCGCGAGCAGGATGGGCTCGGTGGCGTCGTGGAAGTGGTCGACCCAGCGGCGCGCCAGCTGCCGGAGCGCCTCCGCCTCCTCGTGGCGCCACGGCGGGCCCCGCTGCGCCGCCGCACGCAGCAGCCGCGCGGCCTCGTCCAGCAGCCGGCCGCCGTAGAAGCTGCAGCTCCGGGACCCGCAGCCGCCGTCTGCGCATCGCGCGTCCACCTCTGCTCGGCAGGAGCACCACAGACAACCACAAACCAGTACACAGCTCGCGTCTACCGTCGTGGGCGAGAGGTCCCCGTATCCCGCATATCTAATTATGCTCCACTACAAAGCTCACATCTACGTAGTGGGCGAGAGGTCACCATACCTTGTACTATGTAACGCTACTCCTCCAGTACAAGATCACTTCTTGATAATGGGCGAGAGGTCCCCGTAATACAAAGATCATTTCTGCATAGTGGGCGAAAGGTCTCCGTACCCCGTAATATCGAATGCTACTCCAGTACAAAGCTCTCATCTACGTAGTGGGCGAGGAGTAACCGTACCCTGTGCTACGAGCGTGAGTCAAATGAAAAACTTAAATATTTTTTTAAATATTATTTATTGTGCAAAAGTGGTACAAAGCTGTATCACTTTTCAACATAATCTCCCTCACGCTCAATGCAAGTCCTCTAGCGCTTACAAAGTGCATAAATTCCTAGAATGAAATACCAACTGAGCTACCCAAGCACGACTCACGCCCCGTCCTCACAGCCTTACTTCTGCCAGTACCTCGTCTCCTACTTTCCAAACTTTACAGATGCTCTCCTGCGAACCTGGTAGAGCACTTGCCCGCGAAAGGCAAAGGTCCCGAGTTCGAGGCTCGTTCCGGCATACAATTTTAATCTGCCAGAAAGTTTCATGTCAGCGCACACACCGCTGTAGAGTGAAACTTTCATTCTAGAAACATCCCCCAGGCGGTGGCTAAGCCATGTCTCCGCAATATCCTTTCTTTCAGGAGTGCTAGTTCTGCAGGTTCACAGGAGAGCTTCTGTAATGTTCGGAAGGTACGAGACGAGGTACTGGCAAAAGTAAAGCTGTGAGTATCGGGCGTGAGTCGTGCTTGGGTAGCTCAGTTGGTAGAGCACTTGCCAGCGAAAGGCAAAGGTCCCGAGTTCGAGTCTCGGTCCGGCACACAGTTTTAATCTGCCAGGAAGTTTGCATAAATTCCTTTAGAAAAAAATTCTTTTGGTAGTCCGCGCAACTACCCATGCACCGCGTGGCGTACCTCTTCATCGGAACGGAGCTTTTTTCCTCCCATTGCGTCTTTGAGTGGTCCAAACATATGGAAATCACTTGGAGCAAGGTCTGGTGAGTGTGGCGGATCAGGAAGTCACTCAAAGTGCAGGTCTGTGATTGTTGCAACTGTTGTATGGACAATGTGGGGCTTTGCATTGTCATATTGCAAAAGGACACCTGCTGACAGAAATCCACGTCGCTTTGATTTGCCTGCAGCTCGTGGTCGTGCGGTAGCGTTCTCGCTTCCCACGCCCGGGTTCCCGGGTTCGATTCCCGGCGGGGTCAGGGATTTGCTCTGCCTCGTGATGGCTGGGTGTGGTGTGATGTCCTTAGGTTAGTTAGGTTTAAGTAGTTCTAAGTTCTAGGGGACTGATGACCATAGATGTTAAGTCCCATAGTGCTCAGAGCCATTTGAACCATTTGATCGCTTTGATTTGATTGCAGGCCGTCGATGACTTTTTAGGACATCTGTGTATGATACACTGGTGACAGTGGTCCCTCTAGGCATGCAATGTTCCAGCCTTTTTCGTCCCAAAAGAGAGTCAGCATAACCTTTCCTGCTGATGGTTCTGTTCGAAATTTCTTTGGTTTTGGTGATGAGGAATGGCGCTCTCTTCGTTTTCGGTTGGTGTAAGTGAAACCAGGTTTCGTCCCCAGCATTGATTCTTCCAAGCAAGCCGTCACCTTCTCGTTCAAAGCGCCGAAGGAGTTCTTCACAAGCATCAACACGTCGTTCTCTCATTTCAGGAGTCAGCTGTCGTGGCAGCCATCTTGCAGACACTTTGTGAAACTGGAGCACATCATGCACAGTGTGGTGTGCTGACCCATGACTAATCTGCATTGTCAGTCAGTGTCACTCGGCGGTTTTCCTTCAGTACGGCTTTAACTGCTGCAATGTTCTGTGGAGTCACAACTCGTTGTGCCTGTCCTGGACGAGGAGCAACTTCCACTGAAGCCACACCATTTGCAAACTTCCTACTCCAGTTGTGGAACTGCTGCTGTGACAAACATCCATCACCGTACTGAATCTTCATTCGTCGATGAATTTCAATAGGTTTCACACCTTCACTACGCAAAAACCGAATAACAGAATGCTCTTCTTCCCTGGTGCAAGTCGCAAGTGGGGCGGCCATCTTCATACTGATACTGCGACGGTATGTGCGCATCTGCACTACGCTGCCACATACAGGCCATTCTGCACGCTGTTTTGTAGCACGCTTGCCAACTTACTGGATAACGGCGCGAAATTTCGATTTGTTATTACAAATTTAAGGTTTTCATTTGACTCACCCTCATATCTAATGATACCTGATTTGATTTGGTTTAGCACAAGTACTTACTTACATACTAAGTGTCCAATATGCCGGTAAGTTCCCTATCGTGTTCTAAACACGTACCCATACATCTCCATGTTCTTCTTGATATTCGTATTTTTTTAAAAAATTGTTCAAATGGTTCTGAGCACTATGGGACTTAACATCTGTGGTCATCAGTCCCCTAGAACTTAGAACTACTTAAACCTAACTAACCTAAGGACATCACACACATCCATGCCCGAGGCAGGATTCGAACCTGCGACCGTAGCAGTCGCGCGGTTCCGGACTGCGTATTTTTTAACAAGACCGGTGGTATAGTGCGGAATGCATCGTCAACAGCATTGCTCACTTCTTCGTTTGTAGTATAATGACTTACAGATACATGAACCTAAATGACTTCCCATAAACAGTTGTCAGGTATGGTGAGGTCAGGACTTCTTGGTGGCCATTTCAAGGGAGCTTGTGTTGCTAATGAACCACGACATATCTGCTATCCTGGAAAGTTCATTCAGGAACTTCGGCACTTCAAGAGCGTAGTGCGGAGGTGCATCGTCTTGCTGCAGCCGTATGCGTTCTGTCAGACCCCTTTCCTCAGGCCGAGCTATTAACGATGTTTGTAACATGCGTAAATAATTTGCGCCATTTACAGTCCCTTCAGAAGAAGCACGCTCCAAGTAAATGTTGTAATGGCATCGCTGCCCATATCATTACGTCAGGGGGGTTCCGTTCCAACTTGACTGCGCAGTGAGGCTTCTCTTTGACCCAAACGACAATATATCTCCCACATGAGCTGCAATAAATGCCACATTCATCAGAAAACAAAACCCCCGCACGGCTCACTATTGTTGTTGTTGTTGTTGTCTTCAGACTTCCTGACACCTAAACATATACTCGATGTTAACAAATTTATCTTCTTCAGAAACGCTTTCCTTGCCATTGCCAGTCTACATTTATATATCCTCTCTACTTCGACCATCATCAGTTATTTTGCTCCCCAAATAGCAAAACTCCTTTACTACTTTAAGTGTCTCATTTCCTAATCTAATTCCCTCATCATCACCCGACTTAATTCGACTACATTCCATATCCTAGTTTTGCTTCTGTTGATGATCATCTTATATCCTCCTTTCAAGACACTGTCCATTCCGTTCAACTGCGCTTCCAAGTCCTTTGCTGTCTCTGACAGGATTACAATGTCATCGGCGAACCTCAAAGCTTTTATTTCTTCTCCATGGATTTTAATAACTCCTCCGAATTTTTCTTTTGTTTCCTTTACTGCTTGCTTAATATACAGATTGAATAACATCGGGGAGGGGCTATAACCCTGTCTCACTCCCTTCCTAACCACTGCTTCCCTTTCAATGTCCCTCGACTCATAACTGCCATCTGGTTTCTCTACAAATTGTAAATAGCCTTTCGCTCCCTGTATCTGTAAATTTGGTTAACAAAGTAGAGCTTTTTAAAATGCGCTCATTCCGGCCTATATCCAATCACGTTTACGAACATCGGTGGAATAGGTCTGAACTTAAGGTCTTTTTTCAAGTAATCTCACATTGTTACCCTCGGTATATTGAGTTACAAAGCACGTTTAAGTGTCGACTTCTCATGATGTGTTCTCGTGTCTTCTGGATGATTTACTCAAGAAAAATAGATTCACAATTTGACCAAGTCAATAACTCGTTCGTCCACCTCTGGCCCTTATGCAAGCAGTTATTCGGTTTGACATTGATGAATAGAGTTGTGGGATGTCCCACTGAGAGATATCGTGGCAAATTCTGTCCAATTGGCTCGTTATATCGTCAAAATCCCGAACTAGTTCTCCATTGTGGAGAGACGCAGCAACCTTGCTGGCCAAGATAGTGGTTGGCAAGCGCGAAGACAGTCAGAAGAAACTCTCACCATGTGCGCGCGGCATTACTTTGCTCAATGTAAGCCCAGGATGGCTTCTCAAGAAGGGCAAAAACGAGATGTAGAATATCGACGACATACCGCCGTGCTTTAAGGACGCCATGAATGAGAACCAAAGGGATCCTGCTATGAAAAGAAGTGACACCCCAAATCATCACTCCTGGTAGTAGGGTTTATGGCGGATGAAGGTCAGATTGGTATCCCACTACCCTCTGGAGCGTCTCCTGACACGTCTTCACTGGTCATAAGGGCTCAGATGGATGCAGAACCCATCGCTGAAGACAATTATACTCCAGTCAATGATATTCCAAACCGAAGACGTGTCTGGAGAAGCCCCAGACAGTGCTGGAATACCAACCTGGCTGTCGTCCACCATACGGCCCGACAACGAGGAGTAATGGTCTGGGGTGCCATTTCTTTTCGTAGTAGGACCAATTTTCTTTCCATCCGCGTCACTCTTACAACATAGCGGTACGTCGATGATATTGTACGCCCCGATTTGTTGCCCTTCATGGCAAGCCATCCTGGGCTTACATTTCAGCATGATAACGCCCACCTGCACATGTCGAGAGTTTCTACTGCCTGTCTTCGTACTTGCCAAACTCTACTTTGGCCACTAAAGTCACCAGATCTCTCACGAAATGACAACGTCTGGAGCACTATAGGCAGGGCCCCCCAACCATCTCGGGTTTTTGACGATCTAATGCGCGAATTGGATAGACTTTGGCATAATATCCTTCAGGAAGTCACCCAACAACTCTATCAATGCCAAGCCGAATAGCTGCCTGCACAAGGACCATAGGTTGACCAACGCATTATTGGCTTGCTCAATTTGTGAAGCTCTTTCTTTTGAATAAGTCATCCAATTTTTATGAAATTGCAATCGTTTGTTTGTCTGTACATGTACGAGTACATCACATCTACCGATTTCCTTCTAGTGGTTGAAAGTGTCTGCTACTTTATATCAGAATCAACCCTTATGTTAGGTTACACTTTACAGAGGAGTTTCTGCTGAACTAACGATTAGGAACAGACTGATTGGTCGGAATCGGTCTCAGATTTCTGAAAGATCGGCGAATTCAGTAGAATTATATTGCAACGCTTCCGGAATTACTCTACTGCGTCGTTTCCAATAAAGTGTTATATCAACTAGAAGAACAAGACATTTTTAGATAAGATTCCTCGTCATAATCGACTACACTCTTACTATTTTAAGAAAATCAGATGTGGCAAATTTATAGCCACAATAAATGCTCGACCAAAGATTTTATATATCCGATTCTACGAGGTGAAGAGTTGACAGTTTGCTGCCGACGTCTGAGATGTCATTTTCTGTGTGATGTTGTGAAAGCGGCTGGTCCCGGCGGAGGTTCGAGTCCTCCCTAGGGCACGGGTGTGTGTGTTTGTCCTTAGGATACTTTAGGTTAAGTAGTGTGTAAGCTTAGGGACTGATGACCTTAGCAGTTAAGTCCCATAAGATTTCACACACATTTGAACATTTTTTTTTTTTTTTTGTTGTGAAAGAGGATTTGCACGCATTGCTAATCGGTAACGACAATCATCTGTACTACCCAAAAAGTAATGCATAACACCGGTTAGATGTATGTTACAAGACGCGTCTAAAGATGTGGTGGTAACCCGAAATCGATTATTTACTAATGAAATTAAAAACCAGTCTTGCTGTCTCAGGATAATATATTTATAAATGGCTTAGCACCCGCTGCTCCACTCGCGTTGACTGTTATGGTCTGTACTGATTTTTTTCTGCTTTTCTTTAATCGAACTTTTATATAGTTACAAATTGCAACGGTTTGTAGTTTTTTCACGTTAATTAAGGCGATGGGAGCACAGTCTTTTCCGAATGTACTGACCAAAATGCGATTCTGATAACTGGTGTCGGACGTTTTTTGTTAATCTTGCCTTTTGTGTTCTTGTGGTGATATTATTACAACCACCTTCATCCTCTAAAACATATTTCTTTATTTCTAACCGAGAAGTGAACTACCAGCTTCTTAGATTTAGTTTTAAAATGTTTTAATGTAAAGAAATATTTCCTTAAAAATTTTATACCCTTAGAGATTTTCCAAAAATAATGAAATACGCACTTTTTTATTTCTAACCGAGAAGTGAAATACCAGTTTTGATAGATGTAGCTTTAAAAATGCTCTAGTATTACTTTCATAATGATTTTTTTTAAATTCACCACTATTTTACCCCCTTAATGGTAGAATTTCAAAAAATTCAGTAACACATATTTTGTATTTCTATCCTCTAAACCAAAGACCAGTTTTCCTATTTCTAGCTTCAAAATTGCCCTAATAGCGTCATATTTACAACACGTTTCGTCCCCTGTTTCACCCCCTTATAGATGTTATTTCGAAAAATTCTTTATTGAAAAATGCCCACAGTATAAGATCAATGCCCTCTCCAAATTTCAAGATTCTATCCTTAGCTGTCTGGACTGGACAGTGATGAATCAGTCAGTCGGGACACTTCGTTTTATGACTTACGGGAAAAAAATCGCAACATCAAAATATAACTAATGTAGAGTAACACATTTTCGGGAATACATTTGTCAGGTAACACATGTAAGAGATTAACAATGCAAGATCACAGATTAATGTTAAGGGTGAGATATGCCACTGCAAATGTGAAATGCACATACATTAACAACCGGTCTAACCGCCAGCATTGTATTGTACAGGTGCTGGATATCAGTTTGTAGGGTGGATATTCATGAATGTTGCTCTTGGTCGGTCAATACAGGGACGGTTAAAGCTGTTTGTGGATGACGCTGGAGTTGTCTGATGATGTCCAATATGTGTTCGATTGGAGACAGATCTGGTGATCGAGCAGGCAACATGTTAACACACTGTAGAGCATTTTGGGTTACAACAGCGGTACGTGGGCGAGCGTTGTCTTGTTGCAAAACACCCCTTGGAATGCTATCCATGAATGGCAGAACCATCTTTCGTCAGAAAAGACAACATACATCCACCCTACCCTCCAATGAGCTCTCGCTTGACACCACAGAAGCCGCAAATGGCTGTCGTTTTGGGCAGCGGAATGCACGCTACAAGGCGTCTGGCTCGGAGCTGTCCTTGAAGTAAACCGATTTTTAATAGTTCGTTTGTCACTGTGGTGCCAGCTACTGTAGATGCAGTAAGATGCGCCAGAGCCTTACATGGAAAATGACACAGTCTTCTCTTTCGGTAGTCCCATGTGGCTGTTCGGAGCCCAGTCTCCTTGTGAATGTACGTCCTCATGACCACCCCTGCCAGCAATCATGTACAATGGCTACATTCCAGTCAAGTTTTTGTGCAGTGTCGCGGAAGGAGCATCCAGCTTCTCGTAGCCTTATCACACGATCTCGTTCAAACTCAGTGAACAAGTTGATAATGGTGTCTTTGTCACCTTGAAGGCATTCTTGACTAACTTAGCTCACCATGTTCAATTTAAAAACTAACTAACGCTCACAACCCTTACAGTGTGTATTTACAGCAAACCTGATTTGCTCCCTCTACTAGCGCCACTCTTACGCGACTGGCGTGAAATTTTAATGGACATCATCTTTCAGATGTAGGAACACGTCTAGCAACTTTCGTTTATGTTGCACACCTCCTTCTTGGTGCTGCGAGATTTTCTTCCATCAGTGCATATTGATCAGCCAGTACATTATGACCAGACTTACTATCGATATAAACCCGTCCAACCGTAGCAGCGTCACGTGGTGAGAAATGACTGCTAGTCAGACACATGCACGATGTATGTAGTATCAGTGAGCGTGTTGTCCGCATTTAAACTGTGGAAGGCACGCCATTTATCTAAGTTTGACCGAGGGCAGAGTATGATAGTCCGGAGGCTCGACACGAGCATTTCAGAATCTGCACGACTTGTCGGGTGTTCGAGGAGTACTATGGTGAGTGTCTTCAACACGTAGCGAAACCAAAGTGGAACCACGTCCAGACGTGGGACATCGTAGGCTGAGCAGACTGGTAAAACAGGACAGGCGGTGAATTGTGGCGAAACTAACATCAGACTTTAATGCTGGGCAGAGTACAATTGTGTCTCAACACACAATGCACCGAACATTCGTATTGACGGGCCTCCACAGCCAATGGCCCATGCATATGCATGTGCCAGTGTTAACACCACGACATGGGCAACTACGACTGAAATGGGCACGTGACCATAAGCACTGGACGTTGGCGCTGTGGCAGAGCGTTGCATGGTCTAATTTTCCCGACACCTTCTTCATCATGCCAATCAGAGGGCGCGAATCCGTCATCTTCCAGAGGAACAGTTTCTTGACACCGTACCGTGGCATGGAGACAAGCTGGCAGTGGCTCCATTACGCTCTGGGGAATATTCACGTGGGTATCCATGGGTCTATTGGAGCTCGTGCAAGGCATCATGACAGCCATGGAGTACTGTACACTGGGTGCAGACCATGTACACCCTTCATGACGATCATGTTTTCCGACAGCAGTGGCATTTTTCAGCAAGATAATGCGCTATATCACAAGACCAGGAGTGTGATGGAATGGTTCGAGAAACACAGTGGTGAGTTTGAATTGATTTGTTTGCCTCCCATTTCGCCACATCTGAACCCGATCGAACACATCTGTGATTTGATTGAACGTTGAACGTGGTGTCAGAGCTCATCCCCTCCCCCCCCCCCCCCCCCACTCCCCGGAAATTAGGTGAATTGTGTGTGCAGGTGTGGTGTCAGCTTCCTCCAGCTACCTACCAAGGTCTCATTGCTTCCATGTTACGATGCGTTGCCGCTGTTATCCGAGCCAAAGACTGGCATACGAGCTATTCGGTATGTAGTCATGATGTTCTGGCTGATCAATGTATATAAAGATGGCAAAAGAACTCACAGCTAAAGTAAGTGGTGGACATTATTATTCCAAGATATACTTGTTAGATACATATTTTCAGCTGCAGGTACATGAGCAGGCTAGATATTTTATGATAATCAGAGCGGTATTTCGACTATTTCGTCATAATTGGTTACGTTTTGGCGTAGTTAGCACTCCAACGACTTTCAATTATACCTCGAACAGTTACCATTCGACGTTCTTTGTTGTGCAAACTACTTAGACGATGTCATTGTCAGTGGTGCATCTGAAGAAGAACATTTTCGCTAACTATCCCAAACATTACAAACCACTGTTCTGCCTTGCAACCTGCAAAAACATGAAATCTAACATCAAATCAAATACGTGTGACACATCATTAGTAAGAACCTCTGTAATCAACTTAGAAACCTGTGGAAGTAATTATTCAGCTATTTCCACCAACGAATATCAAGGAAGTACAATCTTTTTAGATAAAGTAAATGACTATGGAAAATTCATCACCTAGGCATCACACATACATCTTGCCCATTGAACGATCATGGTAGTAAAGGTAAATAATGTGAATGGACAATAGAATATCAGTAAGATTTTGAGGAGCTCAAACTTTATCCACGATAGGCTTCTTGTTAGGCCACACTTGATTCGCCACGACCCATGTTACTAGCAACAGATACCTCACGGCCAGAGGCTGAGGTTCAGTTGCAAGCCGGCCGTTGTGGCCGAGCAGTTCTAGGGGCTTCAGCCCGGTACCGCACGACTGCTACGGTCGCAGGTTCGAATCCTGCCTTGGGCGTGGATGTGTGTGGTGTCCTTAGGTTAGTTAGGTTTAAGTAGTTCTAAGTTCTACGGGACTGATGACGTCGGATGTTAAGTCCTATAGTGCTCAGAGCCATTTGAACCATTTCAGTTGCAAGGGGCTATCTGTCCTCATGTGTAGCCTTGTGTTATTGGCGCAGTCCTACGGCATAAAACTCTGGATGCATCTGAACGTCCTATCGTATTCACTTTCAAATCGCTAACCTCAGGTAAAATTAATTACAAGCAGATCAATCTGGAAGCTCTTGCCCTCTGTTTTGGTGTTCATAATTTCCGTTTCTTACGCTACGGGACAAAGCTTCTTGTTATGACAGACCAATAACCACTAGTTGTTATGTTTGACCCTAAAAACAAGTTGCCTGATATAGCAGCGCGCCGCAGTCAATGTTGTTCGCTATCCCGCCGCAAATCCAAGTAATCTATTAACTATCACCCGACAGCCCAGCACACAAATCTGGATGCCTCTTCGAGGTTATCCATTAGTCCACAGAATCAATGTGTTTCTCTTCGAGGCAGAACTGAACAAACTTTGGACACTTATACAGTCGCAGCCATGGAGTGGGAAATGGCTGCTCAGTAGGATACCACTCTTCGCCAAGTCTTGCTTTTTACGCAACACAGGTGACCTGCTCAGTATGATGCACGATAATAAGTGGCAGTTACTGGTTTCGAAGATGCTGCAATAATGCTTCTTATGCCTGCTCCATACCATACATTAAGCATCACAAGTATGTAGGTGCTCACCTGGTGTCACATCTGCTGGAGAGTCATCTCTCCAGAGATCAAGAGAACAATCCACACTTGAGAAGCTAGTGTCAGTGGATTAATCTCAGCTTGAGCAGGATTCCTGTAGTCAAGTCTAGTCTTTTGTACCGTCTCAACCCTCATAAAAGGGACGCTGTAGTCCTGTATTATGATCCCAAGGTGAGAGGAGGGACGCTGAGGTTCTACAGAGACTCACCAGTAGCCACAACAGGCTTCTAAGAGTGCCGAGCAGCTAGTGTCAGTGAATGAGGCTGTCTGGCCCCTCGAGTAGTTCTCTGCAACGACTCAACCGTGAGAAAAGAGACGCTGAGGTACTACATACAGACAGTCCTTAGAGGTACTCTCTTTGCAGTCAGTGTTGAGCGGCTAGAGCCAGACGTTGAGGTTAAGTTGCAACAGGCTATCTGTCCTCGTGTGTAACCTTGCGTTATGATTCACCCATGAGAAGAGAGATGTTGATTTACAGCAGCTGCAGTGCCAAAGTGTTGAGTAATCATTGCAAGCAGATGAGGCGCATCTGGAGCAGAGCAGCTGGCCTCAGATGTAGTCTTGTGTTATCCCTGGGAGAAGAGTCTCTGAGACACTACAGACCACTGTGTGCATACACAGCTTGTGCGACAGATTATTGAACAGCTAGTGGCAATGAATGAGGCGCATTTGGAACAGACCATCTCCTCTCAAATGTAGTCCTGTGTTAAGGCTCACCCCTGAGAGGAGAGATGCTGAGGTAACGCAGGCAGATGGCCCTCAGCAGATGCAGCTGGTGCGCCAGAGTGTTGAGTAGCCAGCGGCGGCGGATGAGGCTCAGCTGGCGACGCACCAGCTGCTTGTTCCACCAGGGTTCTGGCTGCATCTGCTGCTCTTCCACACTCAGGGCCTCTTGTTGCGCCTCTATGAGTGGCAGCAGTTTGTTAAACCTTAGGTCCAGCAACGTGTCCCCTGTGACCTGAAATCAAAGAACTTAATACAGCACAGACATTTTTATATCAATCTCGACTTCAGTGAAATTTTATACCAAATACATAAGATCTGTTGTAAGTGTTCAGAGAAAAAGATAATAAATCAAAGGAAATAGGAGATGTAAATAAAACGCATGTACTCATCTTGAAGTGACCTCTACCGTCCTCTTTCATCTTACTGCTGGAAATGATCGGCTAAAATTTCTTTTGAACTCAATTAAAGCATTCATGTAACATTTCTTTAGAACCGTGAAAATGTGGTATAGACAACTTTTAACGCGACAAATCATATCGGCGTTTTAGTTGTAGTATTCGAGCACCATGTTTGAATCGTGCGCGCGGCTAGCAGGAGGCGGCTTCGCGCCTCTCGCCTGTTGGAGGTGGGGCTGGGGGCTGCGTCTCCCGCCGTTCTACTCCTCGCTTCCGTTGAGCGAAGCGCGAACCGCGTTTGGGTTTTCTTCGCGAGCCCCTGACGACGGCGGCCATTTGCCACTGCAAAGTCTCAGTTGCATTGTAATCATCTGCACATGTGCAACGCAAACCGTACTACGTACAGAGACACACGATACGCACCTAATGATATAAAGATATCATCTGAGTGTTTTATATAAAAGAAGTTACAGAGACAAATAGATTTACTTATAACATAAGCACTTTATAACTTGTAACTTTTAACGTAATTACGCCACCAAAGAGATTGACGGATCAGATTGTTGCTTTTGATGAGACGCATCGACTGAGATAATCACACGATCCACAGTTCTAATACTTAAGATGAGATAATCAGTTTAATTGGAGATTGATTAAATTCGGCATGACTTGTATACGAAGACAGATACACTGACATCGAGGAAATATATGTTGGCAAAGACAACTTGTAACTGTAAATACTATTTAGATTGTAAGATAATTACTTATTGTTAAACACTTTTATTGTCTAATGTTAAATTTATATAGTTTTTCCTGTAGTCTGAATTTCAATAAAGATACTCAAGTTCTTATTACAGCAATGAAAAAGGGGATACAAAATCTGATAAAAATGATATACCATTTGTAATTGAAAACTAAATAACAAAGATGGCAAGGGCATAAACAATATTCGCTACAGTAAGCACAAATTCTGAATAATTAAGCTTGAATTTACGGGCAAACTGTAGTACTTAGAAATTATTGTGAAAGAGGTATTGAAGTAGAATTTCAGCACGCAGCTAGTGGCGCAATCGGAATGTAAATTGAATATATGTATAAAAAGTTACAAATTTATTCTGTTGATCACACGAGAGACCTCTGTGACGCCACTGAGTGCACTTTTTGCGGCTGGGATACGCTGAGTACGGTAGTTTTGTGGAGGAGGTGACCGAGCCTTAAAAGGTTTGCAACCAGGTTCCTCACAGTTTGTCCGTCTGTCCGTCGCAACCTCGTGGTTGTCTAGCTGTCGCAGCCACGCGTTGAGTCTGTCTTATATCTTAGGTTTGTCGGTCGGTATGAGCGGTGGTCCAGCAGCGACTTAGCTGTTTCAAAATATTTCGCGTTCCGTGTGGGCTCTGATGAATTTTGTGCAGTTCTCGACTTAGTTTCTGGCACAGCCCCATTTGGGCTCACTTTAGGACTCTGATAATTTCGGAGTGCGCCTTAGAAATTAGTGGAAACATTATCCGAATTCCATGTCTAATCGACCAACAGGACACTTAATCGTTGTGTCGGTCTGGACGACGATATTTTATCGTAGTTTGTAGCTGTGAGGACAGTCTGGTGATTATCGAGCTGGTTTACTAAATCTATGGTGCATTGTAGCTTTTGTTGGTCACCAGAGACAATAACGTGTGTTGACTGGACAATGATTTTGATTTTTGAAAACTTAAATCATTTGCAGCTGCGTTCGTGATTTAAGAGCTGCACCTATATTTCAGCCTAGCAAAATGGCTCTGAGCACTATGGGACTTAACATCTGAGGTCATCAGTCCCCTACTTAAACCTAACTAACCTAAGGACATCACACACATCCATGCCCGAGGCAGGATTCGAACCTGCGACCGTAGCAGTCACGCGGTTCCGGACTGAAGCGTCTAGAATCGCTCGGCCACTCTGGCCGGCTGTAAATTACAGTGACGCATTTTACGTAAATAAGGAGCTGAACCTAATGTTGGTAATAAATTTTAATTTAATACCTGTACCTTCGCAAGCTATGATCTGAGGCTTAATTAGTCCTACTCTTCACATTACAGATATTTTTATATATATCTTGACTTCTGATGACTTTCTGATGATCTCAGACTTCGTTCCTTTCAAAATGGTTGAGATAAAAGATAGTTCTCTATCACACTCGTCCCTGAAATGTCCGGAAGTTTCCATCTGTGTTTCTTCCTGTTCTTTTGTCACCTGTGTAACACAACTGAAAACTGCCTCCCAATTACCCAAATCGTTTTTGAATGGTGACAGTAATATATTCCTTGCCAATCCATAATCTCTCTGGGGTCAATATCAGATGTATCTGCTACACTTCTCGGTATAAAGTCGTTAGTGTAATTGATGTTGGCCAGCATGTAGCGCATCAACTATTTCCTTCACATCTCGAAGGCAGTTGAACCATTCACAAACACAGTTTTCTGTTCACTGTTTCTGTTCGTTATACTTGCCACCAACACTGAATGAGTCTCTATCATCATCACCATTGTTCTCAATCTGTAATAAAATTTGCTATTTATATCTCCCTCTGCAGCGCAATAACACTCTTCAGACTCACCACATTTGAAAGACAGCAGCACACAAATCTGCTTGAACTTAATATGTTCGCCAACAGTGGCGTTTTTCGACAAGTCTCTTCACGCACATGAGTACACTCAAATTTTTAACCCCTCCTAGTATTTTAAGTCGCGGAATTTTTCAGATGAAGCTTATACACTAATCGTCATTCAAAGAGCTGCACCGAAAAGAAGCCGACCTATTCACTGCAAACTAGGTGGGTATGTTTTACTCAATCAGATATGCCAATGATTACTTTTCCAGATTCGGCTGCGCAGCCGGGTAGCGTGAATGAGGCAGTGATGTCATGCCTCTACTGATATTACAAGGTCGCAAACGGCCGTGCCAGTCGGTACGACAGCGGGCAGTATCTTTAGAGAATCACTTGAACGTGCACAATGCCCGGCCGACATGTTCGACAGTAGTTTCTCCAGCTGGACAAGTTCGAGAGGCGAGAGGGGCCACACTGTGGGGCTGCGGGAGGTTCGATGGTCCCATCGTCGTTTTGCGCGCTACTCCGTTCGAATAGACACCACCATTGCCTGTTGTGTCCCATCGTCGTTTTGCGCGCTACTCCGTTCGAATGGACACCACCATTACCTGTTGTTGGCGGCAATGGATACAAAAAGTCAAGCACGCACGACATGTAGGATCTAGATATCCGACTTGCACCACAAGGAGTGGGTGCCACAAATAGCACCTGCACAACGACCTCAATACGTTGCGAGTGTCAGTCGTGATGAGAACAGTGTTCGTATAGTCGTGAGTGCATTTGGCGGTGCTAAGTGAATTTGAACGTGGGCAAATTGTTGGTGCTCTTATGTTTGGTTGAAAGTATCTAACCAAAATTGTATCCTTTTATTCTGTGAAAGTATCAGAGATAAGATTGTTCTAAATTAATTATTCAGCAAGCCTGCATCTGACTGCGTCTGTGAACTTGTTTCTTGCACTCCTCCACTTTGCCAGAAATGCAACATGTATTTGGCTCAGCAATAAAATTTAAGAGAATAATGCCGTTTGTGCAATGGCATTAAGATGGTACTGGAAAATTAACTTTTGGCCCTGATGTTTACTTCGTTCTTTCATTGGTGGGTAACTTTACTCTACTACTCATTTTCATATTCAATTTGAGCAAAGGATTTGGATTATGATTCAGGCTGTTAGAAACACAATGTTGATCTCAATATATCTATATCTATCTATATCCGAATCCCGCTCCAGCTACTGCCGGGTCTGGGTGCTGACGAGTCCTCTCCATTTGGCTCGGTCCTCCCACCACTTTTCTTCCTCCACTTGCCGCCAGGTCACACCTCTCCTTTCAAGAGATATTCTCACTCCTATTTTCCACCGTGTTCTTGGGCGCCCTCTAGGTCTTTTCCCATCCATCTTTAGTTCTTCCATAATTTTGGGGAGTCTCTGCCCATGCATCTTCTTAACATGCCCATACCATCTTAATCTCTTTCTTTCAATTTCTTCTCTCATACTTTTTTGTTTGAGGTCCTTTCTAATCTCTACATTCCTTACTCTGTCCATTCCTGTTTTTCCCTTAACTGCGCTGAGAAATTTCATTTCCCCTGCTTGCAGTCTGCTCCAGTCCCTTTCTGTCATTGTCCATGTTTCTCCACCATAGGTGACAATAGGGATGTAATAATTCTTATACATAAGGAGTTTTGCTCTTTCTGAAACTTCATTATTCCAAATCAGATGTTTTATTGTTTGGTAGAAATTGCCTCGCTTCTGTAACCTCCTGTTAATTTCGTTAGTTATTCTTCCATCCCTAGATATTTCACTCCCTAAATAAGTGAAACTTTCTATCACTTTGAGGGGTTCTCCATTCAAGGTAATATTTCCGTTGATTCCTTTCTCCCTTCCAAATACCATTACTTCACCCTTATCTTTATTTATTTTTAATCCATACCTTTTCATTATTTCCTTCCACGCATCAAGCTGTAACTGCACATCTACCTCTTTATCACCCCATATTACCATATCATCTGCAAAAATCATCTTTTTGTCTTTTTCTTTTGCTATATCTTTAACTGTCCTATTCATTCCCTCCATCACAACATTAAAAAGCGCAGGAGATAGAATACTTCCGTGCTTAAGTCCTTGTCTTATTTTGAAGTATTCAGAGTTCCCCAGTGGTGTTCCAATTATACAATTGTGGCCTCTGTACATTGTCTTTATAACATTAATGTATCCATCTTCTATATCTATCTTCTTCAGTTCTTCCCAGAGTCTTTCCATGTCAACTGAGTCATATGCCTTTTCTATGCCTATAAAAACCATTATCACCCTTTTGTTACACTCCCAACTTTTTTCCATCAGTTGACGGATAGAAAATATCAGGTCGATCGTGCTCCTTCCTTTCCTAAACCCATGCTGTTCTTCACTCAGCTCCTTTTCTATCTTTTCACTTATTCGATTTAGTAAAATTCTTTCAAAAATCTTGGCTGTATGATTCATGAGGTTTATTCCTCTGTAGTTTTTACAAAGTCTTTTATTGCCTTTCTTGAAGATGGGAACAATGTCTCCTGTTCTCCAGTCGTCAGGTATTTTACTATTTCTCCACACGCTTGATAGTACTCTATACAGCCACTGCATTCCCACTGGACCTGCTGCTTTTATCATGTCCACTGATACTTCATCAGGTCCTGGAGCTTTCCCCCCATTCATCTTCTTCACAGCTTTTTCCATTTCTTCCCGTGTAATTTGTCCTAATTCTGCTTCCCAACTTCTCTCAATTTCTTCATTATTTGTTGTTTCCTCATGTACCTGCTCCTCAGCGTCTAACAGCTTCTTAAAATGTACTTTCCAGAGATCTTTTATATTCCCTGGATCTTCAATAATGGTACCGTCCTCTGTTTCCATCTTTACTGGTACTTCAGAAGCCTTCCTTTTATTTTTCATCATTTTATAGAACATTTTCTTATTGCTCTTCACATCTTCTTCAAGTTTTTTTGTAAACTCTTCCCATGCCTTTTTCCTTGCTGTTTCCACTATTTCTTTGCACTTCTTCTTTTCCTCTATATATCTTTTATGGTGTTTGTCATTTTTAGTTTTCCACCATTTTCTCCATGCTCCATTTTTTCTTCTAACTGCTTGGATTGTGGTATTATCCCACCAACTTGTCTGTCTTATTTTTTCCTTTCCAGATGTTCTGCCACATACTTTTTGTGCTGCTTCGACTAAAGTGTCTTTGAATAAACTCCATTCATTTTCTATATCGCAGAAAACTTCTTTTGGAAATTTTTGTGTTATTAATTCTCTGTACTTCTCAGCACATTCACTCTCCTTCAATTTCCAATCCCGTATCCTCATCACTTTCTTCTGTTTTCTATTTTTGACACACTGTTTCATTTTCCATTGTCCCACCAGTAATCTATGGTCTCCATCTGCACTCACACTTGGAATTACCTTCACATTTGTTACTTTCTCTCCCCATTCCCTATCTACTAGAATATAATCAATTACACTCTTCGTTCTTCCATCCCAACTGTATCTGGTGATAACATGACTTTCTCTCTTCATAAACCAGCTGTTTGCTATTTTCATTCCATTCCTCTGGCAAAAATCCAGGAGTCTTTCCCCTTCTTCATTTCTGCCTCCATATCCAAAACATCCCAATACTTGCTCAAATCCCTTTCTGCCTTTGCCTACCTGTGCATTAAAATCTCCCATCACTATATTAGCACTCTCTCTCTCTCTCACTCTCTCTCCCTCTCTCTCTCTCTCTCTCTCTCTCTATATATATATATATATATATATATATATATATATATATATATATATATATATATATATATATATATAGGGTGTTTCAAAAATGACCGGTATATTTGAAACGGCAATAAAAACTAAACGAGCAGCGATAGAAATACACCGTTTGTTGCAATATGCTTGGGACAACAGTACATTTTCAGGCAGACAAACTTTCGAAATTACAGTAGTTACAATTTTCAACAACAGATGGCGCTGCAAGTGATGTGAAAGATATAGAAGACAACGCAGTCTGTGGGTGCGCCATTCTGTACGTCGTCTTTCTGCTGAAAGTGTGTGCTGTTCACAACGTGCAAGTATGCTGTAGACAACATGGTTTATTCCTTAGAACAGAGGATTTTTCTGGTGTTGGAATTCCACCGGCTAGAACACAGTGTTGTTACAACAAGACGAAGTTTTCAACGGAGGTTTAATGTAACCAAAGGACCGAAAAGCGATACAATAAAGGATCTGTTTGAAAAATTTCAACGGACTGGGAACGTGACGGATGAACATGCTGGAAAGGTAGAGCGACCGTGTACGGCAACCACAGAGGGCAACGCACAGCTAGTGCAGCAGGTGATCCAACAGTGGCCTCGGGTTTCCGTTCGCCGTGTTGCAGCTGCGGTCCAAATGACGCCAACGTCCACGTATCGTCTCATGCGCCAGAGTTTACACCTCTATCCATACAAAATTCAAACGCGGCAACCCCTCAGCGCCGCTACCATTGCTGCACGAGAGATATTCGCTAACGATATAGTGCACAGGATTGATGACGGTGATATGCATGTGGGCAGCATTTGGTTTACTGACGAAGCTTATTTTTACCTGGATGACTTCGTCAATAAACAGAACTGGCGCATATGGGGAACCAAAAAGCCCCACGTTGCAGTCCCATCGTCCCTGCATCCTCAAAAAGTACTGGTCTGGGCCGCCATTTCTTCCAAAGGAATCATTGGCCCATTTTTCAGATCCGAAACGATTACTGCATCACGCTATCTGGACATTCTTCGTGAATTTGTGGCGGTACAAACTGCCTTAGACGACACTGCGAACACCTCGTGGATTATGCAAGATGGTGCCCGGCCACATCGCACGGCCGACGTCTTTAATTTCCTGAATGAATATTTCGATGATCGTGTGATTGCTTTGGGCTATCCGAAACATACAGGAGGCGGCGTGGATTGGCCTCCCTATTCGCCAGACATGAACCCCTGTGACTTCTTTCTGTGGGGACACTTGAAAGACCAGGTGTACCGCCAGAATCCAGAAACAATTGAACAGCTGAAGCAGTACATCTCATCTGCATGTGAAGCCATTCCGCCAGACACGTTGTCAAAGGTTTCGGGTAATTTCATTCAGAGACTACGCTATATTATTGCTACGCATGGTGGATATGTGGAAAATATCGTACTATAGAGTTTCCCAGACCGCAGCGCCATCTGTTGTTGAAAATTGTAACTACTGTAATTTCGAAAGTTTGTCTGCCTGAAAATGTACTGTTGTCCCAAGCATATTGCAACACACGGTGTATTTCTATCGCTGCTCGTTTAGTTTTTATTGCCGTTTCAAATATACCGGTCATTTATGAAACACCCTGTATATATACATACATACATATATATATATATATATATATATATATATATATATATATATATATATATTGTTAAAATTTTATGTTATACAAAAAACCTACCGTAGCATGAAACACTCTTACAAAAATTTTACCAAACGCTTACTGTGTCAAACCTTGCACACAGAAATCCTAAATCTGAATGTTATCTAACAAAACTAATTTGAAATCATTATATATCTTCTCTCATTTACGCGCTAAGGTTTGGTCTGGGGCAGCGAGTGCTACCTACCTTACAGCTGTAACCACACGTCTGCTTCGTCCGGGCACCCAGCTGCGACTCCTGCCTTAAAGCTGTCTACGCACGTGTGTGCTTTCTCTGGGCACCTACCTGCGACCCCTCGGTTTTTTACTGTGCGTGTCCAGCTCTCCTAACCATCAAAGAACCTCCTACTCAAAGATATTATACTCGTTCCACCTTGCGGTTGGCAACTACCGACTATTTTCTGGACCTACCCTGATCAGACCCTAGCACATACCTTTCATGGTACTACCATAACCAAGGTAGCAGAATTATTTGTGTTACAAGAGGCACCGTATCGAAGGTTTGTATAGCATACAGGGAAGGCGGAAAAGCATCGTCCGCTAACTTACGAAAGTGTATGTTGAGTGACAGTGACGGACAATCATTGAAGAGGATGGCGAGGAAAACGAAGAGGACGACAGCTGCAGTAGCCACTGCAGAGCTGAATGTCGCACTCACGAATCTTGTCAGCACTAAGACAACACGAAGGGAGCTACACAATTTGCTGGGAATTGCAAGGCGAGCTGTAATTCCAAAACCACTCATCACTGATGTAAATGCCCGTGACAGAAAACGTGGTGCCGAAGCCATGAAACTTGGACTATGGAAGAAAGTCTTGTTTCTCACTGTTTCCAGATTGTGGCGGAGTTTGCATCCCAAGAGTGAAACATCGTAAGGGTTCGTTTGTGATTTGGTCAGTCATATCGTGAGTATTCCACGGGTCCCATAGTAACTCTTCAAGGCTGCATTACTGCCAAGGATGTGAGATCATTTTGGCTCATCATGTCTATCCCATGGCACAATATTTGTTTCCAAATGGTGTGGCTGTGTTCCAAGAAGATAGGGCCTTTGTTCATAGAGCTCGCATCGTGCAGCACTGGTTTTGTGAGCGCGATGATGAACTGTCACATCTCCCCTGCCCACCACAGTCACCGGATCTCCTTATTATTGAGCCTTTCTGCTCTACTGTGGAGATAGTGACCAGCGATCGCTATCCCCTTCAACATGGCCATCAAAACTTGTCGCTGTTCGGCAGGATGAATGTTATAAGATTCTCTTGAAAACGATACAGTGTCTATATTTATCCATTCCGAGACGACTGGAAGCTGTTTTGAATGCCAACGGCTTTCCTGCGCCGTAACTTGATTTTGATGTTTCCAAAGGTTTGCCATTTGACGCTTTCTGTAGGCCTCCTTCAAAGTATTGGCATTTTAATGACCAGAGTGTAGAAAGAAAAGCTGATCAGACAAGATCGTTAACCCAATGAAATAGTTTTTAAATACGCTACTGGTTGCTGCAAAATCGGATTTAATACATGTCAAATAGTATGCTTCTTGTACATATAAGGTAGCATGATTGTTGGCTGTGGTAGACCTCAAAGCAGTCTTCTAAACCTAAATCACCTCATGACGTTTTTTTCTTCGCATTTGAGGGGTGTGTACATCCAGAAATGAACCCAATTTTTTTCCTGAAATCCTGTAAGGGTGATCCTTGCTGCTGGTCACCTGCAAATGGAGTAATCAGGTAGCTGTGCAAACTCTATGCATTGCTGTGCAACATTGGTCCTGATGTCTTTGTAGGAGTATTTTTCCCCTTTCCCCTAAAATGAAAACGTTTGAGATACACTTATCGACAAGATAAAAAAATTCTTTCTACCCCCGTTCATCGTGCGTCGCATGATTGGAAAGAGAGTTTTTAATCTGGTCTTGAAGCCCTACACCACTCGTTCCCTTCTGATATGCAAGGTTTCTTTGAACTACAGCTTGTGGTTCTTCGCAGTCTCAAACAATGTGTGACATATCACCTACTTCATTATCACTGTTGTAAACACTATCAACAAATTTCTGTGCATCCTCTCGATCATCACAATCTACTTTCCCTGCCATGCTCTTTGTTTACTGTTTACACACATGGCCTGTGCATCATTTTAGAATGCATTTGAGCCCCATATATCAACTAGAAATTGAACTCCTCCATTCATATAGTGGAACGCCCATTTACGAGCTGAGCTTATCCTATGGTTTAAATGCCACAACAACTTCATGCCATTAGATATCGTCATTTGATGCGTTTGAGTCAACTTATCTGTGATCTCGTAATCTCATTCTCCAAGATGACGATTCACTACTACTGACTTATGAACTGCTAGCAGGTTTTATAGCAGAATCTGGTTAATACAGTGAAACAATACCAGAGCAATGGATGATGAGATATAACTAGAGGAAAGCGGTGGCAGAGCATTTGGGAGGCTGGGCAGCTACTTACAAAACAGCAATGCCAGGGCAAAATGGCTCTGAGCACTATGCGACTCAACTGTTGAGGTCATCAGTCGCCTAGAACTTAGAACTAATTAAACCTAACTAACCTAAGAACAGCACACAACACCCAGCCATCACGAGGCAGAGAAAATCCCTGACCCCGCCAGGGCAGTCAAGAGGACAACCAACTACCTCGATGAAAGATGTGCCACTGCAGCTTGGTGGGACAGACAGTTATCTACAAAAAATCAATGTCAGGGCAGTTAGATACTTACTGTGAAGCCCTGGCATGGCTGTAGGATAGAGAACACCTACAGCTTAGCTTTGCCGCAGTACCTGATGGCAGACAGCTGTCTATATTGAGGTGGTGGCCGAACGTCTGGAAAGAACGGGTAGCTAATACAGTGAATCAGTGCCAGAGTGGATGGGAGGGATAGACATTTATTTACAGCAAATCAGTGCCACCGTAGCTGAGGAGGACAAACAGCTACCTAGATGATATCAATGCCAGAGCAGCTGAAAATGACAAGATAGTTACATTCAGCGAAACTGTGCCTAACCAACTGGTGAGAACAGACATCACCCAGTACATATAGTGTCAGAGCAGATGAGTTGGATGGGCAGCAACGCACAGTCAAGCTTTGGCAGAACGGCTGGAGAGGACGGGCAGCTACCTACCCTGAAGAAGTGCTAGAGTAATCGGAGTGGACTAGAGGCAACCTACAGTGCTACACTGCCAGAGCAGGTAACTAGACAGGCAGCTACATAAAGCCAGGTGGTGGCAGAACAGATGGAGAGGAGGAATTGCTATATACAGCGAAGCAATGCCAGACCAGATGGAGAGGATGGACAGCTAGCTTCAGAGAAGCGATACCACAGCAGCGAGGAGGGCAGCCTACAGCAAAGTGGTGGTAGAGCAGCTGGGGAGCAAGGGCAGCTACATGCCCTGAAGGAGTTCCAGAATAACTGTACAGGACCGGCAGCAACATACGGTGATACACTGCCCGAGCAGGTGACTAGGACAGGCAGCTATCTAAAGCAAGATGGTCGCAGAACTGCTACATACAGTAAAGAAGTGCCGGGCCATACGGAGGCGACAGACAGCTTGCTTTAGAGAGGCGGTGCCACAGCAGGTATGGAGCATCAACAGCTAGCTACAGTGTAACAGTGCGGGCTGAGGTGTTGGTGAGAGACAGGTACCTTGAAGCGTTTGCAGACGGCCCTGGCTAGGGCGACGTCGTGTGCAGGCAGTCGGTCCAGCACGGCGAGCAGCATCTCTGTCGGCAGCTCCAGGATGTTCATCGACGGCCCTGCCTCTTCGCCATCATGCACAGCAGTACGGGGGCCCGCGCCGTCTCCACAGAGACCAGCGGTCTCTCCTCGTCTCTTTGCCGCCTGGTTCTCGAAGTAGAACCTCAGCTGTCACAACAACTTGCAATCAGTTTTCGTGGGTGCACAGCACGTAAAATGGATGTTTCTTACATGTTTCTTCCTTTGTGGCCGATTCAACTAAATACCTAGGGATTACGCTTACGAACAGCTTATTTTGGAACCATCGCACAGAAAATGTTGTGAGGAAGACGAACTGAAGACTGCGCTCTATTGGCAGAGCACTTGACGGTGCAAAAAATTTACTAAATAAATTATGTACATTATGCTTGTCCGTCCTCTTCTGGAGTACTGGTGAGCAGTGTAAGTTTCTTATCAGGTAAGACTGACGGAGGACATCGAAAAAGTTGAAAGCAGGGCAACTCATTTTGTATTATCGCGACGTGAGATTCTTCCTGTTTGGAGTATATTCGTTTTTTTCCAAGTTTTACATTTAACCCTCTATATACCACGAGGCGGTAGAGACTGCCACAACTCCAGTGTTCGCGGAAGTACCATGTTAGTCCTTACTCCCCTCACTTCCTGTTTATATGAGTTCCTAGGTTCGCCCTTCCCCCGAGTATTGCATGTGTCTATCTCCTGTTTCCTTGTATAGTCACTAAGAAACTACCCACTGAAATTAAAACATAGCATAGAAGGCACTCGATGTCGCGCATGGTCAACCCAGTACGTATTTACTTTACTGTATCCCCCTTTACTTTGACCATTGCTTGTGCTAACCGTTGCTGCATACTGCGATAAGTCCAAGCCACATAATTAAGTCTTTGCTCCCTTTTGCTTTTCTACGAATAGCGACAATGTACATGATGAAGCAATATCTCAAATGCTTTGTGGGCTGTCTGAGGACGAAGATTAAGGGGTTGTGCCTTCACGCAACTTCATCAACGAAAGTGAAGGGGAGGAAGAAAGTGTGAACTTGGATTGCCACAGTAGCGAGTCAGAACAATCCGGAGACGAACATTCCAAACCCTTAGATGATATTCCAGGCAATGATTACCGTTTTTACGTCGGAAAGACGGGGAAACACATTGGATAAGCAATTCTCTATCCCTGTCAAATAAAACGAAATCAAAAACAATATAAAAGTATTGCCAGGCCTGACCTGCGTGGGCAGAAATATTTCCCAGAAATTGGACACGTTCATGAGATTCATACCTAAATGTGATTTGCAAAATTATTGAGTACCCAAACCTATATAATTCAGAACGGAGATGTACAATTCAGTATACGAGAGAAAGAGATTCTAGGTTTACTTCTTCTTCGGAAATGAAAGCTCTTTTTGGAGTTCTGTTCTTGATCGCTCTCAGCGAAAGTAGCCACGCCAATGCCCGAAGAGTTTGGAAACATAATGGAACAGGAATAACGGCTTGCCGAGCTGCGTTTTCCTATGACAGATTTATGTTCCTACTCAGAAGCATCACCGAGCGAGGTGGCGCAGTGGTTAGACACTGGACTCGCATTCGGGAGGACGACGGTTCAATCCCGCGTCCGGCCATCCTGATTTAGGTTTCCCGTGATTTCCCTATATCATTCCAGGCAAATGCCGGGATGGTTCCTCTGAAAGGGCACGGCCGACTTCCTTCCCCATCCTTCCCTAATCCGATGAGACCGATGACCTCACAGTCTGGTCTCCTTCCCCAAAAAACAACCCAAACCCCCTGAGAAGCATCAGATTCGAAGAGAGGGCAACCGGGGAATATGAGAAAAATATGATAAATTAGCATATATTAGGGAGGTTTACAAGTACTTTGAAATTAACTGTAAATACAGTTACTCCCTATCAGAATTTGTGACATTTGTTGAAATGCTGCTTTCCTTTCGAGATTGGCGTAGTTTCAACCAATACGTGCCTCCCAAGCCAGAAAAGCGCGGCCTGAAATTGTATGACATGTGTGACAGTAGAGCCTTTTATGTGCACAGCTATGAGATGTACTACGACAAACAAAGTGAGGTCCTTGCTTTGCATGGAACAAACCGTTCGACATAGTCAGTCGACTGGTTCAGCCAAACCTAGGTTCTCACAGAAATATGACCACCGACAACTATTACACTAACTATTCATTGGCGCAGTTTCTTCTGGAGACTCTTCGCTAATTGGATTCCAGGGCGTTTGCATCCTTGTAATACCTAGTAATACCGAATCGGCGAGACAGTCGAAGGAAAAAAAAAAAGAGTTCGTCCATGCCAGGAACGTGGGTCACACAAGAATAGCACGTTGTTCGACATGCAAACAGTTTATATGTAAGAATCACTCAATACGCCAAGTAGTTTGCGATTGCTGTCGTGGAAGTGAAGATGGCAAACTGGAAGTGCAGAGCGAGGGGTATTTATTGCTTTCATATTTACATAGGTTGTAATTTGTAATCTCATTAGTTTCAGTTAATATGAGAAACACATGTATATGATAAAGTCTTTCATCTGTCGACACCATACAGCTTACTAAATAGTGCTATGATTGTAATGGGCAGTAGGATAGCATGGAATATTTATTTACAACATAATAGAGGTTAATACATGTGTTATCTGTTAATAAGCTTTCACATTGACTTAAGTGCCCGTAAACGAGATGAAGACGGAGCTCTGATATATAATACTTTGTATGCGTATAAATTTTAACGAGGGAAGAAAAGCATACTCCAATGTATTTTATTTTTATATGTTTTATAAATGAAATGTAGCCTCGACATTTCATTGTATCCGAAGAATGTGATTTATTGTATCAATCTACTTGAACAGTAATTCATAGAACTGTACAGTTATTTTAGACACTTAGCGAAAACATTTTAAACAATTTCGATGGAGTAGTATACATATTTACTTAGTCCTGTTTGCTATAATAGAGCCTGGTTGAAGGATGCATCCTGTATTTGTGCGGAGGCATTGTGATGTTTTGTCAGAATATGTGGTGCTGCACAGTGAATTGGATTGCTGACGAGCGTTTTACGCCATTGATATTCGTAAAATTTATACGCATACAAAGTATTATACATCAGAGCTCTGTCCTCATCTCATTTACGAGCACTTAAGTCAATGTGATAGCTTATTAACAGATAACACATGTATTATCCTCTATTATGTTATAAATAAATATTCCCATCCTATCCTACTGCCCATTACAATCATAGCACCATTTAGTAAGCTGTATGACGTCGATAGATGAAAAGACTTTACGATATAAAGCTTATACGTTGTATCCTTGGTGTGCACTATCTTTGCTACGTGCACAAGCAGTATCTTTTTAAGTAAATGTATTTTCGCGCCGACTGAATTAGCTCCACATGTTGTCAGTGCCCCAGAACTTGTATGTGTGATAGATTATTTGAACGATGATAACATCGACAGTTCAGTATATATTTAACAACATATTACGTTGTAATACGTGTCGTACTAATCGGACCTTGTGGGATTCTCACAGTCAAAAGGCTTCATTTTGACGACGGCATGTACTCATGTCAGGTAGTTTTATATTCTGACAGAATGTAAGTAATGTACATTTATCTCCAATTCTTATAATTGAGCTACTTTCTTAATGAAATGTTAGCTTAATTATGTATATACACCCTGTGCTTCACTTTTGTATTTTAGTGTTCAGGTAAATTTGGCAGTGTTACTTGAAAGTGGCTATAACGCCGAAATTGCAGTAGTAACAATAAATATTTTATACAGTCAACGGCGACTATGATGTCTTTTAAGAAATATTGTATGACTGTGAATCCCAACCATGAGAAGTTAATCACATGTATAAGCCAGAATGAAATTTTCACTCTGCAGCGGAGTGTGCGCTGATATGAAACTTCCTGGCAGATTAAAACTGTGTGCCCGACCGAGACTCGAACTCGGGACCTTTGCCTTTCGCGGGCAAGTGCTCTACCATCTGAGCTACCGAAGCACGACTCGTGAAACATCTCCCAGGGTGTGGGTAAGCCATGTCTCCGCAGTATCCTTTCTTCCAGAACTGCTAGTTCTGCAAGGTTCGCAGGAGAGCTTCTGTAAAGTTTGGAAGGTAGGAGACGAGATAATGGTAGAAGTAAAGCTGTGAGTACCGGGCGTGAGTCGTGCTTCGGTAGCTCAGATGGTAGAGCACTTGCCCGCGAAAGACAAAGGTCCCGAGTTCGAGTCTTGGTCGGGCACACAGTTTTAATCTGCCAGGAAGTTTCATATCAGCGCACACTCCGCTGCAGAGTGAAAATCTCATTCTGGAAACATCCCCCAGGCTGTGGCTAAGCCATGTCTCCGCAGTATCCTTTCTTTCAGGAGTGCTAGTTCTGCAAGGTTCGCAGGAGAGCTTCTGTAAAGTTTGGAATGTAGGAGACGAGACACTGGCAGAAGTAAAGCTGTGAGTACCGGGCATGAGTCGTGCTTCGGTAGCTCAGATGGCATTCCGCCGGCGGCGGCCGTGCTGTGCGGACGTGCGGAGCGGCTGTTTGTGGTGTTTACATCGTCGCTGCGAGCGGCCGGCGCTGTGTGGTGAGTGCGCGCTTTCTGCGTTAGTCATAGTCCACGATCACATTTCTAGAATGACATAATGGAACAGACAACGCGACGTGATACTTTGAAGTTGATTTTCGATCCGAACTACGCCCGACCGAAATCTTACCAAGTTGAGTCATTTAACGAAGAAACCTTTCAGATCAAAGTGGATGAATTAATTGGAATTCAGCTGTCGATTGTCAGTCCGACTGTGTTCCTTAAGTTATCCAATTCTGACAAGTGCGACCAAATTGTAGAAGCATGTGGTGGGATGGCAAAATTCAAACATTCAGACGGACACATAGGGCAGGTCACGGTTTCGCGTGCCGGAATGGGAATAAGAACGGTTCGAATCTTTGAGCTCCCCTTTGAAATAACGCCCGAGGAGATTAACAACAAACTGAGAGACTATGGCGCCATTATCAGCAATGTCGCCGAAAAATGGTATAGCTTGCACAAGTATCCAGCATTAAATGGAGTCAGGCAAGTTAAGATTGACGTGCTGAAACATATCCCATCGTATCTCTGGATTGGTGGATATCGAGCGATCATCATTTACGATGGCCAGCCGAGAACCTGCTCGGGTTGTGGTTCGACCCAACACGTCCGCGTGCAGTGTGCTCAACGGCGTGTGACGCAACTGCCGACTGGGGAGCAAGACCCGCCTAGTCAGATGGCCACGCTACCCGTGACGTACGCCGCCGCAATTCGCAGTGACGTCACCCCAGACATATGTTTCGACAGGGCGTTAGTTGCTTATGCCGACATTCCCGACGGTAACGTAGCCATGGATACTAGCAGCACAGAAGCTACAGGTCCACCACACTCACAAGACGAAGAAACTGACAGGCGTGAAGAACAAGACCAGGCTAAGACGGCAGAAGAAGGCATGTGCAAACCACTCGAAGAAGTTGGGCAACACAAAGAGGACACGGTTGAAACATCGGAGGATAATGACCAGCAGCCTACAACTGTTTGACCAAAGAAACGGAAGAAACGTCGAATAGCCCGTCAGGGAGCAGCAGAAATCGCGCCAATCCTGCGTGAAAAGGCGAAACAGATAGGCCAAGGACTGGCGGAGACGACACAGGCAACTCCTCTGGAAGATCGAACAACAAAAAAGAAGACCCGAAATGAGGACACTGAACCTGACCGTGGAATCCACATTCCAGACGGTACAGCTAGTCCGAAGGACCCTCCACCTGTACCAAAAACGGACACGCGGGAAGTTACGTGCACACGAGATTGGGCGGATGACATGGAGGAGCAAAGCCATGATGCAGGGATGACTGACATACCACAACGTTCAGTACGGACGGCACCCTACCATCGACAAGATGTGTCCACCCGTAAACAAACCACCATCAGAGACGGTCGTGCAGCAGATGATGATGCCGACTTCTTCTAAGCAGAGCAAACATCCACTTCACCTGGCAAATAGTATCCCAGTTGACGCGGTATAGTCGACATGACGTCCTTGCAGGAGTACAGAATTGCGAACTTGAATATAAATAAAATTAGCAGCACCCTCAATCTGAGAAATCTCCAAGATTTTCTGTACGCCGCTGATGTTGACATCTTAATGCTGCAAGAAGTAACGGCTATCCGTTTGGACGACATCACTGGCTACAACGCCGTCATCAATCCTGGCAATGACAATAGCCTCGGCACAGCAATTATGACTAAAGAGGGGATCCTACTTACAGACGTGGCGAAACTGCCGAACAGTAGAGGTCTCGCTGTCACGATAAACAACACCAGGTTTATCAACATATACACCCCGTCAGGAACCGGAAACAAGCGCCGCAGGGTCTAATTTTTCAAGGAGGACATCGCCCCCCTTTTCGCGGTGCGATTTGAACAAATAATATTTGCGGGTGACTTTAATTGCGTGCTGATTCCCAAAGATCAGACGCCAAATTTTAACAAATCTCTGGAGCTGGAGAACATCGTCAGAGACTTCCATCTGTTTGATACTTGGGAACTAAAACATGGTGATAAGCTAGGTTTCACCTATATCACCAGCCATTCAGCCAGTCGTATTGACAGGATTTACGCAACATCCAATTTAAGGAGACACGTTTTACAGTCCGAGCTGTGGCCCACTATTTTCTCTGATCATATCGCGTACACATGTACGATAAATTTAGAGAAACAAGGAACTTACAGGGCGAGAGGTCAGTGGAAGCTAAACGTTGCTCATCTTTAGGATCCTGGATGTCACGCCGCCTTCCACACTACTTGGGCAGAATGTGAAAGGAAGTTCCACTTGTATGGTACGGCGCTGAATTGGTGGCTAAACTGCGCGAAGCCCGCAATAATAAAGACAATGAAAACTTACTCCCGTGAAAAAGTCGCCTGGCGGAAGCGGACATTAGACTTTTACTTCAGCTGTCTGAGAGACTTGTGCGTTCGGGATGCTACAGTCATAACAAACTATGGGCTGATCAACAGAATAAAAGCAAAATTGCTCACCCTGCAGAGACACCATCTCGAAGGCTGTGAAATACGAACGCGTTTGCAGAACGGTAGACGAGAAGAAACAACATCGATGTACCACATCCTCCAAGAGAACAAAAGACAAAAACGGAAAATTCTGACGGAACTCAAAACTTCAGACGGGAGACTCTTGACAGCTCAAGCTGCAATACAAGACGAAATCCATCGACACTTTAGTGAACTGCTGGCCAATACACAGACAGATGAAACAGCGCAGCAAGCTCTCACTGCTAGGACGACAGAGCGACTCACTCCAGAAGAAGCTGATATGCTCGCAGCAAGAATAACGGACGAAGACGTTGAAGATGCCATCTCGAGGAGCCCAAAGAATAAATCACCTGGACCAGATGGGCTACCCGCTGAATTTTATCAAACTTTTCGCAAACAGATAATTGATAAATTGACACTCGTTTGCAATGAAATACTAAATGCCGACACTGACCTTCCGAAGGAATTCTGTGAAGGTACAGTGGTCTTAGTCCCCAAAACACCAGGAGGCAAAACCGTGGAGAATCTTCGACCTATAACACTTCTCAATAGTGATTATAAAATCTTCGCCCGTATTATGATGCAAAGGTTTAATTCAGTTATTCGTACAGTGACAGGAGCTTACCAGACAAGTGTGGGAAAGGATAGAACGATATTTCAGACCTTATGCGACTACAGAGACATTATAGCGATATCGGAAGCCTGCAACATTCGCTGTGCTCTGATGTCGCTTTACTTTGAAAAAGCTTTTGATAAAGTTAATCATTCGTACCTGTTCCGGTGTATGACATCCATGCACTTCCCACAGAAAATTATAGCCTCCGTGAAAAACATACTGACGAATAACACGTCAAGAATCAGTGTCAACGGACAACTGAGTCACCCGATCAATATTCAGAGTTCGGTAAGACAAGGTTGTCCCATGTCCATGACGCTTTTCGCGATTGCGCTTGAACCTCTCTTAGTATCCCTGACTCGGCAACTCCGTGGACTACATATACACGGACAGAAGATCATATGTCAAGCCTACGCGGACGATGTAGGGGTACTTGTGACTGACGAAAGCGGGGTGGAAACGGTACTTGAAGTTGTGGCGACCTACGAACTGGCGTCAGGAGCTAAACTCAACCGCAATAAATCTGGTATTATGAATCTTGGTCGGGGTATAGAGATCAGAGCCGCTGGACGTATCAACACTGTGGAAAAAATAAAATGCCTTGGAATAGAATATACGAGTAATATCCGCCGCACGGCCGCTCTCAATTATAGAAAATTACTTGCCACATTACGAGCAAGCATAAAACAACACAGCTTGCGCAATTTAAATGCAATACAAAAAGTGCAACTAGCCAATACCTATATAACCTCCAAAGTAAACTATGTTGCTCAAGTGCTGCCTCTGCCACGAACCATAGCACACCTAATGCAAGCAGCGCTTGGTTATTTTGTCAGCAGAGGTCAGATATTTAAGGTTTCATATGATACCTTGACGCTACCGACACGCAATGGAGGGCTACATCTGACGGACATCTACCTTAAAGCGCAAGCGCTATACGTTAGCAAAACTTATAAACAGTGGCAACGATCACCGCGGACCTTAGCGGCTCATCTCTTACGTGAAATCATCCCAGTCAGCAGAGATCCACCCATCGATGTGCATCACATCTCCCACGAGCTGTACCACTATAAACATTTTCTTGTGGAATACAGCTATGTACGCCATCGAATACCGGAGAAGGACATATATCAGGTTAAGGAGGTTTACAACACCTTGCTGGAAGGAAAATTGCGCAATCGAATAGAAAACAAGTTTCGACATTATAACTGGAAAAACATATGGGAAAACATACCTGACCCCCATCTACCATCCAATGTGCGATCGACGTGGTACCTCGCAGTCAATAGAAAAATCCCCAACAACTCTAAATTGCACGCGATACGTCTGGCACACACACCAAACTGTCCCAGCTGCAATGTCGTCGACACTGCAGAACATCGCTTCGTCTGTGACGATGTGAAAGACGTGTGGAATCTCTTCAGGCAAAAACTAGCACATGTGCTCCGCACGTCACCTAACACAATTACACCGACACACGTCCTTCTGCCTGATGACGTACCATATCGTAACACTAAAAGAAGGTCAGCTAACTGGCTCAAAGGACTGACAGTCCATTACATCTCAACGGCTATGACGAAGAGTGAAGCAGATTATTGGATGTACCTGATGACAGAACATCAAAAGCTCGAATGACAAAAGAAATACAAAGAAAATTACGCAAATTTCTTGAACCGAACATTGTCTTACCGACAGAGCTGAAGAACGATCAAACGATATTTTGTTCACTCTCAGGATTACTTTTTTTTTTCTTTATGAAATTATCTATTAAGTTTGTCATTCATTTTACGCCAAGAAGGTGGCTAATTCGTTTACCCTTTGCCCTCGTGTAGCAGCACTAATAGGTTGCTGAAGCAAACATGCGACGCCAAGACGCCAGCAGGCTGCAGTACGCCTGGCTCTCCTATAAAAATGGAAGAATGTAGAGGACCTATTTTCTTTCCACAACCCCAAAAGAAGAGATTTTGTTTACTTGTTTACATTTACTTCGTTGGTCAACTATCTCTTATGGAGCAAACATAGCACAGAAGCTAGCCGAAGAAGGCACAAATGGCGAGCGGAAGGACGGACTGTAGGGGAGGAAGGAGGCCCGACAGCAAAAAGAATGAGGAAAAAAAAGCAAAAAAAAAGATGGTACAGCACTTGCCCCGCGAAAGGCAGAGGTCCCGAGTTCGAGTCTCGGTCGGGCACACAGTTTTAATCTGCCAGGAAGTTTCATATCAGCGCACACTCCGCTGCAGAGTGAAAATCTCATTCTGGAAACATCCCCCAGGCTGTGGCTAACCCATGTCTCCGCAATATCCTTTCTTTCAGGAGTGCTAGTTCTGCAAGGTTCGCAGGAGAGCTTCTGTAAAGTTTGGAGGGTAGGAGACGAGATACTGGCAGAAGTAAAGCTGTGAGTACCGGGCGTGAGTCGTGCTTCGGTAGCTCAGATGGTAGAGCACTTGCCCGAAAAAGGCAAAGGTCCCGAGTTCGAGTCTCGGTCGGGCACGCAGATTTAATCTGCCAGGAAGTTTCACATGTATATGATTTATACTGTAACTATTCAATGTCATACATTATTGAAAGCAAAAGTACTGCTGTCGTCGAAGAGATGATGGGGAATTGGAAGTGCAGAGCGACTGATATTTGATGTTTTCATATTTATATATGTAGTAATTTGTAATGTAATTAGTTTAAGTTAATATGAGAGATACATGTATATGATTTATACTGTAATTATTCAGTATTATACACTATTGAAAGTATTGCTATTATGATATATAGCATAGTTACGTATTCATTTATCTTTATCCTCTAAATTGCTACCGAAGTTAAAATAAATATTATTTTTCTATTACGTTTAATGCCCTTACATTTTACTGACATTGCACAAGTAACAATATTTACAAAAGTGTACGGATGGTACCATTCTGGAAACGCAGCACCCAGGTGCACGCGCGGTATCTCATGAAACTGTGCCGCACTCGGTATTTGGAGAGTTAATTGAACTCGGGCCATAGCAGAAGTCAATTCGCTGCCTGCAGGATAAGCTGGCAGCGAGTAGGGGCTGGTTCCCGCGGAGGCAGTGATAAGGGAACTGGACCATATGGCATGGTAGTGAATCACGAGGTTGGGCAGAGGAACGCGAGCCTTGAGAACGGATGCTGTGTAGCAGTAAATACGTAGGGGACTCACGATATTTCTGGCGCGAAATAGGAATTTAACTTTATTAAATATTAATGATTAAAGTCCACTTTTGGCATGACGTGCTAGTTGGAGCCTCAGTCAGAGCTTCACTACGATAATAACGCTATGCAGTAAACTAATAAATTCAGTACACAAATAAACATTGTTAACTTATTGAACATGTACGAGGGTCTACGGAATTTTACGATGTAAGTAAGAGATTTCGGCTGCGCGCCAATCTCCATAGTTGGTGCCGAGACGTAGTTGGAGCTTGATCTTATGTGACAGTCGGCTTTACCATGCTCTCTCATTTTATTAACTTTGTGAGAGAAATCGATTCATAATACTGATCTGTTACTATTTTACTGTATTTGTAAATAAACGCTTCGTGATGGCATCCAGGGACTTGTATAAATTAGCTACCCACACCATTACTTAGAATCACAGCTCCCCTGCTTGCATCTCTGGAGTATTCAATGCGCTGCAAGTACTGCTTCGAGGGATAACACCACAAGAGTTTCACAGAAAAAAGGGAGAAGAAAACCCTACGCGCCAGTTCACTAAAATAATCCAAGAAAGGATCACCTTAACTAGCGCAGCCTCCGGTTGGAAGCTTTGATCAGTATAGTGTATGTCACCTACACCACTTTTTACGGAGTCTCATCTTAACTGAGAAGCTTTATGGAGGTCTGGTATCGCAAGTGGATTCTCCAAGTTCAGATGCGTTTTACGTTGCAGCGAGATCTTTCCGTGAAATTTCAGTCAACCACTATCTTCTCCAAACGCCTAAATATTAGGTTGACTCTCAGCTATACAGGGAGGTGAAACAACTTGAAAAATCAGAGCTCTCAAGGTTATGTTTAGGAGTTCATCTTTCGCTCGGTCTGTTCGATAGATGGCTCTGAACACTACAGGACTTAACATCTAACGCCATCAGTCCCCTAGACTTAGAACTACTTAAACCTAACTAACCTAAAGACATCATACACATCCATGCCCGAGGCAGGATTCGAACCTGCGACCGTAGCAGCAGCGCAGTTCCGGACTGAAGCGCCTAGAACAGCTCGGCCACAACGGCCGGCTTCTATCGTGCAACGATAGTTAAATGCTCTGAAAGTGGTTCTCAAAACCCACTGTCTAACGCTTAAGTGTGAATTGCAGATGTAATTACAATTAATTCTTCATGCCGCCCTGCACAGCACTAATGGTTTGTTTGAGATCCACATTAAATCGTACACATAAAATTGACAAGGAGAAAGAAATCAGTTTTATCAAAACTGTAGGTAAAAGTAATGGATAAACCACAAGTAACTGACCACCTTCACGGCAAAATGAAATGTATTAATCAACGGATTACCTTCAGTATATTCACACCTACAAGCAAAAGTGAAAATATTTGTCTGCATTCCCTTCCTAGGCATAATTTCATTCCAAGCTGCAAATCTTTTCCGAAGGACACGAATTCAAATACAAAATGAAAATTAAAACACCTGCAGTCGTCTCTAGTGCATTTAATTTATTTATGCAAACAGTGTCATTGTTTCATTACACCATCTTCAGGCCGCTTGACCGACGTTAATTGGGAGGAATCCAATCCCGTGTGCATTCGAAACAGGATCCAGTATTAAATAACTGGTTTCCCTATATCTCTGGTTTTCACGACACTATCAACTCATTCATCAACCGACGAGTCACTCTTACGGACAGCGCAACACAACGATGAAGTACTCAAGTCACATGAGAGGAGACCAGAGTGCATGTTAAAATGTTTACTATTAATATCTTAAATTAAATACACACGGGTTTCTAAATACGTTTTGTGTATTAAAGAGGATGACAATTCCATTTAACAGTGGTCTACGTTGTTTCCACTCCAGAGGAAAACTTAGAACAGTGCTCTCATGCGGCGTAAATTTTGGAATTTTAGTAACACAAAGGAAAACTTATAATGGAGGCTTACTTGAGTAAATGGGTGCATTTGCAGTGGTGAGAGTGCCCTAAGAACTTACACCAGAAGCGGCATCACCAAACTGTCTCAAGTGGACAATTATCTGAATCTTTATGGGGATTATTTTGAAAATAACAGCAACACCTTTTGGCCACCACGAAAGTTTTATTGACTACTCCCAATGTGCTAAGCGAAGAGTTTAATGTTGACAAGTCCTCGTTTTCTCAAGAACAGAAAGCAGTCAAATTTTTGTGTGCAGAATTTTCCAATTCAGTGCAAGCTCCATTATTGACGGCGTCTACCCAGTTTGCATATTGGGTTGGGTTGTTTTGGGGGAGGAGACCAGACAGCGAGCTCATCGGTCTCATCGGATTAGGGAAGGATGGGGAAGGATGTCGGCCGTGCCCTTTCAAAGGAATCATCCCGGAATTTACCTGGAGCGATTTAGGGAAATCACGGAAAACTTAAATGAGGATGGCCCGACGTGGGATTGAACCGTCGTCCTCCCGAATGTGAGTCCAGTGTGCTAGCCACTGCGCCACCTCGCTCGGTTTGCATATTGATTAAATGCACCTTATACACAGTTGCGTAGGCAGTGGTGGGCAATTTGTGCTGTTCCATATTCATGTGGGTTGCGACTACAATGTGCAGTCCTCGAAAGTAATTCGAATTACAGATAGTGCTATTGCTGAGTGTTAATAAAATATTAATGCAGTAGTGGAATAAAGCAGCCAAAGTATTGCTTTTACTCTTAAAACATGTGAAGTAATTTAAACAGCGCTGATGGCCTGTTCGCTCTCGATAAAGACATAGAATCGGCAAAAGCAAAAATAAAATGACACTGAGAATAAATTTGATAGATTTGCTTTTAAAATAAAGCGGAATTTGTCAGAAAATTCAAAATACTCTTAGATTGTTGGGATCAACAATTATCAAAATAAAGGTCAGTAACTTCTGTTATCAATATAATTTAAAAATTCAAAACCCGGAAACAGAACCCAATCAAATGCGATTCTATGATTGACCATAAACTTGAGCTACAAAAACTCCAACTCCATATCAGCGAAATTACGACTTACTAGCACAGTAAATTAATCATATTGTATCTGTATACTGTATTGCTTGAATGTGTTCAGTATTTGAAAGCTATATCAAATAAAAGTAAAAAAAAAAATTAAATCATTTAGAAAACTATGTCCCGAAGAAACTTAAACAGATTATATACACGTAGAAACGGGAAAGGTCTTGTAGCTGTCTATATAGGATAATTCGTGAATTGTTAAGTCAAGGCAGGGAACTGCTAGAAAAGACAACACATTCTGCCTGGGCTCTTATTATTTTCATTTATATACGACTGCGGCTTTGGCCACTTTTTCATAGTTGACAAGGTGTCGTGTATTCTTTTGCATATGAAGTACAATATGTAAATATGGCTGACACCAGGGCAAGGTCCTCTTAGTAGGAAAAGCCACACTTCATTGCGTGCTGCTGTTTGGGAACAGTAGAACAGCCTAGAGAGCTATCGTAAATACGAGGCGTGTTTTATAAGTAAGTTACGTATTGAAATTAAAAAACAGGTGCTAAGATAAATCAGTAATTTTATTTTTACATGAAAGCCTGTACCTTAATCTACGCACTGACGCCATTACAGTCTGATTCTTCCTTGTTTACGTTGTGTACTGAGTGTTTAAGATGCCTCCGATAATCGTGAGTCCCGCCGAGTGTGAAGTACGGGCTGTTATAAGATTTCTTAGCGCTAAAGGCCTAAAAGCGATCGATATTCATCGTGAGATCTGTGCAGTTTATAGAGAAAATATTATGAGTGATGGAATGGTAAGAAAGTGGGTGAGAGCATTTAAAGATGGTCGCACAAATGTGCATGATGAACAACGGAGTGGGCGTTCTTCGGTCGTTAATGAAAGTTTGGTGCAGGAAGTGGACAATAAGGTGAGAGAAAACAGACACTTTACGATTTCCTCCTTGCGGGATGACTTTCCTAATGTTTCTCGTAGTATTTTGTATGGCATTATGACCGAGCACTTGAATTACCGAAAATTGTGCGCACGTTGGGTACCGAAAATGTTGACGGATGTGCACAAAACCAAACGTTTAGACAGTGCATTGACTATCCTTGAGCGGTACCACAACGACGGTGACGATTTCTTAAACCAAATTGTTACGGGCGACGGAACATGGGTGGCCTAAGTCACTCCAGAATCAAAGCAACAGTCCATGGAAGCTGAGCAAGGGCATCGTTTTGCTGCAAGACAATACCCGTCCGCGTGAGGCGAACCAGACCAAAGATCTCATCACATCTTTTCGATGGGAAACTCTAGGTCATCCTCCGTACAAAAATGGTTCAAATGGCTCTGAGCACTATGCGACTTAACTTCTGAGGTCATCAGTCGCCTAGAACTTAGAACTACTTAAACCTAACTAACCTAAGGACATCACACACATCCACGCCCGAGGCAGGATTCGAACCTGCGACCGTAGCGGTCGCCCGGCTCCAGACTGTAGCGCCTAGAACCGCTCGGCCACTCCGGCCGGCCATCCTCCGTACAGCCCAGATCTTGCGCCCAGTGACTACCATCTGTTCCTGCACTTGAAGAAACACCAGGGCGGCCGGCGTCTTCAAGACGATGACAAAGTCAAAACAGTGGTGATGCAGTGGTTAACAAGTCAGGCGGCAGACTTCTATGAGGAGGGTATTCAAAAACTGGTACAACGTTATGACAAGTAACTCAATATTGACGGAAATTATGTAGAAAAGTAGATTAAGGTACAGGCTTTCATGCAAAAATAAAATTATTAGCACGTCTTTTTTTTAATTTCAAAACGGTACTTACTTAAAAAACATTCCTCGTAAATACATTCAGCAACATCCCAGGAGGAATATACACTGGTGTGCAAAACATCAGGACGAAAATAACTTCTGCGTTATATGTACCCGAAAGCAACAAAGCTCGATGAAACTTAGACCGCACATAGAAAAACTGCTGTAGTATAGTGTAGAAGCCAACTGAAAGAAATACGCTGTGAGACGAACAGAAACGACACTTTTTTCAAAGACAATGATAACATTAGTCAGCGAGATTCATGATGGTCCTCTGAACATTACAAACGGCGGTTATAATAGGGTGTGAGATCACTACAGGCGACGGTGCATGCTATGCAACGAGCTTCCATGCTGCCCGCAAGATTAATATGAAATTCCTCTACCGTTGAACATAGCCTGATACGGTGAGAGGTAGGAACACAAAATGCACCCAGAAACATTGTCGAACATCACCATTTTGGTGGTCCAGGTGTTATGGTATGGGGAGACACAGTGCTATACGGGCGTACTGATGTCAAGATCTTTGAACAGGAACCACTCACGGATCACAGTAATTGTGACACTGTACTCCTTCCCCATGTACATCTTTTCAAGAGTGCATTCGTCCCTGACTTCATTTTTGTGGATGACAATGCGCGACCGCACCGAACATCGCAAATGGAGGAGCTCTTCAACAAGACGATATTCGCCGAATGGACCGGACTGTCTGAACCCCCGACTTAAACCCGTCGAGCGCGTGTGGGATGCCTTGGGGGGGTGGGGGGGATGTACTGCACCATGTCCACAACCACCAACGACAATCCAGCAGTTTTACAATGTTACTTATAATCTGTCTTGATCGCAGAATGTTTATTCATGTGACCGGTTTCGGTTCCTCTAGAACCATCTTCAGATCTGATATTTTATGTGACGCAGCATGTGAAGGTTGCTGCGTGTGGACGGGTTACTCCTGTAACCGAAATATCAGATCTGAAGATGGTTCTAGAGGAACCGAAACCGGTCATATGAATAAACATATTGCAATCAAGACGGATTATAAGTATGAGGGTCACTCCAAAAGAAATGCACACTATTTTTTTTTATAAATCCATATTTTATTGTACATGTTTGAAAGTTTTACAGTGTGTAGATACATCCTTTAGGAACAATATTTTAATTCCAGGATGAGATTTTCACTCTGCAGCGGAGTGTGCGCTGATATGAAACTTCCTGGCAGATTAAAACTGTGTGCCCGACCGAGACTCGAACGCGGGACCTTTGCCTTTCGCGGGCAAGTGCTCTACCAACTGAGCTACCGAAGCACGACTCACGCCCGGTACTCACAGCTTTACTTCTGCCAGTACCTCGTCTCCTACCTTCCAAACTTTACAGAAGCTCTCCTGCGAACCTTGCAGAACTAGCACACTCCGCTGCAGAGTGAAAATCTCATTCTGGAAACATCCCCAAGGCTGTGGCTAAGCCATGTCTCCGCAATATCCTTTCTTTCAGGAGTGCTAGTTCTGCAAGGTTCGCAGGAGAGCTTCTGTAAAGTTTGGAAGGTAGGAGACGAGGTACTGGCAGAAGTAAAGCTGTGAGTACCGGGCGAGTTCGCCGGCGGACGGCGTGGAGGTAGGACGTAGTGTGGTGTGCGCTGCGCCGTCTGTGCTTCCGCGTGGTAAGTCTTGCGCTTGCTGCGGCTTAAAACTCCTTTTATAGAACGCTTCGAGAAGTAATGAGTAGCATGCAGTGATGGCTCAACCAAGTCGAAAAGATACGTTGAAACTTACCTTTGATCCTCGATATGCCAGACCCAAGTCGTTTGAAGTAGAAAATTGGTTAGAAGAAGATGTGAAGCTCTCCTTTAATGATGTAATTGGGATCCACCTGTCGATTGTAACTTGTGTCGTGTTTGTTAAAATGCGTAGTTCCGAGTTGTGCGAGAAAATAGTTGAGTCTTCCGGAGGTGTCATGAAATTTAAGCACTCAGATGGAAACGTTGGTGAAGTCACCGTTGCACACGCTGGTTTTGGCATTCGCACAATTCGAATCTTCGAGTTACCTATTGAGATTACAACAGACCAAATTAATGCTGTAATTTCACCCTTCGGGAAAGTGCTCAGCAACTTTGCCGAGAAATGGTCAAGCGCGCATAAATTCCCAGTACTAAATGGCGTACGTCAGCTTCGTGTAGAGTTACAAAAGCACATCCCGTCGTACATCAATGTCTGCGGATATAGAGGGATTGTAATTTATGACGACCAACCGCGAACCTGTGCCGCCTGTAACAAGCCTGGGCACGTTCGCGCAGAATGTATACAGCGGCGCGTTGCACAGCTGCCGGCCGGCGAGGCCGCCAGGCCACCGGCGATGACAACACTGCCAGGAACCTACGCCGCCGTGGCACGCGAACGGCCGACTGTCTCCTCAGCCCTTGAATCGTGTGCAAATACAAATTCTCCAAACACTGAAATTCCAATGGACGTCAGTGCCGTCATAGCTGACGACCTACAAGAGTCCCGCCAATCTACGGAAACAGTTGAAGTTCCACCGACACAGGCACCTGCAATTCTAAAGGCAGCAGATCCGCCGGAAGCTGAAGACCGACACACCTTGCAGGACAGCGACACTAACGTGGATACTGAAGAAAGTCCGTCGAGAGGCAATTCTCCGAAGAAAAATAAGAAACGCCGGCTGGCGCGCAAAGGTGCAGAGGAGACAGCTCCCACACTCCGACAAAAAGCGAAGGAAATAGGTAGTACCTTACGCCAACAGATCTGTAGCAACACGAAAGCGACACCAGTTTCTGTGGAGCGTTCCCCTTCTGCGCTGGAAAAACGAGACATCCCAGGAAAGCCAACAAAGAAAGCATCCAACGACCCTCAAGAAACGAGTCACTCTCATGAAGCCTCACTCGTCCCACCCACGACGACAACCTCAACCAGCTGGGCAGACGAAAGCGACCATAACAATACCGACGCTGAAATGACAGAAGTTTCAGAAACTCAGACAGACTGTAAGCTAGCCCCACAGGTGGCTGATTTCTTCAACGACGACGTCTCCGCGAACGAACATTCTAAAGAACAAGGACACACCGCTGAAACATTTGCTACCGGTGAATATTATTAAGATGCGTTTTAAAGCTGACGTTTGCGAGACAAAACAGAAGAATGTTTTTTAAAGTTAGATCAAGTAGAACGAAGAATGTCTGACATACAAGCATACAAAATCGCGACAGTAAACCTTAACAAGATTCACAGTTCCTTTAAACTACAGAACTTAAAAGATTTTATATATGCTTCTGACAGTGACATTATCCTTTTACAAGAAGTGACAGACATTGAGCTTGGTAACGTACCTGGCTTCAACGCCATTACAAACCCAGGGCATGGAGCGGAAATGGGCACGGCTCTGCTCACAAAGGAGGGCATAGTAGTCCAAGATGTAGTAAAACTATCAAACAGTAAAGGCATAGCGGCCACAATAAACAACATACGGCTCATTAACGTGTATGCCCCTTCAGGATCCAGTAACAGGCACCGCAGAACGGAGTTCTTTAAAGAAGAAATTGTCCCACTATTTGGAACTCGATATGATCACCTTATCCTAGGAGGAGATTTTAATTGTGTTTTGCATGCCAAAGACCAAACTCCCAATTTTAACAAGTGTACTGAACTGGAACGTATAGTTAATGACTTAAGACTAATAGACTCATGGGAACATATGCACGGTGCAGCCCCTGGCTTCACCCACGCCACAAGTCACTCGGCGAGCCGTCTCGACAGGATATATGTAACGCACAATTTGAAACACCTCATTTTGCAGTCCGAAGTATGGCCTACCGTTTTTTCAGATCATGCTGCTTACATATGCACAATCAATCTGATAAAACAAGGGACATTCAGAGGTCGAGGCACATGGAAGCTCAATGTGTCACATCTGGAAGACCATGCTTGTCAGGAGGCATTTCACAAGGTATGGAGAGAGTGTGAAAGCATATTTAGCTCGTACAACTCTGGCACTGACTGGTGGCTGAAACATGCCAAACCTACAATACGGAGGTTTTTCATAAACTACTCCAAAGACAAAAACTTTTGGTACAAATCAACTATAGAATTTTACTTTCAGTGTCTAAGGGATTTGTACAAGTGCGATGCAACAGTTGTGGACAACTACGAAAGAATTAACAAAATTAAAGCAAAAATCTTAGCACTACGGCGTAAACAACTGGAAGGCTACCAAATAAGGTCGCGTGCCCAGAACATAGCCCAGCACGAGGTCACTTCCATTTATCATGTCATTCGTGAAAGCAAAAGGGCGGCTCGCAAGATATTATCTGAAATAACAACTGATGATGGAAGGAAACTGACGAAGCAAAGAGAGATCAAAGAGGCAATCGTACAGCATTTTGAATCCTTAATGTCTAGTCAGACGGTTGACGAACAGCTTCAAGACGAGTTAATGATTAACCTCCAGGGCAAAGTATGCCACGCGGAAGCACAAACTCTCATCTCGGAAGTGACTGAAGAAGACGTCGAAGAAGCTATATATGGAAGCACGAAAAATAAGGCTCCAGGGGCAGATGGAATTCCGGCAGAATTTTATCGCAGATTCAGTGGCCTCGTAAAAGGCAAGTTTACTCTCATCTGCAACGAACTGCTAAACCCTGAGAATGACATCCCGAAGGAATTTCGTGAGGGACTCGTAGTGCTAGTGCCAAAAACTACCAATACGAAATCTGTAAGCGCTCTGAGGCCAATTACGCTTTTAAACAGCGATTACAAAATCTTTGGCCGCATCCTCGCTCGCAGGCTGAAAACCACAATGACCAGCGTCACTGGCCCTTATCAAACAAGTGTGGGCAAAGACAGAAGAATTCTCCAGACCCTCTGTGATTACAGGGACCTAATCTCAACGGCCGACGTCTGCAAAATAAAATGTGCACTCATCTCACTCGACTTTGACAAGGCCTTCGACAGAGTCAATCATAGTTTTCTCCTTCGCACCATGGGCGCAATGGGCTTCCCACCTCTATTCATTGCGGTAGTAAGAAATACAGTAACAAACAACTCAGCCAGATTTGTCATCAATGGACACATTAGCCGCCCGATTGACGTCACCAGCTCCATTAGGCAAGGGTGTCCAATGTCAATGGCACTCTTCGCCATCGCCATCGAGCCCCTGCTTGCCTCCCTTATGCAACATCTACAAGGACTACAAATACATGGAGAAAAGATCGTGTGCAAGGCATACGCTGATGATGTTGGCTTCCTAGTCGTGAATGGCGCTGAAGTACAGAGCGCACTACGAATAGTAACAAAATATGAACAGGCATCTGGTGCAAAACTTAATAGAACAAAGTCGGGGATTTTCAACATCGGCCGTGGAATTGGGACGCAAACGCAGGATCTGTTACGCGAGCTTGTAACCATGAAATGTCTCGGCATAGATTTTAAAAGAAATATCAAGCACACTATTGCTGCGAATTATCGAAAATTACTTAACAGCATACGCGCCTCTGTACAAGCACATAGTATTAGGAAACTCGATGAACTTCAAAAAGTAACAGTGGCAAATGTATACATCACATCCAAAGTTAATTATGTAGCACAAGTTCTGCCACCACCTGCGACTTTGTTGAAAAGCATCGCATCTGCACTAGGACACTTTGTGAGCCGCGGACGTATTTTCAAAGTCAAATATGACATTCTGATGCTCCCTACGAAATGTGGTGGGTTAAATCTTACCGATGTCAGCAAAAAAGCGCAAGCCTTATACCTTGCTACCACATACAAACAATGGAAAGAGCCAAGTGGTACCCTTGCTGCACATTTGTTAAACGAAATAGCTCCTGCTGACGTCAGTGCACCTATAAATGTCCAACACATACCCAACGGACTATACCACTTGAAATACTTTTTCGTAGAATACAGCTATATACAGGCAAGGATTCCTGGAAAAGACATCATGAAAGTAAAAGAACTTTATAATAACTTGATGAAAGACAAACCCATAAACGACGTAGAACAAAAGTATCCTTGTTATAACTGGGAAACAATATGGGAAAATATTCACTGCCGGAACTTGCCAACGTATGTCAAATCGACCTGGTACTTTGCTGTCAACAGAAAAATTACGACGAACTCTAAACTTCACTCTATTCGATTGGCCGAGTCACCGCTGTGTCCATTATGTAAAATACCAGATACCGAAGAGCATAGATTGCTGTGTGACAGGGTAAAAGAAATATGGCTCTACATAAGACAAAAGATAGCGAGCGTCAGCAGAACTACGCCCAATGCCGTTACGACTGCTGAATTTTTAAACCCTGACGGTATACCTTACCCTAAAACAAAACGAAATGCAATTAACTGGTTGAAAGGCCAAACGATGCATTACGTCCTAACAAAAGAATCAAGCAATAGGGAGGACTTCTGGGTATACCTTACAACTGAGCACCACAAGTTGATGTGTACTAAAAAATACAAAGAAAACTACGCAAACTTTTTAACTAAAACACTCCTGTAACCATTAGAAATGCGTAATTTACATTGCACATTCAAGCATTTCGTATATTAGACGAATGATTTTTGGTTAAAGTTTGTTCTACACGTAGCAGGAGGAGGGTTTCCAACAGAAAGTAGTCAGAGAAGATCATCAGTATAGACCAATTAAGCCTATGTGTCTCTATTACTTTGGTTTCTGAGAAACACAGTGATGAAACTGGTATACGCCATTTATTTAGTTTCTGCTTTTCTTTCCTTTTCTTTTCACAAGGAGACACATTTATGTTAATTAAGTGTAAAATCAAGCAGAAGAAGCCTATTTTACTTCATTACCTTCTGAAAAAGGAAATTATACTTATCAGCAATAATGAGTTTGCTTCTTTCCGTTTTTTCACGCACGGAGAACGAAATTTACAGATGCAGTTACATTTCCACAACAATTATGAGACTGCCTTCTCAATGGAATTTACATTTATTTTTATTCAAGCCATGTTGCAAACAAATGCAACAGAAGGGGCATACTTCGTTCGTCGTTCAGAAGAAGCGCGTTTCCACATCATCAAGTTACATTCATTCTTAAAGGCGGAGAAGCCGGGCCGAGAAGGCAACACTTGGCGAGCGTAAAGGATGGGTTGAAGGGGAGGAAGGAGACCCAAAAAAAAAAATAAAGAAAAAAAAAAAAAAGTTGGTAGAGCACTTGCCCGCGAAAGGCAAAGGTCCCGAGTTCGAGTCTCGGTCGGGCACACAGTTTTAATCTGCCAGGAAGTTTCATATCAGCGCACACTCCGCTGCAGAGTGAAAATCTCATTCTGGAAACATCCCCAAGGCTGTGGCTAAGCCATGTCTCCGCAATATCCTTTCTTTCAGGAGTGCTAGTTCTGCAAGGTTCGCAGGAGAGCTTCTGTAAAGTTTGGAAGGTAGGAGACGAGGTACTGGCAGAAGTAAAGCTGTGAGTACCGGGCGTGAGTCGTGCTTCGGTAGCTCAGTTGGTAGAGCACTTGCCCGCGAAAGGCAAAGGTCCCGAGTTCGAGTCTCTGTCGGGCACACAGTTTTAATCTGCCAGGAAGTTTCATATCAGCGCACACTCCGCTGCAGAGTGAAAATCTCATTCTGGAAACATCCCCAAGGCTGTGGCTAAGCCATGTCTCCGCTATATCCTTTCTTTCAGGAGTGCTAGTTCTGCAAGGTTCGCAGGAGAGCTTCTGTAAAGTTTGGAAGGTAGGAGACGAGTACTGGCAGAAGTAAAGCTGTGAGTACCGGGCGTGAGTCGTGCTTCGGTAGCTCAGTTGGTAGAGCACTTGCTCGCGAGAGGCAAAGGTCCCGAGTTCGAGTCTCGGTCGGGCACACAGTTTTAATCTGCCAGGAAGTTTCAATATTTTAATTTTTCCACATAATTTGCATCCCTCTCAACTGCCTTACGCCATCTTGGAACCAGCGCCTGTATACCCGCGCGGTAAAATTCTGGACCAACCTATTGAAGCCACTGTTTGGCAGCGTGCGTAAGGGAGTCATCATCTTCAAACCTTGTTCCACGAAGAGAGTCTTTCAGTTTCCCAAAGAGATGATAGGCACATGGAGCCAGGTCAGGACTGTAAGGCGGGTGTTTCAGTGATGCTCATCCGAGTTTTGTGATCGCTTCCATGGGTTTTTGCCTGACATGTGGCCGTGCATTGTCGTGCAACAGCAAAACATCCTTCCTTCCCCTATCCAAACATAGCGTGACAATGCGTTCACTGTGATGCGTCTGTCAGCGGTCACCAAGTCGTTAACTCCCTACACATTGTCTGGAGTGTGTGCAGTACGAGGCCTGCTGCTGCAAGGATAATCCTCAATACTGCCGTGCCCGCTTTCATCACGTAAGCTGCTTGCGCACCGACTAACTGTACTGCGATCGACAGCAGCATCTCCATACACCTTTTTCAACCTCTTGTGGATGTTTCCCACTGTCTCGTTTTCACAGCACAGGAAATCCATGACAGCACGTTGCATCTGACGAACGTCAAGTGTAGCAGCCATCTTGAAGACATGCTGTGACGGCGCCACTCACGGAAACGGGTTGAACTAAGTTTTAAAACAACCGGGAAGGATGTATCTACACACAGTAAAACTATCACACATACAGAATGAAAACTGTATTTTTACAAAAATAGTTTGCATTTGTTTTGGAGTGAACCTCGTAACATTGTAAACCCAGTGACTGCGGTTATCCCTTCAGATATTACGTCTGTTTTTGCAAAATCCAGCAGTTGTCAACCGCGCTGGTAGACGATGGAAGAACTCCGTATCAACCTTTTGGCCAGCCAGGGGCCACGTTACGGAGCATGTATTAGCATCCATGGAGATCACACACCGTATTAAGACCTTGACCCTCCTTTTTTAATACCCAAGGGACCATCAGGAATGTCGATGACTTCAGTATAATTATTGTTTTGGAACAGATATGTCATTTCTGTTCATCTCATTTCGAATTTCTTTCAATTACATCCTGCACTCTGCTGTACCAGTTCTTTCTATGTATGGTCCAAGTTTCACCGACCTGTATCACCTGACAATGAAACATCATGTGAAAGTTACTTTCGCCCTTAAGTTTTGCACACCATCATACTGCTGTTCCGTATGGTCCAAGTTTCATCGACCTGTATTACTTCACAATGAAACATCATGTGAAAGTTACTTTCGCCCTTAAGTTTTGCACGCCAGTGTACTGCCGTTCCATATGGTCCAGGCCTCATCGACCTGTATTACTTGACAGTGAAACATCATGTTAAAGTTACTTTCGCCCTTAAGTTTTCCGCACCAGTGTACTGCCGTTCCGTATGGTCCAAGTTTCATCGACCTGTATTTCTTGAGAATGAAATATCATGTGAAAGTTACTTTCGCCCTTAAGTTTTGCACACCAGGGTACTGCCGTTCCGTATGGTCCAAGTTTCATCAACCTGTACAATGAAACATCATGTGAAAGTTACTTTCGCCCTTAAGTTTTCCGCACCAGTGTACTGCCGTTCCGTATGGTCCAAGTTTCATCGACCTGTATTTCTTGAGAATGAAATATCATGTGAAAGTTACTTTCGCCCTTAAGTTTTCCGCACCAGTGTACTGCCGTTCCGTATGGTCCAAGTTTCATCGACCTGTATTTCTTGAGAATGAAACATCATGTGAAAGTTACTTTCGCCCTTAAGTTTTCCGCACCAGTGTACTGCCGTTCCGTATGGTCCAAGTTTCATCGACCTGTATTTCTTGAGAATGAAATATCATGTGAAAGTTACTTTCGCCCTTAAGTTTTGCACACCAGGGTACTGCCGTTCCGTATGGTCCAAGTTTCATCAACCTGTACAATGAAACATCATGTGAAAGTTACTTTCGCCCTTAAGTTTTGCACACCAGTGTACTGCCGTTCCAAGAAACACGCTGACACCATTTTCTTGATGTCCAAATTGCCCTACCAACTTAACTGCAAGACTTGAGTAGCTAAACAAAGCTTTGACACCTTTGACCAGATGTCTAAAGCAAGCTTAAAATTGTTCTTAAGCATTAACAAGGATATATTGTCAATGAAGCTAATTCGAAATGGGTAATACGAGAGATATTTAGTTAGGGACTTATACTGGAAAGGTTGTCAAGAACTTAATGGAAATAACATTTTGGAAAGGCATCACATTATAAAGTGAAGATTATCTAGCAAAGTTATTTCCAATTTAGTGCATCAGGCAGTCACTTGTAGGATATTGTCAGATTTTCCTCCGCGAGAAACAACCATTTCAGTCTCAGCAACGACCAAGAAACAAAGCTATGTTGCAAACTTTTGCATTGGTGGTCTACAACGAATTAGATTTGCACGAGTTTGTGTGTGTGTGTGTGTGTGTGTGTGTGTTTGTGTGTGTGTGTGTGTGTGTGTGTGTGTGTGTGTGTGCGTGCGGTGGTAAAAGGTTTTCTAGGCGACCTGACAAGAATCCCAATGGAGTATAGATGGATGGCAAAAAAGAGATTGACATCAGTTGGATACTTTTCGTGACGATAGTGATGTGGTTCAACAAGCAGCTGTTGGGTCTCGATCAAGGGCGAATGCTTTAGGCATTTCTCGACAATGTGACAGACACTGTTAAGCATTATTCCAATCATCGGTTGTCTTTTGAGGGCCGAACATCGAATGTTTCAATATTTTTCGTTCAGTGGACGAAACAGTCCACCATATCTCCTTGAAAAACTGAGGTTTGCCTCCTCGTATTCAGGCACCTTATCACCTAGGACTTGATAATGTCAAACACAAATTACGCCACTGAGAACAGTACTATACAATAATAGAGATGCGCCTTTCTCAAATTTTTTAAGCATTTCTTTGCAGCATCAGATTCGATGTGCTATCTGCGCTTCGTGAGTGTTGTGCGTCGAACTCGCACAAAATAACGTGACATCAGAGCGCTGGGCCATTCCATTCCTTTTTTCCGAACGGGCGACCGCTTCAGTTGACAGTCTGCTGCTGATCACTCCGAGTGTTCTCGTTGCTGTCTCTATACTACACAGCACGGCACTGCAGTCTTCTGTGCACCATAGGAGCAGAGAAAGTTCTTCTTAATGAGACACTCGTGATTACGAGCATTTGCATTACATTTTTGTCAGAGGAGACAAACGAGGAAGTAAAAATCTCGTTGAAAACTGTGCTTGGGAAGGCTGCAGGAACCTCTATCCATTCCAATTGCGCAATAAAGAGTATAAAGGAGTAGGAGAAAAACATAGCTACAGATACTATAGAAGGCTTCGTTACTTCGAAAAGATTCGGAAGGAATGTGCGAAAATTTTATTGTTAGATTACGGAACCGATACATATTTTCCACGTGATGCATAACTTATTGTTAATTGTACATTGTCGGTATTATAGTAAATGACAGTGTCCACTACACTACATTTTTACCCTTCTTTTATTTTATGCTGTTTCCTTCTGGCAGCGAATGGTCGATCTTGGTATGGTTTGATTGGTCCTTTTCCTACGTGCCTATTTCTTTTCCTGTATTCTTTGCCTGTTTATGTTTGTCGAATTATTGCCCTTATTGCCATAACCGTTTGATATCTTGCAGACTGGCTAGCTCTAGCTTATAATTTATGAGCGATACGTCTTTATGCACAGGTTTCAACTGTAAAACTGCTACAAACGAAACTAGGAGGTCGAGTCCTTTGCTACGGTGCGTGTACAGACGGATCCAAACATAGGCACAAGCAGGTTGTGGCTGGCCCTCCGGCTGCCTTATGTTGTGGAACTTGCCTTTTGCCCTGTGTTTTTGCTGTGCGATCGGTGGAGTGTAGGTTCGAATTTCCTCCACTTGAATCTACTACCAAAAAGAGAATATACCAAGATTATTACTACGGCTGACATAAAGGAATAACTCCTTTTTGGTTCATAGTAAATCGTCATTGATGGATATTTTTTCAAATAAGATTCTAGTCATCTAGCATCGAAAGCCAAGAATTCTAGTAATAAACTTGCATCAAGAGGAATCTGCGATACAGGCCATTCACTTTGACCAGTGACGTAATGGTATAGGCTACTGTAGCATCACTTCTTGGTGCGCGTTTTGAATTTAATTTCTTTATAGTGTTAATATTTTTCATTTTTCGTTATTTCCTGAAAAATTATTTTTTTATTTGCACCGTATACGACTAACAAAATACTGTATCCTTTTTGGTGGGATTTCTGTTACTTCGTTGATTTATCAGTTTTCCTTTTTTATGATAAATATGCTATTTTTTCATTCATACTGTGTATCATGGTCTCCACTATCGCTAGAGATCTCTATTTAGGAGTGTCGAATCGTTTCCTTTCCCATAAATAATTATAGTTCTCCTTCTAATAATTTTCGATTTACTCCTGGTGCATACATATCGCAATCTCCACTTCAGCTGTATAACTAAAGTGTATATTGCGATACTAATTTCGTGTGATTTACAACTAACGGTATTTTTAGGTCAAAATGTGCATGGTGATGTAGGGAAGCAACCTACTCACGCCTTATAAAATTCACATCAGTCTTTCCATTGTGTGCCAGCCAGTCCGCTGTAACTAGCTCTGACGTCATAAATGTTGCGCAATACTTTCAAAATCAAGTAAATAACCTGAAACGTTTCTAGCATGTCAGGAGTAATACTAAATCAATATGTGTTGAATATCAGTTCAATAACTTTAACCATTTTCGAAATTTGGACATTTACTGCAAAAATCATTGGCGCAATAGAAAAGAGCTAGAAACATAAAAATTTTTATTTAGATTTCTTTTGCATAATAATTTAGTAGGAACAGTATTCTGGATCTCACAAATTAAAATTTTAGTTGAAATTCATGATTTTCTGGTTTTTGTCTTAGACATTAAGGAAGCAAGATAGATTAAGTAGGCGAATAAATAAAGCTAGGATGTTTAAATTTAATTAGAAGGGAGATCCGCTATAATCATAAAGATGTGAGAAGTTTCAACTGAATAACTATTAAACTATAGCGATAGCGTATCTCCAAAGAGCAAGTTCAGAGCTCGTCTACTGCGTGTGGTGTAATTAAATTAATTCTCTCGCCCAAAATATTTGACTTAGCCACGTCAGATTTTTATTATGATTACTTACTTGTGTGCTGATTGCACAATTAAACTGAAAGCTTCATCGGCCATCAGCAAAGGAAACAATGATTTATTCGATAATTGAAAGTGGTGCATTACTAGCCCAGCGGCTAGTCGGGAGAGCAGATTCGATCTGGCGTTCCCTTAGCCATCCGCACCACGGCTTTATATGTAAGAAAGCTGCGTGAGAGGAGGAAGGCCCCAGTTCTCTCCAGACGCCGATTAGCACACCACCTGTGCCGGGAGTCGCGTCGCGTAGCATCGGTATCATTGCTATAAACAGCCTCGGATGCCGTGATAAGTTACTCGGGATACGCGTAACCATGAAATCGTTTTCGAGTGAAGTGTTAATTCTGGGATGACTTTAATGATCTATCTTTAGTTTGCGTATGTCGTATTTTCACGTGCCGCCGCAGGACAGACATTCTACCATTATTAGCGTGGCGTTTGATGAACATTATCATCAAATTATGGCGAGCATTCACTCAAACATTTAATTTGAACGGTTATAGTTGCATCAGCGCATTAGACTCTGAACTGCTCTGGTAGTTGGATTGTGTGGATTCTTTTTGGTCTGTGACTTTCAGAATATAGTGAACATTTTAGAGAGAACGGTTTTTGATTATGAATCTCCTAATTCCTCAGAGCTATAAGCTGTAGCTATAAATGTATTTCTCAGATGAAGTGGGCACTAGGAATTCTAATTGCAGGCTTCACGTTTTGCTAACCACTTTCTGGTTGCCAATATTGTAGTTAGAGAGCCAGTGTTGAGAACGGCAAACAACAGCATTAAATAAATAAATACAAAACATTTATTCTATTATTCCACCCGCTGCCCCACAGTGGACTCAACTGCAACAGTAGGCCTTCCATGTGATACTCGATTCATTTTCTTTCCAATAAATAGTTACGACTTTTATTGTGACAACCATTTCGATATACAAAAAAACGATGTCTTTTTTTTTTAAGATACGGTCTTGTGTCGTGGTATCCATGGCTGCTGTAGAACTTATTTTATAAAACTCTTTTCGTTTTCTTTTCAATAAGTATAGATGTAACTCTTAACATTTCTTTTCCCAATGCAGCACTTTCACAATCAAAACTGGCTGTTTTATTTGCGTTTCAATAGCTGGTCACAGATATGAATTTATAGTCGTCATGTTGTTTGCGTAGCCTGACCTACGTTCGTTACGTCAGTGGTCAGAGTTGACATCTACGAGTAGTATTTCATTTTTTATTTTATTTGTAAACTTGTAATTTTTATATAAAGGCATAGCTATCTCCAAGACAGTCTTGTAGCTGTGTTTAGTTACGTCTACTTACTAACATGGAAGCTGACAAAAACCAGAATCCATTGCAACAGAGAACAAACCAACTTACCTTGTTAATCATTGCTTCTAAGGGGCGGAACTTTTGAGATTTTGCTGTAGAAAGTGCTTGAAACATAGAAAACGTTGTTCTGCTTTTCCTGACAACTGCGATGAGTCTCGAACACCACGACTCGTCACCCGGCAACAACAGTGCACGCTGCTACATTGTTGCTGTGTTTGTCGAAAGAGGAACGTAGGGTCACAGTTTGTTACTGTCTCTGCCCCCTACCAAATATATTATCTACATCTACCTCGACATGATTACTCTGCAGAGTAATCATGTAACCTATTTCTCTACCGTTCCACTCTCGAACAGCAAACTCTTACATCTTTCTGTGTGCGCTCTGATTTCTCTTACTATATTACGATTATGGTTTCTCCCAATGTATCTGGGTACCAACGAAATATTTTCACACTCTGAGGAGACAGTTGGTGACTGAAATTTCTCGAGAAGATCCTGCCGCAAGGAAAAACTCTTTGCTTTAATGATTTCATGTCAGTTCACGTATCATGTTCGTGGCGCACTCCCTCCTGTTTCGCGATAGTACAAAATGAACTGCCTTTCTTTGAACTTTTTCGGTGTCCTCCGTCGATCGTATCTGATGTAGATCCCACACAGCACAGCAGTACTCTCGAAGAGGACATACAAGTGTGGTGCAAGGATGTCTCTTTAGTAGACCTGTAGTATTTTCTCGGTTTTCTGCCAATTATCTATGTGATGTTCCAACTTAAGTTATTCGTAACTGTAATCCCTAAGTATGTAGTCGAATTTATAGTCTTTAGATATGTGTGATTTATCGTGTAACCGAAATCTTGTGGATTCCTTTTGGCACTCACATGGATGACTCCACACTTTTCATTACTTAGAGTCAACTGCCACTTTTCGCACCATACCGATATCTTGTCTAAATCGCGTTGCAATTTGTTTTGACCATGACATAACTTTATAAGACACTAAATGTCAGCATCACCTGCAAACAACCTAAGAGTGCTACTCAGATTGTCTCCTAAATTGTTCATATAGATCAGGAACAGGGCACCTAGGGAACGCCATATATTAACTTCCGTTTTATTCGGTAACTTTCTGTCAGTTACTACGAACATTACTGACAGGAAATCACGAATCCAAATTTGCACAACTGAGATGATCCGTATGCATGCAATTAAATTAGAAGGCGCTTGTGAGTTACGGTGTCAAAAGCCTTCTGGAAATCAAACAATATGGATACAATTTGACACCCCCTGTCAATAGCACTCATGACTTAGCGAGAATAAAGAGGTTGTTGTATTTCACAAGAACGATATTTTCTGAATCCGTCTTGGCTATTTGTTGATAAATCGTTTTCTTCGACATAACTCATGACGTTCGAACACAGTAATCTTCCAAAATCCTGCTGCAAATCGACGTTAGCGACATGGTTCTGTAATTCAGAAGATTGCTCTTATTTCCTTTTTTGGCTATTGGTGTGACTGGTGCAACTTTCCAGTCTTCACTCACGGACGGATCTTTCATCGAGCGATCGGTTGTATATGATTCAAAATATGGAGCTATTGTATCAGCATACTCTGAAAGTAACCTGACTGAAATACAATCAGGACCGGAGGCCTTGCCTTTATTAAGTGATTTTAGCTGCACGGAGGATACCTACTTCCAAGTTATTCATGTTGGTAGTTGTTCTTGGTTCGAGTTCTGGAATATTTACTTCGTCTTCTTCGGTGAAGGAATTTTGGAAAACCGTGTTTAGTAACGCTGCTTTAGTGTCACTGTCATCATTTATCGCCTATGTTATTGTACAGTGAAGATATTGATGTATCTTTCTGCTGGTGTGCTTTACATACAACCAGAATCTCACTGGATTTCCTGCGAGATTTCGAGACAGAGTTTCGGTGTGGAAAGTACTAAAAGCAACTCACATTAAAGTTTGCGCTATATTTCGAGCTTCTGTAAAACTTCTTCAATCTTTAGGGTTTTGCATTCTTTTAAATTTGGCATGCTTTTTTCGTTGCTTCAGCAACAGTGTCCTGACCTGTTTTCTGTACCTTGGGGGACCAGTACCACCTATTATTAATTTATTCTCTCAATAACTGTCGATACTACCTCTCTAAATTTTAATCATATCTGGTCTACGCCTACATGTTCAGATTGGAAGGGGTGGAGACTGTTTCTTAGGAAGACCTCAAGCGGATTTTTATCTACTTTTTTAAACAGATGTATTTTGGGTTTATTTTGGGTGGTTCTGGATGCTATGGTATTCAGTCTCGTAACAACAACCTTGTGGTCACTAATACCTGTACCCATAATGTTACTACCAATTTGCACAGGATTATTTGCTGCTGAGAAATCAAGTATGTTTTCGTAACGATTTACACTTCGAATGGGCTCTTGAACTAATTGTTGAAATAATTTTCTGTTAAGAAAGCATTCAGAACTATATCAGAGAACGTTTTATGCCTTCCTCCCACTTTAAACAATTGCTCACTATTTCCACAGGATTATTTGTTGCTAAGAAGTCAAGTATGTTTTCGCAACCTTTAACACTTCGAATGGGCTCTTGAACTAACTGTTGAAAACAATTTTCTATTAAGAAAGCCTTCAGAACTACATCGGACGACATTTTGTGTCTTCCTCCCACTTTAAGCATGTATATTCACCAACATTTCGAGGCGAGATTGAAATCGCCACCAACTATAAGTGTATGAGTGGGGTACCTATATGAAATAAGACTCAAGTTTTCTTTGGACTGCTCAGCAACTGTATCATCTGAATCAGGATGTCTGGGGCGTCGGTAAAAGGAACCATTTATTAATTTATTCCGGTTGTTAAGTATAGCCGGTAGCCACACTAACTCACAGGAACTATCTACTTCCATTTCGCTACAGGGTAAACTACTTCTGACAGTAATAAACACTCCGGCACCAACTGCATTTAGTCCATCCCTTCTGAACACAATTTGGCCCTTTGTAAAAATCCTGGCTGAGCTTAACTTGGTTTAGCCAGATTCTCATACCTATAATGATTTGAGCTTCAGTGCTTTCTATTAATGCTCGCTCTTTTCCAACACTTCTGAGACAATTGTCAACTACAGTACCGATTGCTTTCATTAGTAGGTGTGTAGGCTGAGTGCACTATGAGACAAATTACTGAGCAAACAATATCGTCTACATAGAAATTAACACCATACCATACGCTACATGTATTGGTATAAATTAACAAAAAAAGATTGATTCTTGAAAAAATATTAAAAATGAATAGCTCAAAAAACTAATAACTCAAAAAAGAATAAACCAGCTAGTAGCAACCAATTTTAATTAAACAAAAAATTGTATATAATGAAATTTGTTATCATTATTTTTAAGTTTCTTCATTCCCTTACATTTTTGTTTACTATTTCCATCTTCAAAAAATTCAAAATCCCAACCACTACTTAATTTCAAGTATCTGTTTGGCAAATTGAACTCAAATTTATTATGAAGTTCCATACAAATTTTCCCACCATATCTAGTTTTTAAATATTCACAGCCAGTAAAGTAATATGAATTATTTACTTCTAACTCGCTAAAGAATTATAGTTTTATTAAGATTTAACATTATCACTCAAAATTCTGTGCTGAAAATCATATATTAAATTTTTATCACCCTAAATGACCATACAGACAAGTATTCATTCGGAATTTTACCACTGAAAGTGGCAAACAGCTTCATTGTTTTTTTTTCTGAGGAGTTAACATATTCATTTTCCTAGTCATATTTATGACATAGATCAGATAATTTTCAGTAAAACTGAAGGGATTAATATTGACATCACTGTTCAGTTCGTGTGGCACTCTTAAAATCTAGGAAAGCATCATGTGCTTTCAGATAGTTATTTGGTGGAACTAGATTCCATATTTCTTGAGGAAAAACTTCATTTTTTCCATCTTTTGTACAGATATTCTGTAATTTAGTGTATTCAAACAAGGTGGAGTCAATCAATAATATGACTCTCGCTTAAAGTTCGTGCGCTGTGAATTCCTTTCTTTTCCATGGCTCTTGTTTAAGTTTTGTCTCTTGATGTAGTATAACTGTGTCATCTAACGGCTTTCGCTCGTTCAGTATTATGTACAGTTGTTTTAGTTCTTGTTATATATTCAGTGTTTCCTTAAGGAATATCAAAAGGTTTCCTTTGCTTCTATAGATATTTAAGTCTTAAGAAAGTAATATATCAAAATAGAAGGAAAATTTCTATTCACTAGGTTGCATGTTAGATAGCAGAAGAAAATTGAACATTACTTACTGGCTAAACAGGATAGTAGAAGAGGGAGAGGATACCGGAAATATAAGTATTTTACGTCCTAGCTGGAGAGGAAACGAGCGCCAGTCGGCTTATTCGCCAAAGGGCGACAAACCTCCTACCTTCATGTGTTTTATTGATGCAACAGATAAGGAAAGAATGAGACTTGAATATTCATTTAATAAATTTCCGCAAATCTTTATGTGGCTACATGACTTTTATTTTACCATTTTTTATATTTCCTATCAAGTAGCACCCAGGATGTGGCTTGTCAACAATGATATATGGACCAACATATAACAATTGTCATTTTTTATTCAATGCTTTTAACTTCAATGACTTTGGATGAGTTCTTAATAGTAACTCGTGTCCAATCTGGAATTCTGTTATGTTTTCGATTTCCTATCGTAAATTCCTTTCCTTATTTGAGCTTGCTCTTCTAATGTTATTAGCGCTTGTCGTACTTTCTTATCTAAGGCTACGTCTTTGTGCTCTAATTTAGGTATCAGTTCTGCCCATTCATCTAGTTCCACCTTTTCAAACATAAGTTCGGCCAGTGGGTACCCTGTTCATGTGTACGGTAGGTGATTTACTATATGCTGAAACGGACTCAGGTATTCTATCCATTTCTTTTGATTCTGTGCTATATACGTCCGGGTAAACCTATTAAATTCACGAAAGCACCGTTCGACGGGACTTGCTTCCTTGTGGAACTTGGATACTAAAATATGACGTACGTTTCGTGATTTCAAAAATGATTTCCATTGGTCACCTGTAAAATTTTATACGTTATCAGTCAGGACTGCGCGCGGTTTCCCAACGCGTGGTACGTAGTCTTCCACAATCCGCCTAATAATTGGTCCACACCTAATTGTTTTGACTGTGTAAAGTTGGAGATACTTACTAAAAACGTCCTACAGGGCTACGATGTATTTGACCCCACTGCGGGCTTGGGGATAAGGCCCTGCGGCGTTAATAGATACAAGTTCCCTTGGTTGCTTTGGTATTATTGGGTGTAGTACGTTAAGACGTGTCCTATTCTGATGTTTGACCTTTTGACAAACCGCACAGCGTCTGATAACTCGCTCTATACGTCGCCTCATATCAGAGAAATAACAATACGTGGAAATTTTGGCAGCACTCTAGCACTCCATAGTGTCCCCATGTGCGGTGCGTGTGTTGAATTAAGTTGTCCACATATTCCGGAGGTATGCACACACACCACTTATCCATTCGTCGATCTCTTCTATGAAAGAGGACGCCATTATGTATAATGTAATACTGCTCTAACTGTTCGTGTATTCTAGACTGCAAATTTTTTACTACCTTGCTCCGTCTCTTCCTGCAAGCATTGCATGTTTTTGCACATTTTGATACAATAGGGTTTTAAAAGTTCCATCATTTATTAAGAGTACCTTGAAGTCTGATGTTTGTTCTTCTAACTCGTGGAAATCGGCGAGGCCTTGGGGTAACCGTGATAGTGCATCTGCCAAAACATTCTGTTCCTCTTTTATGTACACTATTTCAAAATCAAACTCTTCGGTATGCATGCACCACCTCGCTATTCTCTTGTGTAACAACTTACACGTAAGAAGAAAGGACAAAATCTGATGATCACAGTAAACTTTAGTATGTTTTCGCAAAGGTAATATTGGTATTTGCGAAACGCTCAAACTACTGCTAACGCTTCTACCTCAGCCACGGAATAAGATCTTTCACATTCTGTGAGGGTTCTACTAGCAAAATTGATTGCAAGGACTTCTTCTTTACCATCCTTTGTTATTATTTGAAACAGACACGCACAGACAACAGTGCTTAAACAAAAGTCCAACTCCATATCTGGTTGTTTAAGGACAGGTGCGTTAATCAGCGCCTGCTTAATCTGCTGAAAATCATTTTCGCATTCTTTACTCCACAACCAACTGTGGTAGTACTTACGCAGTAAGTTTAATAGTGAACTACTGTCCCACAACTGTCGTGGCAGAAATTTCCTAAAAAACGAGGCCAGTCCCAGAAAATCTTTTAATTGCTTCTTTTTGTAGGTTGTTGGGAAATTGCGTATCGCATCTAGTTTACTCGGGTCAGATAGAATTCCTACTGGTGAAGTGAAATGTACTAAGAATTTTATTTTGTCTTTTCCGAATTCAGACTTTTCAAAGTTGACTGTGACATTGTATTGATCAAATTTTTGCAAAACCATTTCCAATTTACTTACACGTTCATCCCATATTTGAGTTGCAATTAATAGATGATCAACATAGAGTGTAACTTGGCTAAGCAGTCCCGGCCCAAGTACTCCATCTAATGCTCCAATAAATACGCCAGCGCTCACGTTTCATCCGAAAGGTAGCACCGTAAACTGGTAGCTCCTCCCGGCATTTGTGAAAGCTGTATACTTTCTACTCTGTTCATGTAATGAAATGTCCAGCCCCCGGTAGTTGAGTGGTCAGCTCGACGGAATGTCATACCAAACGGCCCGGGTTCGATCCCCGGCTGGGTCGGAGATTTTCTCCACTCAGGGACTGGGTGTTGTGTTGTCCTTATCATCATCATTTCATCCCCATCGACACGCAAGTCTCTGGAGAGGTGTCAACTCGAAAGACTTGCACCAGGCGAGCGACATACCCGACGGGTGGCCCTAGCCATACGACATTTCCATTTCCATGTAACAAAATTTGCAGTATTAAGTTTTCAAATCAAGGGATGTTAAATACTTAACGCCATGAAACTTTAATAACAGTTCTTCTATATTCTTTGGCCTTGTTCTTATAGGAACGATGATTTTGTTTATTTTTCTCACGTCTAACACCAACCGCAGTTCTGTCAATTTTTACCAACTGCGAGAATCGGACTGCAGTGAAGTGAGTGCGATGTTTCAGTAACATTCCACCCTATCTTACTGCCTCTTTCTTTGCCCAAGGAATACTATATGACGTTCTACAACAGGTTTCATACGGGTACACTTCCGTTTTATATTCATATCCCTTAATAGCACTGGGTTATTTACAAAAAATACTATTATACTTGAAGAATAATTTTGTCAATTCACTTCGCTGTTCATTGTTCAGACAAGTGGATTTGCTTATTTTACTGTCTGCCGTTTGCTAATCGAGGATCTTCCCGCCAGCATCATTAAGTTCCATTTCATTTGCGATTAAGATTTGAGGGTGGATAAGTGTAACATTAATGTCAGGTATCTGCCTCGTCTGATTTGCCATTGTAGTTCTTATTAAGTTCACTATCAGTGTGCGTCCTCCTGCGTGAAATTGACATTCCCCGTTGCCGAAGTCTATTTTTACCCCATATCTTCTGAACACCTCCACACCAAGTATACAGTTCATTATAAGTTTGTCTACCAACAAGAAAGTAGACTGCAAAATTACACTACATATGGTAATGAACCATGGACCTTAACGTTGGTGGGGAGGCTTGCGAGCCTCAACGATACAGATGGCCGTACCGTAGGTGCAACCACAACTGAGGGGTATCTGTTGAGAGGCCAGACAAACGTGTGGTTCCTGAAGAGGGGCAGCAGCCTTTTCAGTAGTTGCAGGGGCAACAGTCTGGATGATTGACTGACCTGGCCTTGTAACACTAATCGAAAACGGCCTTGCTGTGCTGGTACTGCAAAAGGCTGAAAGCAAGGGGAAACTACAGCCGTATTTTTCCCGAGGGCATGCAGCTTTAGTGTATGATTAAATGATGATGGCGTCCTCTTGGGTAAAATATTCTGGAGGTAAAATAGTCCCCCATTCGGATCTTCGGGCGGGGACTACTCAAGAGGACGTCGTTATCAGGTGAAAGAAAACTGGCGTTCTACGGGTCGGAATGTGGAATGTCAGATCCGTTAATCGGGCAGGTACGTTAGAAAATTTAAAAAGGGAAATGGTTAGGTTAAAGTTAGATATAGTGGGAATTAGTGAAGTTCGGTGGCAGGAGGAACAAGACTTTTGGCCAGGTGAATACAGGGTTATAAATACAAAATCAAATAGGAGTGATGCAGGAGTAGGTTTAATAATGAATAAAAATATAGGAGTTCGGGTAAGCTACTACAAACAGCATAGTGAATGCATTATTGTGGCCAAGATAGATACAAAGCCCACACCTACTACAGTAGTACAAGTTTATATACCAACTAGCTCTGCAGATTGATGAAATGTATGATGAGATAAAAGAAATTATTCAGGTGGTGAAGGGAGACGAAAATTTAATAGTCATGGGTGACGAATTTGACAGTAGAAAAAGGAAGAGAAGGAAACGTAGTAGGTGGATATGGATTGGGGCTAAGAAATGTAAGAGGAAGCCGCCTGGTAGAATTTTGCACAGAGCATAACTTAATCATAGCTAACACTTGGTTCAAGAATCATAAAAGAAGGTTGTATACATGGAAGAACCCTGGAGATACTAGAACGTTTCAGATAGATTATATAATGGTAAGACAGAGATTTAGGAACCAAGTTTCAAATTGTAAGACATTTCCAGGAGTAGATGTAGACTCTGACCACAATCTATTGGTTATGAACTGTAGATTAAAACTGAAGAAATTGCAAAAAGGTGGGAATTTATGGAGATGGGACCTGGATAATCTGAAAGAACCAGAGGTTGTACAGAGTTTCAGGGATAGCATAATGGAACGATCGACAGGAATGAGAAAGCTTTTGACAATGTTGACTGGAATACTCTCTTTCAAATTCTGAAGGTGGCAAGGGTAAAATGCAGGGAGCGAAAGGCTATTTACAATTTGTGCAGAGAGCAGGTGGCAGTTATAGGAGTTGAGGGGCATGAAAGGGAAGCAGTGGTTGGGAAGGGAATGAGACAGGGTTGTAGCCTCTCCCCGATGCTATTCAATCTGTATATTGAGCAAGCAGTAAAGGAAACAAAAGAAAAGTTCGGAGTAGGTATTAAAATCCATGGAGAAGAAATAAAAACTTTGAGGTTCGCCGATGACATTGTAATTCTGTCAGAGACAGCAAATGACTTGGAAGAGCAGTTGAATGGAATGGACAGTGTCTTGAAAGGAGGGTATAAGATGAACATCAACAAAAGCAAAACAAGGATAATGGAATGTAGTCGAATTAAGTTGGGTGATGCTGAGGGAATTAGATTAGGAA